>NC_092722.1:186536953-187206953 GCF_047496885.1 Scyliorhinus torazame
CTTAATGGGAAAATAAAATAATCGGGTACTCTAAATTTAGATTTAAAAAAAAGGTTGTGGTGTCCTCATTGACTCACATCGGCTCAGAGCCTGGCTAAGTATCAATTTTACAATTTCCATCCTTTTCAAAAAAAATATTTTATTCAGGCATTTTCATAAAAATAACTCAAAGCAGAAGACAAATCATACATTATAAATAACCAACACCCACTCCCCCACCATTGCCCCCTTCCCTATTTTAACCCCCTTACACCCCCCCTGCTGACTCCTCAATGCTCCTTAAAGAACAGCTTCCACCTCCGAGTGAACCCATCAACCGACCCCCTCACGATGAACTGCCTCTGGGGCCTCCCGAATACCTCATATACACACTCAGGGTCTCATCTACCAGCCTTGCCATCTCTGCCTGTTCCACCTTCTTCCTAAACGCCCAAATTGAGATAAACTCCCCCTGACCTCCTCTCACAGCGTTGCGGCCATAACCTCGCCTGTATCATTTCACTCCACATACCCCCGAATGGCAGTCCTCACCTGCTCGCACACCTCCTCATCCGCCAACAACCCCACATCCAGCCAGCCACCCCCCACCCCCACCCCCACCCCCACCCCCACCCCCCACCACCGCCAGTCCACTCGCAAATCCACCCAGTTGTCGCCGAATATTCCAAGCCAATGGTTCCGCCAGCAATGCCTCATCCAGCAGAAAAAGGTCGATCTGGGGAGTACACCCAGTGCACATGGAAATATGAGATTCCTTCGCCCTTGGCCTCTAAAACTTCCACAGGTCCCACCCATTAGCTCGATCTCCTTCAACTCCCTCACCACTGCTGACACCTTCATCGACCTCGACCATCCCAAACTCGGCTCAATAACAGTGTTAAAATCCCCCTCCCACCCCATGATCAACCGGTGCAAATCCAGGTCAGGGACCTTCCCCAGCACCCGTCTCATGAAATCTATATCATCCCAATTTGGGCATACACGTTTACCAGGAACACTGATATCCCCTCCAGCTTCCCACTAACCACTACTAACCCCCCCCCCCCCCCCCCCAAAATCTGCAACAATGTTCCCCATCTTGAACGCCACCCGCTTATTCACCAGCACCAACGCCCTCACCTTCATGTCCAGTCCTGAATGGAAATACTTGGCCCACCCATCCTTTCCTCAACCTTGTCTGGCCCTTATCTTGAAGTGCTGCAAAAATGCCTCATCTGCCTTCAGACCCCTCAGGTGCGCGAACAGACATGACCGTGTGACCAACCCATTCAGTCCCCTCACGTCCCCAGTGACCAGCTGGTCAGGGGCACCCCGCCCCCCTCACCTGCTGATCAACCATATCCCCTTTGGACCAGCCCCCGCCCATGTCACGCGACCCTCCAGGCCCATCCTCGGATGTCCACTATCATTGATCCTTTTCCAACTGTGCCATCAACCACACCCTTGTCAGCAACCCTCCCCCTAACAAAACATCAACCCATCTGCCCTTCCATGTGCCTACCTCCTGACAACCCCCCACTGCACTCCCATTAACTAGGCACGCCCAGCTAGCATGGTGGCCCCCGCCCAGGGCCTTCAACCTCCCCCACACCCACCCTGTCCACATTCCCCAAAATGCAGCAGAAGGTGCACTCCCCCCCGCCTAATGCTCCCCCATGAAAGGCCTGCCCTCCAAAAACCTCACCATCAAAACAAAGGAAACACTTCAAAGGGAAATATTTTCAGAGAACAAACAAAGAAACATTCGCACAAGCTCCTCCAAAGTTCAATGTCCTCACTCTCCTCCAGTCCATTGTTCCTCATGAACTCCATTGCCTCTTCTGGAGTGTCAAAATAGCACTCACGAGTACTCACACTTGTGGAAAGTCACCCAGAGGCGGGCCGGGTACAGCACATCAAACCTCACCCCCTTCTTAAAGATGGCAGCCTTAGCCGGTTAAACCCTGCCCTCCTCTTCGCCGGTTCTGCACCCAAGTCCTGATACACCTGCAGCTTGTTCCCTTCCCAGGTGTACTTCCTCTTTTGCCTCACCCATCGGAGAATCTTCTCCTTATCCAGAACGCGGCACAGCCGCACCATCGCACTTGGCGGCTTGCCCGCTCGATCGACCTCCAGGGCCTGGTCAAAGGCTCCTCCCCATCAAATGCTCCAACACTTTGGCCTCATACACACTGGCCTCCGCACCTTTGATGTCTTCGGGCAACCCCACCATCCTCAGATATTGTCTTCTGGAGTGATTCTCCAGATCCTCCAACCTTCTCCTTCAGCCTCTTCTGGGTCTTCCGCATCACCCCCATCTCGGCCAACAAAGAGGCCAACTGCTCCTTGTGCTCCCCCACCACCTCCTCCACTCTTTTTGGATCGCCTGGTCCTGGAACTCCAGCCTCTGATCCACTCTCTCGATCTCTGCTTTGATCTGCTCCACCACTTTGGCCAGACTTCCTGGGCCTCCTTCTTCTTCTTCTGGCCGCTTTGCATTCAAAAACTCCACCAGCTGATCCATTGACCACTGGGTGGGCAGAACAGCTCCCATGCCCTCCGCCTTCTTATCCTGCGATGCACCACGAAGATTCTCCTGTTCCAGCGGCTCTTTTCTTCTCGCCCCACTCCTAATTTGTGGATCCATCCACCAAAGGAGTAACACCTTCCACAGGTACTCCTGCACATATTGCCATCAAAAACCTTTGCCTTCAGATGGAGAAAAAAATACCATCTTGAACGGGAGCAAGCAAACTGCTCACTCCATGGCAGTCGCAATTTTCATCATCGAGCATGAATCTCTCCATGGCCTATTCCCTTGCCATTCCCGTAACCGTCTCAAATCTTACAACTGAGATAATTGCACTCCTCTAACTCTGGCCTCTTCCGCAGCCAGGATTTTGATCACTCCAACGATTGATGGTCATGTCTGGGTTGAGAGGTTGTCCTGTGATGACAATGGACGGCACAGCCGCCTCACAGCACCAGAGTCCCGGGTTCGATTCCCGGCTTGGGTCAGTGTCTGTGCGGAGTCTGCACGTTCTCCGTGTCTGCGCGGGTTTCCTCCGGGTGCTCCGGTTTCCTCCCACAGTCCAAAGACGTGCAGGTTAGGTGGATTGGCTATGGTAAATTGCCCCTTAGTGGCTACAGGTTTGGTGAGGTTACGAGAATAGGGTGGGGGTGTGGGCCTGGGTGGGGATCTCGTTCAGACCGTCGAGGCAGACTCGATGGGCTGAATGGCCTCCTCTGTAGGGCTGCTCCTTCCTCAGGTGAATTTGATTCACCTGAGGAAGGAGCAGCGCTCCGAAAGCTAGTGACATCGAAACAAACCTGTTGGACTTTAACCAGGTGTTGTAAGGTTTCGTACTGTGCTCACCCCAGTCCAACGCCGGCATCTCCACATCCTCTGTAGGGAGTCGATGACAAACCGAGCAAATTAACTGGGTTGACACTCTGTAGAGTTGAGAAGAATGAGAGGCGAAATATAAAAGATTCTGATCCAGGGAAATCTCAACCCCCCGCCCCCGCCCCCGCCCGGCTCGCCCAACCCTGAGGAGGCCGCAGGCTCGGCTCGACCCTGAGGGGTGAGTGACAGGACCGCAAGGCCCACCAGGCCCTTAGCAACCCCGCTGCCGGAAAGCAGCTCTTCCCAGTCGCGCGGTGGAGGGGATATTTTGCGACATGGAGGCGGCGCCGTCGCCGTCGCCCTGGTTACGTGGCACGGCTGCTTTCCGGCTGCGGCGGCGGCGGCCTGGCCGGACGGAGCGCGCTGGAGCTGGTGTCCTGGCAACGGGGCGCCCCCCCCCCCCCCCAATCGATGCTGATTGGCGGATGGAGAGTGACCCTGCCAGGTCAGTGAGGGTCAGAGGAAAACAGGTCATTGGGGAAGGAGAGGGGGCTGGGGGAGGGGGTTATTGGGAGAGGGGGTTATTGGAGGAGGGGGCTGGGGGAGGGGGTTATTGGAGGAGGGGGTTATTGGAGGAGGGGGTTATTGGAGGAGGGGGTTATTGGAGGAGGGGGCTGGGGGAGGGGGTTATTGGAGGAGGGGGCTGGGGAGGGGGTTATTGGAGGAGGGGGCTGGGGGAGGGGGTTATTGGAGGAGGGGGCTGGGGGAGGGGTTATTGGAGGAGGGGGCTGGGGGAGGGGGTTATTGGAGGAGGGGGAGGGGGTTATTGGAGGAGGGGAGGGGGTTATTGGAGGAGGGGGCTGGGGGAGGGGGTTATTGGAGGAGGGGGCTGGGGAGGGGGTTATTGGAGGAGGGGGCTGGGGGAGGGGGTTATTGGAGGAGGGGGCTGGGGGAGGGGGTTATTGGAGGAGGGGGCTGGGGGAGGGGGTTATTGGAGGAGGGGGCTGGGGGGAGGGGTTATTGGAGGAGGGGGCTGGGGGAGGGGGTTATTGGAGGAGGGGGCTGGGGGAGGGGGTTATTGGAGGAGGGGGTTATTGGAGGAGGGGGTTATTGGAGGAGGGGGCTGGGGGAGGGGGTTATTGGAGGAGGGGCTGGGGGAGGGGGTTATTGGAGGAGGGGGCTGGGGGAGGGGGTTATTGGAGGAGGGGGCTGGGGGAGGGGGTTATTGGAGGAGGGGGCTGGGGGAGGGGGTTATTGGAGGAGGGGTTATTGGAGGAGGGGGCTGGGGGAGGGGGTTATGGAGGAGGGGCTGGGGGAGGGGGTTATTGGAGGAGGGGGCTGGGGGAGGGGGTTATTGGAGGAGGGGGCTGGGGAGGGGTTATTGGAGGAGGGGGCTGGGGGAGGGGGTTATTGAGGAGGGGGCTGGGGGAGGGGGTTATTGGAGGAAGGGGCTGGGGGAGGGGGTTATTGGAGGAAGGGGCTGGGGGAGGGGGTTATTGGAGGAAGGGGCTGGGGGAGGGGGTTATTGGAGGAGGGGGTTATTGGAGGAGGGGGCTGGGGGAGGGGGTTATTGGAGGAGGGGGCTGGGGGAGGGGGTTATTGGAGGAGGGGGGCTGGGGGAGGGGGTTATTGGAGGAGGGGGCTGGGGGAGGGGGTTATTGGAGGAGGGGCTGGGGGAGGGGGTTATTGGAGGAGGGGGCTGGGGGAGGGGGTTATTGGAGGAGGGGGCTGGGGGAGGGGGTTATTGGAGGAGGGGGCTGGGGGAGGGGGTTATTGGAGGAGGGGGGCTGGGGGAGGGGGTTATTGGAGGAGGGGGCTGGGGGAGGGGGTTATTGGAGGAGGAGGGGGCTGGGGGAGGGGGTTATTGGAGGAGGAGGGGGCTGGGGGAGGGGGTTATTGGAGGAGGAGGGGGCTGGGGGAGGGGGTTATTGGAGGAGGAGGGGGCTGGGGGAGGGGGTTATTGGAGGAGGAGGGGGCTGGAGGAGGGGGCTGGGGGAGGGGGTTATTGAGGAGGAGGGGGGCTGGGGGAGGGGGTTATTGGAGGAGGGGGCTGGGGAGGGGGTATTGGAGGAGGAGGAGGGTGCTGGGGGAGGGGGTTATTGGAGGAGGGGGCTGGGGGAGGGGTTATTGGAGGAGGGGGCTGGGGGAGGGGGTTATTGGAGGAGGAGGGGGCTGGGGGAGGGGGTTATTGGAGGAGGAGGGGGCTGGAGGAGGGGGTTATTGGAGGAGGAGGGGGCTGGGGAGGGGGTTATTGGAGGAGGAGGGGGCTGGGGGAGGGGGTTATTGGAGGAGGGGGCTGGGGGAGGGGGTTATTGGAGGAGGGGGCTGGGGGAGGGGGTTATTGGAGGAGGGGGCTGGGGGAGGGGGTTATTGGAGGAGGGGGCTGGGGGAGGGGGTTATTGGAGGAGGGGGCTGGGGAGGGGGTTATTGGAGGAGGGGGCTGGGGGAGGGGGGTTATTGGAGGAGGGGGCTGGAGGAGGGGGCTGGGGAGGGGGGTTATTGGAGGAGGGGGCTGGGGAGGGGGGTTATTGGAGGAGGGGGCTGGGGGAGGGGGGTTATTGGAGGAGGGGGCTGGGGGAGGGGGGTTATTGGGGGAGGGGGGTTATTGGAGGAGGGGGCTGGGGGAGGGGGGTTATTGGAGGAGGGGCTGGGGAGGGGGGGTTTTTGGAGGAGGGGGCTGGGGAGGGGGGTTATTGGAGGAGGGGGGTTATTGGAGGAGGGGGCTGGGGGAGGGGGGTTATTGGAGGGAGGAGGGGGCTGGGGGAGGGGGGTTATTGGAGGAGGGGGCTGGGGGAGTGGGGTTATTGGAGGAGGGGGCTGGGGGAGGGGGTTTATTGGAGGAGGGGGCTGGGGGAGGGGGGTTATTGGAGGAGGGGGCTGGGGGAGTGGGGTTATTGGAGGAGGGGGCTGGGGGAGGGGGGTTATTGGAGGAGGGGGTTATTGGAGGAGGGGGCTGGGGGAGGGGGGTTATTGGAGGAGGGGGCTGGGGGAGGGGGGTTATTGGAGGAGGGGGCTGGGGGAGGGGGGTTATTGGAGGAGGGGGCTTCGGGGAGGGGGGTTATTGGAGGAGGGGGCTGGGGGAGGGGGTTATTGGAGGAGGGGGCTGGGGGAGGGGTTATTGGAGGAGGGGGCTTGGGGAAGGGGGTTATTGGGGAGGGGGTTATTGGAGGAGGGGGCTGGGGAGGGGGGTTATTGGAGGAGGGGGCTGGGGGAGGGGGGTTATTGGAGGAGGGGGCTGGGGGAGGGGGGTTATTGGAGGAGGGGGGTTATTGGAGGAGAGGGCTGGGGGAGGGGGGTTATTGGAGGAGGGGGCTGGAGGAGGGGGCTGGGGGAGGGGGGTTATTGAGGAGGGGGCTGGGGGAGGGGGGTTATTGGAGGAGGGGGCTGGGGAGGGGGGTTATTGGAGGAGGGGGCTGGGGGAGGGGGGTTATTGGGGGAGGGGGGTTATTGAGGAGGGGGCTGGGGAGGGGGGTTATTGGAGGAGGGGGCTGGGGGAGGGGGTTTTTGGAGGAGGGGGCTGGGGGAGGGGGGTTATTGGAGGAGGGGGGTTATTGGAGGAGGGGGCTGGGGGAGGGGGGTTATTGGAGGAGGGGGCTGGGGGAGTGGGGTTATTGGAGGAGGGGGCTGGGGGAGGGGGTTTATTGGAGGAGGGGGCTGGGGGAGGGGGGTTATTGGAGGAGGGGGCTGGGGGAGTGGGGTTATTGGAGGAGGGGGCTGGGGGAGGGGGGTTATTGGAGGAGGGGGTTATTGGAGGAGGGGGCTGGGGGAGGGGGGTTATTGGAGGAGAGGGCTGGGGAGGGGGGTTATTGGAGGAGGGGGCTTCGGGGAGGGGGGTTATTGGAGGAGGGGGCTGGGGGAGGGGGTTATTGGAGGAGGGGGCTGGGGGAGGGGGTTATTGGAGGAGGGGGCTTGGGGAAGGGGGTTATTGGGGGAGGGGGTTATTGGAGGAGGGGGCTGGGGGAGGGGGGTTATTGGAGGAGGGGGCTGGGGGAGGGGGGTTATTGGAGGAGGGGGCTGGGGGAGGGGGGTTATTGGAGGAGGGGGGTTATTGGAGGAGGGGGCTGGGGGAGGGGGGTTATTGGAGGAGGGGGCTGGGGGAGGGGGGTTATTGGAGGAGGGGGCTGGGGGAGTGGGGTTATTGGAGGAGGGGGCTGGGGGAGGGGGTTTATTGGAGGAGGGGGCTGGGGGAGGGGGGTTATTGGAGGAGGGGGCTGGGGGAGTGGGTTATTGGAGGAGGGGGCTGGGGGAGGGGGGTTATTGGAGGAGGGGGCTGGGGGAGGGGGGTTATTGGAGGAGGGGGCTGGGGGAGGGGGGTTATTGGAGGAGGGGGCTGGGGGAGGGGGGTTATTGGAGGAGGGGGCTGGGGGAGGGGGGTTATTGGAGGAGGGGGCTTCGGGGAGGGGGGTTATTGGAGGAGGGGGCTGGGGGAGGGGGTTATTGGAGGAGGGGGCTGGGGATGGGGTTATTGGAGGAGGGGGCTGGGAGAGGGGGTTATTGGAGGAGGAGAGGGGGCTGTGGCGGAGGTCATTGGGGAAGGAGGGCGGGCTGGCAGAGGGGATCATTGGGGATGGAGAGAGGGCTGGGGAGGGGGTCATTGGTAGTGATATGGGAGGGATATGTCAGTGGCGAAAGAGGGTCGGTGATGGGTGTTTAATGGGGGTGAGGGTCATGGGAGAAAGTCAGCGGGGGAGATGGTCACTGGGGTGGTGATTACTGTGGCGAAGGAGAGTGTGGGTGATCAGTGATCAGTGAGGGATGGTCAATGGCGAAGGGATAGAGGATCACAGGGAATGATGACTAAGGGAGGAGATGGTCATGCTGTGAGGGGCTCGGGAGTGATGACGGGCTGGGGGTGGGATGGACGTGAGGTAATCGTGGGCCATGAGGTGAGAGGGTAGAGAGCGGAAGGGCAAGAGATGATAGGATGGGTTGGGTAGAGGGAAGGGTTAGTACTTGAGGGCAGTTAGGAAACTGGAATGAGGTGGAAAGCACAAGGGAGGAAAGTGCTGAACACAGATGAGCAATGAATTGCAGGGCATGGAAAGATGCAGTCCATGTTGCAGGGGAAAGGAGTTTGGGGAGCTGCTCAGCATATTTCTTTTTCACTTGAATATTGCTGAAAGAGAGACACGTTGACAAAGCTTTTTGTATTGCACTCATGAGGTCAAATGCAAGAATGCCAAATTTCAAACGATCACAATAATTTATACTCCATTCTTCCTGATGATGAATGTGGGATGAAAAGCTTCAGTCACATGACTCTTTTTTCAGTAATATTCAAATTATTTTTCACTCCTGTCCAAACAACTCACTGATGTTTCCAAGATAAATTGAAATGAAAAGACTGATCTTGTGCTGAGAGGTTGTCGAGCCTGGTTTGAATCAATACTGTTGGTGTCTGTGTCATTTTAATCCCAGTTTCCCATTTCAGAATGTATCGCAGTCTTGTTGATGTCAGAGTTGTCTTGATATGGTTCATGGTTGAGATTTGATTAGGGCAGTGTAAAATAGATTAAGAATGGTACAGTCATTAACTTTTGCAGTCCAGTCTATTGATGCACTGTACACCAGCTTTTATTTTCCGATTAGAACTGCTGACTACAGTTCAATAAGCCTGCGGTGATCATTGTCAAAATGCATCAGTTGCAAGGGCCTGTAATATAATGTACTTGTGTGGTGCAGTGGTTGAATTACCTTAAGAGACCAGGGCAGGATTTTCAGGACCTCGTAGGGAGGCAGACGAGGTTCGAAAATACTGGTGCTGCCTGGCATTCAGGTTTCCCAACATAGACCATTTTGGTGGAGGCAGATTTCAGACCCCAGGTCTCCCACAAGGTGGACAGCCTATTTGGCTTCTTTTTAAAAATATATATATATTTATTAAAGTTTTTTAACACAATTTTTCTCCCTTACAAACAATAACCCCCCCCCCCTTGTAACAAAAAAAAAACGAGAAATCGCGCAGAGCAAGATATATACATGGCAAAATGATATATTTACACAGCTTTGTACAGTGGCCCTCACCTGTACGTGCCAGTTTCCCCAACCCTTCATGTTATCTCTTGCTCATCCACCCTCCCAGGCAGTCCCCCCTCTTCCCCCCGCCCTCCCAGGACATTCCCCCCCCCCCCCCCCCCCAAGGTTGCTGCTGCTGACCGACCTTCCTCTAACGCTCCGCGAGATAGTCTAGGAACGGTTGCCACCGCCTGTAGAACCCCTGCGCAGACCCTCTCAAGGCGAACTTAATCCTCTCCAACTTTATGAACCCAGCCATATCATTTATCCAGGCCTCCAGGCTGGAGGGCTTCGCCTACTTCCACATTAGCAAGATCCTTCGCCGGGCTACTAGGAACGCAAAGGCCAGAATGCCGGCCTCTTTCGCCTCCTGCACTCCCGATTCGTCCACTACTCCAAATATTGCTAGTCCCCAGCTTGGCTTGACCCGGACTTTCACAACCTGAGATATTGCTCCCGCCACTCCTCTCCAGGACCCCTCCAGTGCCGGGCATGACCAAAACATATGGACATGGTTCGCCGGGCTCCCGGAGCACCTTCCACATCTGTCCTCTACCCCAAAGAACCTACTCAACCTCGCCCCCGTCAAGTGCGCTCTGTGGACCACCTTAAATTGTATCAGGCTGAGCCTGGCACACGAGGAGGAATTAACCCTACCTAGGGCATCAGCCCACAGACCTTCCTCGATCTCCTCCCCCAGCTCCTCCTCCCATTTACCCTTCAACTCTTCTACCAGCGCTTCCCCCTCTTCTTTCAACTCCTGGTGTATTTCCGACACCTTGTCCTCCCCGACCCATACACCCGAGATCACCCTATCTTGAACTTCTTGTGCCGGGAGCAACGGGAATTCCCTCACCTGTCGCCTCACAAAAGCCCTCACCTGCATATATCTAAAGGCATTTCCCGGGGGTGCCTATTTGGCTTCTTAAGAGCCTTACTTGCAGCAGGCAAAGGGGAATGGTCTGGGTTTTTAAGTTGACCTCCAGTTTCCCGATGCAACAGGGTGGAGGCAGGGTGATGGGAACTCAGCGGGAGGCCGGGGTGCCAGCACTTCAGACAGGCCGAAAAGCCCTTCCTTGCCTGTTAGGCAGCCAAAAGCCATTCTGTAGAGGGACATGTCAGACAGAGGCAAACTGATGAACTACAGTCGTGGCAGTTTTACTTATCACCTGGCACTGTGCTTGAGGCTTTGAATCGGCATTCTAAAATGGAAGGACTTGGATTTCACATAGAATTACATCGGAGAGACTGGTCGGAATTCTGCGGCCGTTGCGATTCACTTTTCCTGCTGGCCATGTGGGCTTCCTGGCGGCGTGGGGTGGCTTCAATGGGAAATCCCATTGACAAGTGGCGGAATATAGGATCCCGCCATCAGCGAACCCGTGGCTGGGGGACATTGAGAATTCAGTCCACTATTTACTGTTTAAAAATAAGCTCGCTCAGGTGTCCGTAGGATGTATGCTACAAAACCAGGCCATTTGGCCCACCCACTCCATGTCGGTGTTTATGCTTCGCTCGATCCGCCTCCTATCTTTGCTCATCTATATCTCCCACCCGAACAATCTATCCCTCGCATGTTTGTCTAATTTCCTCCTAAATGCATCGATACTGTTATCTTCAATCACTCCCAGTGGTAGCGGGTTTCTCATTCTCACCTATCTTTGGGTAAAGATATGTCTTCTGAATTCCTGATTGAATGTCTCGGTGACTATCTTTTATTGTTTTCCTCTAGTTACACTCTTCCCCACATTATTCTCTCCGTATCCACTCTATTAAAACCTTTCATAATTTTAGACCTCGATTAGACCACTCAGACTTTTTTCAAGAGAGAAGCGGCCTAGCCTGTCAATCCTTTCCTCATATTTATGCCCAGGCATTTCTGATATTATGGAATTTACCGTGCAGAAGGAGGCCATTCAGCCCATCGAGTCTGCACCGGCCCTTGGAAAGAGCACCCAACCTCAGTCCACACCTCCACCCTATCCCTACACTTCCACCGATCCCCGGAACCCCACCGTACATTTTTTGGACACAAAGGGCAATTTGGCATAGCCAATCTACCTAGCCCTGTACATCTTTGGACTGTGTGAGGAAACTGGAGCACCCGGAGGAAACCCACGCAGACTCGGGAGAACGTGCAGACTCCGCACAGACAGTGACCCAAGCCGGGAAGCGAACCTGTGACCCTGGAGCTGTGAAGCCATTTTGCTAACCACTGTGCTACCGTGCTGTCCACCCGTGTAAATCTTCAGGCACCTTTTCCAGCACCTCTATATCCTTTTTATAATATGGCGACTGGAACTGCACACATTCTAACCAAAGTTTGATATGGATTTAGCATATCCTCCTTTTAGTGATCCATGTATTGGTACGGAGTACAAAATTCACTCACAGATGAAAAAAAAATCTGAAATTGACTAAAAGGGTTGACTTAAGTGATGAGGTATTGCAATAGTGCAGGAAGTGCCACAGCTCAACCATTCTTCTGTTACAGAAAATGGCAAGTGGAACCTTGCAGATGCCAACAGCTTAGTGATGGATCACTCCAAAAGCCTGCACTGGTCATGCACAGTTACGGCAGGAAAAGAATAAATGGAGAAATTGTTCAGTGCTTAGATCTTTATTGATATATTTATGATTGCTGATCATCTGCTGTGTGCTCTAACTTTCCCTCGGTCTCTGTTTATCTCTCTCTCTCTCTCAATGTGCTTTTCAGTTAACCTTTGAGCTGCGCATTGCAAAAGGAGGCAGGTCTCACCCACGCTATCAGCAGCGTGCACCTATTAACTCAAGATGTCGAGGTGACATTCACTAGCAAGAAGCTTAACATAGAAGCCGTGTGATCAAGGTCCTTCCCTCCTACACGCTGCGCCTTTACCATATGGCTAGGTAAGTTGTGCAACTCCTTCATAAGTCTTGCAACATGTTAAATATTATTGGACTACATTTTTCTTAATGATTTAACAAATTAGATTTGATAATTAAAGGTCAGAAGGATTACTCTGCCTTTTCTCCTCAGCCTAAAAAAGGGACATATTTTATATCATGGCCTTATGCATGTCTGACAATGATGAAACTATTGATGTTTGAAAGAGTAATGATCTCTAATTCATGGTAGCAGTACGGGATAAGCAATCTCACTGGAACTTTGATTATCTGACGTAGTAGTGAACTGTGGGGTTCGGGAACATCTCAGAAGATAACAAAAATGGGGAGATAGTTAAATTCTTCCAAGTACCAAGATGTGCAGGTTAGGTCATAAGAGTCATAGATGTTTACAGCATGAAAACCGGCCCTTCGGAGCACCACACAGTTACTAATGCACATCAGGTGGAGGCAGGAACTTCCAGGGGAGTCAGCATTTGAAGGTCTGCCGGATCCCAGGACTCAGCTGAGTCCCAGTCAGATGCCGAGCATCTGGACAAGGTTATCCCACAGCTGATGCAGATAATAGGACACACCCGTGACATTCAGGAGGGGGTGTCAGTAACACTTCAACGAGTGCATAGCCTTTTTTTTTAAAGAGTACCCAATTCATTTTTTCCAATTAAGGGGCAATTTAGCGCGGCCAATCCACCTACCCTGCACATCTTTGGGTTGTGGGGGTGAATCCCACGCAAACACGGGGAGAATGTGCAAACGCCTCCACTTCCATCTCCTTCTTTAAGACCCTCCTTAAAATGCACCTTTCTGACTAAGCCTTTCAACACACTGTCTAAAGATCTTTCTTTGGCAATCATTCTTTTTCATTCTGCCTTTATGAAGCACTTTTACATGTCTTACTACATTAAAGACACAATATCAATGCAACTTGTCATTGCTAACTGAATAGAGTACGTAAAAGGCAGTGTAATGCCTCTAATGTATAAATGTGGTGCCATCCCGATTGGCTATGCTAAATTGCCCCTTAGTGTCCACGTTTAGGTGGGGTTATGGGGGTGGGAGTGGGCCGAGGTGAGGTGCTCTTTCGGCGGGTGGGGGAAGATTCGATGGGCCGAAAAGCCTCCTCCTGCACGGTAAGGATTCCATGGATTTCTGAGCACAGTGGATGAAGCAGCGTAACAGCTTACCAGTACAGTACAACCCAATGGCTAGCTGACAGCACTGGAACCTGCCAATTGCAGTCTATCATGGGTCCACCTGAAATGACTGGCGGCATTTCTGTGCAGGACCTAACAAATCCAATTATTTTAAATTAATTTACTTCATGAGGCTAAGTTTTGTCTTACTCTGTGGCTTTTTAAAATAAGAATTTCCCATGGTTGCAGGAAGTGCTGTGGGTTAATGGGATGGCACACTGCCAACCACATTGCCAGCTTATCATAGCAGCGGTGAGAACTCTCTGTACAATGCAGGACTTTCCTGATGATTTTCGGCACATGACTGCTTGACAAAGCAAGACAAGTGCTTTGTGTACAAGGAATTATTCACCCTTGGGTGACATTGACAAAGCTGATATTTATTACCCATCCTGAATTCATTGCCCTACGCCTGGGCTTCCCAAATAGTGGGTCGGGATCCTCAGTGGGGTGGTGAACTCCGAAGCAGTAATGGTGAATCTTGGACTGATTGCTGCGAGTTGCGAGTCCTCGTTGTTTTTTGGTGGGTGTAGCCGAATGGACTGCGCTCTGAGGCCCGGGTGCTGGCCCCAATGAAAGACAGCTGTCCTTGCCCAACACCAGCCTGTGCAGCTAAAGCTGCCAGGCTTCTGGCTTGACATGGGCCTCCCCCTCCGCCTTGGGTAAAATACCAGTGGGGACAGGATGAGGCCCTTTTGGTCAATAATTGGCCACCTAAGGGCCTCAATAGGCCCAAGAGCAGGTAGCCACTGGATACCTCTCCTTCGCCCCTATAAAAGTTTGGAAAGGTTGGGGATGGTTGGATCTGCAGAAGGAAGCCCTCCGCGTCTCCCCTGTCTTCAAACTTGTCAGCGGGGCAGCATAAAATCCAGCTCCCAGAGTCCCGACCAATGTTTACCGCCCAACTAATATCTAAAACAGATACCAGGTCATTTCATTCATTGCTGTTTGTGAGAACTTACTACGCACAAATTGGCTGCCTTGCTTCGTACATAGAAGTACTCAATTGGTTGCAAATTCTTGAAGTTGTGAAAGGTGCCATCTAAATGCAAGTCTTTTCTTTTACATTGTGGCATGACATGTGATAATTGCCATGATATGTCTTGTTTCTTTTGTAATGGATTAAAATCTTACCGTTTTAATTTTCTTTCAGAGTTTGTTTTTCCTGTTTGTTTCCTGCATCGTGGCATTTCAGCCTCTCCCCCAGAAACACCACAGCCCGGCAGAAAGTGGTGTTTGCTGGTGTCCTCCTCACATTCTGTCTACTGTTCTTTCTTATTTTTATGGAATATCAGCATTGGAGGCCACCATTCAGGGACAAAGAGCTGGAAAAGTAAGTAGAATCTCTCGTAAGGCTAGACGTTACTCTTGACGATAGCAGGCAATTAATTAACATCTTCGTTTGACACCCCACCCCCCCACCTTTCCATTTTTATTTAGTGGTGGCTTTAACCGATTTGTGAATGGTTCTGTTGAAATAATAAAACGATGAAATGTCCATGTGTATCAGATCATGTGCCAGCTTATCCCGGACAACGCCTTGTGGCCTGTCGAATGTTTGGACTTAATTTGCCTGCCTCAGTAGTTGGTACTTGTAAAGGCTAGTTGGGAGTGCTGCACAGAAGGTTGCACTGTCTAGGGACAATAAGAATATATGAAAGTAGGAACCAGGATTAATGGTCCAATGATTAGGAATTATTGTACCAATACATAAATAGTAGAAAAGAGGGTAGTGATGGTATCACCGTTGATAATTATGATGATGAAGGTGGTGTAGAAGGCTTTCCTTTGCCTTCCAGTGGATTCTGAGCCAGTAGAGGATGGATTGATCGCTTTAAAAAGCATTTTGGGCTGCATAATGTGAGGTTGGTGGAGGAGGCTGCATTAGTTGACCATGTAGCTGCAGGGAGAGTCTCCCCAAGGTGCTGCAGGAATACATTGGGCAGAGAGACTACCAGAGCAAGTGTTTAATGCAAATGAAACTGGCCTGTTCTGGAAAAATATGCCAAATGGGACTGACACAGAACCAAAGAATTTACAATGCAAAATAAAGCCATTCGGCCCATCTGGTCTGCACCGGCCCTTGGAAAGAGCTCCCTACTTAAGCCCACACCTCCACCCTATCCCATAACCCTACCTAACCTTTTTTGGACACAAACGGCAATTTAGGATGACCAATCCACCTAACCTGCACATCTTTGGGCTGTGGGAGGAAACCGGAGCACCCGGAGGAAACCCACGCAGACACAGGGAGAACGTGCAGACTCTGCACAGACAGCAACCAAAGCTGGGAATCGAACCTGTGACCCTGGCGCTATGAACCAACAGTGCTAACCACTGTGCTACCGTGCCACCGACATTACCAAAGAAGAAAGTATAGTTTCTGGTTTTAAAGCGCAAAGGTCAGCCGAACAGTCCCACCGCGTGCCAATATGGCTAGTTTTAAATGTAAACCAGTGTAAATGGTGAGAGATTGCAGAGCTCCTTCAGGAATTTGTCCTGGACACATTTGTTTCATGTTGTCAGTATCTCCCTTCGACTGCATTCCAGGTCCAAGAAGGACTCCCGGCTGAAATCCTGTTACTATTCTTTTCAGCTTGAGATCAAATTGCATCTACAGCAATCTTGAGTTATGTTTACACTCAATTTAGCGTGGCCAATCCACCTACCCTGCACATCTTTTGGTTGTGGGGGCAAGACCCACATAGACACAGGGAGAATGTGCAAACTCTACAAGTCAGTGACCCGGGGCCAGGATTGAACCCGGGTCCTCGGCGCCGTGAGGCAGCAGTGCTAACCAATGCGCCACCGTGCTGCACACGGACATAGACATTTATAATGTAAAACGTTGTCGTGTGTTGTCAGATTTTGAATTTTACTCGCTGTTCTACCATGGCACTGCATATTATAAGTTGAAGAAAGTTGTCTCTCCGTTCCTAGTTTCTTTGTATTATCATTTCTCTCTGATCTGTCTCTTTTATTTTCTCCCTTAATTCTTTATTTTGCATCCCTCCTCGGCCTTTTGGCTAAGATGAGCATGGGATCAGATGTAATGCCTGGAGCTGGTATGTCTCTCTTGTGGGGGCTGTAGCCACCTGAGTTGGCCACTTCCCGACTTAAAATGTAGAACCGCAAAGACTGAAGGGAAATTCAGCCAATACAGACAAAGACGAGCAAATACAGAAATCATGTGTATTGGAACCTGTAAGGAACCAGACAGCACTGAAACCAGCAGCCATCTGCATAGCAATGCAGCAGCCATCTGCATAGTAATAAGCGATTCCAGGGCACAATGGCAACAGTTAAGGTGAATAAAGCCAAGCCAGACTCCTCGGCGCCAGCAGGAGCCAAGGCAAAGGAAGGCCAACGGACACTTAGGGACCGCCCAGCGATCAGGGAACCGATCCAGCATTGGAGAAATCGATCCAAGTGATCGGAAAGTAGTCCAATTACTTGGAACCAGGTACGGGGTCCGCCCCGAAGGGCGGGAAGCTCCTGGGGACTATAAAGTAAATCCCCCAAGTTCAAATCGTCCTTCTTTGGCAGGGTCACTCAGCAACTTGAATCAACCCGTGAGAGTGACCTGTCTCAGCGGCCACCAACAAATAAGTCTCAAGTCAACGCTCGCTACAAGATAGGCACTCTTAGCTACCAGTCCGTACCAGCTTTTGAATCCTGCAGACTCAGGACCTGAACGAAAGGCCATTTGTTCCCCTGACCTGGTGGGCCAATTCCGAAGCTAAGTATGTGGTGTTGGGTGTTCTGAGGTGCAGATGAACCAACACGGTTGTATTTGGTACAACGCTGTTTTATTTCAACTTGCTATTTACAGTTCTGTCTTGATACTCTGCACGTGGTGACTCCCTCTGTGTGATGTTAATCAGGTCCTGTCCTTGTCCTGGTCTCCAGATCTACTGGCCACCAGGTGTCGTGTTTCTTCTCTTTTACTGTCTCTGTCCTTGTCTGTGATTGGCTGTCGTGTTATGTGTGCTGATTTGTCTGTTGGTCTGTCTATCATGATGTGTGTGTTTGAATATCATGACAAAGTATAGGCCTTTTAGTGATAGGAATAGCCTAGAAAGTAGAGTTTATGCATGAGTAGTGATTTACTGTGTATAATAAATGTGTTTTGGTTTGAATCTTACTAATTGGTGTGTTATTGATCATGACCTGAACTTGAACCTCGTGGCGGTATCATAAAGATACCTGGCGACTCTAGAGCAAAGGTTAAACAAACAGAGCAAATTACGATTTAAGAGCAAACCAAAAGTTAGCAACAGAGCCATGCATTGGATTCAATTTGAATTGGTTTTTGGAGCAGGCAAGGAGCTGGACTAGGGCTTTGCCCATGCCCACACTGAGCTCTGGCTTTGTAATTCTGATAAAGGAATAAAAACAAAATTCTTTATTTTGCTTTCCAATCTGCCTGTTCTTTCCATTTGTCTGGGAGTTGGTTGGGAGGGGGAAAGGAGACATCAACAACTTTTAGTCTGTCTTTGGGGTAGGTTCTGTGAGGGGACAATGTGTCACCAGCTGGACCCTTTCCATCTCTTCCTTCCCCCCCAAAATGGCTTGTGCTTTCTCCTGCTGTGTCCATATTTTCTCTCACCGCACGTTCACTCCTGTCACTGTGCAATCTCTTCACTTTCTGAGTTGCCTTCTCCCCGTGCTGTCACGTATATGTATCCAGCAGTGCTGCATCCACCAGCCCCACAAACCTGTTGCCCCAAATTGCAAATGGTAAGGAGCCGCTTCACCCTCGCGCTTTTTCCTACCACCTCCTTAACTCTGTTTTCTGTTTACCTCCGACACTTATTTGCCTTGAGATGAGAATGAGGAAAGAAAGTGCCTGTTCGCCTTGCTCTCTTTGTTTATTGTCTCGTTCTCCCTCTCACTCTGTCCCCTCTTTCACCAGACCTAACCCTTGATTTTGACCTTGTATAAAAGCACGGGGGCTGGTTTTGCTCAGTTGGCTGGTTCATGATGCAGAGCGGATTCAATCCCTGTACGAGCTGGGGTCATTCATGAAATATAGAAGGCCCTCCTGCCTTGTCAACCTTGCCCCTCGCCTGAGGTGTGGTGATCCTCAGGTTAAACCACCAGCCAGCCCGCCCCCTCAAAAGCAGAAGGGGAAAGCAGCCTATGGTCACCTGGGACTCTTACTTGTTATATAAAAGCAGGTGAGGAAATGAACAGCGTTCTTTTTGAAAATTGAAGCAACGTTGTACAAGGAAACACTGTTTCTTTCCCTCTCCTGTCTAACCTGTGAGCGACGCACTTTAAGAAAAACCTCAATTTAGCTTTTGATATGTTTTCTTAACTGCTTCAAATCATCTTGAAATACCTATGAACAGTTTTGGTTAAACCTTTATTTTGAATATTCAAAATTTCATTTTTTGGAGAAAATATTGTGAATGAAATAAATTTCAAAGCACTTAAGAGAATTGTAGGAATCTGATGGTGTATTAAATCTGATGGTGTATTAAAACTGATGGTGTATTAAAACTGATGACTTTACATCATTTTGCCATTATTTTTCAAAAATAATGGCATTTCTCATATTTATAAACAGTTGTGTATATATACATCACATTTTATTTTTCCATTATAAATGTAGGCATTATAATTTATATCAAAAAAGAAATTGACACACAAAGTGCAACAAAAATTGTTACAGTAAGGAATTGGATGGATTAGAATCTATGTATTGCGTTGACCAGGGAAGAAGGTCTTTTGTTTGTGAACGGGATAGTGGGATTTAGATATCGCAGCCATAACTCAGATCTCTCAGGTTTCGCCAGTCTGGAGGAGCTAAGGGAGAGGGTAGAGCTGCCGAGGGGGAGTGAGTTCAGGTATCTGCAGGTGAGGGACTTTGCGCGAGATGTCTGGAGGGGGTTCCCCAGGTTGCCGGGATACACCCTGCTGGAGCAACTGCTGCTTCCGGATGTGGAAGGGGAGGGAAGAATTGGGGATATATACAAGTGGCTGGGGGAGCAGGGTGAGTGGGTGGTGAAGATCAAGGAGAAATCGGAAGCGGAGTTGGGAGGGGAGATTAATTGGGGAAATGGAGTGAGGCACTGCGTTGGGTAAACGGGATCTCTAGTGCAAGGATGAGCCTGATACAGTTTAAGGTGGTGCACAGGGTGCATATGACTCGGGCAAGAATGAGTGGGTTCTTTCAGGGGGTAGCAGATGAGTGTGAGAGGTGTGGGCGGGGGCCAGCGAATCACGCGCACATGTTTTGGGGCTGTGAAAAATTGGGAAGATTCTGGGCAGGAGTGTTCGCGGTCTTAGCCAGGATAGTGGAGGAGGGAGTGGACCCGGACCCTTTGATGGCGATATTTGGGGTCTCAGAGAAGCCGGAGCTCAGGGAGAGGAGGAAGGCCGATGTCTTGGCCTTCGCCTCTCTGATTGCACGGCAACAAATTTTGCTGGAGTGGCGGTCGGCATCGCCACCGGGGATAGCGGCTTGGATGGGTGACCTGTACGACTTCCTGCGATTAGTGAAGATAAAGTATGAGTTAAGGAGCTCTTCAGGGGGGTTTGAGGGAAGGTGGGGGATGTTTGTGACTGTGTTTGAGGGGCTTTTCGTTGCGGGAGGGGGGGGGGGGGGGTGAAAAAAACGGAAAATCTGTAGAGACCGTATAGTTGATTGTTGGGAAGTATGTTTTCCAGGGTGTTTATTCGCTGTATCCTGTTTCGAAACATGTTTGCAATAAAATACATTTAAAAAAAAATAACTCTGATCTCTGCCAGGTAGATCTCTACCTGTCAGAGAAAATTTGTCACTATCCCTCTCTATCTACAGCTCCAAGACAGGCTCCTGCCATGCCTTTCAGTCATTGTTAGCCATTTTTTAAAATAAACATTTGATTGAGGTATTTTTTGGTATTATAACAACAACACAATAAACAATGTACATGAAACTATAAACGTAGTGCAAAAGCCGTCTCCCTCCCTTACAGGTCCCACTTTATTAACCCCCCAACTCTAAGCTAAACTAACCCCCCCCCCCCCCCCACTTCTGCTGATGATTAATTTTCCGCAAAGAAGTCGACGCGGTTGCCACCTCCGGGCGAACCCTAACAGTGACCCTCTCAAGACGAACTTGATTTTCTCCAAACAGAGAAAGCTAGCCATGTCCGATAGCCAGGTCTCCGACTTCGGGGGCTTTGAGTCCCTCCAATCTAATAGTATCCGTCTCCGGGCTACCAGCGACGCAAAGGCTAAAACGTCTGCCTCTTTCTCCTCCTGGATTCCTGGATCTTCCGACACCCCGAAAATCTCCACCTCTGGACTCAGCGCCACCCTTGTTTTTAACACTGTGGACATGACATCCGCAAACCCCTGCCAAAATCCGCTAAGCTTCAGACATGCCCAGAACATGTGGACATGGTTCGCTGGTCCTCCCGCACATTTTGCACACCTGTCTTCCACCCCAATGAATCTGCTCATCCGGGCCACTGTCATGTGAGCCCGGTGAACGACCTTAAATTGTATCAGGCAGAGCCTGGCACATGTTGCAGACGCGCCGACTCTACTCAACGCGTCCGCCCATAGACCACCCTCTATCTCTCCTCCCAGCTCCTCCTCCCACTTGCGCTTCAGCTCCTCGGTCAGCGTCTCCTCTGACCCCATAAGTTCCTTGTAAATGTCAGCTCCCTTCTCCTACCCACCCTCTGGAAACTACCCTGTCCTGAATCCCCCTTAGTGGTAGGAGCGGGAAGGTTGACACCTGTTTACGTAGGAAGTCCCGCACCTGCAGATACCTGAATTTGTTTCCCCTCGCCAACCCAAACTTCTCCTCCTGCGCCCTCATACTCTGAAAGCTCCCCTCTATAAACATGTCCCCCATCCTCTCAATCCCTGCTCTCCACCATATCTGGAACCCCCCCATCCATACTTCCCAGGGCAAACCGGTGATTATTACAGATTGGGGACCAGACCGATGCTCCCTCTGCTCCCACATGTCTTCTCCATTGCCCCCAGACTCTCAGGGCCGACACCACCACGGGGCTGGTGGAGTACCGTGCCGGCGGGAACGGCAGAGGCGCAGTTACCAACGCCCCCAGACTGGTGCCCTTGCATGAAGCCGCCTCCATACGCTCCCTTGCTACCCCTCCCCCTCCACCTACTCCCTGATCATGGCTATATTCGCCGCCCAGGAATAGTTACTAAAATTTGGCAGCGCCAGCACGCCCTCTCCCCGACTCCGCTCAGGCATTACCTTCCTTACCCGTGGGGTCTTACGCGCAAAAACAAAGCCAGGGATCACTTTGTTGACCAGTTTAAAAAAGGACCGCGGAATAAAGATGGGGAGACATTGAAACACGGACAGGAATCTCGGGAGGACCGTCATCTTCACCGTCTGCACCCTCCCAGCTAATGACAACGGGAGCGCGTCCCATCTCCAAAAATCGTCCTTCATTTGGTCTACTAGCCAGGCCAGATTTAATTTATGTAGCCGGTCCCATTCCCGCGCCACTTGAATGCCTAGGTACCTAAAGCTTCCCCCTTCTAATCTAAACGGCAGCTCCCGCAATCGCCTCTCCTGTCGCCTCACCTGGGCCGCAAACATCTCACTTTTCCCATATTTAGCTTATACCCCGAAAACCGTCTGAATTACCCTAGAATGCTCATGATTTCTTCCATCCCCTCTAATGGGTCCGATACATACAGAAGCAGGTCGTCTGCATAGAGCGAGACTCTGTGCTCCACCCCCTTCTGAACCAGGCCCCTTCCAGCCCCTTGAGGCTCGCCGAGCAATTGCCAACAGCTCTATAGCTAGCGCGAACAACAGTGGGGAGAGAGGGCATCCCTGTCTCATCCCCCGGTGCAGTCTAAAATAGTCCGATGTTGTCACACTCGTCCGTACACTTGCCACAGGAGCCTGATACAGCAACCTGACCCAGTCAATAAAGCACCGCCCACATGCGAACCGTCCCAGTACCTCCCACAGATAATCCCATTCTACCCGAACAAAAGCCTTTTCTGCATCCATTGCGATCACTACCTCCACCTCCCTACCTTCCGGGGGCATCATGATCACATTTAACAACCTTCTTACATTGGCCACCAACTGCCTACCCTTAACAAACCCCGTCAGGTCCTCCCCAATAACGTCCAGAACACAATCCTCAATCCTGGAGGACAAAATTTTGGCCAGCAGTTTGGCGTCCACATTCAACAGGGATATCGGCCGGTAGGGCCCACACAGCTCCGGGTTCTTGTCCCGCTTCAGAATCAGCGAAATCGTGGCCTGTGACATCGTTGGGGGCAGCACCACTCTTTCCCTTGCCTCATTGAACATCCTCATCAACACCGGCCCCAATATCCCAGAGAACTTTTTATAAAACTCCACTGGATACCCATCCGGCCCCGGGGCCTTCCCCGCCTGCATGGCCTTCAGACCCTCCACTATCTCTTCCAACCCGATCGGGGCTCCCAGCCCTTCTACCGGCTCCCAACCACCTTTGGGAAATTCAGCCCCTCCAAGAAGTGCCTCATCCCCTCCGGCCCCGTAGGGGGTTCCGACCTCTGCAGCCTACTGTAGAAATCCCTAAACACCTTATTCACCCCTGCTGAATTTCCAACCAGGTTCCCATCTCCGTCATTTACTTTCCCTATCTCCCTGGCTGCCTCCCTCTTTCTAAGCTGTTGTGCAAGCATTCTGCTGGCCTTCTCTCCATACTCCTAGATCGCCCCCCTCGCCTTTCTCAGCTGCTCCACCGCCCTCCCTGGGGTTAACAAGCCGAACTCCGCCTGTAGCCTCCGCCGTTCCCTTAAAAGCCCTGCCTCTGGGGTCTCCGCATACCTCCTATCGATCTGTAGTATCTCCTTAACCAGTCGGTCCATCTCTGCCCTGTCCACCTTCTCCCTATGGGCCCGTATCGAGATCAGCTCCCCTCTGACCACCGCCTTCAGTGCTTCTCAGACCATCGCTGCTGAAATTTCCCCCGTGTCATTGACCTGCAGGTAGTGCTGAATACATTTCCTCAGCCGCTCGCACACCCCTTCGTCAGCCAAAAGTCCCACATCTAACCTCCAGTGCGGGCGCTGGTTACTGTCTTACTAATCTGCAGGTCCAATATGGCGCATACACATTTACTAATACCACCTGCATCCCCCTCCAGTTTCCCACTGACCATAATGTACCAACCTCCCACATCCAAAACTATTCTACCCGCCTCAAACACCACCCACTTATTGATCAGGATCGCGACTCCTCTAGTCTTTGAATCCAGTCCCGAGTGAAAGACCTGACTGACCCAGCCTTTCCTCAATCTAATCTGGTCAGTTACTCTAAGGTGCATCTCCTATTGTTAGCCATTCCATTCCCACCGTAATCTCCCACTGTACAGGAACTCAATCAAGCTTATTTATTATTCACCACAAGGACCAACATCCGATCAAAGAAGGTTCAATCAGCGATCTTGATCAAAAGTCGCTGGTGTTATTCCTTATCGTGTGACACTTCCCATAAGGGGGTGAGCCAAAAGCCATATTTCAGCTTTCTGTGTCACGATTTCTTCAGATCTTTCGCAAACTTAGTTTCCTTTTGACGTGATCAGCAGTAATTGCTGTATCTACAACTGCTTCATCTGTGAGGCAAGAATGAGCATGATGCCACTGATGTACAAAAGGCCCTGGTCCAGATCTGACTCCACCCCCAGACCTGCTGATAACCTGGGCCATTGTATCATTTGTAAATTATGTACCCCATTTTGTCGTTGGTAAGACGATTATCTTTCGTTTTTAAATGCTTGCACAAATGAGTATTTTTAAGTTCCCTCCACCTCCCTTTCTCTCCCAATTTGCTCCCTGAGATGTTGACTCTTTCTCAGGCGCGGTTCCCGGAATGGGGGTTGACCTCCACTACTTGGTCTCAAGTGGCCCTCAGGATTGTGTGGATTGTGGGTTGGGAAGGCCTTTCAAACAAAGGTAACATCGTAGCGAAGCTCAGTCTTATCCTTGATCTGCATCCATACAAAGGTATGGAAATACGTGCACACCAGACGGAAATTCAGAGTGGGTCGTCTATTTTAGCCTTTCTAACCCTGCAGTGTTGTGGCAGTCGTTGTTGCGCCTGTTACCTTCATCCCTGTTGTGATCAGCTCATGCCGCAGACCGAGAATTGAACCTGTGATCCTTCGGCTTTGAGCTATTTAGCTGGCCACTGGCTGATGTACAAGAACGATAGTAAAGATGGCAGAAGTATTCACCCCTCTAAGGGAGGCAGTGGCGTAGTGGTATTGTTGCTGGATTAGTAATCCAGAGATGCAGAATCATGCTCTGGGGACCAGGGTTCGAATCCCACCATGGCAGATGGTAAAATTTGAATGCAATAAAAATATCTGGTGTTAAAAAGTGGCCATGAAACCATTGTCGATTATCGTAAAAACCCATTGGTTTCACTAATGCCCTTCAGGGAAGGAATCTGTCGTCCTTACCTGAATTCACCTACATGTGACTGCAGGTACAGAGCGACGTGGTTGGCTGTTTTTTTCCAATTAAGGGGCAATTTATTGTTGCCAATCCACCTAACCTGCACATCGTTGGGTCGTGGGGTTGAAACCCCACGCAGACACGGGGAGAATGTGCAAACTCCACACGGACAGTGACCCAGGGCCGGGATCGGAACCCGGTTCTAGTAGCTGTGAGGCGGCAGTGCTAACCACTGCGCCGCTGTGCCGCCCGAGGTTGAAATTTGTTTTGAGCAGGACAAATGTTTGTGGGAACGAAGTGCATTCTTTCTTCGTCCCCCCCCCCCCCCCCGAAATTTCTAAACATCATCTCACTCGTTATCTAGTTCAAATTCTCAAACGCCGAGCTTGAATGCACCCAAGTGGCATCAAATGCAATTTATTTCGATTGTATCCGTTTAAGGTGAAGCCAGATAATGAAGGAGAAAGGAACAGCAGGTTATGTTGATGAGGTAAGGTGAATACGGGTGGGAGGAGGCTCTTGTGGAGCAGAAGCAGCCACTTGGGCCAGTTGAACAGAATGGCCTGTATTAGCGCTGCTAATTCTATTTAAGGCTGTCTCTCATGAAAAGCAGTAAAGGGTTGGGACGATATCCTGCGTTGGTGCTTGTAGTGGAACGTTTTTTGGGCCTTCAATTGCGGGGGCAGGGTGGGAGCTCAAGGCTATCAAAATCGTCAACTTGATGTTGACTGGAAAATCTGACTGGATTTAACCTTGGGGAAGGGGTAAAGCAGAAATAAAACCTCTGAAGGCTAATTTTGTTTAAAAATAGAGCGTGTGAGGAAGGCCAGCCAATCCTATCAATCTTACTAGGACGTTTCTCAAATGTGTCCTGTTCTCACTATGCTTTATGCACGAGTTAGGGAGACATTCAGTGATAGGTTTTGTTTCAAATGAATCCAGAAGAAATTTTTATTGATCCAAAATCTCCCAAATGTTTTCCTGAGGTTGAAGATTCGTGTTCATTAAAATCCTGCGTGGCGAGAAACTCTAGCATTTCACCTAAGAGGCTGTTCTTCATTCGAGAATCCAGGCAGTAAGTATTGACATACTCAGTGAACCACCTGGGGTCGACCTTGTTCTTATCTAATAGTTGATCTAGGTTGACTTTCTAATGCAGTTCTGAGCCGACGCTGTATCCTCAGAGGTGCCGTCGCCTGCATCACACATTAAACCCAAATCCTGTCTACTTGCTTCAGCTTTCAGGTTATGATGATGAGGAAATTCATCCGGCTGTAGTGGCCAACATTTATCCCTCCACATCCCTTTGCATGAAAAAATAGGGCTTTGGTATTTAAAAAAAAAAAATTTTTTTTAGAGTACCCAATTCATTTTTTCCAATTAAGAAGCAATTTAGCATGGCCGATCCACCTACCCTGCACATCTTTGGGCTGTGGGGGCGAAACCCACGTAAACACGGGGACAATGTGCAAACTCCACATGGACAGTGACCCAGAGCCGGAATCGAACCAGGGACCTCGGTGCCGTGAGGCAGAAGTGCTAACCACTGCGCCACCAGGCTACCATGGGTTTTGGTATTTTTAAGACAAGACTTTATTATGAATGCAATATTAGACTTTTAACTTCACACCCAAAAAGAATAGCTTAACACAAGTGTACAATTTCCCATTAATCAACAAAAAAAAGAAACATTCAGCTCTTAATCCATCTTCAAATTAGCAGGTCATAGAATAATTCTTGCTTTCTAAAACAGATTTGGCTCCGGTTGGAACCCCTACAGACTCTGGCTGAACATCTTCAAATAGCTGCTTCAACTTGGTTGTTTCAGCCTCTTCCTTGTCTTTGGACAAGACTGCTCTGCTTTAAAATATGGTTGCTCTTTTCTTTTAACTATCCTACCTTGGAAAGTATGGTGGGCTCAGAGTCAGGCAGATCAGAACTCAGCTCCTCTCTCTCAGTTTCTCTAAACTCTGCCCTTCTGTGCTCCACCCAGCCATGACCTCATCACCCCAAGCTAAAAAAACAAATAATCTCTGCAGGCTGCAAAAGCACAATAACTCCCCAGGGACCTCCCCAGTCAAACCACAGTCCATTAGCCTAGACTGAAAAACACATTCCTTCATCAATTTCACCTGCTGTACTCTAAAAGTGAAACAAATCCTTTTTAAAACCATGATCACTGTAACCACACACTGTACCCCCAGGCTTTTAATTTGTCCCAATATTTAGAAGCCAATATTCCTAAAATCCTCTAATTGTCACAGTATTAATACCTTGCCTTATTTTACGCTGCCACCTACATCATTCTATTTTGAGAAAGCAGTTAGGCCTTTGTTAACTGTTTACTTGTTGGTAATGTTCTGTGACGTAGGCTTTGATTGATTTCAAATTTTGGTGCACGTTTTAGAAAGCTTTGCCCTAATCCACTTTGTGTGAGCCAAATGGACAATTTGCACGGTGTTTACAAGCTCACATCAAAACTCCGAAACCTAGGACTTGGCTCCTCCCCGTTCAACTGGATCCTCAACTTCCTAACACAGTCAGTAAGGATAAACAACAACACCTCCTCCATGATAGTCTCAATACCGAGAACCTGCAAGGCTGCGTACTTAGACTCCTACTGTACTCCATATTCACACACAACTGTGGGGCAAAATGTGCCTCCAACTCCATCTACAAGTTTGCTGATGACACAACTGTAGTGGGTCGGATCTCGAACAGCAATGAGTCAAAAGGGAGGGAGATAGGGAACCTAGTGGCGTGGTGTAACAACAACAATCTCTCACTCAATGTCAGCAACACTAAGGAGCTGGTCATTGACTTCCTGAAGCAAAGTGTCGTACACACCTCTGTCTGCATCAATGTGCCGAGGTGGAGATGGTTAATAGCTTCAAATTCCTAGCTGTGCACATCACCAACAATCTGACCCACGTCGACACGATGACCAAGAAAGCACAGCAACGCCTTTACTTCCTTAGAAAACTAAGGAAATTCGGCATGTCCACATTGACTCTTACCAATTTCTACAGATGCACCATAGTAAGGATCCTATTTGGCTGCATCACCGCCTGGCATGAGAACTGCTCAGCCCAAGACCGTAAGACACTACAGAAAGTCGTGAACACAGCTCAGTTCATCACGCGAACCCGCCTCCCATCCATTGACTCTGCCTATACCTCCCGCTGCCTGAGGAAAGCCGACAGCATGATCAAAGACCCCTCCCACCCAGGTTATTCTCTCTTCCAACTTCTTTGATCAGTCTGAGAACATGCACTAACACATTCAAAATCAGCTTCTTCCCCGCTGTTACCAGACTCCTGAACGACTCTCTTATAGACTGAACTGACCTCTCCATGCATCTTCTCTACTGAGTAGTACTACACTCCGTATGCTTCACCCGATGCCTGTGCTTATGTAATCACATTGTGTATTTATGTATGTCCTGTGTGTTTTCATGTATGGAACGATGTCTGGACTGTACGCAGAACAATACTTTTCACTGTACCTCGGTACACGCGACAATGAATCAAATCAATTGCCCTTAGTGTTGGGTGGGGTTACTGGGTTACTGGGGGTAGGGTGGAGGTGTTGACCTTGGCTAGGGTGTTCTTTCCAAGAGCCGGTGCAGACTCGATGGGCCGAATGGCCTCCTTCTGCACTGTAAATTCTGTGATAATCAATGATCTATGAAATTAATCAAAAGTTAAGAAATAGAAGCAGAAGTAGACCATTTGACCCCTTGAGTCTGTTCCACCATTTAATACAATCATGGCTGATCCACTTCAACTCCCAATTTCTTTTCCTCTCGCCATCTCTCTCCATTCCATGAGAGATTAACAGAAAATCTATCAATCTCAACCTTAAATTTACTCAAAGATGGAGTACCAGAACCATCCGCGTGAACATTTCCAAAGATTCACAACCTTCTGAGTGAAGAAATGTCTCCTGATCTCAGTCCTAAATGACCACCCCCGTATCTTGAGGCTCCGCCCCTTGTTCTGGATTCCCCAGCAGAAGAGCCAACCTCTCAGTATCTACCCTGTCGAGCCCCTTCAGTATCTTGTATGTTTGTGGGTTAAAACAGCACTTCACCTAATTTCCCATGTGGAAAAATATAATTATGTTAACTTTCTCTGTAATCTCAACCCTGTTTCTCATTAATCCAGTAAATCAACTTGCATTTCAACTGCCTTCTTGGAAATGAATACCTCCAACTTATTCACACTGCTGCAGGAGATATGCTACATGATGGAGTGATACCAAGCTAAAAGTTATAAGCTGGCTTTAAAACATTTCTACTTATTCCTACCCTTGTAATAAGAAGGAAGCCACCTGTGACCCCTTCAGAGAATTGCACACTGTGTTTGCTCTTTTCCATTCTCCTGATGGTTGAGGTAAGCACAGAGAGGCTTTGCAAGATTAAGGATGAGCTATTATTAGCTCCTCCGTTCTCGGAAAAGCGATGACCTATTTTTGGATACCCGAAATGTGTGTCCCAGAGAACGTTTCCTCGAGCAATCCAGACCTATCGGCACACATTGTCGCTCTGCCCTTCATTTTCTTTCCCAGTTGTGACAATTTACGTAAAATCTCAATTTATTGCTGCATCTGACAGTGACCTTCTTGCTGTGTTTTGATGGGAACGGCTTCCTCCTATTGAAGGCAGCTCCGTGCCCAGGGTATCAGTGTAGGAAAGTACCAGTTTGGTCTCAAGTGCATGTTTCCAGTAATGATTGATGTCCAGCTGTTTCAATTAAAAAAACTCTCATGTTGGGAGCACCCTCTGTGCTACGGTGCCACCTTTCTTCGAAGTGTCGTTTGTTGAGTGTTCAATGCATACTTGTACTCATACTTGTAAATTGCTAAATATGTGCTTCTATATGCAATCTTATGTTCAGTAGTTTTAATTAGTCATCGTTGCTGATCTTGGTCATGTACTCTGGTACGTCTGGAGTATTTGATTGTGTCGTGACTGGAAATAGGGCCAGTCAATGTTCAAAGTGTTCGACTACAATCAGAGTAAGAATTCTGACTAACCGCAATGGGCAGGTGTAATCACCTAACCTCTTATGACCAGTTGCTCCGTGATTTATTTATAATTGTGCAGCATTGGGGGTGTGGCTCATAACGGAGAACAAACATCAAGGTTGTAAAGAATGAGATGGAGAATGAGATTAGAGACATGGGAATGGGCATCACGGCAGCACAGTGGTTAGCACAGTTGCTTCACAGCTCCAGGGTCCCAGGTTCGATTCCCGGCTGGGTCAATGTCTGTGCGGAGTCTGCACGTTCTCCCTGTGTTGTGTGGGATTCCTCCAGGTGCTCCGGTTTCCTCCCACAGTCCAAAGATGTGCGGGTTAGGTGGATTGGCCATGCTAAATTGCCCTTGGTGTCCGGAAAATGTTAAGTGGGGGTTGCGGGGATAGGGTAGATACATGGGCTTCAATAGGGTGCTCTTTGTAAGGGCCGGTGCAGACTCGATGGGCCGAATGGCCTCCTTCTGCACTGTAGATTCTATGATTAGATGGCCGCATGGCTTGGGTGAGTGAAGACCTGAGCCAGGTAGATCTGGCTTAAGACTAAGAGGTAACTGAAGGGTTCTTCATCATGAATTCGAGTAAGAGAGTGCGTTTTGAGCCTGGCAGGGACAGGGCAGGAAAACGCCGATAACGTAGACTTGGAGGGAAAATCTCAACAAACTGCACGAACAATTTAACAGTTTGAGCTAAGAACAAGAACAAGTACCTTACCGGCCTCTGCATTTTAAATGAGATTTCGTTCTGTTGCCAAGACTGCCTAATTTCACCCTGCATTATTCCTTTAACAATTTGAATCCGGAAGCCAAATAACTAGTCAAATTGATTACTGTTGGTTTCTTGCTAATGCACACCATACTTAACAGTACTTTGCTCCTGAAGTATGATGAGCTCCGCACTTTGTAGTGAAGCTGCCCTTCAGTTCCCATGTGCGATAATTTGGCCAAATTGATGGAAAATGTGCGGATCAGGGTCAATCTGCACGCACTTAATCTGATTTACATCATCACTGCGCAACATCTTATGACCGAGGGGTATAGAATGTCTCATGTGACAACAGGAAAGTGAAATTTTTTGCTTACAGTAACAAATTACTCTGGGCATAAACAGCGTTACCAGTGAACGCACACTCGATTTCTAATGATCTGACGGGAGTAATCGGAAGCAATTCCCACTCGTTTTTTGCAGTCTGTCGGCAGCAGAGACTAATTGACGCGGTGTTGAACCAACAACTTGCAAGGGCAAGATTGTCTTCGGTTGAAATTTAATACAGGTTAATGCAGCAATTTAGTTCTTTGGCAGGGGGGGCCTGGAGACGAATAGTCACCTTTTGACACCACTTACTAATGTGAAAGCTTTGGAGATTTAAACTTATTACGCCATAAGCAATATTCAATATCCATTTTCTTCTAGTTAATACAGGCCCTTCAGATGTTGTTATCATGATGGGAGCGTCGACAGAGCTCGTATCACTTAGTGCTTTATCAAAATCTGCGCGCCTCTCGCCCCCGCAGTGCCAGGCAATTGGCAAGAGATGCAAATCCTTGACGCATTGTTCTTTAACCTGTCAATTTCTCCAGGTTTCTGATTCTTCTGAACCCCATTCTCACTTTAAAAAAATAAATTTAGAGTACCCAATTCATTTTTTCCAATTAAGGGGCAATTTAGCGTGGCCAATTCACCCACCCGGCACATCTTTGGGTTGTGGGGGTGAGACCCACGCAGACACGAGGAGAATGTGCAAACTCCACACAGACAATGACCCAGGGCCGGGATCAAACCTGGGTCCTCAGCGTCGTGAGGCAGCAGTACTAACCACTGCGCCACCTTGCTGCCTAAACCCCATTCTCACCATCCCGTCCCCTGACCCCACTAATCCCAATTTCACCTCTGCTCTCCTACAGGAATATTCTAGCTGACTGACAGTCCTATGATAGCTCACACCAGTGGGTACTTCTCACACGCTAGCCTCTGTAGTGCTTGTTGGCAGCTATTTGACTACAGAGCACATCGCCACGGTAAATTGCCCCTTAATTGGAAAGTATTTTTTTTTAGATTGGTTGGTATTATAAAGAAGGAAACCTGTCATTTGCTTTGGAATGACTGACAAATAACGATAGAACCATGCGACTGTATCCATACAGCATATTGCTGTCACTGCGGCATCTTTATCCAAAAGTAAATTTAAAGTACCCAATTTTTTTTCCCATTAAGGGGCAATTTAGCATGGCCAATCCACCTAACCCGCACATCTATTTGGGTTACGTGGGGGAGACCAATGCAGACACTGGGAGAATGTGCAAACTCTGGGTGGCACAGTGGCACAGTGGGTTAGCACTGCTGCCTCACGGCGTCGAAAATGAATTGGGTACTCTAAATTTAGAGAAAAAAAAATGTGCAAATTCCACACAGACAGTGACTCGGGGCCGGGATCGAACCCGGGTCCTCAGCGCCCCGTAGGCAGCAGTGCTAACCACTGCGCCAACGTGCCGCCCCACCCCCTCACTGCGGCATCTTGCATGTTTGAGTTAATAAGCTGCATTTAAAACAAATCTTTCTCTCTATGTAGGATTATGGCCAGAATTGAAGACATGGAAGCAACGGATACCAATGATGAGGAGCTAAACTATGGAGTGGTGATAGACTGTGGAAGTAGTGGCTCCAGGGTGTTTGTGTACTTTTGGCCCCAGCACAATGGGAACCCTCACGAACTGCTCGACATCCGGCAGATGAAGGACAAAAACAGGAAACCGGTGGTTAAGAAAATCAAACCAGGTAATCATTGGGCACGGGCGTAACAGGGAAGAGGCTTTGAAAGTGCCAGTGATCAGGCTCAGGGGGTACGTCCCGACAGCAGTGTCTCCATGGCAAAGGAGAGTTTTTTGGACAAGCGAAGGTGTTATTCAGATAAAAGAAAATTACTGCTGGAATCTGAAACATAAACCGAAAAGGCTGGCAAATCTCAGCAGGTCGGAGGAGAGAGAATAGAGCTAACGTTTCGAGTCTGGATGGCTCCTCGTTGGAGCCTGGGCGACTCCTGATCAGCTCTGACGACGAGCTGTTAGACTCGACATGTTTGCTCTGTTCTCTCTCTCCACAAAATAAGTTGGGGCTGGTTTAGCACAGGGCTAAAGAGCTGGCTTTTAAAGCAGACCAAGGCAGGCCAGCAGCACGGTTCAATTCCCGTACCAGCCTCCCCGAACAGGCGCCGGAATGTGGCGACTAGGGGCTTTTCACAGTAACTTCATTTGAAGCCTACTTGTGACAATAAGCGATTTTCATTTCATTTCATTTCATTTTTCAGTTCATTCCATGCCACTGCTTTCTGATATAAAGGCTAATTACTGGCTTCCAGTGTCCATCCCTCGTACGAATATTCATCACGTTCTGTATGGACGCTTGATTGATTTTGTTAACTTTGTGAGTTAAAAGATTGTGGGTTCAAGTCGTGTGTCAGAGACTTGGACAACACACCCTATGTAGACACTACATTCAGCACTAAGGGAGCATTACCAGGGGTGCTGTCCTTCAAACAGGCTATTAAACTAAATGAAAGCATTAAAAATGAATGTAAGAGACCAGGAAGTCCCATTTGACTTGACACTCAGTGTATAGAGCCAACACAGAGCAACAACCTGCAAAGACAGCGGAACATTGAACTAAAACAAAATATGTTGGAACCACTCGGGAGGTCAGGAAGCATCTGTGGGCAGATACAGAATTAACATTTCAGGTCAAGAGGATTTTTTATCAGAGCTTTCTAGTCATCGCTACCTGAAAGGTTTAATCCTGTTTCTCTCCACAAATGCTGCCTCGGCCAGCTGAGTATTTGCAGCATTTTGAATTTATTTCTGATAGCCAGCATCTGCAATATTTTGCTTTTGTACCAAAATGTTGAACCATGGGGTAGCACAAGTGGATAGCACTGTGGCTTCACAGCGCCAGGGTCCGTCTGTGCAGAGTCTGCACGTTCTCCCCGTGTCGGCGTGGGTTTCCTCCAGGTGCTCCGGTTTCCTCCCACAGTCAAAAGACGTGCAGGTTAGGTGGATTAGTCATGATAAATTGCCCTTAGTGACCAAAAGCTTAGGAGGGATTATTGGGTTATGGAGTTGGGGCTTAAGTGGGTTGGTGCAGACTCAATGGGCCAAATGGCCTCCTTCTGCACTGTATGTTCATACAGCCAACACAATAGAGCACACTTGACCAAACTGGACAGTGTTCTGCTCAGGCTACACCCTGTTAAGGTATCGGACCAGACCCCAACATTTATTGGGACACCGGACAAGAACCCCAAACAATTTGTTTAAATATGTAAAACTATGAGTAAAGGATACTTCACCCCAGGAGCGATTACTCTGACCAATAAGGATCTTTGAGATTAAAACAAATTTTAATTTGACCACAGAATTAACCACATTATCATCAAATAAAATAGCTTTACAATTATCAGTTAAACAGACCTTAAACACAAGGTAAAACTTGAGCTTGCTATCTATACCTGCGACTAACTCCAATTAAGCAACCCAATACAGCTCAAATGCCACTCAGAAATAAAGTTAACAAACAGATTACATGCTCAGCTCTGTAGAGACCTTTGGAGAGTTCCTTTCAAGAGAAAATTCAGTACACTTCTGCTCAACCTAACAGTATTTGGCAAAACTGCTGTTCAACTGAAAATCTTTCCGTCTTATCAGACTCCAATCCTGTGGCAAACTGAAAAACTACAGACAGACCCGGCTGCTCCCATTAATTACATAATCTGTATTCCACTAAAATATCACATGACCTCATAAATTATCCAGGGAATCTTCAGCAATCATAGCAATATCCTATTTGCCCTCTATACCTAAATAAGTAAATGGTTAGAATCAATCATTAAAAAAAAAAATTTAGAGTACCCAATTATTTTTTTTCCAATTAAGGGGCAATTTAGCCTGGCCAATCCACCTACCCTGCACATCTTTGGGTTGTGGGGGTGGAACCCACGCAGACACGGAGAGAATGTGCAAACTCCACACGGACAGTGACCCAGGGCCGGGATTCGAACCCGGGTCCTCAGTGCCGTAGGCAGCAATGCTAACCACTGTGCCACGTGCTGCCTGTTAGAATCAATCATGACCTCATCTTTTACGACTTCTTAATTACAGCTTCACCTAACACACAGTCTGGATACCTTAACCTAGGTTTCTTAATAATATTACTGCAACAAATGCATGCCTTAACGCTTTGAATAACATCACTGCCACAAATATAAGATGTAACAATTTCTACATTCATCATAACATCCACTTCTGGTCACCAAGTCACGAGGGACCTTTTTAAGCATTGGAGACAGTGGAACCTGATCCCTGTCGGCAGAGATTTGAGTCATGAGGGACCGGGATGTTTCAGAGAAGCGATAAAGTGCGATATAAATCGTAGAATGGTTACAGCGCAGATGGAGCCATTGGGTCTGCCATGTGTGTGCTGGCTCTGTGCAAGGTAAAAGGTGCATTTAGCCCCACTCCCCCACCTGTTCCCCGTAGCCCTGAGTTACTCTTTAGATAATGACCCAATTCTCTTTTGAAACAGTGGACAGTGAATTCCAGATCCGTGCATTGACCACTGCCTTCCTGCTGCAGTTGTGCGCTGCCGTGCTGGCCCAAGTCATGAGCTCGAGCTCCTCGTATGTCGCTCGGAAACCCAATTTGCTGACTCAACTTTTGGAGGCAAAAGTGCAAGCAGAAACATTCAACAGCTGATGCTCGTAGGTAACCAAATGGAAATGATTTTGTCAGTTAAGTGTTAGTCCTAACTCAGTGGGTCAGGGGTTTGTGGGTTCAAGTCCCAGGGACTTTAGCACAAAATCTAGGTTGGCTCTCCACTGCTGTATTATCTCCCAATATCCTCGCCAGCACACTCCCTGAGACATCAGCAGCAGAAAAAGGAGGGGTGTAAGTTCACCTCCTGGCAAGTTGTTGGAATGATGCTCAATGCAGCTGGTCTGTCTAAATTTCATTTACTGAGTGATACATCGTGTGAAGTATTTAAAAACTCGTTGAGATATGCGATGAGGCACTGTATAAATGCAAGTTTCTTTTTCGTTAAGCACTTGGTTTCAAGGGTAGCGTCGCAGATCTGTGCTAACTTTTTCTGTGGAGGTCTGCTGCCTCCCTCTGGTTGTGAAGCTGTAATACAGGTAAACATAGATTGCAGGATTTGTAATACAGTGCGGCCTTGTCTGATTCCACCAGGTTCATCAGTTGTGCTTAACTTATTCCTGTGCTGTATGCTCCAAGTCTACTGCAGCATACAGAATAAATTGACGATTCAGGGCCATGCTTTTCCATATAAAGTCAAATTCATTGGTTCTTCTTCAACTATGGAGGGTATCAAGTCAAATGGGATTGCTGCTTTTACCTTGCTTTCGTTAACATTGCTCAGTTCGGAGCAGGGGCACTGCCTTGTCGTTCAATAGCCAGGGGCTTGATTGACTTGTCAAAACATTAACCCCCCCCCCCCCCCCCCCTCCAAGGACCGGGAACGAAACCACAACATCTTGTATCTGCATAACATATGCATAAAGACACCTCTTCCCAAGAAAGGCAGAAAGAATAAAACAAGTCGGAGGGCTTGGGTGGGGAAGAGGGCGAGAGAAGAGACTTGAAAGGAGTTGGTGAGATTGAAGAGTTCCATTGAGGCCTCTTGAATCAATCCCTCCTCCCGCAAACCACTGCCACGGCTGACCGTAGCTCACTCAGCGTGGATTCGAGAGACGATGTGGCTTCATATTGTACCGGGTGACTCCCTTCTCCACGCAACTAGTTTGAGAGAATAGCTTCTTTTCCAAACTCGGGTATCATTTGGGCGAGATGTGGAATTAAGACCACCTACCCTCTCCCGAGTGGATGTAGAATATCGCAGGGCCACTATCTGAAGAGTGGGGGTGACGATATTGATCTCTCAGTCAGCATTGCTAAAAACAGATTATCTGCTTGACTCATCCCCGGGGTGAGGGGCTTACCTTGTGAAGAAAGTGGAAAAGGTTGAGCCTATACACATTGGCTGCCCCGCTTCTTACATCACAACACTAACTACACTTGTGAGGTGACCGATCGCCATGGGAAGAAACGTGGGAACTAATCTACGCACAGCAAGATTCCACAAAGAGCAGCGTGTGAAATGGCCAAACAATCTGCTTTGGTGATGTTGGTCGAGGGGTAAATAACGATCAGGACTCCAGGGAGAACCCACCTGCCAATCTTCAACATGATGGTCTTGGGATCGTTCCAGTCTACCTGAGCGGGCAGACGTAGCTTGGCACCTTCAGCAGTGCAGCACTCTGCTAGTACTGCACCAGTGTGTCAGCTGAGAAAGATTCTGTGATCGAGTATATGGTATGGAACTTGACACATGACCTTGAGCCTCAAGCAAGTCAAGGCTAATCATAGAACATACAGTGCGGAAGGAGGCCATTCGGCCCATCGAGTCTGCACCGACCCACTTAAACCCTCACTTCCACCCTATCCCCGTAACCCAATAACCCCTCCTAACCTTTTTAGACACTAAGGGCAATTTAGCATGGCCAACCCACCTAGCCTGCACGTCTTTGGACTGTGGGAGGAAACCGGAGCACCCGGAGGAAACCCACGCAGACTCGGGGAGAACGTGCAGACTCCGCACAGACAGTGACCCAAGCCGGGTATCGAACCTGGGACCCTGGCGCTGTGAAGCCACAGTGCTATTCACTGTGCTACCGTGCTGACCCTAAAGAATTATCCTTAAAAAAATAATTGGGGGGAAACAATGCAGTCCGTAGTTTTTTTCAAAAACTGTCGAAAGTAAATTGAACTATTTTATCTTTTAAGATGAATCAGCAGTGAAGGGACATCCTGCCTATAATGTACATTGTGTATCTTCGTGCATGATGCAGCTTTGCTGCCCTCTTGTGGTTACATCTGTAATGGACATTGGCAATGAAATTCTATACATGTATCTTTCAGGTTCATTGTAGCAATGTAACAGAGATTGTTCTAAATATCAATTATTGGTTATGGGTGAGGCTGTTTTTTAAAATATCAGGAACGTATAATGCCGGGAGTAATCCTGGTGTAAAATTAAAACAGGTGGAAGTGCACAACCGAGCAATTGCCTCCTCAGAATCCAGCATGACTGGCTGGATAGCTATTAAGAATGGCCACATCCTCCGTGGGAATAGCTGCTTAAACCCTTGTGCCACACTAGGTGGGATCAGCTAATTCAGCATGAGTCGAGTTGCGTCTCTGTGTGCTGTTGCTCATAATGCTGAGTTTGTCCCAAACGAGTTTTCTTATTTCTAAATATTTGTTTTGCTTCTTGCGTGGCACACTGAGAATATTATGGTTTACAAAGAGAAACTTGCACCATTTTTCAGCAGGTTGTGGAGGACATCCTGAGAGGGCCACAACGTCCTGGTCACCAGGGCAACCTGCAGGAAGTCCTCCGCCGATTTTCCGAGATGGGCCCTCGCCTCGAGAGAGGACAGTGTGTGTTCTACGCCAAGGAAGTTACATATTGGGGTATGGTGTGGATCGGGGCGGACTACACCCGGTGAGGAGAAGGAGCGGATGATACGGCAAGCCCCCACTCCGGAAAACACAACAGAGTTACGGTTGTTCTTGGGTCTCGTAAACTATTATGGGAAATTTATTCCTGGGGTAGTGACCATCCTCGCCCCTCTGCACACATCGCTGAAGAAGCACCAAGAGTGGGTGTGGGGAGTGCCTCAGGAGGAAGCTCGTGCCAGGATGAAGCAGCAGCTAATGTTGTCCGGATTATTGACACATTAAAACCTCTCCAAGCCTCTTCCGGTGACGTGCAACACCTCGCCTTCAGAATCAGAGCTGTCTTGTCCCACCGCATGGCTGGCAGAAGAGTGCGGCCGATATCATTCGCGTCAAGGACATTGGCCGCTGTGGAGCGCAATTAGTCCCAGATAGAAAAGGAAGGGCTGGGCATCGTGTATTCATGGTGAAGACATTTCATCAGTACGTGTATGGGAGCTGATTCACCATTGTGACCGACCATAACCTATTGCCAGGGTTTTTTAAAGAGGACTAGACGATCCCACCAACAGCCCCCCCGGATTTAGGACTGGACTCTGTTACTAGCAGCATACGTGTATACCTTCGAGCATCGTCCAGGCACGCAAATTGCAAACGCAGGCGCGTTGAGCAGTCTCCCGCTGCCGACACGGCCCCCGTCTCCACTGAAAGCAAACAAAAGCTTTGTCGCTTAACCTTATGGACACCTAAGGGTGGTACGGTGGCACAGTGGTTAGCACTGCTGCCTCATGGCACCAAGGAACCGGGTTCGAATCCCAGCCCAGGGTCACTGTCCGTGTGGAGTTTGCGCATTCTCCCCGTGTCTGCGTGGGTCTCGTCCCCACAGCCCAAAGATGTGCAAGGATTGGCCACACTAAATTGCCCCTTAATTGGGATAAAATAATTGAGTATTCTAAATTTATTTTTAAAAACTTTATAGACATCTTGCCGGTCACCGCCACCCAGTGGCGACTGGACACAGATAGACTCGATATTGGCGAAAGTACGTCACATTGCCTTGCATGGAGGTCAGCAAGAGAAACTGCTTGAAGAACTATGGGCCTTTGAAGCCAAAATGCAGGAGCTGAGTGTTTACGACAGCATCCTCCTGTGGAAGGCTCGCGTCGTGACCCCACGGCAGGGCTGAGACACCTTCCTTCAGCATCTACACAACGGGCACCCAGGGATGATGGAAATGAAGATGGTGGCCAGGTCTGGATGGCCCGATCGAGCGACTGGCCCAGCAATGTACCACATGCCAGGAATAGCAGACGCTCCCGCCGAACCCTTGGAACGGCCAGGCCGCCCTTGAGTGCGCATACACGCCGACTTTCCCGGGCCTTTTGTTTCTACGAATGGTGGACGCCCATTCGAGTGGATGGAAGTCCACTGATGTCATCGACCACGTCGAAGGCCACGGTTGAAAAGCTAGGGCTCTCCTTTAGCCCCCACAGCATTTCGAAGGTGCTGGTCAGTGACAGTGGTGCCCCCTTCACCAGCGACGAGTTTGAGTGCTTTATGAAGTCAAATGGAGTGCGGCACATCCGCAGGGTCCCGTATCACCCTCCCTCCACCAGGCTGGCCGGGCGAGTGGTGCAGACCTTCAAGAGAGGAATGAATAATAAGGAGACCACCGGGTCTGTTGTGACGCGAGTGGCAAGGTTTCTGTTCAGCTATCGGACAACACATGCTACGGCCGGCGTAGCGCTGGCAGATCTGTTGATGGGCCAGACACTCAGGACCCTCCTCAGCCTCGCGTACCCCAACATTGGGGGGGAAAATACAACCGGGTCAGGACGTGCAGAGGCGAAGCCAAGACAGGCGGACGCAGACCAGGAGTTTTAAGCTGGGGTATGCAGTATGCGTCTGAAACTTTGGGACGGTGCCTGATGGATCTCGGGGACAGTGGAACAGGAGACTGGACCGGTTCTGTACCAGGTACAGACGTGGGAACGGACGGTGCGGAAGCACCTTGACCACCTCAGGAGCAGGGGACCAGCATTAGGCGATGCCCCACCAGAGGAACCGTCTTCCAGCCACATCGCCCCAACACATAGGGGCATCTAACTCCCATGAGACCCACTGGGGCTAGCAGAGTGGCAGTAGCTGAAGTCATCCCAACTGGGACTGTGACTGTACTTGTAAAAACGTTACTTTTGGCAATAAACCATTTGTTTGACTCTCCTTTCCGGACTCCCCTGTGACTACTAAATCACAAAACTTAATTAACATTTTGACGAACTTTCATTGCACTGCTATTTCAGGCATCTCGACACTGGCCTCCTCCCCGGAGAAAGCCATGGATTATCTCCGTCCCCTCCTGAGGTTTGCCGCTGGACATGTTCCTGTTGTGAAACACAAAGAGACACCGTTGTACATCCTCTGCACTGCTGGAATGAGGCTGCTGCCACAAAGGTACTGGAACTGCAGGCAGGCGAATAGCACTGGCACGCCTGCGTAAAGTAAATAGCTGACCACGTTTAACAATTACTTTGACAAACGACCCTTCACAGGAAGTGCAGTGCTCACAGCATGACTGCTGCCAGCCTTGTTTGCATTTTAAAAAAATAATTGCTTTTCCGGCGGAGTTGTGACTCTCGTCAGGATGGAAGTCGACGGGTGCAGCTTCCCTACAATTCGCTGCCAAAGTGCAGCTCGCCTTTCAGCCACAACTCCGGCAAGTTGTCACGGGCGTGCGTGCGCAGTTCATCAGCGTCAGCCTCTGTTTGGTGAGCTGGAGCTGGAATTATTCCCCAGGGAATGTGGGCACCGCTGGCAAGTCCAGAATTTGTTCTCCATCCCTGATCGCCCTTGAACAGCTCGTCCACTTCGGAGTCACCCATATTGCTGCGGGTTTGGAGTCACGTGTAGGCCAGACCGGGTCAGGACGGCAGATTTCCTTCCCTAAAGGGCATCTTTTTTTTTTTGATGTTAACAACTACCGATGATCATCTCGTGGTCGATGATCATTTAAATTCCACCAAGGGTGGCACAGTGGTTAGCACTGCTGCATCACAGCGCCGAGGACCCGGGTTCGATCCCAGCCCTGGGTCACTGTCCGTGCAGAGTTTGCACATTCTCCCCGTGTCTGCGCGGGTCTCACAGAAGATGTGCAAGGTCGGCGGATTAGCCAAACTAAATTGCCCCTTAATTGGGCACTCAGTTTTATATTTTCAGCTGCCATGGTGAGATTTGAACCCAAAGCTCATGTTTTACCAATGCAATGACATTATCACCATACCACCATCTTGGCCAGCATCTCGACTAGGGGGACATGGTCCATTCCTGCCACTTGCTGTGAAATCAGCTAATAATTGGTTTGCGAAGACCAGGGACTGAACCAGGGAACTGCATGGTAGCACAGTGGTTAGCACAGTTGCTTCACAGCTCCAGGGTCCCAGGTTCGATTCCCGGCTTGGGTCACTGTCTGTGTGGTGTCTGCACGTTCTCCCCGTGTCTCCGTGGGTTTCCTCCGGGTGCTCCGGTTTCCTCCCACAGTCCAAAGCCGTGTGGGTTAGCTGGATTGGCCATGCTAAATTGCCCTTCATGCCCAAAAAGGTTAAGTGCGGTTCCGGGGATAGGGTGGAGGTGTGGGCTTGGGTAGGGTGCTCTTTCCAAGGGCTGGTGCAGACTTGATGGGCCGAATGGCCTCCTTTAGCACTGTAAATTCTACAATTCTATGATAATGTGAATCCCGCCCTTTGTGGGAACTGCCAAGGTGCCAAACTGGCATTTTTTTGTGCGGCAGTGATCGGGCCCAGGGGGTGTCCTGCGTGATGTGGGAGCTTGCGGGGGTGCCCGGGGGCCCCCATATAGTGAGGTGGGGCTCGGGAGGGGGGGGTGGGGGTGGAGGGTCGGGGGACTCGAGAGATCGGGCATTTTAAACATTAATAATGGAGTCCGCCGAGCGGAGCTCCTCAGTGCAGAGAGCGGGGCTGAGTGCGGCCTCAACAGAGAGTTCCCCGCTGAAGTCCCTGATCTACCCGGACGGGCATTAGACAGCGGGGTGTTCCACGGCGCTCCGAACGCTGGGAAACACCCGGCAAACTCGTGCCCTACGGGACTCTGTCCCCATTCAAGTAGATCGCTCCCATATATTTGTGATCAGGGGTTTAGCTTTTATTTGTGATAATTGCCTTCCCGTCTTCAGTGCGGAATCAAATGCAACATATCGTTAAGAACGGAGCACAGGTTCTGAATATCCACGGTAGGGTGCAGCTCACGCAAGTATTGATCTGTGCTCGCTGGGGACCTCTGTTGGAGGTTTTCCATTGTCGGGGGAATTCTCCACTCTGCTGCCCAATGGTGGGTATCTATGCCCTGGGGGTTTGTTGGGGGAAGGTCGAATCTAAAACTCCTGCCTGTACCAACAAGGGCAGACTGTCCAGCTTTGAAGCCTACGTTGGGGGTATGTGGGTGCGTTGCTCTTTAACCTCAACACAAGCCCCTCCCCCATTTACCATTAAAACATTTACCTGTAAAATCACTTTGCCTGGTCCCCCCTCAATTGAAAGCCACACCTGCATTTCACCAGTGAGCTATGGCTACTTTAAGTTCATAGAATCATAGATTCCCTCCGGTGCAGACGGAGGCCGTTCAGCCCTTCGAGTCTATACTGACCCTCCGAAAGTGCATCCCACCCAGGCCCATGCCCCCAACCTAGCCCATAAACTCAATCTAACCTTTTGGACACTAAGGGGCAATTTATCACGGCCAATCCACGTACCCTGCACATCTTTGGACTGTGGGAGGAAACCGGAGCACCCGGAGGAAACCCACGCACACACGGGCCAGAACGTACAAACTCCACACTGTCACTCGAGGCCGGTATTGAACCTGGGTGGCTGGCGCTGTGAGGCTCCGTGCTTGTCACCGTGCCGCCTTAAGTTGGTCCACTGATACACAGAGGGTGTCACAGAGGGCTGAGCAAATGGGGCTCCCCGCTCGAGCGAGTGAGGCCCCCAAATTGAAACGCCTTGTTGAAGGCTGGGACCCAGTGTATCAAAACTATTGCTACTACAGCTTCAGTGGCTACATCAGAAGGCTTGCGATTATTCAGGACGATAACTTAATTCGTTAATGAATCCTAAAAATAAATAATGTTGAACAAAAATCTGATCTGAATTCAAATGTGTTGCATCTCTCCAGTCAGCAGAGTGCCATTCTCGAGGACCTTTTCACTGACGTGCCAGTCGAATTTGACTTCCTCTTTTCTGAGTCCCACGCAGAGGTGATTTCCGGTAAACAAGAAGGTGTGTATTGCTAATAATGATCTTTATTAGTGTCACAAGTAGGCTTACATTAACACTGCAATGAAGTTACTGTGAAAATCCCCGAGCCGCCACATTCCGGCGCCTGTTCGCATACACCGAGGGAGAATTCACCTAACACGTGGCAGTGCTAGCCACTATGCTGCCGTCCCGTCCATAGGTTCATTCAATCAGCATTACAGCTTAAAATTTTATATTTACATTTTATCTGGTTAGTACTGCTGCTTCATTCCCGGGGGTGATATATGAGGACCAGACGGGATTTGTGAAGGGCAGGCAGTTAAATGCAAACGTGCGGAGGCTCCTGAATGTGATTATGATGTCCTCGGAGGGTGGGGAGGCAGAAGTGGTGGCGGCAATGGACGCGGAGAAGGCCTTTGATCGGTTGGAGTGGGAGTACCTATTGGAAGTGCTGGGCAGGTTTGGGTTCGGGGAGGGGTCCATAGGTTGGGTCAAATTGTTATACCAGGTCCCGGTGGCGAGCATATCTGCAAACCGGCGGAGATCAGAATATTTTGGGTTGTACCGTGGGACGAGACAGGGGTGCCCCCTGTCCCCTCTGTTGTTTCCATTGGCAATTGAGCCGCTGGCCATGGCGTTGAGGGAATCTAGAAACTGGAGGGGTTTGGTCCGGGGAGGGGAGGAACATCGGGTCTCGTTGTATGCTGATGACCTGCTTTTGTACATAGCAGATCCAGTGGAGGGGATGGTGGAGGTCATGTGGATCCTTAGGGAGTTTGGGGACTTCTCAGGCTACAAGCTTAACGTGGGGAAGAGTGAGCTCTTTGTGGTGCATGCGAGGGGCCAGGAAAGGGGGGTGGAGGAGCTGTCGCTTCAGAGGGTGGAGAGGAATTTCCGATATTTGGGTATTCAGGCGGCCAGGAGTTGGGGGGCCCTGCATAAGCTTAATTTGGCGCGATTGGTAGACCAGATGGAGGAGGACTTTAAGAGATGGGACGTGTTGCCACTCTCCCTGGCGGGCAGGGTATAGTCCGTTAAGATGACAGTCCTCCCTAGGTTCCTGTTTGAGTTCCAGTGCCTGCCCATCCTCATCCCCAAGGCCTTTTTTAAGCGAGTAAGCAGGAGCATTATGGGGTTTGTATGGGCAAGTAAGACCCCGAGGGTCAAGAGGCTGTTTCTGGAGCGTAGTCGGGACAGGGGTGGGCTGGCACTACCGAACCTGTGTAGTTATTACTGGGCAGCCAATGTGGCAATGATTCGGAAATGGGTAATGGAGGGAGAGGGGGTGGCGTTGAAAAGATTAGAGGCGGTGTCATGCGTGGGCACTAGCTTGGGAGCGCCGGTGACGGCACCTTTGCCGCTACCGCCGACATGGTACACCACGAGCCCGGTGGTGGCAGTGGCACTGAGGACCAGGGGGCAATGGAGACGGCACAGGGGTGAGTTGGGGGCCTCAATTTAGTCCCCAATACGGAATAATCATAGGTTTGCACTGGGCAGGATAGATGGCGGCTTCCTAAGCTGGCATCGGTCGGGATTAAAAGGATGAGGGACCTATTTATCAACGGGGCTTTTGCTAGCCTGGGGGGCTGGAGGAGAAATTTGGGTTACCCCCCGGAAACGCTTTTAGGTACGTGCAGATGAGGGCGTTTGTGAGAAGGCAGGTAAGGGAATTTCCACTGCTTCCCATATGGAGGATTCAGGACAGGGTGACCTCGGGTGTATGGGTGGGAGAGGGCAAGGTCTCGGTGAGTTGCAGGAGGCGGAGGAAGCCTCGGTGGAGGAGCTGAAGGGCAAGTGGGAGGAGGAGCTGGGCGAGGAACTGGATGAGGGCTTGTGGGCGGACGCCCTGGGCAGGGTTAAGTCCTCCTCGTCTTGTACCAGACTTAGCCTGATCCAGTTCAAAGTGGTTCACAGGGCACATATGACAGAGGCGAGGATGTGCAAGTGTTTTGGGGTGGAGGACAGATGCGTGAGGTGCTCGGGGAGCCCAGCAAATCACGCCCATATGTTCTGGGCGTGCCCAGCGCTAGAGGAGTTCTGGAGGGGCTTTGCAAAGGCTATGTCCAAAGTCTTGGACACTCGAGTAAAACCGAGCTGGGGGATAGCAATATTCGGGGTATCAGATGAGCCGGGAGTACAGGAGCCGAAAGAGGCCGGAGTTCTGGCCTTTGCGTCCATGGTAGCCCGGAGGAGGATCCTACTAATGTGGAGGGATGCGAAACCCCCAAGCGTGGAGACTTGGATTAATGAGATGGCAGGGTTCATCAAGTTGGAGAGGATAAAGTTTGCCTTGCGAGGGTCTGTGCAGGTGATCTCCAGGCGGTGGGAACCGTTCCTAGACTTTCTCGCGGAACGTTAGGTGGAGGTCAAGAACAGCAGCAACCCAGAGGGGAGAAGGGGAGGGGGGAGGGTCTTTTGGCTTGTTTTTATTATTGTAAGGTGCGTTTGCCCCATTTTGTTCTTAGTTTGTTAGATAGTTTAATGTTTAGTGGTTTAAGTTGTTGGAGGGGATGGCGTAAGGCCCCCCTTTTTATTTTTATTTTATGTATATTTTCTTTCCTTTTTGGAGTGTTTTGTAAAAATTTATTGAAAACCTTGAATAAATGTATTAAAAAAAAAAAGTACTGCTGCTTCACGGCTCCAGGGACCCAAGTTTGGTTCCTGGCTTGGGTCACTGTCTGTGCGGAGTCTGAACGTTCTCCCCGTGTCTGCGTGGGTTTCCTCTGGGTGCTGCGGTTTCCTACCACGAGTCCCGAAAGACGTGCTTGTTAGGTGAATTGGACATTCTGAATTCTCCCTCCGTGTACCCGAACAGGCGCTGGAATGTGGCGACTAAGGGCTTTTCACAGTAACGTCATTGCAGTGTTAATGTAATTAATGGTTTAATGTAATTAATGGGGCTGGTTTAGCACAGGGCTAAAGAGCTGGCTTTTAAAGCAGACCAAGGCAGGCCAGCAGCACGGTTCAATTCCCGTACCAGCCTCCCCGAACAGGCGCCGGAATGTGGCGACCAGCGGCTTTTCACAATAACTTTATTTGAAGCCTACTTGTGACAATAAGTGATTTTCATTTCATTTTTTTCATTTCAGCATAATTGTGACACTAATAAAGATGACCAGATTATTATAAAGATTATTCCAATCCTCCACTACCAACACCCAAACAAAAGATGGTGGTCTCCATTGGATGGGCAACATGTAGGGCCACGCTCATTGGACAAACAGCATGTAGGGACCCCCCTCATTGGACAAAAAACATGTAGGGACCCCCCTCATTGGACAACAGCAAATTACTCCTCAATGTTCTGCACAGTTTAAGCCAGTAGACACTAATCCTTGGGTTTTGTTAACCTTTTCTGAGGTTCTTTGGCTTTAGGCAAGTGGGTTATTTTTCTCCCTCTATCTCCACGTTGGAGGAATTGAAGCTACGCTTGTAGCTTTGTGTGTGTGGAAGAGTTAAGCAGAGCGACCGTTTTCCAGTTGTGCCAGATCCCAGTGCAAACAAAAACAAATGAAACCTATTTCAGGTACTCGGTGCCAGAAATATATGTAAAAAGCCAAAAGGAACTGATGATGTTGGAAATTTGAAACAAAAGAAAATGCTGGAAAAACCAAGCAAATGAGTTGGCATCAGTAGAGAGAGGTTCTGGATAGATCAACTGTTCCTGTTTTGCCTTCTGCAGATACTTCTGTAGATTTTAGACGTTTCCAATTCAATCACACGAAGGCTGACAGATTGGGTTGTGGGTTCAGTTGTAACTTTCAGAGCTCTGGTGGCCGTGTTTTGTTAAGTCAGCGTGTTGAGGGGCGGCGCAGTGGTAGCACTGCAGTCTCACGGCGCCGAGGTCCCAGGTTCGATCCCGGCCTGGGTCACTGCCCGTGTGGAGTTTGCACATTCTCCCCGTGTTTGCGTGGGTTTCGCCCCCACAACCCAAAGATGTGCAGGGTAGGTGGATTGAACACGCTAAATTGCCCCTTAATTGGAAAAAATGAATTGGGTACTCTGAACTTATTTTTTTTTAAAGTCAGCGTGATGGGGGTTATACACTCAGGATTATAGAGCAGCCACATTCTAATTCAATGGCGGAATAGGCATGACCTCCTCCAGTTCCTCGGGCATTGACTTGAAGAATAGAATCTAATCTGGGACAACTCTACTTCATAAAATGTGCTTGAGTCCCAGTCCTTAACTTTGACGTGACTGAATTCAATGCTTCTCCCACATGCTTACGTTCCTCATTGGACACACTGCAGATCAGGAAATAGGCACAGATTCTGCATCCGAATCATTAAAATTGAACAACTGTAAATATTTTCACATGACGCACAGCAGCAAAAGGCCAAGAGTAGCCAGGCATGAAATTAGAGTTCCAGGCAAGTTCAGTGTTTGACTTGTTAAATTAGTCGTCGTAAATTAGCCGGTTTGCAAGGTTCTCTGGTTGAATTCATGTATGGTTTGTAGTTTAAAATGCAAATGTGCATGCCTGTTATTTTTAGAGCCCAGAACCACACCACAGGGGTAGTGTACGTGTCAGTTCACAGATCTGTAGGTGAGACAATTAACACTTGCAGCGTCTGTGCAACATGAAGTGTTTGCCCAAGGCACGCTTTTTAATTTGAGAGGTTGGATGCACCACGTGGCATACTCTCAAATCACTGCAGGGAAATGGGTCCTAAGTTCGACTCCCAGCCTTCACTGTGTTAGGTGATCCCAGTTGAGGGATCGGCAGGGAGTTGTTGGGAGCGACTTGTTTATTTTTCTGGTGGTTGCTGCAAGATATGCAGGCTAGGTGGAATGGGGCCAGGCTAAAATTGCACCTTAGCGTCCAAAGATTATGGGTGGCACGGTAGCACAGCGGTTAGCACTGTTGCTTCACAGCGCCAGGGCCCAGGTTCGATTCCCGGCTTGGGTCACTGTCTGGGCGGAGTCTGCACATTCTCCCCGTGTCTGCGTGGGTTTCCTCCGGGTGCTCCGGTTTCCTCCCACAAGTCCCGAAAGACGTGCTTGTTAGGTGAATTGAACATTTTGAATTCTCCTTCTGTACCCGAACAGGTGCTGGAGTGTGGCAACTAGGGACTTTTCATAGTAACTTCATTGCAGTGTTAACGTAAGCCCACTTGCAACGATAATAAATATGATGATTATTATTATAAGATGTGCTGGTTAGGTGGTTTGGCCATGCTAAAATTGCACCTAAGTGCCCAAAGATGTGCAGGTGGGATGGGGTAACGGGCATAGGATGGGGCCTAGGTAGGGTGTTCTGTCAAAGGGCCGGTGTAGATTCAAAGGCCCGAATGGCCAGCTGCACTACAGGGATTCCATAGATTCTGTGTGAATATCAGCTGAGGATGTGAGCTTGGTGTCATCTCTGGTTCAGGAATTTTCTCACACCTGAGCCAAAGGTTTGTGGGTTCAAGTCCCGCCCCACGTCCTTGAACACAAAACCTGGGCCGATTCCCCCGGTGCCACTCTTTCAGCCGAGACAGTGACAATGAGGTCTTACCTGCCCTCTCGGGCATTAATGTAAAAAATCCCATTGCCCGATTTCTTTAAAAAAAAAAGAATCCCCCGTGTCTTGGCCAACATTTAGCCCTGCACCAATGTCTCCTTAAGACACAGATTACCCGGTCAACACTGCTGTTGTGTGGGAGCTTGCTGTGTGCATACTGGCTGCTGCGGTTCCGACATTACATTACAGTGACAACACTTTTTTTTTTAAAGTACCTTTTTGACCGTAAAGCGTTTTGGAACATCCTGAGGTCACAAACGTCACTGGAGGTATGCAAGCTTGTTCTTTTCTGTTAACAGCAGAAAGTCACCCAATATCCAGGTTCCCACATGGGAAATGATCACTTGGGGTCAACTGCAGGAGCGGGTCGGTTGGAGCCTGTGGGGCTGAATCTGTGAGTTCAGGAGAAGAGTGGGGGGAGAGGACGGGGGGGGGGGGGGGGGGGGGGGGGCGCAGAGAAGCTTAAATGCTCTGCAGAGCTGAAGCTTGCAGACGTCCGTATGGGTCTGGCACTGATCCAAATTGCTTTGCTTCCTCACGTGGTGGTAAGTAGGCCTTGGGCTTTGCTGCAGCGAAGTACCTACATTGCAGTGCTCTCTTTCTGAAAAAAAAAAACCATTTGAATCCATGGCTTTGTGACACCCAGCAAGTAATCGCAACGTTTTAATGAGCTGAGAGTTACACTCAGCAGCTACATCGGTCCTGTGCACAGTGCTGATTCAAATCGACCCGACCACTGCAGGTGCTCTTACTCATCAGAATTAATATGATTGGTATCTGTGTCAGCAGCACAAAGGTAGCGTAGCTTACTTCCCTAAGCTGGGCAAATGTATGTTCTTTATTCGAGTAAAAACAAAAATACTGCGGATGTTGAAAATCTGAAATAAAAGCAGAAAATGCTGGAATAACTCAGCAGCTCTGGCAGCGTCGGTGGAGAAGGAAACAAGAGTTAACGTTTCGAGTCCGCACAACTCTTCGGAAAGCTCTGAAGAGGAGTTAAGACCATAAGACATAGGAGCAGAATTAGGCCACTCGGCCCATCGAGTCTGCTCCGCCATTCAATCATGCCTGATATTTTTCTCATCCCCATTCTCCTTCCTTTTCCCCATAACCCCTGATCCCCTTATTAATCAAGAACCTATCTATCTCTTGTCTTAAAGACGCTCAGTGATTTGGCCTCCACAGCCTCCTGCGGCAAAGGGTTCCACAGTTTCTGGCTGAAGAAATTCCTCCTCATCTTTGTTTCCTGTTCTTTTTTTTTGTATACATTTAGAGTACCCAGTTCATTTTTTCCAATTACGGAGCAAGTTAGCGTGGCCAACCCACCTAGCCTGGACATCTTTGGGTTGTGGGGGCGAAACCCACGCAAACATGGGGAGAATGTACAAACTCCACATCGACAGTGACCCAGAGCCGGGATCGAACCTGGGACCTCGGCGCCGTGAGACTGCAGGGCTAACCCACTGCACCACCGTGCTGTCCCTCCTAATCTCTGTTTTAAGGGATCGTCCCTTTAGTCTGAGATGGTGCCCTCTGGTTCTAGTTTTTCCTACAAGTGGAAACATCTTCTCCACGTCCACTCTATCCAGGCCTTGCAGCATCCTGTACGTTTCAATAAGATCCCCCCTCATCCTTCTAAACTCCCAGCGAGTACAGACCCAGAGTCCTCAGCTGTTCCTCATAAGACAAGTTCTTCATTCCAGGGATCAGTCTTGTGAATCTCTTCTGGACCCTTTCCAAGGCCAGCGCATCCTTCCTTGGATACGTTGTACTGGACTTGAACCATTCACTCCATGTCTCTCTCCACAGGGGCTGCCTGACCTGCTGGGTTTTCCCTGACATTTTCTGCTTTTATTTTACATTGGGTATCTTGGTTTCCATTGGCTTTTAGATTGTCATAGAATCGTAGAATCTCTACAATGCAGAAGGAGGCCACCCGGCCCATCAAGTCTGCACCAACCCCTCGAAAGAGCACCCCACCCAGGCCCAAAACGTCGCCCCATCCCCGCAACCCCACCCACCTTTTGTTTTTCCCCCTCAAAGATGTAACCACTTTGTATTAAATAAGCCACACCCTTTCCAAATATGGTTCCAATAACCAGTGAGCAGTGATTGCTCATCTCAGACATGTAGCCAAACCTGATAGCATCTCATCTTCAGATGGTGCACCGTTTCTGTACAGTCAGAACTGGCCAAATTAAACGGTCTGTTTTCCCTTTTAAAATAAAGTGGGTTTTTTCCGCAATACTTTCGATTCCCTCCATCACCTTTTGGATTCTTGCCCAGTCACCCGTCCGCTAGAAACCTGACAGAATGGCAGGCCATGCGTACGTGACCAGCCCATGCTTAACCGTGGCCATTCTGACCCACAGTGAAACATCGACTTTTCCCCGTGTCATAATATACATCTATGTATATAATGGAGTGCAGACAGGCAGTGACTGACACACAGGATGACCAGTAAGCGCACACAACAGAGCAGCCAATCACCAAAAAGGACACGACCACTATAAAGCCAGAAGGCACCAGTTTTCCCGCTCTCTCGGGACCCAGCCTCTGGGACAGTCAGAGTCAGTGAGCTGGCCAGTGCAAACACCATGTGGTAGCTAGTAAGTCTGGTTAGGCTAGTATCAGGTCTCCAGTCAAGTCAGCATAGTGTCAACCACAGTTGACCATGTATAATAGTTTAGATGTTAAATAAAATCGTGTTGCACCTTATCATGTGTTGGAGGTCTGTCTCTCGCTACACTGCATCAAGCGCAGTCCACATCGACCCAGCCTACCCAACACATCACCCCGCAATTCCTTGGGTTGTTCCATCACTCTGGCCGAATCGCACTGAAAATGTTCCTTCATAAGCTCCACCGACAGTAGTATTGATCCTAAAAAGTTAAAGATTTCATCAGTGGAAGGAGATTTTTGACTTGTACGGGCCTGGAGGTGTAAGTTTGCTCTTTTCTTTGCGAAGGGCCACATGATCCAGCTAAGGTTGTCGCACGTGTAAGGCTATTGGAAACCACAGAAATGTTAGTGCAGAAGGAGGCCATTGGCCCATCGTGTTTGCAGTGCACAGTTGTTAAACAGCCTCGTTTCCCTCGCATTTTATTGTATCTGCCTCATTTCCTCACTGCCCTCCTCTTGCCAAGGTGCTGAGTCTATGGAGCACAATTCTGTAGGCTTCAGCCAGCCACTTGATAACCTATCTACATCATTCATACCTTCACTGGGGCAGGCTGTTCACATTGCTTCTGTCAGTTGCTCAAAGCCTTGTGTTTGCATTCTGCTATTCGCAGCCACCTCCCAGCCGATGTGCACATTGTGGGAGAAGTAGGACACGACAACAGGAAGGAATTTTACCGCGATTAAGTAAGGCATCCATTTTCCCCTCCCTCTCTCAAAAAAAGTCCCTCAAGTTGTGGATCCGGCGCAGAGTGTCTGACTAGTGCCGAAGTCGGGGAGTCAATTGCGACTCAGAAGGAGGCCATTCAGTCCATCAAGCCTGTGCTGGCCCTCTGCGGAGAAATCCAGTTATTGCCAATCCCCAGCTCCATCCCGTGCGCCCATCTAATTTCCTATTGTGACCATTGATCATCTCTGCATCCATCACCCTATCGGCAGTGAGTTCTGAGTCATTACCACTCTCTGCGTAAAAAACGTTCTTCCTCCTATCCCCTCACTGCATCCCCTGCCCAAAGCTTTAAATCTGTGTCTCTGACTCCTTGTACCATCAGCTAATGTCTACCTATCCAAACACGGCATAATTTTGTACACCTGTATCATCGGTGTTCAAAGATGTACAGGGTTGGTGGGGTTGTGGGGATAGGGCAGGGGAGTGGGCCCGGTTAGGGTGCTCTTTAGCAGGGCCACTGCATACTCGATGGACCGAATGGCATCCTTCTGCACCGTAAGGATTCTATGGATCCTAGCCTATGGAGAACAATCCTGGCTTCTCCAATCTGTGTTGCGTTCTGAAGCATTTTCTCATTTTGCTTATCTGATCTTGTTACTGACTTGTAGAATTGTGTTAACAGGAGTCTATGCCTGGATTGGAATCAACTTTGTGCTTGGACGATTTGACCATATTGAAGATGGTGAGTCCACCTGTTCGTACGTTTTGGATTTGTCCACGGGGTTGGGTAAGGATCGCCCTAACCCAACCCGACACCTGCTGCCGATCCTTGCCTACGTCCAACACTTCTCTCTGGACTCCAGTCACCTGTCCCTCTTTGCCCTACCTCTTTGCTTCACCGTCGACAGATTTCAGCCTCCTCCCCCTTTCTCTCTGGAGTTTTCTTCCCAAACTTCCCTGCTAGGCTAGTTTCCTTCTCCTGTGTTCTCAAACCATTTTTAAACCGACGGGGCTATCTGCCAGGACTTCACTCCTCCCTGCAGTTTGTCCATTGCTTCCCCTATCAAATGCTTTGGCTCATTTTTCTCCCCAAGTGTCACCTAAATCTTGAGTTGTTTTCTTCCTCATTCTGGCTTGGCCAGTTTCTGTTTCATGTTTACCGCTTCATTTTAGTCTCCAAAATGTTATTCTTGCAGGAAGTGTTTGCACAACCACCAACATCCTTTCAGAATCCCCTAATCTCACACGTGTCTGTTTTGAAAAGTACATAAAAATCCTTCCGATCTTTAAAAAGACAAGTAATCGTGACTCGTCCATCAAGACTCCCATCCAAAAAGGATCAACAGAGCCTAGATCCAGGAACATAGGAACAACAGTTCGCTAGTTTGCCCCTCAAGCCTATTTGAACTTGTTTATTGCCACATGTACATAGGTGCAGTGAAAAGTATTTTTCTACGAGCAGCTCAAACAGATCATTAGGTACATGAAAATAGAAGAAAATAAAAAGAAAATACATAAAAGGGCAACACAAGGTCCACAATGTTACTACATAGTCAGTGGCATCGGGTGAAGCATACAGGAGTGTAGTATGAATCAGGTCCGTTCATAAGAGGGTCGTTTAGGAATCTGGTAACAGCGGGGAAGAAGCTGTTTTTGAATCTGTTCCATGCATGTTCTCAGACTTTTGTATCTTCTGCCCGATGGAAGAAGTTGGAAGAGTGAGTAAGCTGGGTGGGAGGGGTCTTCGATTATGCTGCCCCCTTTCCCCAGGCAGCGGGAGGTGTAGATGGAGTCAATGGATGGGAGGCAGGTTCGTGTGATGACCATTCAATGAGATCATTTGTAGCTGATCCTTATTCTAACTGTTTACTTATTTTAACGCTATATCCATTAGTGTCCTCAACGCACAAAAATCAATGGCTATCAAATTTAATGTTACAAACCAAATTATCACCTGCCTTCTTCTGCCAACACCAGGATAAAAATGTTTCTCTTTATCTTCCCTGTAACTTTGGTTCAAAATCCTAAAAAACGCAATCAAATCACTTCACCTATAATTCTAGCCAACTTTATCCAATTTCTCTTCATAATTTAGCCAACGGAGACCTTTCTGGGGAAAGAGAGAGAGAGAGAGAGGACAGTTTTGTCCCATTAGTCTGTGTTGGATTGAAGTTCGAGGCTTAACCAGGCTCGACGTGACAGCTGCCTTCGGTCTGTCCACAGTCTGAATCTGGCGTTTGTTCGAGCGACATAAAGTTTGTTGCATTTTGGCTTTAAAATTACTGGACAAGTATCTGATTAAGAAAGGAACTGAATGTTCAGAGAGGCTTGGATGAACTGTTATGGTCTCCATTGTCCAGGGTCACAGGAAACCCTCGCAACGGTTCAGAGCTGAATAATAAACAAAATGAAGATAGAAATCCTGGCAGCTTTCTGTCACTTGCTGCAGGAAATCATCATTATGAAAATACCCGCAGGTCTTCCTGCTCTGCACCAATAAATCATTGCAGGATCTGCTTTTAGCTGAACACAACCAGCTTTTAGTGGGATGGACTTAACTGAAACATATCATAGCCTGGATGCATCGTTTAGCTCGTAAAAACACGCGTTCAGCCCCCCAAAATTTCCCTCTATATCTCCAGCTTCTTTTGGAGGCTTTAAGAAATTCTTCTCTTTGACATTGTTCCCCTTGTATTTTTTCCTTCACCTCAATGGATTTTCATTCCCAGGGCTATGTCGCGAAAATGGCTAGGAAAATCCACAAACCTTACTTACCTCGCTTTTGGGGAGTCCACTCTTAACTTCCTGGTTGACCAGTTGTTCTTCAAATCCCTGAGCTACAAATCTGGCCGTAGCTTTATATGTACCATCAGGATGTACTTTCGCTGTATATAATCCAACTGTGGGTCCTAAGATCTATGGGACGATGTTCAAATTTTCGCACAGACTCCGAGATTTGTCATTGTCCTCCTCCCATTGTCCGTTAAGAATTTAGCTGGTACTCCCGGCCCCGTTCCTATTCATTATTTTATCAATAGTTACTTTTTTGGTATTTCCAAAAGTCATCATTGACGGACTAAATCTAGTTGCTACATCTACAAAATGTAGGAGAATTTTTTTCTTCTCTCTTCCATATTTCTGAGGTCCATCGCTATGGTTTCATTAGAGTCTCTCCCCAAAAGAAGACTTGATACTGGATGTGGTGACATTCTCCTTTACGTTTTACAAATGTCACATTTTTCACTTATATCCTCAACAAGTCTCATGTATTCCTCATCCAGTACCCCTGCATCCTTTATCGGAATCTTCAACTTCTGGCCACAGGGCTGCACAAATGATTGATGTCGTTTGGTGATAGTTAGCCTCTTCTCCTTTAGGTTCCTTTTCCCAGCTGTCATTGATACCTCTTTAATGTTCTGTCTGGTGATGATAGGCCTTAAAGGGATATTATAATGTCCTGACTGTGTATATTGCAGATCTATAGATCTATCAGATATAATCACTTTATCATGTTCAGCTTCACTTAGGCCTTTTTCTTTGAAGGTTTACTTGGAGGAAGCAGTGGAGTTGTGGTATTATCACTGGTCGGATTATTGTAGTGGTACAGAGACGCAGGGTACAGGGGTTCGAATCCCACCATGGCAGATGATGAAATTTGAATTCAATAAAAATCTGGAATTAAATGTTTTAAGGAACCATAGTTGATTGTTGTAAAAACCTACCTGGCTCACTACTCCTATTTTCCTATGTGACTCCAGACCAACAGCAATGTGGTTGACTCTTAAAAGCCCTCTGAAATGGCCTAGCAAGCCACTCAGTTCAAGGGCAATTAGGGATGATCCTTACATAGAAACATAGAAAATATAAGCAGGAGGAGGCCATTCGGCCCTTCGAGCCTGCTCCGCCATTCATTATGATTGTGGCTGATCATCAAATTGAATGCCCTGATCCTGCCTTCCTCCCACCCCATAAACAGTGGCCCAATCAATGAATTTTTAAAAAAACCTTAACAGTAAAGGTATTTCACTAAATGTGACATCAGTTCAGGATACTCATTACCGGACTGAAGTTCTGGTGGCCAATACGATTCCTTCTGATTGGTTACTATCGTCCTCTTCACCTTCCCTACTTTCCACATTGTCTCAAAATCCCTATTTTTTATTTATAATAATAATAGGCTTACTATAATTAACACTGCAATGAAGTTATTGTGAAAATCCCCTAGTCGCCACACTCCGGCGCCTGTTCGGGTACACAGGGAGAATTCAGAATGTCCAATTCACCGAACAAGCACATCTTTCGGGACTTGTGGGAGGAAACCGGAGCACCCGGAGAAACCCATGCAGACACGGGGAGAACGTGCAGACTTCGCACAGACAGTGACCCAAGCTGGGAATCGAAGCTGGGACCCTGGCGCCGTGATGCAGCAGGGCTTCACAGTGTCCAATTTTTGGCCAATTCAATGCGTAATGACCTTGAAGTCACATCCCTGGGTTATTGCATAATTGCCCAACTGGTGGTGTCAATTACAGCTCCCAAAAAGGCCTTTTTATGTCTTGTTTGTAATTCTTGTTTTGTACAGATGTTTGGGCCCTATATGTGAACGGTCTCGAAATGCTGCTAGCATTGTATCCTCATGTTTGATGTCACTGCTGAACTGCCCATGTGCATCTGAAAAACAGCCAGAGATAAAGTATTTCCCAGAAATCTTTTTTTTAAGGCTTTGGGCATTTGATCCAAAAGTGGATCTCTACCTTTGATTCTGACTCCGGTTAAAACCAAAAGCTTATCCATATTTGATATCCTGACTCAGTCCAATGATTTATTAAGTTCCAAGTAGAATCTTTGCACTCTCGTATATAATCAGTTACAGTCCAGGATATATTCTTCTTTGAAAGGATCACCCATTTATTTAAATTTGATCAAAGTCCAATCAAGCTTGATAGGCATTCAACAAGTCACCCTTCATATACATTTTATCCATGATTCTCAAGAGAATGTCCAAACCATCTTCATTGTCCAGATGGTGATCATCTAGCTCCAAGAACACTGTGCCACTGATCCTGTTCCTGGCAGGAAGTGAAAGTGACAGAGCTATCCTTTGCGTTCCTTTTGGTAGAGATGTAACCTGTGTCCATATATCGATGTTCCCACTGACTAATCAGTGGTGGCAAAAACATATCCTGTCATCATGGACTAGCTTCAGTCATCTTCCTTCAGAGAGCCTCCAATTACAGACTCCTCTCAAAAGAACATCTTAATCTTCACTCTTGGGCAACCGTTCTCTGCTGTCAAATGGCAGTGGAATTCCCAAGCCCGGATGTGACGAAGGCACCAAGGGGGAATGCTCCCAAGGATCTATCTTAATTTTCAGGAATTCCCCCTTCTTTCTTCAATCGTGGGTCAGTGATGTTGGACACCTTTTCAATGTGGCACCCGGACATGACAGCAGACTACCCGCCTGCCCCGCCACTAAATACGGCGTGAAACACACAGATACATAATTAATTACGTTGGAGCCAGAGGATTTGGCGTGTTTTCCCTCCACCCTCCACAGTGGGAAACACTCCAATGTTCCCGCCCCCACCATGGCGTTTGGTCTCAAAATGGGAGAATTCCTCCCTGAGCCTTTATTGCTTATCACAGAGCTTACTCCTCCACGCACACAAACCACTCAGTGCTGGTTGGCTCTTACTTACGTACACATTTGAGTATACTTAACCAATAATTACCCTCCGCTAGTTCACCCTATTACCTTCCACCACTCGATATGTAACCTCCGTCAACAGAACTTTTAAATACAACAACCATTGACCAGAAACTGAACTGGACGAGCAATAGAAATATTGTGGCTACAAGAGCAGATTAAAGTCTGAGAATTCTGCAGCGAGTAATTCACCTCCTGACTCCCCGAAGTCTGTCCACCCCCTACAAAGTTAGGAGTGTGATGGAATATTCTCCACTTGCCTGTAGGAGTGCAGCTCCAACAACACTCAAGAAGCTCGACACCATCCAAGAGAAAGTAGCTCGCCTGATTCCATTCACCACCTTAAATATTTACCCCCTCCAGCACCAATGCACAGTGGCAGCAGTGTGTACCATCCAACAAGATGCATTGCAACAAGCTCCTTTGATGGCATCCAAACCAACAACTTCTACCACCTAGAAGGACAAGGGCAACAGACACTTGGAAGGAAGTTCCCCTCCAAGCCACAAACCATCCTGACTTGGAACCATATGGCCGTGCCTTCACCACTGCTCGATCAAAATCCTACAACTCCTTTCCCAACAGCACTGTGGGGGTAGCTACACAAGATGAACTGCTGCGGCTCAAGAAAGCAGCTTGTCATCACCTTCTCAAGGGCAATTTGGCTTGGGCAATAAATGTTGGTCTCGCCAACAATGCCCGCATCCGGTGAATGAATTAAAAAGAAAATTATCTCAGATTCTATGAATAAGAGCTGCTATAAGGTTTGTATTGAGCTGGAACAGATCAGAGGCTGGATTTCTGCAACGGGTGTCTCGCATCCTGATTCGCCAAACCTTTCTACCACCTGCAGGGCACAAGTCAGGAGTGTGATGGAAAACTCTCCAGTTGTCTAGATGGCTGAAGATGCAATGATACTCCATCATCCAAGACAAAGCAATCCACTTGATTGGCATCCCTTCCAAACCGTAAAACATTCACTCCCGCCCCACCCCCCACCACTGACACACAGTGACAGAAGTGTGTACCAGCTACAAGATATACTGCAGCAACTCACCAAGACTCCTTCAACAGCACCTTCCAAACCAATTCCTCAACCACCTGGAAGGCCAAGGGCAGCAGATGCAAGGTAACGCCAACATCTGCAAGTTCCCCGTCAAACCACACCCCATCCTGACTTGGAACGATATCGCTGTTCCTTCACTGTCACTGGGTCAATCTCCTGGAACACTCTTCCTAAGAGCATTGTGGGTGTACCGACACCACATGGGCTGCAGCAGTTCAAGATAGTTGCTCTGCACCACCTTCTCAAAAACACCTCGGGATGGGCAATAAATGCTGACCTCTTCAGCGACACCTACATCCAAAGAGTAATAATTGTTTTTTAAGTTGCATTCACGCTGTACTGAAAAGCATATCGGAGTTGAATAAGTCACTGATCTAATCACGGCCTCTTTATCAACTGTTTTCAGATAATGATGCACGTGTTGCCATAACTGTGTCTAGCAATCCCAACCAAGGCCCTGTGATTCGCAAGCGGACTGTTGGCATTCTGGACATGGGTGGGGCTTCTGTCCAAATCGCTTATGAGGTGACAAGTCCTGTAACCTTTGTCTCACCAGCACAGGTCAGTATCTAATTTCATTTGAATCATTATGAAGGGTATTTACACAGGACGGCTTCTTTTGGATTATCTCAATGGTCACAAGTAATGAACGATCGCAACACCATGGCTCCCTTTCTTGGCCTCCTCGCTCACCGATGCACAAAACCACTTTCCAATCTATAGGAAATAAATATTGTTTCATAGTCCTGTTTAAATCCTTGTGCACAAATGTCCGTTGGAAAATGTTGAAGTAATGTGCATCAGCAAAGGCAGGATTGAGATCGGTTGTGGTTTTCCAATGTAGTTGGAAAGCCCTAGGTTCATACTGGAAGATACCAGATGTTGAACTGTCTTCTACTGAGTTGATGCCATTGGCAAGGGGAATGATAGAAACTTACCACTTCTACCAATAGCCGTTCTGTCCTGTGGTCCGTTTCTATCAGTTAAGGTATCTCTTCCTCATCGTCCGATTAGGTATTTTACAGCCTTCTGGACTCAACAGTGAGTTCAAATTTCAGGCTATGAACTCTGCCGCTTATTTTGACTCTTTTTGTTTTGCCATGTGCTGGTATTTTTTCAATCTTTCCGATTAAAGGGGTATTTAGCGTGGCCAATCCACCTACCCTGTGCATCTTTTTGGGTTGTGGGGGTGAGACCCACGCAGACACGGGGAGAATGTGCAAATGCCACACAGACAGTGACCCGGGGCCGGGATCGAAGCCAGGTCCTCAGCACCGCAGTCCCAGTGCTAACCACTGTGTCGCCCCTAAATGCTTTGTTTCTTTATTACAACTATTACTACTCTGTTTGCCTCTTATTCCCTTACATTTTTATTATTGAATCTCTCCCATCCTCTACACTATTCCAGACCTTCCTCTTTCTTCTTCCTACCCCTTCCCCCCCCCCCACACACTTTTGACAGCATGTAACCTATCATATTCCGATCTTCCTCTGAAGAAGAGTCACATTTGACTCGTTGACTTGTTTTTCTCTTCACAGATGCTGCCAGACCTGCTGAGTATCTCCAGCATTTTCTGATTTTATTTCGGATTTCCAGCATCCCTGGTATTTTGCTTTTATCTCTTCCTTGTTCCAATCCCTCCGTTGCCCTTCCCCTTCCCCATCCCTATTCTGTCACCTGCTCCAGCTCTGAAACCTTCCGGGAATCCTATGCTCCTGTAACTCAGTCATTGCATGAATCTTCAATTTTCTTGCCACCCCACCTAGTTGTCCAGGCCCTACGCTCTGGAATTCCCCCCCCCCCCCCCCCCGAGACCTCTCTAACAGACCTCCCTGAAAATGGTCCTTAAATCTTGCCTTAATGACCAAGGCTCGAATTCTACGTTGCTAGGGCAGGTAGATACCGCCTGACGTGGAAGTGCGCGAAATCATGCGAGAAGTCATCGGGTGCGCGTCGCAACGTAATCGCGCGATATTTCAGGTGGCGGGCGCTCACGAAAGTCGAAGCCCGTCCACCGACAATCAAACAGGCAATTTAGCCCATTAATGGGCCAATTGAAAGGAATTTGACGTGGCCCGCCTGCTTTTATGGTTGGCTGGAGGGCGGACTGATTGGCCAGGTGGCCTTTAGGTTTTAGCTGCAACCTCAATCCAGGACGGAATGAAATGTCAGGGCTGAAATAAAATTAGAGACGGTGTCCTGGGACTGTGACATTGAATGTGCTGCCTAGACATTGGCCGCAATCAAACGGCCACGTCCCGCCCGACTCGGTGACGCGACAAGACCATTAAACTTGCACTGCTTAGAACACCTCACGACGAGATCTAACAAGATCTCGGGAGACAGCGCGACCCGGATCTTGCCCTCGCTTGGCGTGATCCACATTTAAATATTTAAGTGAACAATTAAGCTCACTTAAATGTGTTGGCTTCCGAGGCCCGGGAACGAATGGCTGAGCCTGGGAAATCTTGCCATGGAGCCGTTTAACACTGGTCCACACAAACGGGGGACGGGGGGGGTGCGGGGTGTCTCTGAGGCCATTGGAGGCCCCCGCACGGTCCTGCTCTGGGCAGGGGGGTACCCTGGCACTGCCATTGGCACCCTGCCTCTGCCAGTCTGGCAGGGGTGCTTCCAGGCTGGCTTTGCCGTGGTAACCTGGTGCCAGGTAACTCATCTCAGCGATCAGGCCCGGCGATCAGTGTGAAATTGCGTTCCAAGGTCGATTGCAGCCGGAAGCACATTTCGGGTCAGCTTCCGGACCCGTCAGGTGCACACGTCCAACGGGTGCAAACTTCAGTTTTGTCACCAGTTTTAATATCTCCTTCTGTGTCTCAGTGTCAAATGTTGTCTAATCACGCTTTGTGAATGTTTTATTACCTTAAACAATGCTCATATGAGCAAAAGTTATCATTACAAAGTACATTAGCAGCCTCTTGTTTTGCAGTACCTACCGACTACTGTGGGGAATTTTAGCATTCAAATCACCACAATCAGATGTGGGGACGTGGTTTATAGAGAAACAGCTCGCCATGACCTTCTCAAGGGCAACTAGGGATGGGCGGCCACGCCCAGATTCCATGAAAGAACAAATTGATTACAAAAGAATTGCGACGGGGAAACAATACCTTAGCAAGCAACTGTGTTCTGTATAAAGCACTCTAATCTATGTCAGAGGGTTTTTAAAGAAAATCATCCCTATCTGTCCAATAGAAGTCACTGGCAACCAGTTAGATGCCCGCTTAAGCTGCCAGCTTACTGTCCTTCCTGGCCATGGGCTCATTAGGATCCAAATCTGCAATTCAAATGTTCTGCGCCAATGTAATAGCGAATTTTCAACTGCTGCTGTTGTGATGGACTCTCACCAACAGACCTACCGCTGGTTTAAGCAGTGCGGTTCACCTCCTTCCTGGCCTGCCATGGTGGTCACCAACAAAGGGGCAAAGGAAACAATGCAGGTTTGTCTTGATTCATTGCAGAAAGATTTAGCAACCAGCCAATCCCTGTTCCTAACCCTAGTCCCCGGGGAGTACATTATTCCAACCACAAGGCGTGACATGAGCTAAGTGCCGATCGCAGCAATTCACACCAGCTTTCCTGAAATATGGGGAGGAAAACAAAGCAATGCATCCACACCATATATTGATGTCAGGTGAGAGATAGGATCAAGTATTTTCCTGTTCTCTTCCTGCTCCTTGACAGCCCCTCTCCTCCTCCCGTTCCTCATCCCATCCTCTCCATCTCTTCCTTCTCGCCCATCTTCTCAACCTCTGGGTGGCACGGTAGCACAGTGGTTAGCACTGCTGCTTGACAGCACCAGGGGTCCGGGTTCGATTCCCGCTTGGGTCACTGTCTGTGCGGAGTCTGGGTGGGTTTCCTCCCGGTGCTCCGGTTTCCTCCCACAAGCTTCAAAAGACGCGCTGTTAGGTGAATTGGACATTCTGAATTCTCCCTCCGTGTACCCGAACAGGCGCCGGAGTGTGGCGACTAGGGGCTTTTCACAGTAACTTCATTGCAGTGTTGATGTAAGCCCACTTGTGACAATAATAAGGATTATTACTATTCTGTTTCTCACCCACCTCCTCTCCCTCCCATTCCTCACTGTTTGGATTAATGTATAGTTTTTAAGTTGAACATATATATATGAAATATATATATATATACATATATATATATAAATAATATATATAACTATATATTATATATAAATAAATATATATAACTATATCTATATATAACTATATATATATATATATATAAAACTATATATATATAAATAACTATATATATATATATATATATATATAAACAACTATATATATATATATATATAAAACTATATCTATACATAACTATATATTATATATATATGTATATATGTGTGTGTGTGTGTTAAGTCAGGTAAAAAGGGTTTCATTTTCCTATAGGTTTGGTATGAGCTATGGTGCATAGATATCTGGTGGACCTGTGGCTGAAACGTCAGTCTTCTGGGATTGTTTATTTATGAATGTATTTTTAATGAGGTTTTTGCAACCTCTGAAGTTACAGAGATGGGTTAAAAAGGGGTCAGCATTTCTGTTATTTGGAGGGAAGAAAACACCAAGTAGAAAAAACTGGACTGTCTTCTAACAACAGTAGTCAAGTGACACCGAAACACCGGAAAAAGCAGGTTAGAGATCAACGTGCGTCAGAGAGTGAAGACAGGGATTGTTCTGCTGTCTGAGAAAAGTACAAGACCAGTGGGGCATTGGTTAACTGAATAGTCAGGTACAGGACTCGGTAATGTGATCAGTTTTGCAGTGTTGCTGCTGAAACTGAGAGTTTGAAGTGCAGTTATTCTGGAGTGTCTTGTGGAGTGATACGAATTGGGTGACGCATCGAGTGAATAACCAAGAATTTAGAGGAAGAAAATTGTTTGCAGGTGTTCCAGTTCCAAGCCTTTGTCAAGCTAGTGGTAACTTTGTTTTAAAATTCATTGATGGGATGTGGGCATAGCTGGCAGGACCAGCATTTACTGCCCATTCCTTGATAGGGATCTGGAGTCACAATGTCGGCCAGACCAAGTAAGGCTGGCAGAATTCCTTCCCTAAAGGAGAATTAGTGAACCACATGGGTTTTTACGACAAACGGCAATGGTCACCATTAAACTGTTAATTGCAGATTTTTTAAATGAAATCAGATTTCACCATCTGCCTTGGTGGGATTTAATCCCAGGCTCCCAGAGAATTACCCTGGCTCTCTGGATTACTTGCCTAGTGGCAATACCACTATGCTACCGTCTCCCCAAATCTTCACTGGTTTGTGTGTCTGTAAAGATATTTCTGGGTAAAGAAATATTGGGAAATTGAATAATCTTGTGCGTGTATTGAGATCTTTCCAACCTTTTTTCTGATGTAATGTAGTTAATATTTTCTTGTTTGATAAATATTTTATTCTTTGTGTTAAAAGTTCATCAGCAGACTCCTGTGAATATGTTCAGCAACTTTCCCCCATGTTTTCTAAAACAAAAGTTAGGATCTATCAAGTCAAGTTTCGCTCTGTGATCTGTCTTGTCCAGTATTAATATCATTTGGGATGGTTACAATCACCCACCCCTCTCCACCTCCTGTTTTTTACCCACTCCACTCCTCCTCCTCCTCACCCACCACTCCTTTTCTTCCTCACCCAAATTTATCCTCTTCTCACCCCCTCCTTCTCGCACAGCCTTCTCCACACCCTTCCCTCCACCCATTCCTCACCCGCCTCTCCTCCTCCTACTCACCCATGCCTCCTCTTCCATTTCCTCACCCACCCCTATCCTTTTCCTAACCCACCTCTGTGTCGGGTTGTTCCTTCTCCTTCTCCTCCTCCCCCATCTCCTCTCCCGTGCCTGTCTTCCTCCCATTCCTTACCCACCACTCTCCTCAGCTGATGCTAAGTTTGGGTTCCACCAGGGTCACTCAACTCCTGGCTGCATTACAACCTTGGTTCAAACATGGACAAAAAAGCTGAACTGCAGAGGTGAGGTGAGAGTGACTGCTCTTAATGTCAAGACAGCATTTGACCGAGTGTGGTATCAAGGAGCCCTAGCTCAACTGGAGTCAATGAGAACCAGCGGGAAAACCCTCCGCTGGTTGGAGTCATACCCGGCACAAAGGAAGATGGTTGTGGTGATTGGAGGTCAGTCATCTCAGTCCCGGGACATCATTGCAGGAGTTCCTAAGGTAGTGTCCTAGGCCCCAACAATCTTCTCGAGAATGCTTCATCAATGACCTTCCTTCCAACATAAGGTCGGAAGTGGAGATGTTCACTGATGATTTCACAATGTTCAGCATCACTTATAACTCCTCAGATACTGAAGCAATCCATGTCCATATTATAGATCATAGATTTTACAGTGCAGCCATTCGGCCCATCGAGTCTGCACCGGCTCTTGGAAAGAGCACCCTACCCAAGGTTAACACCTCCACCCTATCCCCATAACCCAGTAACCCCACCCAACACTAGGGGCAATTTTGGACCCTAAGGGCAATTTATCATGGCCAATCCACCTAACCTGCACATCTTTAGACTGTGGGAGGAAACCGGAGCACCCGAAGGAAACCCACGCACACACGGGGAGGATGTGCAGACTCCGCACAGACAGTGACCCAAGCCAGAATCGAACCTGGGACCCTGGAGCTGTGAAGCAATTGTGCTATCCACAATGCTACCGTGCTGCCCACAGACTTGGACAACGTTCAGACTTGGGTTGATGAGGAGCAAATAGGATTTGTGCCACACCATAAGACCATAAGAAATAGAAGCAGAATTAGGCCACTCGGCCCATCAAGTGTGCTCCACCATTCAATAATGGCTGATATTATTCTCATCCTCATTCTCCTGCCTTCTCCCCATAACCCCTGATCCCCTTATTGATCAAAAACCTATCTACCTCTGTCCTGCTCTGCCATTTATCATGATCAAGGCTGATCATCCAACTCAATAGTCTAATCCTGCTTTTTCCTCATAGCCTTTGATCCCATTCTCCCCAAGTGCTATATCCAGCCGCCTCTTGATGCTAAAACTTTGAATATATTCAACTACTTCCTGTGGTAATGAATTCCACAGGCTCACCACTCTTTGTGTAAAGAAATGTCTCCTTATCTCTGTCCGAAATGGTTTACCCTGAATCCTCAGACTGTGACCCCTGGTTCTGGACACAATCATCATTGGGAATGTTTTTCCCAGCATCCACCCTGTCTAGTCCTGTTAGAATTTTATAAGTCACTATGAGATCCTCCCTCATTCTTCTGAACTCCAGGGAGAACAATCCTAACCTAGACTGTTTCATTTCTTTAGTTACCTCACCATGGTCAGAGAATCACCTGCAATGGGTCCTCTTTCTGCTCCTGCACCGCTACCGTTGGTGCCCCCGAAGGTTCTCTCCTTGGCTCCTTCCTATTTCCTATCCACCTGCTGCCACTTGGCGACATCATCTGAATTAAAACGGTGTGCGCTGACAACACGCAGCTCTATCCCATCCTCGCCTCGTTCGCTATCCACGCTGTCCCTCAATTGTCAGACAGTTTATCTGGAATTCAGTAACAGACCAGCAAAAATTTCCTCCATCTAAATCTGAGGGAAGATTGAAACTGTTGCCTACAATTGTGCCACAAGCTCAGGTCCCTTGTCAACACCTCCATTCCTCGCCCTTGCAACTGTCTTGATGAAGAACCAGCCACTTTGGGCTAAGTTTGCCTCTAATACGGGTGGCGCAGTGGCGCAGTGGTTAGCACTGCTGCCTCACGATGCCGAGGACCCGGGTTCGATCCCGGCCCTGGGTCATTGTTCGTGTGGAGTTTGCACATTCTCCCCGTGTTTGTGTGGGCCTCCCCCTCACAACCCAAAGATGTGCAGACTTGATGGATTGGCCGCGCTAAGTTGCCCCTTAACTGGGAAAAAAAGAATTGGGTACGCTAAATTTTTTTTTTTTAAGTTTGCCTTTAATGACAAGGACTGCAGTGTACATATTTGTTGTTGGCAAGTTACAGCAGAACAAAATTTGCAGCCTGTTGGGCGAAAGGGATGTTGTTTGTAATGGCTGTTGGTTTTTGCCAGATGTGATAAGAACTACTGCTTGAGCTGTTGCAGCTAATGGTCCTTCGGTGTTTAGCACAGGGCTAAATCGGTGGCTTTGAAAGCAGACCAAGGCAGGCCAGCAGCACGGTTCAATTCCCGTACCAGCCTCCCCGAACAGGCGCCGGGATGTGGCAACTAGGGCTTTTCACAGTAACTTTATTTGAAGCCACCTTGTGACAATAAGCGATTTTCATTTTTGTTTTTGTTTTGAACCGTCTGTCTGTAGATAACAGTATTCCAATTCAAGGTTCTGTCCAGGGTCAGACTTGAGTGTTGGCCGAATGTATTAAACACAAACTGACGAGGGAACAATGGGGGAGGGAAACATTGCTAATGTAGGTTACATGGTCACACAGCTGACACTTTATATAAAACTGGTCAAATTCCTGTGGCATTACACACAGGTTGTGCAATCTCCAGATGAAGCAGGGCTGAAAGATGTCCTAGAGCATGGAGATTTAATTCGAGCCTCATGTTAAACTCATACATTCTGTCCTTGTTCTTTTGTAATGCTGTAATTTTGTTTATTTGGTGCTTTTCATGACTTCAGGAGGTCCAAAAGTGTCTTTCTGTCTAATGAAGTGTGGCCACTGTTGTGATATTATAATTAAATGGCAAAATGTGCGGCAGTTCAGGAAGCAACCAGTGGAACTGGTAAGAGTGTGGACTAGGAAGAGAGCTGATTGGAGGATGCAAAAATGAGGCACCACAATGCCACCTTTGGCAGGAGGGTGTAATTACAGCATAACAAGTTTACATAGGGCCTTTCCAGTATAAATGTAAACACAGTATAAATGTAAACACAGGAATTCATTGCGGACGTGGTGACAAAATTTATGGGTAGATTTTCTAATGTTTTAGAAACTGAACTTTTTTTTAAAAAAAGAAGAATTTGAGAACCTTTTAAAACGAGTAGTGATCCAATCACAACATGGTACCTTTGCTCTGAGCTTCAGCTTGGGGACTGACTGACTGCTGACGTCAGATGAAGGATTGAAAAATCGTTCCATTCCAGCACTGACTGATTTCATCTCCCAGAATACGGTTCATCCAAAAAAACATTAAAAACACAAAAATTTTATTTTCACTTTGACTTTTTTTGTAAGGAAGGATATTTTCGAGGGTCTTGTTTCGGTAACCTAAGGAGGAGAACACGTACTGAAGAGATTGTTTCTGTTTGCACTTTCCACAATTTATTCATTTAACTTTTTGTTCAAATGTCATCCTGACTAAGCTGCAGGTTTATCATTGCAGGAAGAAGCTGCTAAAGGTTTATTGGCTGAATTCAACCTCGGCTGTGACTTGCATCATACTGAGCATGTGTACAGGGTCTATGTAACTACCTTCCTGGGATTCGGTGGGAATTACGCACGGCAACGTTACGAAGATATCATTGTTAATAACACCACTACTGCAAATAGGTATGTTGCATACCATAGGACGGCGGTTTACTGTCAGAAACCCAAAATTGGACAGCAAGCATACCAAATATGGCAGTGGCTCAACATGCAGATGACATCAACTGGGATATGATTGGTAGGCTATCAATGGCTTCAGCGCCCCAAATTAGGAAGCAGGAGTCCCATTGGGTTCCTGCCCCTGATTCCTATCCAGCATTCCTTGTTTTAAATGCACACAAATGGCCATTGGGTGAGGCGAGATGGAAGAATTGAAACATTTCTCCATTCCAAGCACTGACGGATTTCACAGTTTCAAAACATTTTTTTATTTATAAATTTAGAGTACCCAATTCATTTTTCCCAATTAAGGGGCAATTTAGCGTGGCCAATCCACCTAGCCTGCACATCTTTGGGCTGTGGGGGCGATACCCACGCAAACACGGGGAGAATGTGCAAACTCCACGGACAGTGACCCAGAGCCGGAATCGAACCTGGGACCTCGGTGCCGTGAGGCAGAGTGCTAACCACCATGCTGCCCCTCTGAGGACACAGTTCGTCCAAAAACGTAAAAGGGGGATTTATTTGTTTCTTTTGGCTCATTGTTTTCGGTACGGAAGGATAGGGGATTATTTTTGAGGGTTCCGTTTTGGTGACATGGGGATAGGACAGGTATTCAAGAGATTGATTCCGTGTGTGCACCTTCCTCAATGTATTCACTCCACCCGTTGCAGTGAAGTGGTCACTGTCCATGCTCACACATAGTGGCGGGTGCAGCAGAGGGCAGTCATGAAGGTGCACTAAGAGAAGAAGCGTAGAAAATTGCGGGGGGGGGGGGGGGGGGAATGGGCAGATTTCATAGAAACGGGTTAAAAACTCCATTGAGGGGTAACACGGTGGTGCAGTGGATAGCACTGCTGCCTCACGGCGCCAAGATCCCAGGTTCGATCCCGGCTCTGGTATGGAAAGAACCACGCTCACAGAGCAAAACATTATTTCAGACGTGGATCCCAGGGAATATTGGTTCACATGAACTAAACCACAGAGAGCACTCCCCACCCCCCAATCCAGTACCATTCATTATGTATATTCTATCTGCCCCACCCTTTTTTACCGTGCTTTCCCATATATTTCCGATAGTCATTTTTCACTGGTACTCAGTGTGTAAGGAAGCAACTTTTACACAAACCAATCATCACCGAATTCTTGTTTATCTGCTAAATTGACACTTGTCTGTATATGTAACTTGATTCTCTAAACAAGAAGTGCCTTTGTAACATTGTTTATTAAATATGATGTAGAATTCTCACCCTTTTACCATGTTTCTTTCTGTGTTGTGAGAAAAGAAAAACAAGTTTTTAAAAAAAAGAGCAGAATTGTGCTTTTGCCGCATATCACTAGAAGGCAAAGGAAGAGTCTTATATTTAGGTAGTCTCTTTAATACACTCAGGATGTCCCAAGGCTCTAATTATGTGTAGTAATATATTTTGACTTGCAGATGCCTAAGATTAGGTGGATATTATTTAATTTCTGCTTTCCCAAAATACCGGCAAAATTTTATTATTTCAGTATAAATGTTTATCATAAAACTGTATGTTTTTGAAATTGGCACTGCATTGTGCAGAGTTAATAATTCTCACTGTCTTCTTTGTAAATGATCCCTTGAACAGCTGGAAACAAGTAAATGACTGGGAATTAATCGAGTGGTTCAGAGGGTTTATCTGTAGAATAATAATGGGTACCTGGTTTAATAAAGGCACGGGGAGTCCAACGCGAGTTTTATTAACACGGCATTATATAAATGAGGCCTGGCTGCAGCTTACAGGGTTCAATGTTTGTGTGTAATATGTATGCATTAGAATAGTGGATTCCTGCAAGTTATGACAAAACAACACGGTAATTAAAGTTTAGGCAAGACTGATTTCGACCTTTCCGCTACTACCGCCACAAGGGAATACAGGACAAGGTAGTTTCTAGAAGGGGGTAGGGGAGGGGAAGGTTTCGGAAATCTATAAAGAACTTCTGGAGTAGAAGGAAACCCAGATAGGTGAGCTTAAGTGTAAATGGGAAGATCAGCTGGGCGGGGAGGTAAAGACGGGTCTACGGGAGGATGCTTTGAGCAGAGTCAACACGTCCTCATCATGTGCCAGGCTCAGCCTGATACAATTCAAAGTGGTTTACTGGGCACACTTGATGGTGGCCCGGATGAGCAAGTTTTTTGGGGTGGAGGACAGGTGTGTGAGGTGCGCGGGAGAGCCTGCAAATCATGTCCACATGTTTTGGGCATGCCCGAAGCTTAGGGGATACTGGCAGGGATTTGCCGATGTCATGTCCACGGTGCTATAAACGAGGGTGGCGCCGAGTCCAGAGGTGGCAACTTGTGGAGTGTCGGAAGATCCAGGGGGTGAGAGAGGCTGACGTTTTGGCCTTTGTCTCCTTGGTAGCCCGGAGACGGATATTGCTAGCGTGGAGGGACTCAAAGCCCCCAAAATCAGAGGTTTGGGTAAGCGGCATGGAAGGGTTTCTTAGACTTGAGAAAATTAAGTTCGTCCTGAGAGGATCAACATTAGGGCTCGTTCGGAGGTGGCAGCCGTTTATCGAAAACCAAACTGTCAGCAGATTCACTAAGTGGGGGATTAGGGGGGAGTTAGGCAATTTAGGGTTTAGAGTAGGCGGGAACAGTGGGAGATGGAGAGATGGGTTACGTACTGAACTATGTTTACATTTGTATTTGTATTTATTGTTATAAAACCATAAATGCCTTAATAAAATGTTTTTTTTAAAAAGATTAAAGTTTAGGTGGCTTGTATCTATTAATGATCACCCACATGTCATCAGGCCAAGCGAAGTACATATAAAGTGATTTCAAAAATCAAGTTAGAAACAAAACAGTATATAAACACGACATTGAAATTTAGACGGGTGATATTTTTGAGATGCAATTTAAATGGAACAAATGACAGGGGAAGGAAAGACTGTTTAACTCACTGGATTTATATTTTGGAATATAAAATGGACACTTTATTTTGCAGATTACTTGGCCACCATAGCGGTGCGAATAAAGAGAGCCCCTACCTCGATCCCTGCTTGTCTGTTGAAACAACTGACACTATTCAGAAGGGTGAACAGATGCTGTTCTTGAAGGGAAGCGGGAACTTTGACGAGTGTTGCAAGCAAATAAAACCATTCTTGAACAAGGGGAAGGAGGCCAACACATCCCTCAATGAAGTTTATCAGTCACCCATTGACTTCTATAATAGTGAATTCTATGGATTCTCTGAGTTTTATTACTGTACTGAAGATGTGCTGCGCATGGGAGGTCAATATGATGGTGTTAAGTACAAAAAAGCAGCCCAGGTATGGAAATCCAGTGCTTCTCTTACATTGTCTAAAAATTATTTGATAAAATCTAACATACATACAGCATGTACGGCTCAGAGAGGCTATTCTTTTCAATTATTTTATGGGATGTGAGCATCACTGGCTCGGCCAGCATTTATTGCCTATCTTTAATTGCCCTTGAGAAGGTGGTGGTGAGCTGCCTTCTTGGACCGATGTTGTCCATGAGGTGTAGGTACACACACAGTGCTGTTAGGGAGGGAGTTCCAAGACTTTGACCCAGTGACAGTGAGGAATGGCAGTATCGTTCCAAGTGAGGCTAGAGTGTGACTTGGAGGGAAACATGCAGGGGATGGCGTTCAGATGCGTCCCCTGTCCTTGCCCTTCTAGATGGCAGTGGTTGCCAGTTTGGGAAGTGTTGTCGAAGGAGCCTTGATGAGTTGCAGCTGTGCATCTTGTCTACGATACACACTGCTGGTACCTGTGCGTCAACGGTGCAGGGAGTGAGTGCCTAAGGTAGTGGGTGGGGTGTCAGTCAAGGACGGGCTTTAGGAGGTGAGTTACTCATTGCATAATTCACAGCCTCTCACCTGCTGTTGTAGCCACATTGTGGCTAGTCCAGTTAAGTTTCTGGTCAATGGTAACCCCCAGCATGTTAATAGTGGCCGATTCCGCGATAGTAATGCCATCGAATGTCAAGAGACGGTGATTAGTTTCCTTCCTGACGGAGTTGGTCATTGCTTGGCAATTGTGTGGTGTGGATATTACTTATCACTTAGCAACCCAAGCCTGAATGTTGTCCTGGTCTTGCTGCATTTGGACTGGACTGCTTCAGTCTCTGAATCATATATGGTGCTGGACATTATGCAATAATCAGTGAAAATTCCACTTCTGCCCTTTGTTGGAAAGAAGGTCAGTGGGTCTAAATGGGTCTTGGGTCTAAATGGGTCTTCTACCACCCCCCGTCACCTAATCTTATCAGCATAACCTACTTTTCTTTTCTCCCTTATGTGCTTATCCCCTTTAATGCACCAATGCTTTTCACCTCAACTGCTCCTTGTGCAGAGTTCCACATTCCTCTTGAACAGACGTGGGTAACACTTCATAGATAGGAGAGGTTATTTGAGACATTTTCATTCATCTTTCCAGAAAGGTGCTGCAATGTATTTTTCTTCCTGCCCCTGGTCTCCTCCCTCTCCGTGCCATCATGGTATCTGCTGATTCAAGGATTATTGTTGCTTCGCTGCCACCGTGAAATCCGTCACCTTTTCGGTGATATCGGAACACTAAATTTTCATTTCATGAATTTAAATAATTGTCATCTTTTATTGCTCTTGTAGTTTAGCTTGAGGCAATGTTCCAGGTCTACCTTTCGCTATGCCCTTTAACGGACATATTATTGAAACAGTTCCCAGGATGTCCCAAAGTGTTTTACAGCCGCTGGAACACTTTCTGACGCAAAATGATCACACAGGCAGTAAAGGGATGAATGACCAGACCCAGACTACCTGTCTTTGTTGTGATTGGCCGTGGGAGGAATGTTGGCCAGCAATTTGGGAGACACCCAGAGTTTTACCAGTGAATTGGGAGTTTGCCATCTTGCTTACCTCTTCAGGATGACTTCTCAGTCACCTTTTTCTCAATCTAAGAAGCTCCATTTCCTCTGATGGTAGAGGTCTTTACTGAGTTATCTACAAGGCTTAAGTGTCTATATTGGTGACTCGAACTGGACAGAGTACATGAGAAGTGCTTGGACTAAAGCAGTTTGAATATAGCTTTCTCTGGCTATATGTTGCAGTTTTCTGTGCTATTTACCTTGTTCACTTCTTAACAGTGATTGTCTAGTCAGCTAAAACGGCACAGTCTTTCAACTTTATCCAACTCTCATAGACGCATTTGCATTACAGATCACTGCAGCAACTCGAGGTTAAAAGTTTTTTCTGCTCTTAGTTGGTTTCGGAATGGAATCTTCATTGTCTCAAACACAGCATTAGTAATCTTCTTCTTCAGCGATCACTCGCTAACGAGAAGGTGTGAAAGAAAAGATGACTGTTCTTTAAAAGTATCTTATTAATTTGGGCAGACGATTTTCCCCTGATTTTTTTTTTTACCAGTAATTTCTGAAGTCTCTCCCACATGTGGCCGAGTTGCAATCTATCTCGGGAGAGTTTACAAAGACAGAGGGAGAAAGTACAAAGCTTCAGTCAAACTCACAGGATAATCAAGGATATTGATGGCAACTGCAGAAAATCCTCAACACCTGCTTCAGGATAGAGTCTTCTCAAATTCCTTGTCCTCCACTCCGAGCATCTTTCCACATAGACTAACCTCTGGCTAACCTGTGGTGATAGGAAGGGGACAGGCTGTGCACAGTTGTCAGTAGGTCAGTCGATCAGAGACACTGTGTCAGGTTAAAAACAAAAGGCGGTAAATATGAGGCTGGCACCAAATGGCAGTTCCAAATGTGACATTTGAGAAAAGCAGAGAATAGTAAGGCAACAATTAGAATTTGCCATTGCACTTGCAAACACATAGTTGTGCATTATCATCTATGCAAACCTGATGGCAACTTTTTGTGGTAACCAAAAGCCTTTAAGATTAATTTTATTTCACCCCAACTGTGTTTTTTTTAGGATTACTGTGCTACCAAATGGATAACGTTAAAAGAGCGGTTTGATCTCAATCTGTTTTCATCCCACGCTGACCTTCACAGATTGAAGTAAGTGCCAAAGACTTATCTTAATGGCGCAGAAGGTTGAGCAGAACCACATAAATCTCTGCCCAAGTAAACTTTCAAGGACTAAAAGGAATACATTGGAATTCAAGCTGTGAACCCACATGGGAAGGAGGCAGTGTTAGATCTGGTTACCAAATCGAGATGGGATGCATTGCACAATGCCAAGGGAGGCTACACACAACCTCATATCATCCCAAATGTATATTCAGTGCTCAAATTTCTCAAGGGAAATTAAGGATGACTAAAAGTCTCATCGACATTTGGGTCAGACCAACTGCCCTGTATTGTCTCTGTCCAAGTAGGAGACAACACTGCAGGTCTGACCCAACTGTAGAAAGACCTTTAGGAGCCATAAGACAGCATGCAATTAGTTAACACTTACAGAGCTATGGCTGATCAGGAGCAGTCTGCACGGATTTGTAAAGGATAACCTGTACTTGACTAATGATTGATTTTTTTTTGAGGAAATTGGTGGGAATGCGATAGATGTTGTACATGTAGCAACTCAGGATGTTTCTGATGAAGTGACCCATAAGAGATTTGTTGCAAAAATGAAGACATGTGGTATGAAGGGGAACGTAGTCAGATGGTTAAGGGACAGAGAGCACACACTCGGGAGGGGGGGGGGGGGTTAGGGGAGTGGGTGTTTTTGAGAATGGCGCTCGTCATGCCCCAAGAGTTTGCGCTGTATCTTTGTTTTCAATTTAAACTGATGATTTTAGCATAAATATATGGAAGAATTATACCTGACGTTGCCAACGATGCCAATTTAGAGGATATGGTAAATTGTGAGGAGGATTTCAAAGGATATGGCGTCATTAGCAGAATGCTCAGAAAGGCTGCAGATGCAGGTCAATGCAGAGAGCCATGGGAGTGTCCCTTTAAGAGAGGTTTTTGTCTTATCACATGTTTCAGTGATGTCATTTTGTGGGTGGAGCTCTGTGAGCTGTTTTTAATTTCACTTTCAGATTTGACTGCGGTGGACTCAGACAGTATAAAGAAGTGTTTTGGCCTGTCTCTCCCTATTTTCATTTTAAATATCTGTTTCAGTAAAAAAAACAACATTGATTATAGCTACCTGCTGTTTTGGTAACTTAAAAGATATAGTTTGCTTTCTGGAAGGGTTTAAGCCTGCTGGTGAGACGGGGTCAGAATCTCAGGGAAAGCCAGTCTTTTTCAAGTGAGAACGCAGAGTGCTGGGCCACGCCCTTGAAAAGGGTTTTGGTTTATGGGATTTAGTTTTTGAATTGGAACAGTTAAGGGGGAATTCATTAAATGTTATACATAGATTACTGTATTCAACAAATTCAACAAAACGTTATAGGTCAGGTGAACTCCACAATATACTTTGGAGTTTTTAAACCCTGACCCATAACAAAATAGAAGTGAAATAATGGTTTACAGGGATAGGAACTGTGAAATCTTATATATATTCTAACTATGTGACTACATCCAGGGCTTCTGATTAACTGAACTATAAATACAAGTGGAAAAGATCATAAGGTTAATGAGATTCTGGGTTTTACATTAAAAAGCCATCAGACATTGAAAAAATGGCAAGTGATATTGAACTTGTACATGTTATTGGATAGACAATAATTGGAGCAGTGAATTCACAGGAAAGGTACCATGAAGATTCACTGCTATTGAACCAGTCATTAAGATCATTAAAATGTGAAAGCAGAGTTAAAACAGATATATTTATTTCTGAAAGTGATTAAGGGAGGATTTAAGTGACATTTTCAAATTGATGGAACATTTTGAGAGACAGTGGAGGGTAAACTGTGCTGCGTTTTACATGGCTCCCCTGCCCCCCCCAGCTAAACGGTTCGGATGGGAGGGAGGATGGTGCTACCTGAAGCAATTTAATGCTGGGAGCTGTGTTAGTTTTAAGGCGACACTTTTGCCCTTATCTCTGGAGGAAGTCGCACCTTAAGAGACCTGCCAGCCAATCAGTTTGACCAGCTGCTCCAGTCCCAGCAACGCCAGCCAAGAGCGGTGGTGAGGGCTGGGACTACAGGAAGTCCCGTCACTCCAAGGAGCTCAGTTAAGTCTCGGGTCTGGGATCTCAGTGGTGAGGGCAGTGGGTCAGGGGGTGGGTTCAATAAGGGGGGGGGGGGAGCGGCAATACCTTGGACCTAAGAGACCCTCCGTCTACAACTTGCCAAGAACCAGCAGGCAATAGTCGTGAGTGCCTACGCTGCAACCCTTGATGTCAATGATGAGTCTAAAGAAGGCTTCTACGCCACCCTGGATACCATACTCGCCAACATTCCTAAGGAAGATAATATCATCCTCCTTGGGGACTTAAATGCCAGAGTTGGAAAGGATTCCCAACTCTGGAAAGGAACTATCAGAGAGGAAGGAGTTGGAAATTGTGACTAACGGGGTTCTCCTGCTCACCAAATTCACGAAACGCCAGCTCGTCATCGCTAACACACTGTTCCTCCAAAAAGACAAGTTCAAGACTTCCTGGAGACATCAGCGATCAAAGCACTGGCACATGATCGATTTTTGGCATTGTCCGATCCCGAGACCAAAAGGAGGCCCTCATCATCAAAGCAATGACCAGTGCAGATGTCTGTTCGACAGACCTCCGGCCCATCCGCTCTCTATGTCCATCAACCTCCTGCAGACCCTTCTCGTCCCCTTCCTCTTGGCTGTACCCTGACACTGCCCCTGGCACTCCAGATTGGCACTGCCAGGGTGCATGACTGCCCTGTCACTGACCACGTAGGGGGGGGGGGGGGTTGCTCCAATGGCCACCAATGCCCTTTCAGCCCCTGGCGTGTTTATCACGACTGGTTTCCAATTTTGAAAACCAGTAGTGATTCCCTCCGGCCTCTCTCTGCGCCGGTGGGGGCTGCGATTCCCGGGAGCCGGGAGACTCCGGCTTCGAATGGGCTGAGCATGTTTAGGTGAGTCTTTAAACTCCTGCCCGGTCAGATCGTGTCGGCAGGCCTGGATGAATTGGAATTTAGGGATTCCTCTGCCATTCTCTGGGAATAGCGGGAGGTGTGCCGGGCACAGCGGGGGGGGGGGGGGGGCACCCCCTAACAATTTCCGTTTTGAAATTTTCAATTGACTCCCAGCTTCAACTACCTTTTAGATAGTTCCATGTTTCCTCTACCCCTTGTGTGAGGAAGTGCCTCCTGACAAAACCCCCGGAGTGGCATGGCTCTCATTTTAAGGTTACACCTTGTTCTGCACAGTCCTACATGCTTGTTCAAAAAAGAAAAGAAAAATTGTAATTTGCTGAAGCAGAGCAATGGCACGTGTAACCTACGCTAAGCTGTGTGAGACCATATCCCATGGCTGGTGTCCAACTTTAAAAAACAATATAAATTCAGAGTGCCGGATTCATTTTGTTTTCCAATTGAGGGGCAATTTAGCGCGGCCAATCCACCTACCCTGCACATCTTTGGATTGTGGGGGTGAGGCCCACACAGAAAATGGGAAGAATGTTCGAACTCCACAATGACAGTGACCCGGGGCTGGGTTCGAACCTGGATCCTCAACGCCGTGAGGCAGCAGTGCTAACCACTGTGCCACCTGGTGTCCCACTTCGATGGTTTTGTATCACAAAGTACTTACAACAGAGAAACAAGCTATTCAGCCCATCTAGAATCTCCTCTAACCTCTTTTAATTGAACTTCAGCCTATCGATCTATTCCTTTCTCCCTCGTCTACTTATCTAGCTTCCCCTTAAATGCATCTACGCTGTTTTCCTCAACCCATAGCCTTGTGTTAGCAACTTCCACATTCCAAACCGCTTTCTCGATCAGGACATTTCGCATGAATTATTTATTGGATTTATTAGTAATCGCCATGTATTTTTGTTCCTAGCTCTGTTCTCGCCGACAAATGAAAGTATCATCTCTGCGACTACACAGTCAAATCCTTTCATAATCTTGAAGATTTCTATCAATCTGTTCCCCATTTTTTTTTCCTCCCAGAGCTATGAGCCCCAGCCTGTTCAATCTTTCCTGAATGTCAATTCTGGGCTCAATGCCATCATTAACTAGCTGGGGCAGCACGGCAGCATAGTTGGTAGCACAATTGCTTCACAGCTCCAGGGTCCCAGGTTCAATTCCCGGCTTGGGTCACTGTCTGTGCGGAGTCTGCATGTTCGCCCCGTGTGTGTGTGGGCTTCCTCCGGGTGCTCCGGTTTCCTCCCACAGTCCAAGGATGTGCAGGTTAGGTGGATTGGCCGTGATAAATTGCCCTGAGTATCCAAAATTGCCCTTAGTGTTGGGTGGGGTTACTGGGTGATGGGGATAGGGTGCGGGCTTGGGTAGGGTGCTCTTTCAAAGAGCCAGTGCAGACTCGATGGGCTGAATGGCCTCCTTCTGCACTGTAAATTCTATGATCTTGAATGGAGGCAACTACATTTATGCTATCAAGGAGAGACAATTTAGAGTGGTCTCTTGTTTCTGTTTAAGCATGAGGCTACAATTATACAGATACTTTCACATTGACACAAAGGGCAGGTAAACAATCTCCCTGCACTTTAGGTACAGGAATCAGGCTAACAATCTAACTCCCGCCTGTGCTCTCTCTTAACGGAAAAGGTTGTAGGAGAAGAACTTCTCGTCTGCTGTTCCAGAATGCATGTACAGGGCTCCTTTGCAGCTAAGGTCAAGAGAACAATCTGTTACAAAGTGTAGTCATCAGTTTAACTTGGGCCTGCTAGTTGAGAATTGCATAATGAATGTAGTGATCTCTGTATTTAAATAATACATGATCAGACTATGTTAAGCAAGTGCAGGCAAATGAACACTAGATGGCCTCAAAGCAGGACCTGTATAAATGCTTTCCCGCTCTTTCTTAGAGGAGTGTGTGTCAGGACTGCAGAGAGAACAGAAGTGAGAAAGTTAGAGAGAAGTTATTATAGTTTTATATCATGGTATTTAATTGTTAATATTCTACATTTGTTTATTTGTTTTACTAGTTTAGTAAAAATAACTCATGAGATTAGTTTATGTTGCTTAATAAATTACTTAATCATTACTGGAAGATTACAGCTACTATTTAACAACTCAGTTTGATTAAGAGAGTAATAAATATATTACATCTAGTAATATAACAATGAACGGCCTGACCATGCAGTGACTGTAATGTAACATCCTTAGCTGCATACAGTGCAACTACAACCTCAGGCTCTGGACAAGGTGACCATTCAATCGTGCACTAGCCTCCTGGTAAGGTCCTGGCCTCTTCCTTTTAACCTCAGACTGTGGAAGTGTTCTCCTGAATATTTGTATAGCTCCTGACTTGTTTATGCTGCAGCTGTCAAATAAGCTGGTTCTTTGTGGGAGTTTTGAGGACTGATTTTAATCATTTGCTGTTTTTTATTTGAGAAGCGCATTGCATTTTTTCAGCCAAACCTGCCATGAATTAACATCTAACTCTCAAAACTGACGGCAGGGTGATGGTTTGGGTCCCAAATTCTCCAAACCGAATCCCTGATCTCAGCCAGCCTGCTGTAACTCTCACTGTTGCGGGGGCTGTTATTTGGAAGTGACTTGAAACTAAAGTCTTGTCTGCCTGATTAGCTGAGAAGGTCCCCAGGCACTCCATCCAGCGTCCTAGCCAACATCCGCTCTCCATCAGTATACACCGCACTGGTGAGTCATCTAATGGCTGCTGGCACTGAATTACTGCCACATCTCCCAAGATTGCAAGTCACTGTCCTGTGTTGTAGGAGTGCCTCGAAGTGATTTAACAAGCGATAAGGCACGACATGGGCTGAATGCTCGGCTTTTGTGCAGTAACCATCTACACAGGAGATTAAGATGAAACTTGATGACTCAGTCATTTGGAGAGCGACATTGGTGCAGCATTTGTTTCTCTGCTGGAGCGTTCTGTTCTAATTGATGCAAACAGATAGATGGCAGGAAATAACAATTATTAACTGAATGGAATATTTTGAAGTTTGCACGGAGCAAATTGCAAGAGGAATCTTGAGTATCAAATTTTTTTTAAAATAAAAAATTATGGATCAAGGCCCCACATTTTTAGCGCCCTTATCTAAGGAGAGATGTACTGGCATTGGAGGCATTCCAGAGAAGAATCACTAGGTTGATCCTGGGTATGGGGGAATTTTCTTATGAGGAAGGGTTGAGTAGATTGGGCCAGTACGCATTGGAATTCGGATGAATATGAGGTGACTTTATTGAGACATATAAGATTCTCAGGGGTATTGACAGGGTAGATGCTGAGAGGTTGTTTACACTAGGGGCGCGATTTAACAACCTCGTCATGCCCGACCTCGTGGCGCAACGAGGCCAATGAATCCCGCGAGAAAGTGGTTAGCACTGCTGCCTCACGCGCCGAGGGCCCAGGTTCGATCCCCGCCCCGGGTCACTGTCCGTGTGGAGTTTGCACATTCTCCCCGAGTCTGCGTGGCTCTCATCCCCCACAACCCTAAAAGATGTGCAGAGTAGGTGGGTTGGCCATGTGGAATTGTCCCTTAAATGGGTGGGGAAAAAAAGAATTGAGTACTCTAAAACATTTTTTAAAAAAAAGAATCTTGCAAGAGACCTCTTGGAAGATTCTTGACGCTTGAGACACCTTGTGAGATTCATCCGGACCTCACAAGGTGTAGATTAACATATACGGCTCATTTGAATATGTTTGTGCCATATTCTCCAAGGAACTAACGACCTCACCAGCGAGGCCTGAATCCGGCGTGGGCCAGGCCTAATGGCACCTGGGAGATCTCCCAGGCCTCTGGACACCCCTGAATGATTGTGTACAGGGCAGAGTTTTCTCTTGGCACCTTGGCATTGCCAGCGTGGCACCTTTGCACTGCCAGATGGCACAGCCAGGCTGGCAAGGCCACTGTCAGGGTGGCACTGCCATGGGTCTGGGCCTGATGAGGGTGGGGGTGATGAAGGGCCTAATAAAGATGGGGCCTGTGAAAGGTGGGGGTCCTGATAAAGGGGGATCCAAAAGGGGAGATGGGGAGGCCTGAAAAGGGAGGGGGGGGTCGTCAGCAACCTCACAGCAGGGGGTCCTCACTTAGGGGGGGGGGGGGGGGGGGGAGGTGGGAGACCAGCGAGTTCAACTCCCCAGTGTTGAAAAAAATTTAGAAATGTGGGCTTGACCAGGGAGAAATATCCAAGGCCCCAAAAAATGCCGAAGTGTGGTTGAAGATTGCTGTGGACATCGCTTCTCGGCCTTTTGGCTAAGATCAAGTGTCTGTAGATTGAGCCTTTGGGTTCAGATCTGGTATGTCTCTCTTGTGGGGACCATGAATTCGATTCAATTTGAATTATTTTTTTGGAGCAGGCGAGGAGCTGGATTAGGGGTTCGCCCCTGACCCACACTCTGAGCCCTGGCTTGGTAACTCAGAAAAGGAAAATTTAAAAAAAAAAGAAGATTGCTGTGGACCTCACCCAAAAAGGTGGCGAGAAATGCCAAATTCACCCAAAATGACAATGTTTTGGCTGAGCATGCCCTAGGATCAGTGGGCAGAAATCTCAGAGTAAGGAGACGCCCATTTAGGACAGGGATGAGGAATTTCTTCTCGGGGGGCAGCAAATGTGTGGAATTCTTTACCGCAGAAAACCGTAGAGTTTTGGTTGGTGAATATGTTCAAGGCTGAGACCGACAAATATTTAAGCAGTAATGGAATCAAGAGTTATGGGGATAAGATGGGTAAGTGGAGTTGAGGATTATCACATATGATTAGTCATGATTTCATTGAATGGCAGAGCGGACTCAATGGGCCGAATGGCCTACTGCTGCTCCTATGTCTTATGGTCCACCAAGGTTAGAAAGAGAGGGAGTGGAGCTGAGACTAATCAAATCGTCGTAGACACCAAACTTCTTTTTAAAGGAAGAATTTGCACTTGCATTGCACCCTCCACAACCTTAGAACATAGAACATAACAGCGCAGTCCAGGCCCTTCAGCCCTCGATGTTGCGCCGACCTGTGAAACCACTCTAAAGCCCTTCAAATGCTCCAGAGCTAATGAAGCACAGTAGAAACCCCACAGTGCAGAAGGAGACCTTTGGCCCATCGAGTCTGCACTGACACTCTGAAAGAGCACCCCACCCAGGCCCACTCCCCCATCCTATCCCCGCAACCCCACCTAACCTTTTGGGCACGAAGGGGCAATTTAGCATTCACCCAACCCATACATCTTTGGACCGTGGGAGGAAACCGGAGCACCCGGAGGAAACCCACGCAGACACGGGGAGAAAGTGCAGACTCCGCATAGTCACCCAAGGCCAAAATTGAACCCGGGTCCCTGGATCTGTGCTAACCACTGTGCCGCCGTGCCACATCTTTGAAGTGTAGTCACTGTTGTTTCTTAAACAGGCCTTACAATAGATTGTAAAGTTCAATAATTACAAGTGGGACAGTGGAGATAATTAGACAAATAAAATGATCAGCTTGTCATGCCTAGTGTTGAGAGCATTACAATCCATTTGTCTGTTGTTTCTTGAGGCATTGGAATTCCTTGTAAACCCCTCTCGCCTCCTTGCAACACTCCTTAAACCCTATCTCTTTGACCAAGCCTTTGCTCACCTGTCCTCAATATTTCCTTGCGTGTCAAACTCTGCTTGATAGCACTTTTGTGACAAAGAATCACATACCTTCTTAGTGAATCATGGGATGTTTTACTACACTAAAGCCACAGCATCAATGCAAATGTTGTTTGGAGCGGGGGGGGGGGGGGGGGGGGGGGGTGGGAGAGACTGCGGTGTACAGCTTATTATGGCATTTCATTGTCTGTCTTTCTCTAACCTTGCAGATATCAGTGTTTTAAGTCTGCATGGATGCATGAGGTATTGCACAGTGGTTTTAACTTTCCAACCAACTATTCCAATCTGAAGACAGCCCAACTCGTCTATGACAAGGAAGTACAATGGACGCTGGGAGCAATTCTTTATAAAACTCGTTTTCTACCTCTTAGGTATGTGGCCTCATTGCAGCAACAAAATAATGATGGGTGAAACTCGGTGTGGCTTTGAGAAGCCTGAATTTGAGAATTGCAATGCTATTGTGTGCATGCTGTGTCGTTATGGGCTGGGGTTTGCAGCAAAAATAACATGGGGGCGAGCAACTTTCACCATTTTGTGCATAAAAATCAAACAGCAACTTCCGGTGACCGTACATGCGCTATTAACTGTGGAAATCAGGACCTTTCTGTCCAAGATATCGTGCATTTTCAAAAAACAGCATGAGATTCACCACTGAACTACAGTCAAGTTGCTGCACTTAATCTCTTAGATGCAGACTAAACTCGCCAGCAAATGTTGGACTTGTCCATTCAGTGGAAGTTCCCTTTTAATGCAAAGCAACCTCTGGCACTGAAGGTTAAATTTTGCAAGCATGGAGTCTCAATCCCTTAAATTTTAATAATTGTTGGAGATTTTGAAGAGCCTTTTTGTTTCATTTATATATATATATATATATATATATATATCGCTTTCTAATGCAATTTTTCTTTCCCTCTCTTTATTTTGTTTTCTGACCCTAATTTGACATTGAATTCACTAGTCCAGCAGACATTCACTGGTTCAGATTCTGCTCATTAATGATTCTTCAGTCTGATTCATTAAGGCGTTACAATTGCTTGCCTTGTTGGCTGAGGTCCCAGATGTCCAATGAAATGCTGTGGTTAAGAGGCCACTGTGCTGTATGGGCAGTTGTCAGATAGAAACCTACAATGCCAGAGCCTATTGAAAGGTCTGTGGGCAATTGTAAGTGTGTAAGGAATGGCTGCTGGCAACATCTGGCCCATTATGCATCACTGTATCCTTGGGATAATAATTTTGATTAGCAAACTGACGAAGCAAATTTCCTGCCGCATAAAAAACCTACTCACTTTTAATCTGTAACCTTGCATGTCCCTTCTCTTGTTCTCTTTTCCTCACCCATCCCCTGTTGCCCTCTTTTCCAGCTCCTCTTCTCTGCCGCTCCCCCTCTTCCTGCTCATTCTCTTTGCTTGTCTTCCCTTCTCTCTGTCTCTTGTTGTGCTGAATGTTGCTGGGCAAAGGATAAACGTACAAGATTCTGTCGGGGGAAAAGAAAATAATTCTGTTTTTTTCTTCCCCTCCCACCCGACCGTTCCCCAATGACAGGGATCTCCAGCGGGAATCCGGCAAAGCAAATCATTCCAGCTGGCTGCGGGTCTCCTTCGTCTACAACCACTACCTGTTCTTTGCCTGTTTCTTTGTGGTCCTGTTGGCCATCGTCTTGTACATCCTGCGGCTCCGCCGGATTCACAGGAGGGCGCAGCAGGAGCTGCTGTGGTTGGAGGAGGGCGAATTGACAATTGAGGGACCTTGACTTGCAACACAGTGAGAGGTGGGGGAGACGGTGCTCGGATTCTCACTGGGGAAAAAATCTGCCAAACTCTTCATTTTGCAGGATAAAATCCCATGCGGACCACAGTTTTTTTGGGGGGGATACCTGTTATTTATATTTCATCTGGAGTCTACTCCTCCCATTGCGTAACTTGATGTTTTTGGTCCAGTTGTAACCCTCCTTCTCCCTTTCTGAAGTCCGAGCTAGTAGCAAATGCAATAATATCTATTTATTGTCATGAACGCCTATGATTTTGGGGTGTTAAGTTGTACATTTGCGGTTCTGATGATTTGTATGAATCAATGCGGCTTTATTCCTGGTCTTGCCTGCACTATCCTCCAGCAATGCCAGGTGGAGATGGCAGGCCTGCTTTAGGACAATACCGATCCTTTAGGATTCCCTTCCACTGTAAGCCAAAGACCTGGGGTGGGGCTTGAACCCACAACCTTCTGACTCAGTAATTGGTGCTTCCGACTGAGCCAAGGTCACACTGCCAGAGTTCTCATTTCTAAGAGGTAATGAGCAAGCCATTTAACATGGATACAAGAGGGGAAACGGGCTGAGATTTTCCATCGTCTGTAAGAAATAAAGCCATCGATTTGTAATTTTCACGAACGGGACTAAAATTCAGAATTGTGGAAGATGGTCCCCAAATGACCAGTGGAAACCCCTGAATCAATTAGAATCTGGCCTATTCGATCGCTCAGTACAATGCTGTTATTGACCATGATAGATTTTTGTTTAAGAAATGGCCTCACATTGAAATCTGGAACTTCAGAAGGCAGGGACAATTATTAATGCTGAAACAGTGCCTTGAGTTGCAGCATAATGCAGAGCTAGGATTGTGGTAACGTGCTCTCGTCTAAGAGCATTTACACTTGCTGTTGACCCAGGCTCCGTTTCTGAGGACCCTGGGATTGGGAGCGGAACGCAAATCAAAGGCCCTGCCTTCAGCTGTCAGCTCCCGTCGCTGCCACCGGACAAGAGAGACGCTGAGCAACTCCTGTTGGGGAGGAGGCGGCAGAAGATGGGGGGAGGAACTTGGACTTGCAACCTCACTGCCCTGGTACAATTCCAAGTATCACAAACCTTTGCAGCTTGAATTTTTGCCAGCTGTTCAAAATTTGAAAAAGTTCTAGCGCCGTGCATTCCTTTAAACTGTTGCCATATCATTCTTGGAAATCATTCTGGCACACATAAGCACCAGTCTTGCAGAGAGGTTATCACAGCCTGACAGAAGGGTTCTGCATTGTTTTTCATTCAATGATATCCCTGCTTCAGGCTTAAGATGTCACATCACTGAAGCTCTTACTACTCAGAGACTTCCTGTGATGGAATGGCAAGAGGTTTGCAGATCTCGTACTCCATTGTTTTGATTTGACCCCTGCTGCGTGTGTGATCCGAGATAACACTGCACATTGCAAGTTGCTGTTGCCACCGAATTGTGAGTCATTTTACTTGCAGGAATTGGACGTTTCTTTAAGAAAAGTTACTCCTAACCGAATGACGAATGCAAGTTTGTCTCTTTAAAAAAGTTGTGATGTTCATGGTTTTCTGAATCTGAATGAAGGAAAGGGACTTGTATTCACAAAACAACTTTTGTGCCTTTGGGCCATCCTAATGTGCTTTCCAACCATTGCAACATCTTCGAAAATTCTGCAAGCTAGGTAACACAGTTGTCAATTTGTGTTCATAGAATCATAGAATTTACAGTGCGGAAGGAGGCCCATCGAGTCTGCACCGGCCCCTGGAAAGAGCACACCTCCACCCTATCCCCATAACCCAGTAACCCCACCTAACCTTTTTGGACACTAAGGGCAATTTAGCATGGCCTGCACATCTTTGGACTGTGGGAGGAAACCGGAGCACCCGGAGGAAACCCACGCAGATACGGGGAGAACGTGCAGACTCCGCACAGACAGTGACCTAAGCCAGGAATCGAATCTGGGACCCTGGAGCTGTGAAGCAACAGTGCTAACCACCGTGCTACCATGCCGCCCAGCATGGTCCAACAAACAGCAATGTGATCCCGACCAGATAATCTGTTTGTGGTCATGTTGATTAAGGGATGAGTATTTACCAGCACACCAGGGATTGCTCCCCCATCCGTCTTCAATGTAGGGCCGTTGCACCTTTTCTATCCACCTGTGAGATAGGGCCCTGAATCAACATCACATTTGAAAGTCAGCACCTCTCTCAATGTGGTAGGTTTGGTGTGTTAGATTTTTGTAATCAAACCTTCAAAGTTGGGCTCACGTTCCTGAAGGCAGCCCAAGAAGATGAGATGAGGTTCTCCTATGTGAAGTGAGTTTGGGGCAGTTGCAATCCTGCTGTTAACAGTTTTTCTTCCATAGCGCTAAACGTCACAGCTCAGCTACCGGAGGAAGCAAATTAAAAATAAATGACAATGAAAGTGCCTGCATTTTCCGAGCATGTTTCAAGTGGCCGGGACATTCCAAAGCACTGCACAGAAATGTGAGATATTATTGAAGTGTGGTTACTGTTTGAATGTAGGATATAAGCTGGACTGGTGCAGTAAAGGGCTGCTGATGTTCTCTGTTGTGATTGAAGTACATTCTTTGCACTTCCGTTAACCCCTGCTCCATTGATGCACACTTTTGCATTTCACAGCACACCCATCCTTATCTAGGCAAACACCAATCTTTGCATCACCCCGACCGCCAACCTTTGCCTCCAAGCCAGTGTTTATCCCGCAAACACCACTAGGGGTGGAATGTTGGTACAGTGGTTATCACTGCTGCCTCACAGCGCCAGGGACTCGGGTTTGATTCCGACCTTGGGTGACTGCCTGCATGTTCTCCCCCTATCTGCGGAGGTTTCCTCCGCGTGCTCCAGTTTCGTCCCACAGTCCAAAGATCTTCAGGTTAGGTTCGTTGGCCGTTCATGTCCAAAGATGTGTAGGTTAGGTGGGGTTGCAGGGATGAGGCGGGGGAGTGGCCCTAGGTGGGGGTGAGCATTCAGAGGGTTGGTGCAGACTCAATGGGCCGAATGGCATCCTGCGCTGTAGAGATTCCATGATTTGAAAAAAGATTTTCTGATCATTGCTATTTATGGGATGCGGATGTGCGTTAGTTAACTGCCCTGGTTCCTACATTGTAGTGGAAATTATATTTTGAAAATATTTCAAAGGCTGTAAAGTGTTGCGGTGCATCCTGAGGTTGTGAGAGACGTTATGGGAAGGCAAGTTTCTTCTTTCCTCCTTATGTAAAGTGGACCTGTTAATTGTTTGTTACACAAGTGGTCAGACTCTAGGAAGCATTGCTTTCACTGCTTACCTCTTGAAGCAAAGTAACAAATATAAATCCCTGGCGGCAACCTGTATTCTCACCATAGGCAGGCTGTGCTCTTGGGCTGTGCACACATTGCATCAATGTACCGATCGCAATGGACACCCATGTGAAACTTTCCATTACACTGGGAGCAGTTCTCCCTTGGGAATTGTGACTGCACTATGACTGCACAATCTTGATGCACCTCGCACATTGGATCTGCCTAGGTTTGGCTTTGTGTAATGTGGTTGAGGATTCTATTGTAATTCTTTGTTCGCCTTTTCTCCCTGTCCCTGGATGGAGTTAAATTATTTCCCTATTTGTTTTAACCCAGTAGAGCTTCCAGTGCTTTCTCCTCCAATATTAAGGCTATGAAACCTGCTGAATATGCTTTTCTTTAAAAACTCCCATTTTGATAGTTATGCTTCTCTTTGTTGACATTTTGTTCAATATTGGGGACCTGGGAAACCCTAGAGACTCAGGAGCCCAGTGGTTGCTCTTTCTCCACCCAGTGCAAAGTGTGTCAGTGAAGACAGTTGAGCTTGGCTCTGATTTGCTTCCCCCTCTCAACATTCCAGTGAGAAGGGGCAACACGGTGGCACAGTGGTTAGCATTGCTGCCTACGGTGCTGAGGACCCGGGTTCGAATCCCATCCCTGGGTCACTATCCGTGTGGAGTTTGCACATTCTCCCCGTGTCGACATGGGTTTCACCACCACAATCCCAAAGATGTGCAGGATAGGTGGATTGGCCCTGCTAAATTGCCCCGTAATTGGAAAAAATAATTGGGTACTCTAAATTAAAAAAAAACATTCCAGTGAGAAAACATTTTGCTGTTTTTTTACTGCCCCATGGCTGTCGACCGCAAGAACTCACCACGTTGGGGAATATCCTTGTCCTCCTAATCTGTGCAGGAGCGACATTATACTCCCGCTGTCCAAGAAACAAAATTGGTTTTCTGATTTAGCCTGTTCCAGCCAGAGGGGGAAACTGTACGGTAGTGTTTGTTTTTGGAAACCAGTTGGAATCTCCAAACCACAGTGCTCACTCTGCTTCGGACAATTTGGAGACTTGCTTTTTGGATAAATGGCCAGGAGTAGTACTTAGTCATACAGACCAGGAAGGTCCAATCTCCCGAGTCAGACGGGGCAGCATTTCAGAGCAATATAATTGGACTTAGAACTTGGGGCTGGGGAAAGGAAGCGATCTGGTTCCTGCTTGCCAGGCAGTGAACACTGTGGAGGACAGGATTCAGCTCAGCTGTGGTGCTCTGCATCCTTCGTTGGCTGCTGCCAAAACTGACATGAATGTCCATTTGTGCCGAAGCATTCAGGGATGATGGACCCGTGCCCCAATCTGGTCCCGACCTGCAGGAGAAGAAAGAAAATGGGGAGTGAGGGGAGGGTTCAAAAGCATTATTGAACTCAATTTAACACTAGTAGGCACTCTTACTGAACTATATCATTAATAAATTGCACTTTAGTAGGCACTCTACTGAACTATATCTCATTAATAAATTGGATGCTTCTCCATGGAGTTGTCCACAGTTCATGTTGGCCCTTTAATTAATCAACAATAGGCGGTCTTGAATGTGGTTAGATGGGCAGCACGGTAGCACAAGTGATTAGCACTGTGGCTTCACAGCGCCAGGGTCCCAGGTTCGATTCCCCGCTGGGTCACTGTCTGTGCAGAGTCTGCACGTTCTCCCCATGTCTCCGTGGGTTTCCTCTGGGTGCTCCGTTTTTCTCCTACAGTCCAAAGACGTGCAGGTTAGGTGGATTGGCCATGATAAATTGCCCTTAGTGACCAAAAAAGGTTAGGAGGAGGGGTTATTGGGTTACGGGGATAGAGTGGAGGTGAGGACTTAAGTGTGTCGGTGCAGACTCGATGGGTCGAATGGCCTCCTTCTGCACTGTATGTTCTATGTTCTTGGTTCCAAATCTAATGTTCCTTTACTGTAGTGTTGATTCCGCCTCCTACTATTAAATGTGTTGCAGAAGAGCCCGAATAAGCTAACAGTTCCAGCCATTGAGTTCTGTTGAAGGCTAGGTTAGTGTTGAAACTCAAGAGCTTCTCCGTGAGAGTTAGCACAAGATCTACCAAACCGGCCAGTGGTCGACTATGGTGCAAATGCTCTAGGGGCTACCGTTTTGCTGCTGCTTTTAATCTCTGCTGAAGCTAAGACTATCTCTCCTGCTAAGAACAAACCTCCAGCCAATAGCACTTGGGCGAAAGATGAATGGCAAAGTTCTGATGTTTCTCCATGTATTCAATGTATATATTAGGATACTGCTTAGATACAAGTGAATCCAGTCACGTGTCCGAGGTTCCTAGTCTGCCTAACTCGCACATCTACACCTATCCCAGCATCATGCAATGCTGCCCTTGATCTTGAATCTGAGACTCAATGTAAAGTCAAACATTGGTTGGATAAACATTACATCTGCATACTCTAGAACGAGGGTAATGAAATTATTTAAAACGTAAATAGTTTTTAATATTGCATCTAAGCAGTACCAAATAATGTATTTAATAAACAAACCATGCATTTTCTTTGATTTAAAAAAAAAAAAATATTCATGTGACGTGTGTCACGGGAAAGGCCAACATCCAGCATTTATTGGCCATTTACCCCCCCCCCCCCCCTTCCAAGTCTTGTCATTCCTCAGTGTCAGCCAGATAATCCCTGTCCTCCCGATTGATGGGACCAAGATTTAAGCACCTGCCCCCCAGCAGTTAAGCGGCCAAAGGCTTTGTAATATTTCATAACCGCTTCATCAGAGTAACCCAATACGGAGCAGAATTCACAGGCACCCAAAATATTTCCAGTTGATTTTCGGTTCAAAGTGTACCTCATTTCATTTATGAGCATGTTGCAAATTGATCAATATCCATCCAATGGCAGCGCAGTACAAAGTAATGCCAGTCACTTGGCTAACTGCAACTTAAGGCATGCATTTCAAGTTTCCGAATGATTGCCCTACCTCTGTCGAGTCTTCAGACTGGTTGATTACTACGTTATCTGTTCAATCACAGTCCGAGAGTGTTTATGTTCAGTTCATTGATATTCAAATCATTTCCTTTTGTTTCGTATTGATTGTTTGGCTGGACCTGATTGACTCAGAGTCTCTTTAATGATGTACATTTGTATAGAGTGTTGAAAGAGAAATGTGACCAAATAAAATTTCCAGATTAACATTTGCTTATTCCACCACCACATGTTCTGTCTGGTTCAGTAAACATGTTCTCTTTTGGAAACTAGGGCAATATCAAGGGATTAGCCCCACAGTTTATAGATAAGCTGAAATAATTCTACATCCAACACCATCCTACCCATGAGTCCTTGAAAGAGTTATCCACTTTAGTCCCACACCCTTGCTCTTTCCCCTTGGTCCTGCATTTATTTATCCTGTTCAAGAGTATATCCACTTCCCTCTTGAAAGTTACAACTAAATCAGCATCCACTATTCTTGCAAGCTGTGCATTTTTTGGGGGGGATCATGACGAATTTCTTCTCTTCCCCACACTGGATCCTTTGCTAATTATCTTAATCCTGACTTTTGACCCTCCTGTCAAAGGAGGCTGGTTTGCCTTATTTGCTCGATTAAAGCTCTTAAGTTTGAATGCAACTATTCCATCGCTCCTGGACCTCCTGTGCTCTAAACAGAATATTCCAGGTTATCTAGTCCTTCCACATAACAGGCATTCGACTTTAGGGTACCATGTTTAACCTAAACGATGGAACCTGGCAACGCCTAGGTGGCGGCACGGCAGCACAGTGGTTAGCACTTGCTTCACAGCTCCAGGGACTCGGGTTCAATTCCCGGCTTGGGTCAGTCTGTCTGTGCAGAGTCTGCACGCTCTCTCTGCGTCTGCGTGGGTTTCCTCCGGGAGCTCCGGTTTCCTCCCACAAGTCCCAAAAGACATGCTGTTAGGTGAATTGGATATTCTGAATTCTCCCTCTGTGTACCCAAACAGGCGCCTGAGTGCAGAGACTAGGGGCTTTTCACAGTAATGTTACGGGCGAGGTGTTTTCAGAACCCCAAAATGTATCATGGAGTTCAACCAACCTCCCTTTAATGGATTGTTGCTTTTCCAGCACACAGCTTGTTCCCCAGGTGTGGGATTACAATTATGGACACATGGTTTTTAACACAAAACAATGTTTATTCCATAAACTCAAATTAACCTATTAAATAAACATTGGATCTCTTAACACCCCTTACTTCAAAGATAACCCCGAACATAATACAACACTAAATAATCCCTCAAAATGTTCCTTCAAACATCCAAAAGGCTTCAAATCTTCAAAACAGTAACACACCAGGTCACTGAATATAGATATTTTCTGTTAAGTGGCAGAGATATATCAGCTTGGTTGACTTCAGCTCCAGCACCTTGTTTTTCTTCCTGCAGCTCTCTGGAAACACCCAGACACACCCAAGCTGTTTTTTCAAACCTGGCTTTCTCCCTTCAAGCAGCTCATAGCAAACCAGAACTTCTCAAGCTGCTGTCTCAAACTGGCTTTCTCCTTTTAAGCAGCTCACAGCAAAAACAGCCAGGCACTTTTAAACTGCTCTCAGCGAAACCAGCCAGGCACTTTTCAGCTGCTCTCAGCAAAACTGAAACCAAAAGCAGAAGTGAGCTCAGCTCCTGTGACATCACTTCTGTAATATGATCATCTCCATTCCTTAAAGGTACATTGCTTAAACATCCATTTCTTAAAGGTACTCTCACATGACAGTAACTTCATTGCAGTGTTAATGTAAGCCTACTTGTGACAATAATAAAGATTATTATAATATTTAGTTTATATTCAAAGAAACTGAAACATAATCTCCCAAAGTTCTTTACTGCCAATAAAGTACTTTCGGGCAGCACGGTGGCGCAATGGTTAGCCCTGCTGCCTCACGGCACCGAGGTCCCAGGTTCGATCCCGGCTCTGGGTCACTGTCCATGTGGAGTTTGCACATTCTCCCTGTGTTTGCGTGGGTTTCGCCCCCACATCCCAAAGATGTGCAGGCTAGGTGGATTGGCCACGCTAAATTGCCCCTTAATTGGAAAAAATTAATTGGGTACTCTAAATTATTTTTAAAAAGTATTTTCGACAGTCACTGTTGTGATGTAGGAACCAATTTCTGCACAGCAAGCTCCCACAAGCAGCAGTAAGATAACCAATGTTGATTGAGGGATAAAATTAATAGCCAGGGTACTCCCCAGCTATTCTTCAAAATAGCGTCTCAGGATTTCGGTTTAACGTCAAATTGCAAAGACAGTGGGCGCAAATATTCAGACCAGTTTGATACATGCGCAAATCCTGTTAAGGCTGCTAATCTCGCAAGAGGGCCATAACGGAATTTGGGCCAGCGAGAACATGATTTCCATTATTTTAAATAAATTTAAATGTCATGGTGGCACAGTGCTCAGCACTACTGCCTCACAGCGCCAGCAATCGGGTTTGAATGCGTGACTCTCTGTGTGGAGTTTGCACATTCTCCCTGTGGCTTGTCTGCGTGCGTTTCCACCGTCATACTGGTGCCAAAGAAGATCCAGGCACTGTGCCTCAACAACTAATGTCCGGTGGCCTTGCCATCTGTCATTATGAAGTGCCTCAAGAGGTTGGTCATGAGCCACATCAACTTCATACTCCCAGAATGCCTTGATCCACTGCAATTTGAATACCGCCACAACCGGTCCACAGCAGATGTCATCTCTCTAGCCCTACACTCATCCCTGGAGCATCTCGACAACAAGGACTCCTACGTCAGACGCCTATTCATTGACTACAGCTCCGCCTTCAACACCATAATCCCAGCCAAGCTCATATCAAAACTCCAAACCCTAGGGCTTGTCTCCTCCCGCTGCAGCTGGATCCTCCACTTCCTGACCCATAGACCACAATCAGTAAGGACAAATAACACCTCCTCCACAATAGTCCTCAATACTGGTGCCCCACAAGACTTTGTACTATACTCCCTATTCACACACGACTATGGCACAATTTGGCTCCAACTCCATCTACATGTTTGCTGATGACGTGACCGTAGGGGACGGATCTTGAAAACGATGAAATAGAGTACAGGAGAGAGATAGAGAACATGGTGACGTGGTGCAACATCCACCCAACCTGCAACTCTTTGGACTGTGGGAGGAAACCCACGCAGTCACCCGACGTAGGACTTGAACCCGGGTTCCTGGTGCTGTGAGGCAGTATGTTAACCACTGTGCTGCTGTGACACCCCACTTCGACCATGTCCTGTATAACGTCCATTGATTTGATTTGCCTCACAATAAGTAACACAAACAGTGAATTGTGAGAAAGGGGATTGATAAATAATAAGAGTAGTTGTCAGTTGATACCAAGCTGAGGTTTTTGTCCGAATTTGAATGCTATTGTCTTTATCCCTATTGTAATCCTCACTGACAATCATCTAGGAACATACTGTAACTTGTTCTTTCTTCCATAAAGCTTGAGAATAAAAAATCAGGGTCCTGCTTTAACTTCTCACCCCATGGCAGTATCCCTAGCGCAATCTCCTCAATAATAATCTTTATTGCCACAAGTAGGCTTATGAAGTTACTGTGAAAATCCCCTGGTTGCCACACCCCGGCGCCTGTTCGGGTACACAGAGGGAGAATTCAGACTGTCCAATTCACCTAACAACCACGTCTTTCAGGACTTGTGGGAGGAAACCCACGCAAACACGGGGAGAACGTGCAGACTCCGCACAGACAGTGAACCAAGCCGGGAACCTGGGACCCTGGCGCTGTGAAGCAACAGTGCTAACCATATGGACCGGCAGGAGTCCTGGCCCTGTTCCAGGAGCCGCTACTCTTAATTAGCGGTGCACAAAATCATCCATTAAAAAGTATTAGAGCCCATACAAGATGCCATACAAAGAAGGCAACCGCACCTTAAAGGGTAAAAAAACAACTGCTCAATCTCATTTGCCTGCCTATTTTCCCCTCTGCATTTCATATTATTTTCAGAATTGTGTCTGCACTAAATAGATTCAAATAAGCATTGCTGCTATTGGTTGAGCAGCTGTTTAATTTCCATTTAAGTTAGGTGTTATACACTGAATTCTCACTCGCGAAGGAAGCCAAATGTCTCATGCATTTTTCATTTGCAAGTCCTGCCTACTCTGCATTTAAAGCTTCTTCTAAAACTGCAATATTCGCTCACTGGTCATTAAAACTTAATTTTAGGTAGTCACATTTTTAGCCCCTCCTTTTTGGTTGATATTTCCATCAAACGTGTATAGTCTACTGAAAATTCAAAATCCCTTTTGTGCAGTAAAATAGTGTATTAGCCAGTAAACCAACATAAATGTTGCATCAAAGTGAAATCATAATACCAAAAATAATTGAATTGGGCAACTTGGATTTCACAACGTAGACTGCTGTTAAAAAACGGAGAGTTGGCTTGATATTTTCCCATTCAAGTTTTCTATGCCCATCTTCAGAAAGTAACACCCAGTCGCTCATCTGGAACAACTTAATTTATATAGTGCCTTTAACATAGAAAACTGTCCAAGATGCTTCATAAAGTGTTAGCGGACATAAATAAACACCGGGCCAAAGTAGGAGATCATAGAATTTACAGTGCAGAAGGAGCACCCTACTTAGGCCCACTCCTCCACCATATCCCAGTGACCCCACCTAACCTTTTCTTTGGACACTAAGGGCAATTTAGCATGGCCAATCCACCTAACTGCACATCTTTGGACTGTGGAAGGAAACCGGAACGCCCGGAGGAAACCCGCGCAGACACGGGGAGAACGTGCCGACTCCGCACAGACAGTGACCCAAGCCAGGAATCGAACCCAGGACCCTGGAGCTGTGATGTAACAGTGCTAACTGAGATATCAGGAGAGGAATTAAAAGTCAGGTCCAAGAGGAATTTTATTATTTAGCATAGTCTTAGATTTGGGGAAGGCATAGCCACCAGTAATGAGGGAAAAGGGTTGGAGCACGGGACAAAGGGTGTCATAGGGGGAAGACAGATTTTTCTGAGAGTTGTAGTGTTGGAGGAGAAGATGGAGCAAGCCCAAAAATGGATTTAAAAACAAGAAGAGAATTTGAGGGAGCCGGGAGCTAATGTAAGACTGAGCACCAGGGTGATGCGTGAGAGTGACTTAGGCAAGTAAGGATGCAGGGAGCCGAGTAGCCATTCTCCACTGATGGGGCCTAGATAGGGAACATCAGCAGAATATTCCATTACTTGGACTTCTGTCCTTCACTAATGTCCACATATGTGAACTCTTGGTTAGACCACCTCACAGTACTGTCAACAGTCCTGGTCTCCATATTATATGAAGGATATTGAGGCAGTGGAGAATCACAGAATTCCTACAGTGCAGAAGGAGGCCATTTGGCCCATCGAGTCTGCACCGACCCTCTGAAAGAGCATCCCACCTAGGCCCGCTCCCCAGCCCTAACCCCCATAATCCCACATAACCTTTGGACAATAAGGGGCAATTCAGCATGACCAATCCATGGGAGGACTGTGGGAGGAAAACCGGGACCACTCGGAGGAAACCCACACAGACACGGGGAGAACATGCAAACTCCACACGGGCAGTCACCCGAAGCCGGAATTGAACACGGGTTCCTGCCGCTGCGAGCGCTAACCAGTGTACCACTATGCCGCTTTTGATGCAAATAAGATGCAAATAAAAATGTTGGTCCTGTTTTAAAATAAATATCTTATTCACTCTTAATCTCGTAAGTAATTTTAGAAATTACTTTAATATAGCTTCATTCTCATGTCATCCCAGAGCACTTCACAGTCAATGAATTACTGTTGCAGCTTATTAAACACAACTGCCGATTTGTGCTAAAACAGGTAGGAATCTGGGGCGACATTCTCCGACCCCCCGCCGGGTCGGAGAATCGCCGGGGGCTGGCGTGAATCCCGCCCCCGCCGGTTGCCGAAGTCTCCGGCACCGGATATTCGGCGGGGGCGGGAATCGCGCTGCGCCAGTTGGCGGGCCCCCCCCCGCTCGATTCTCCGGCCCGGATGGGCCGAAGTCCCGCCGATAAATTGCCTGTCCCGCCGGCGTAAATTAAATCACCTACCTTACCGGCGGGACAAGGCGGCGTGGGCGGGCTCCAGGGTCCTGGGGGGGGTGCGGGGCGATCTGACCCCGGGGGGTGCCCCCACGGTGGCCTGGCCCACGATCGGGGCCCACCGATCCGCGGGCGAGCCTGTGCCGTGGGGGCACTCTTTCCCTTCCGCCTCCGCCACGGTCTCCACCATGGCGGAGGTGGAAGAGACTCCCTCCACTGCGCATGCGTGGGAAACTGTCGGCGGCCGCTGACGCTCCCGCGCATGCGCCGCCCGGAGATGTAATTTCCGCGCCAGCTGGCGGGGCAACAAAGGCCATTTCCGCCAGCTGGCGGGGCGGAAATTCCTCCGGCGTCGGCCTAGCCCCTCAATGTTGGGGCTCGGCCCCCAAAGATGCGGAGCATTCCGCACCTTTGGGGCGGCGCGATGCCCGTCTGATTGGCGCCGTTTTGGGCGCCAGTCGGCGGACATCGCGCCGTTTGCGGAGAATTTCGCCCCAGATCAATGACCAGTGACTTTATTTTGGTGGTGTTGATTGAGGAGAAAATATGGGCCTGTTCTTCAATTAGTGCCATGGCATCTTTTACATTCAACTGCAGAAGCTGACAGGACCTCTGCTTGAAAGACAGCTCCAGTGTAGCACTCCCTCACTGCCAGTGGCAGCCTCAATTCTATGCTCCAACTTCAGTAGTGGGAACTAAGACTTCAACCTTCAGTTGTAAAGGTTCACACCCTATTCATAAACCCAAGCTTCATTTAATTGAAAGCTGGGGAATGGAACTCCAGCCCATATCGCCTTACTAAATTCTTCGATATTCTAAAGTCTTTTTACATATATTTCCCACCTGCTCCCAATGTCGTCTCCTCTATATCGGAGAGACCAAACGCAGACTGGGTGATCACTTTGCTGAGCACCTTCGGTCTGCGCATTCAGGACCCTGACCTCCCCGTTGCTTGCCATTTTAACAAAAGACTCTGCTCCCATGCCCACATGTCTATTCTTGGCCTGCTGCAATGTTCCAGTGAAGCTCAATGCAAACTGGAGGAACAACATCGCATCTTCCGGTTAGTGCTGAAGGAGGCCATTTGGCCCATCGAGTCTGCACCCACCTTGGCCCGCTCCCCAGCCCTATCCCCGTATTCTCCAGCAAAACTGAATGTGGAACTCACAGGTGTTGATATGCTAAATAAATATGGCAGACAATTTGAGTTGCAAAGCCCCATGCGTCCCTGAAATCCCTGAGACACATGACACCAAGGTATCTGGGATAGGATGCCAGCTGATGGCCACTAACAGAAATAAATGCATGACATGAAAGAAGGGCGACAGGGCAATGGTCACTTAATTATAAATCACTTCTTGGCCTTATGGCTAAGATCAAGCGTGAAATCAGGTGCAATGCCTGATCTTGTCATCTTCAGTCTAGTGGGCACCATGAATTTGAATTTTTTTTTGCGCAAGCAAGGGAATAGAATCAGGGCTTGTCCTGCCCATCTGTGCGTTAGATTTGTAACTCTAAGAAAGGAATCAAATTTAAGAAAGGAAGTCATTTAATTATTCTGAAACATCCTGCAAGGGGTGTGGATTGTGGGAGCTGGCAACAGCGCTGCTGCCATTTGCCCCAGGGAAGTAATCGGGGACTCCTGCGGTGGTAGCCACGCTGAAGATTTGGAGGCAATTCTGACGGCATTTTAAGTTGGGGATGGGTCCCGAGGGTGATGCTGATAAGAGGGAATCATGGGTTTGAGCCAGAGAGGATGGATGGGAGGGCAGCGGGGTGAAGGAGATGAAGGATTTGATATTGGAGGAGCGGTTCGCAAGATTGGAGGAGTTGGTGGTGAAGTTTGGGCTCCAACGTGAGGAGGGCTTCAGATACATGCAGGCGCGGATCTTCGCGAGAAACGTCTTCCCAAACTTTCCAGTTGCTGGAAGAGGCGCTTCGGTGATGGGACTGGAGGGTGGGGTCATTTCGGCCATTCACGATGTGATCATGGAGGAAGATAAGGTGTTCATGGAAGGGATTAAGGCCAAGCGAGAGGAGGAACTGGGGATGGCGTTGGAGGAGGGATTATGATGCGAGGTGCTGTGGGAGGGTTAATGTCTCAACCTCGCGCGTGCAGCTGGGGTTGATTCAATTAAAAGAGGTGTACAAGGTGCACTTAGCGAAGGCGAAGATGAGCCGGCTGTTTGAGGGGGTGGAGGGTCGCTGTGAATGGTGCGGGAGGGGCTCAGCTAATCATGTTCACATGTTCTGGTCTCTCCAAAGTTGGATAAATTTTGGGCGTCGCTTTTTAGCACCGTGTCAGAGGTCCTACATGTGGATTTGGAGCTTGGTCCACTGGAGGCCATACTCGGGGTGTTAGGCCTGCTAGAGTTGCAGACGGGTGCGGGGACAGATGTCTTAGCCTGCGCCTCATTGATCGCTCGCATGCGGGTCCTCTTGGGATGGAGGTCAGCTTCTTTCCCCACTGTGCCTCGGCGAGGCTGGGGGATCTAATGGAGTTCCTATACTTGTCGAAGGTGCAATTTGCACTGGTGGGGGGGGGGGGGGGCAGATCAAGGTATCCACAAAAGATGGGCGTGTTTATCCTACTATTTGGGGATCTGGTTGCCATCAAGTCGTTGGGGAGGCAATTTTTTTTTTTTGGGCGGGAGGGGGGGGGGGGGGGGGGAGTTAGTGTTGGATTTGTGTTTATTCTTTGTAAAAATGTTAAAATATTGAAAATTTGAATAAAAATATTTTAAAAAAATATTCTGAAACATTAGGATTTGGTAACTCAGAACGAACACAGAAAACCAAGCTGCGGTATATTAAATACCTCTGTAATTTCTCCCAAGTAAGCCCCATTGCATGCCATAATGGTTCCATTGGCAGGAAGCACAGTAACCAGAGTACACCCATTTAAAATAAATGGCAAAATATCCAGAGGGGACATATGGAAAAAATAATTGACGCAGAGAGTGGTTACAATTTGGAATGGCAGTGGAAGCAGGTTCGACAGTAACTTTCAAACAGAAACACAATGTCCACAAGAAAGGGAGACATTTGCAGGGTTGCAGAAGAGTAAATCGAGTGAATCTAAATGGAAAGCTCTTTCAAAGAGACAGCACAGGCACTAGGTGGGCCAAATGGCCTCCTGTGATGTGCGGTTCTATCGTGGAGTGCAGTGTCTGTGCTCCATGTGCCAGCCATTCACGAGCCATTCTCCGCCTGTACTGAAGATATTTTTGTGTTCATTGCAGATCAATATCGGTGCTGGAAAATGGAGCACATTCTTATTTACAGCCAGTGCCCAAGTAATTCCAAACACAGCAGGGGTTAGACATTATTTAGAACACCCTACAAACTCAGCAATGAAAACCTCATTAAAAAAAAAATCCCTTCTCCAGCTGCTATACTGGAACAAAGTAGTCAATTCCTTAAAAATTTACAAACAAAAATTGAAGCCTTCCTATTAGTGTTCTTGCAGCCCAAAGAATCAGCTTAACTCCAAATGGTGATTAATTCACCCTGGTTCCAGTGTGAGGTTTTTAAACAAGGGCAAAATGTCACAGAAAATGGCTGAAGTAATTTCTGATCAGAACTACGGGATACTTTGCACAGGTTACACCAAAGTCGGATAGAATTGCACCAGGGCGTAAGTTCTACTGCAGTTACCCTGATAAAACCCTTCGCGATTTTGAACACCTCCAATAAATCGCCGCTTAACCTTCTGTGCATGGGTTGAAGAATCCCAGCATTTCCTGCCTATCTGAAATTCAGGGTAGGATGCAACCATTAGGCAAACTAGGCACCCCACCACTTGGCGGTACCCCTCCAAGCCACTCGCCATCCTAACTTGGAAATATATCGGCCGCTCCTTCACTGTTGCTGAACCCAAATAGAACATAGAACAGTACAGCACAGAACAGGCCCTTCGGCCCTCAATGTTGTGCCGAGCATTGTCCGAAACCAAGATAAAGCTATCCCACTCCCTGTCATTCTGGTGTGCTCCATGTGCCTATCCAATAACCGCTTGAAAGTTCCGACTCCACTATCACAGCAGGCATTCCATTCCACACCATAACCACTCTCTGAGTAAAGAACCTACCTCGGACACCCCTCCTGTATCTCCCACCCTGAATCTTATAGTTATGCCCCCTTGTAACAGCTACATCCACCGGAGGAAATAGTCTCTGAACGTCCACTCTATCTATCCCCCTCATCATCTTATGAACCTCTAATAAGTCGCCTCTCATCCTCCTCGGCTCCAAAGAGAAAAGCCCGAGCTTCCTCAACCTTTCCTCATAAGATCTAACCTGCAAACCAGGCAGCATCTTGGTAAATCTCCTTTGCACCCTTTCCAATGCTTCCACACCCTTCCTATAATGAGGTGACCAGAACTGCACACAATACTCCAAATGTGGTCTCACCAGGGTCATGTATAGTTGCAGCATAACCCCGTGGCTCTTAAACTCAAGCCCCCTGTTAATAAACGCTAACACACTATAAACCTTCTTCACGGCTCTATCCACTTGAGTGGCAACCTTCAGAGATCTGTGGACATGAACCCCAAGATCTCTCTTTTCCTCCACATTCCTCAGAACCCTGCCGTTGACCCTGTAATCCGCATTCAAATTTTTTCTACCAAAATGAATTACCTCGCACTTATCAGGGTTAAACACCATCTGCCATTTTTTGACCCAACTCTGCATCCTATCAATGTCTCTTTGCAGCCGACACCAGCCCTCCACCTCATCCACTACTCCACCAATCTTGGTGTCATCAGCAAATTTACTGACCCACCCTTCAGCCCCCTCCTCCAAGTCATTGATAAAAATCACAAATAGCAGAGGACCCAGCACTGATCCCTGTGGTACACCACTGGTAACTGGTCTCCAGTCTGAAAATTTTCCATCCGCCACCACCCTCTGTCTTCTATGTGATAGCCAGTTACTTATCCAATTGGCCAAATTTCCCTCTATCCCACACCTCCTTACTTTCTTCATGAGCCGACCATGGGGAACCTTATCAAACGCCTTACTAAAATCCATGTATACGACATCAACTGCTCTACCTTCATCTACACACTTAGTTACCTCCTCAAAGAATTCAATCAGATTTGTGAGGCAAGACTTACCCTTCACGAATCCGTGTTGACTATCCTGGATTAAGCTGCATCTTTCCAAATGGTCATAAATCCTATCCTTCAGGACCTTTTCTATTAACTTACCGACCACCGAAGTAAGACTAACTGGCCAATAATTACCATGGTCATTCCTATTCCCTTTCTTGAACAGAGGAACAACATTCGCCACTCTCCAGTCCTCTGGCACTATCCCCGTGGAAAGTGAGGACCAAAGATCAAAGCCAAAGGCTCTGCAATCTCATCCCTTGCCTCCCAAAGAATCCTTGGATATATCCCATCTGGCCCAGGGGACTTGTCGACCCTCAGGTTTTTCAAAATTGCTAATACAGCCTTCCTCAGAACATCTACCTCCTCCAGCCTACCCGCCTGTATCACATTCTCATCCTCAAAAACATGGCCCCTCTCCTTGGTGAACACTGAAGAAAAGTATTAATTCAATGCCTCTGCTATTTCTTCTGACTCCATGCACAAGTTCCCACTACTGTCCTTCACCGGCCCTACCCTCACCCTGGTCGTTCTTTTATTTCTCACATAAGACTAAAAAGCCTTGGGTTTTCCTTGATCCGACCCGCCAAGGAATTCTCATGCCCCCTCCTAGCTCTCCAAAGCCCTTTTTTCAGCTCATTCCTTGCTACCTTGTAACCCTCAAGCGACCCAACTGAAGCTTGTTTTCTCATCCTTACATACTCTTGCTTTTTCCTCTTGACAAGACATTCAACCTCATTTGTGAGCCATGGTTCCCTCACACAGCCATTTCCTTCCTGCCTGACAGGGACATGCCTATCAAGGACACGCAGTGTTTGTTCCTTGAACAAGCTCAACTTTTCATTTGTGCCTTTACCTGACAGTTTCTGTTCCCATCTTATGCTCCCTAATTCTTGCCTAATCGCATCATAATTACCCCTCCCCCAATTATAAACCTTGCCCTACCGTATGGCCCTATCCCTGTCCATTGCTATAGTGAAAGATACCAAATTGTGGTCACTATCTCCAAAGTGCTCTCCCTCAAACAAATCTAACACTTGGCCCAGTTCATTACCCAGTAACAAATCCAATGTGGCCCCCCCTCTTGTCGGCCTATCCACATATTGTGTCAGGAAATCCTGGAACTCCCTCCCTAACAGCACAGTGGATGTACCTGCACCACATGAACAGCCGCAGTTCAAGAAGGCCAGCTCACCACCACCTTCTAAGGGAAACTAGGGATGGGCAATGAATGCCTGCCCGGTCAATGCTTTGAAATAATAAATCAAAAAAGGAGCAGGAACCCTTACTGAATTTCCCCCATCTCTAGTCTCGGACCATTTAGCTCAAAGTAGAGCAACAGACACGGGTAAATACATGTCATGTGAACACAAAATTACTAAAATACCAACAAACAGCTGTGACTTTCATAGGCAGTCATCAGGAAGGCGATTTCCTTTTTGGGTGCGTGTAACAAATTTAATTTAAAGGCGCCGTGACGAGTTATGGCAACGTTTCTAGTAGCTGCTGCACACTGTTGCCCTCCGGTACCTCATGAACATTAGTAATTTTAATTCAGCATCCAGGTCACCATATCCGAGCAACAGTCTTCCTGTTCAGGAGAAAGAGGAGAAGGAACAGGGAAAATTGAAAGGTGGTGTTGTTATCATAAAATAATAATAATCTTTATTATTGTCACAAGTAGGCTTACATTAACACTGCAATGAAGTTACTGTGAAAAGCCCCTCGTCGCCACATTCCGGCGCCTGTTCGAGTACACTGAGGGTGAATTCAGAATGTCCAATTCACCTAAGAAGCACGTCTTTTGGGACTTGTGGGAGGAAACTGGAGCACCCGGAGGAAACCCATGCAGACACGGGGAGAACGTGCAGACACCGCACAGACAGTGACCCAAGCCGCGAATCAAACGTGGAACCCTGGCGCTGTAAAGCAACAGTGCTAACCACTGTGCTAACGTGCTGCCCATGGAATCATAGATTATTACAGTAAGAGGCCATTTGACACTGGCTCTTTCAAAGAACAATCCACTTAGTCTGTCATGTGAGAGTACCTTTAAGAAATGGGTGTTTACAAATGGGTGTGTATATAAACATCTGTAGTGAGAGTACCTTTAAGAAATGGGTGTTTACTACTGCAGTGATGTCAGAGAGTGGGTGGAGCTGGGCTATCTGTCAGCTTTTTACTTTTGTTTTAGGCTGTTTGCTGTATGGTGTGTTTTAGTTTTGTTTTCAGTGTTGGAGCTGAAGCCAGACAGAGCAAGTCTCTCTGCCATGAAAAGACTATCTTTTGATCATAAGAACATAAGAACTAGGAGCAGGAGTAGGCCATCTGGCCCCTCGAGCCTGCTCCGCCATTCAATGAGATCATGGCTGATCTTTTGTGGACTCAGCTCCACTTTCCGGCCCGAACACCATAACCCTTAATCCCTTTATTCTTCAAAAAACTATCTATCTTTATCTTAAAAACATTTAATGAAGGAGCCTCAACTGCTTCACTGGGCAAGGATTTCCATAAATTCACAACCCTTTGGGTGAAGAGGTTTTTCCTAAGCTCAGTCCTAAATCAACTTCCCCTTATTTTGAGGCTATGCCCCCTAGTTCTGCTTTCACCCACCAGTGGAAACAACCTGCCCACATCTATCCTATCTATTCCCTTCATAATTTTATATGTTTCTATAAGATCCCCCCTCATCCTTCTAAATTCCAACGAGTACAGTCCCAGTCTACACAACCTCTCCTCGTATTTCAACCCCCTCAACTCTGGGATTAACCTAGTGAATCTCCTCTGCACAGTACCCTCCAGCGCCAGTATGTCCTTTCTCAGGTAAGGAGACCAAAACTGAACACAATACTCCAGGTGTGGCCTCACTAACACCTTATATAATTGCAGCATAACCTCCCTAGTCTTAAACTCCATCCCTCCAACAATGAAGGACAAAACTCCATTTGCCTTATTAATCACCTGTAAACCAATTTATTGTGACTCATGCACTAGCACACCCAGGTCTCTCTGCACAGCAGCATGTTTTAATATTTTATCATTTAAATAATAATCCCTTTTGCTGTTATTCCTACCAAAATGGATAACCTCACATTTGTCAACATTGTATTCCATCTGCCAGACCCTAGCCCATTCACTTAGCCTATCCAAATCCCTCTGCAGACTTCCAGTATCCTCTGCACTTTTTGCTTTACCACTCATCTTAAGTGTCGTCTGCAAACTTGGACACATTGCACTTGGTCCCCAACTCCAAATCATCTATGTAAATTGTGAACAATTGTGGGCCCGACACTGATCCCTGAGGGACACCACTAGCTCCTGATTGCCAACCGGAGAAACACCCATTAATCCCCACTCTTTGCTTTCTATTAATTAACCAATCCTCTATCCATGCTACTACTTTACCCTTAATGCCATGCATCTTTATCTTATGCAGCAAACTTTTGTGTGGCACCTTGTCAAAAACGTTCTGGAAATCCAGATATACCACATCCATTGGCTCCCCGTTATCTACCGCACTGGTAATGTCCTCAAAAAATTCCACTAAATTAGTTAGGCACGACCTGCTCTTTATGAACCCATGCTGCGTCTGCCCAATGGGACAATTTCCATCCAGATGCCTCGCTATTTCTTCCTTGATGATGGATTCCAGCATCTTCCCTACTACCGAAGTTAAGCTAACTGGCCTATAATTACCCGCTTTCTGCCTACCTCCTTTTTAAAAAAAAATAATTTTTATTAAAGTTCTCACAAACTATCAACAACAAAATGTAAAAGGAACCCAATAGAATTAAATACAAAACAAAACAACCCCATGCAGGTCGGCGCAACATCGAGGGCCGAAGGGCCTGTACTGCGCTGTAATGTTCTATGTTCTATGCCCCCTCCCGCCTATACATAAATAATAAATTAACACCCCGAAACACATAGCAAACATAGAAAATATATACACCCCCTCAGATCCCCCAGTATAGACAAACAAAAATAAATTAGAACCACCCCCCCGGGTTGCTGCTGCTGCTGACCATTGTCTACCTTTCTGCCAGGAAGTCCAAGAATGGTTGCCACCGCCTGAAAAACCCTTGCACCGATCCCCTTAAGGCAAATTTCACCCTCTCCAATTTAATAAACCCGCCATACCGTTGATCCAGGATTCCACGCTTGGGGGCCTCGTATCTTTCCACTGAAGAAGAATCCTTCGCCGGGCTACCAGGGACGCAAAGGCCAAAATACCGGCCTCTTTCGCCTCCTGCACTCCCGGCTCCTCTGCAACCCCAAATATTGCGATCCCCCAGCCCGGTTTGACCCTGGATCCTACCACCCTCGACACAGTCCTTGCTACGCCCTTCCAAAATTCCTCCAGCACTGGGCATGCCCAGAACATATGGGTGTGGTTTGCTGGGCTCCCTGAGCACCTAACACACCTGTCCTCACCCCCAAAAAACCAGCTCATCCTTGTCCCGGTCATGTGTGCCCTGTGCAGCACCTTAAAACTGTATGAGGCTGAGCCTCGTGCACGAAGAGGAAGCGTTCACCCTCCCAAGGGCATCTGCCCACGTCCCCTCCTTGATCTCCTCCCCCAACTCCTCCTCCCACTTACCTTTCAACTCCACCACCGAGGCCTCCTCCTCCTCCTGCATCACCTGGTATGTTGCCGAGATCTTCCCCTCTCCAACCCACACCACTGAGAGCACCCTGTCCTGTACCGTGCATGGCAGCAGCAGCGGGAATTCCACCACTTGCCGCCTGACAAATGCCCTTACATGTAAATACCTAAAGGTGTTCCCCGGGGGGGAGACCATACTTCTCCTCCAGCTCACCCAGGCTCGCGAACTTCCCATCCATAAACAGGTCCCCCGACCTTCTTATCCCGGCCCTGTGCCACCCCGAAAACCCTCCGTCTATTCTCCCTGGGACAAACCGGTGGTTCCCCCGTATCGGGGTCCACACCAAAGCCCCCACTTCCCCCCTGTGCTGCCTCCATTGCCTCCAAATTTTGAGGGCAGCCGCCACCACCGGGCTCGTGGTATACCTCATTGGAGGGAGCAGCAGCGGCGCCGTTGCCAGCTCTCCCCTAACCACCACCTCCCAGACCTCCTTAACTCCCCCGATCTCCCTAGCTACGTCCCGCTTCCAAAGCTGATGCGCCAGCATCCGACTTGCCTTTTCCCCATATTCATAAATCGCCCCCCTGGGCCTTCCTCCACTGCGCCTCCGCCTTCCTGGTGGTCAACAGGTTGAATTCGGCCTGGAGGCTACGCCTCTCCCTCAACAGTCCCTCCTCCGGCACCTCCGCGTACCTTCTGTCTACTCTCATCACCTCCCCCACCAGTCTCTCCCTCTGCTCTCTCCTCTCCTTGTGGGCCCTAATAGAGATCAGCTCTCCCCTAACCACCACCTCCCAGACCATCCCCACTCAGACCTCCCTGTTATCGATGGCCTCCAGGTATCTCTCTATGCTTCCTCGGACCCGCTCGCTCACCTCCTCGTCCGCCAACAGCCCCACCTCCAAGTGCCACAACGGGAGCTGGTCCCTCTCCTCCCCCAGCTCTAGGTCTACCCAATGTGGGGCGTGATCCGAAATGGCTATCGCCGAGTACTCGGTATCCTCTACTCTCGCTATCAGCGCCCTGCTCATAACAAAAAAGTCGATCCGGGAATAGGCCTTAGGAACGTGCGAGAAGAATGAAAATTCCCTAGCCCCCCGGCCTTGCAAATCTCCAAGGGTCCACCCCTCCCATCTGGTCCATAAACCCACTCAGCACTTTAGCCGCCGCCGGCCTCCTAACCGTCCTAGACCTGGAGCGATCCAGTGCCGGATCCAACACCGTGTTAAAATACCCCCCCCATTATCAGGCCCCCCACTTCCAAGTCCGGGATCCGACCCAACATGCGCCACATAAAACCCGCATCGTCCCAGTTCAGGGCCTACACGTTGACCAGCACCACCCTCTCCCCTTGCAGCTGACCACTTACCAATACGTACCTGCCGCCATTGTCTGTCACAATGCTCGACGCCTCGAACGACACCCTCTTTCCCACCAAGATCGCCACCCTCCGATTTTTGGCATCCAGCCCCGAATGAAACACCTGACCTACCCACCCCTTCCTCAATCTTACCTGGTCTGCCACCTTCAGATGTGTCTCCTGGAGCATGACCACATCCGCCTTCAGCCTCTTCAGGTGCGCGAACACCCGGGCCCGCTTAACCGGCCCGTTCAGTCCCCTTACGTTCCAGGTTATCAGCCGGATCAGGGGGCTACCCGCCCCCCTCCCCTGTCAACTAGCCATAACCCATCCTTGGCCAGCCATGCACCCGCACCACACGCCCGGCCCGTTCCCCACGGCGGCAGACCCCCGCCCCAACCCCCTCTAGCCTACCTCCTTTTTTAAACAGTGGTGTCACGTTTGCTAATTTCCAATCCGCCGGGACCACCCCAGAGTCTAGTGAATTTTGGTAAATTATCACTAGTGAATTTGCAATTTCCCTAGCCATCTCTTTTAGCACTCTGGGATGCATTCCATCAGGTCCAGGAGACTTGTCTACCTTTAGCCCCATTAGCTTGCCCATCACTACCTCCTTGGTGATAACAATCCGCTCAAGGTCCTCACCTGTCATAGCCTCATTTCCATCAGTCACTGGCATGTTATTTGTGTCTTCCACTGTGAAGACCGACCCAAAAAACCTGTTCAGTTCCTCAGCCATTTCCTCATCTCCCATTATTAAATCTCCCTTCTCATCCTCTAAAGGACCAATATTTACCTTAGCCACTCTTTTTTGTTTTATATATTTGTAGAAATCATTTGGTGAATTCAGAATTATAAATGTTCTCAGTAGTGAATGTAAACCTAATGTGCTTCTGTTAAAAGGTGTTTCTTTTGTCTTCTGGATGCGGTTTGGGAAGTTATTAAGGATTACTTAGTGTTGTATTATTTGGGGGTTGTATTTGAATTAATGGTTGCTAAGATGTTCACTGTATGTTTTAAAAAGGTTAACTTGAGTTCATAGAATAAACATTGTTTTGCTTTAAAAAATACTTTTCCATTTCTGCTGTCCCACACCTGTAGAGTGGGCCGTGTGCTCCCCATACCACAATCTATTAAAAGTTGTGGGTCAGGTGAACTCTATGCTACACTTTGGGGTTCTCTAAACCCTGGCCCATAACAATTCCCATTCCTCTCTTTCCCTATATCCCTGGAATTAATTTCTCCTTCAACTTTCTATTAGATCTTCTTTTGAAAGCTCCAATTAAATCTGTATCCGCCACCCTATCAGCAAGTGCATTCCAAAGGCTAAAGTTCAGCATAAAAGAATGTTACCTCTTATCATCTCTGGTTCTTTTGCAAATAATTTTAAACAGGTTGCTGCCTGGTATCGGCCTTTCTGCCACTGGGAACAGTTTCACTTTATTTATTCTGTCTAAACCTTCAGAGGAACGATGCCAAACTTTTTTTTTGCTGGAGAAGGCAGCCATAAATACCAACAGGACACATTCGGAGTGAAGACAATGCCACTTTAAGTCAGGCGAGGCACCTCCTTGCATACAGCTCACCATCTCTGCAGAGTAAGTGACATCTTAAAGGACTGGAGCTATGAAGGTGCTCATCCAATTACACATCCTGAATTGTGACTGGTCAGAACCTTGAAATGGATTAGAAGATACATGAGGAATATTGAGCACCTCAAATTGGAACATGGTGTCAGGAGTGAAGTTGGATTTTATTGCATTTTATGGAATATTCAGATTAGAATGTTCTGTAATAGATTACAAAAAAGTATATATTTGGAGAAAATAAGATATATGTGGATATATAGAGATACACATATCAATACACACTGCTCATAAATAAATCAGTGACATCTTAAATTGCCAACAATTAAAAACAGAATGATTTTTTAGATTTATAAAAAAGTTCTCAAGTAATATCAGCACACATTTCTGACGTAATCTCATGTTTTCTATACAAACAAAACTACTGAATTGCAATATTTGAAATCCACCTGGTGACAGTTACTTCCACACCTAAAGTCCAGTTTTGGGGCAGCATGGTGGCACAGTGGTTAGCACTGCTGCCTCACGGCGCCAGGGTCCCAGGTTCGAGCCCGGCTCTGGGTCACTGTCCATGTGGAGTTTTCACATTCTCCCCGTGGGTTTCGCCCCCACAACCCGAAGATGTGTAGGGTAGGTGGAATGGCCACACTAAATTGCCCCTTAATTGGAAAAGATGAATTGGGCACTCTAAATATTTTTTTTAAGTCCAATTTTGGACTTATAAATATGCTAGTGGATCTCCCATGGCATTGCTCAAGATTCGTTGTGAGGTAGGAGGCTGAATTCCCTCTAGATGTGACCCATTGAGCTTTGGAAAAGCTCAGATGGAGACCCTGTTTACCTAGCATTGTGCTGCACGCAGAGGCGAAGAGAGATCAGAATTGGTCGGTGCATTTTCTCATGGGTTTGGCTCAGGATAGACAGAGGATTGGCGCATGCTGTAAACCAACACTCATCTGTCCATGTGGCGTTTGCACATTCTCCTCGTGTCTGCATGGGTCGGACCCCCACAACACAAAGATGTGCAGGGTAGGTGGATTGGCCACACTGAACTGTCCCTTAATGGGGGGAAAAAAAAAATTGGTTACCCTAAATTAATAAAATAAAAATGTTTTAAAAAGGAGAACCAACGCGTGCTCCCTGTGGTGGCGTGACGTAAATTGGCACTTCCCGAGTTTGCTCAGTTTACAGGATGTGTCCTACATTGGTTCCACTCCTCGAGAAAAAAAATCTGATTGATAGTCATGTGGTCCAACTAGAGAAGTTGGGATGGTTTTCTTTAGATCAGATAAGCTTAAAGATAGATTTAATAGAGGCGTTCAAAATTAAGAGGGGTTTTGCTGGAGTAAAAGGGAATGAACAGTTTCTATCAGCGGGAAGATCAATAACCCGATGACACAGATTTAAAATAATTGTCAAACAAATGAATGGGAAATTGTTTTACACAGTGACTTGCTTTGTTCTGGAATGCGTTGCTTGACAAAGAGTGGCAAGAGTTAGATAAATCCTTGAAGGGAAAAGCATTGAAGGTCTGCAGGGGAAGAGCAAGAGTGCGGGATTCTTGCACCGTTCCCCACCCCATGTATCTCTTGCCTCTCCTGAAGCTATTGACCTACGCTGAGATATAGTCCACCAGCTCACGCAAGTGGCCAATAGATGATAATTGAGCCAGTTTTGTAATAATGCTGCTGTACGACTCTTGAGGCATATCCTCTCCACAACCTCATTGAGGATGCAGATTCTTTCTGAGCAAACCCATTGTGTATTTAAATTACAAACTCGATCTTGAATCATTGACCAATTTTCCAATGTGCTACAGAAGCAAATGAATGATTTGCATTTTTCTGAAGTACATTGGACTGCTTTCTTTACTAGCATTCAAATACAGATTAAATTGTCATAATTTTAGAGGGACTACATTGCAAATTTAATCTTTTGGTGACCTCCTCACAGATCAGCTGTTGTTGTCGGTTAGGACACTTGTCTCCATGGCAACCTATCCACTGGATTGAAAATGATCAGACTTCAATCTTATTACTATGAGTAACATCGTGCCATGCAGCGTTTAAGAGTGATTACAATACAAATATTAGTTTCCTGATTTAAATGAATAATGTTCTTGTGCAAAAAAACCCAGGTTTGATCCGTGCTCTGCAGTGAGATAGACAGCCTCAGCTAAGGACCAGAGATTGAAATGTCAAAATGGACTGCGTCTCCCATACATTGCCTCAGGAAGTGATGGCAGTGTGGAGGATTCTCCCTCATATTTACAATCCAGCCCCTTAATGGAACAGGCTAAAGTCTAGACAACAGGCAAGGCCAGCAAAGCTGTGTTTTCTCAGGGATTTGGGCATTTTCACAGTAACTTCATTGCAGTGTTAATGTAAGCCTACTTGTGACAATAATAAAGATTATTATCACTGGCAAGAACAGCATTTGTTGCCTGTGGCAGCATGCCCCCTTAAGGGGGCAAGCGCCCCCCCGCTCCCGGAAGGTCATGTGACCCAACCAGCCAATGAGGACGGAGAATGTGAACCCTGGGGGCGGAGCACAGATTCCAGTCAGTTAGGAGTTTGAAGTATTGGAACATGGTAGCCTTTTAGCTCATGCTGTGTACATAGTTATTTATTTAATAAGCCATTATTCATCAATTAACGTGACAGCCACCCATCTGCCAGGATATTGTATTGCCCATCCCCAATTGCCCTTGAGAAGGTGGCGGTGAGCTGCCTTCTTGAACTGTTGCAGCCCATCTGGTGTAGGTAACTCCACGGTGCTGTTAAAGAGCAAGTTCCAAGATTTTGGCCCAGCAACAGTGAAGGAGCAGTGATAGAGTTCCAAGTCAGGATGGTGTATGGCTTAGAGGGAAACTTGGAGGTGATGGCATTCCCATTTGTCAGTTGCCCTTGTCCTTCTAGGTGGTAGAGGTCACGGGTTTGGAAGGTGCTGTTGAAAGTGAGTTGCCGCTGTGCATCTTGTCGATGGTACACGTTGGTGACCATGTGCATCGGTGGTGGAGGGAGTGAATGTTTATGGTGCCAATCAAGTGGACCACTTTGTCCTAGTTGGTGATGAGCTTCTTGAGTGCTGCTGAAGCTGCACTCCTCCAGGCAAGTTGAGAGTATTCCACGGCACTCATTCCTTTGCACATACAATATGCAGCACAAAAACAGACGCATGTGGCCTAACCCAGGATTTTCAAAGTTTGGTTCACAACCTGCGGGTGTCGGGAGGGTCATGGGGCAATCGGTTGTGGTGTTCCAGTGATGGTCCCAATCGCGGGAGAAGCGCCCATCGGCTATTACCGGCATTTCTATTGAGAATGGCAGCCGCTGCCACCTTTCAAATGTGAGAAGAAATGAGGCTGTGTGCAGTCTTCCGGCCAGAAGCAGCAGCAGTGAGCAGGTCAGCGCGCCCTGTACATACACTTGACGTCAAGCGCCCTGTATGGACCTGCTTTTGGTGCCAAATCATTTCTTAGCTGCTGGCAAGCAAGGCCAGAGGACTTTGAAGATTAAAAGTTGTAACACCAGCGGGGGTTGCTAAGCTCACGTCATAGGTCACGAAGGTCGACCGCCATGGGTCACGAAGGTCAGCCGCCATGGGTTGCGGAGGTCAGCCGGCTTGCAAAAGTGGGTCCAGGGAAAAAAAGTTTAAACACCACTGGCCTAACCAGTCCATGCCAATACTTATCCTCCACTCATCCTCCCTCATTAACTATCAGCACAGCCTGCCAATTCCCTCTCTGATGTTAAAGCAGCTTCCCCTTATACCATTTGCTTTGATATTGCCAATGGTGCCAGGTTCCACATTATCACTAATTAGTAGCAAGTTCCACATTATCATCAATCTCGAGTAAAGACGTTTCTTCTAAGTTTTGATTAGATTTTTTGGGTGGCTATTGAACGTTGATGTTCCACTTTTCCTCTTCGCCCCAAGTAGAAACATTGGGCTGAGTTCAACCTTTTTTCGAAGTGTTATCTCGGACGGGAAGTGCGGAAGGCATCCCGCCAAATGCCGTGCTGGCTTTTCCCGCCGTATTTTTAAACACCCAAACAAAATGGAAGTGGCGGGTCCCACGATGCCTTGCTGGCTCTGAATGAGCAGGGTTTATCTTTGACATGTGTGGTCACGGTCAAGGCCTTTTTATTTGTGGTTTGATAACTGAGTGGCTTACAAGGCCATTTCAGAGGGTAGTTAAGAGTTAATTGATTTGCTGTGGGCCAGACTGGGCAAGGATGGCAGATTCCCTTCCCTAAAGGGCAGGAATGAAACAGAGGGGTTTTAATGACAATCCAGCACTTTCATAGTCGCCATTACGATATGAACTTTAGATCCCAGAATTATTTAATTCATTAAATTCAAATTTCCCACAGTGGGGATGTCTCTTTTAAATTTTTTTTTTAAAAGAGTGGCCAATTAAGAGGCAATTTAGCGTGGCCAATCCACCTAACCAGCACATTTTTGGGTTGTGGGGGTGATAACCACGCAGACACGGGGAGAATGTGCAAACTCCACACGGACAGTGACCCAGAGCCGTGGGGCAGCAGTGCTAACCACTGCACCACCATGCTACCCTTACTTATGTCTCATTAAGCAATAGCCCAGGCCTCTGCATTACTAGCCCAGTAACATAACATAGCCATGGTTGAATAAGCATGTATTGCCTAGACCACATACACAACAGCCATTTCGTAAGGTCACAGACCATTGCCTGTGAGATGACAGTGTCCACAGGTGGAGTGGGGAGAAGAACGGTGGAGAAATGTTCAAAGATAAATCTTGGATAGTGGTTCTTCACGGAGTAGTTTTCTTATCTGCACACATGGGTGCACCCACCCTGAGGCTTTGCGTCACGCACTGTGTTCTCTCAAATCACTTGACCTGTCCCATAACCCCTCTGGAAATGAGCAGCTGGAGCGATTTGAGCTCGAACTCTTCTTTCCAACACTCGACCTTTGCTCAAATATTTCTGCTGAACCTCGTCACTGCTGCTGCGGTTCTGCGAGCGGGTCACGTCTCCTTAGCATGCAGGCGCATGGGTAGGTTAGCGCATCAGTGTTCACATTAAGAGAGAGCGAGGTGATAGATGCATTGTTAAATGCAAGAAGGCAGGTTTTGGCCTTTTACCAATTCCAACCCTTCCAATTCCGTGCCAGGATAAGGGATCAGAGTTTCCCGCTGTCAGTTCTGAAGTTTTTATGCTTCAATCTAGGTCCCAATGGTCAAGGATCCATGGCTATTGATAGTCTGGTGTTAATTAGCAATCTTATTTTGAGAGGCTACTGAATTGAAAAACTGACAGAAAAAGTTCTATCCCTTAAACAGAAAGCCCATTGACCTGAACAACAATATAATAGATATACAAGCACACAGATAATGCATTGCTCATTTATTCCTTATTTTTCTTGGACAAGTTAGATAATTTGAGAGGGATCAACAGAGCAGGAAACGTATCCAATACCTGTACTCGAGCAGTTGATGCTGAAAATCTCATTGCTGATTGGCTCAGTTGGTAGCATTCTTGCTTCTGAATCGTCAAGATTTAAATCCCTTTCCAGGTCATTTGCCGCAGTTCACAAGAAACCATAGGCCTCTCCAGTAGTGAGAGGCAATTGGTTAAATGGCTTGTGGGGCACTCCCCCACATCAGGTGAGGGGTAAGGCAAGGTGCTGAGTCAGCACGGCTTTGTCAAAGGGAGGTTGTGATGAACGGTCACTGCCTTGTCATCATGTAAGGTGATGTCTCCTTAAGACCGGGCTTGGAACCCTGGGGACTCCGCCTCTGGCTCCGCCCATCTGTGAGCCATATATAAGGGGCTGCCTTGTGGGCTGTGCAGCAGTTAGCACATGTCTCAGCTCTAGCATAGTTCTAGTCTATTAAAGCCTTCTTTACAGTTTACACTCTAAGCGTCATTATTGAGGGTACCTCAATTTAATAGACTAAACTAGATCAGGATGGGCGCAGGCCTAAAACCAGAGAAGCTCAACCTGGAAGCACAGACGCCGGAGGCAAAGGAAATTTTAAAATACTGGCTGAGGTGCTTCGAGGCCTACCTGGACTCCTCAGAGATTCCCATCCTGGGGCCACGCAAGCTGAGCCTACTCCACGCCCGGGTGAGTCACAGAATCTCCGCCACGCTCGAAAAGGCGACGACTTATGAAGAGGCGGTCGAGTTACTCCACAAGCGGTTTGTCAAACTCTTCAACGAGGTACACGCCAGGCATTTGCTCTCTACCTGCAGGCAGCGCTCGGGGCAATCGCTAGACGAATTCGTCGAGAAACTCACCGCGCTTGCCAGGGACTGTGACCATCAGGATGTGACAGGGGAACCTGCATATCAGAGATGCTTTCGTGTCCGGCATCCGCTCGACCTACATCCGGAAGCGGCTGCTCGAAAATGGGGCAAAAGACCTGCAGGACACGCTAACGCTCGCCTCCTCGCTGGAGGTGGCCCGACATAACTTGGGTACGTACCCCGCGGACTCTGCGAGCCTGCACCACGCGGCGACCCGCTCACCATGGGGGCACACCATGCTACTTCTGCGGACAGGGCCAGCAACCAAGCCCACACTGCCCAGCCTGCTCCGCGATCTGCAGCGACTGCGGGAAGGAGCATTTTGCGAGGGCTGCCTGGCCAGACTCAGGGGCCAGAAAAACAAAGAACAGCCGGCCCGAAAATCAGGCTCTCAGGCCCGAAGGCCTCGCAATGCGGCTGCGCACTGACCTGACACGCCCCTTTCTGACGCGTCATCAGCCTCGTGCAAATCATAGGAGCGGCCATCTTGGCGGCGGCCATCTTCTCGACCCGACACGTGCGACCGACGGCGGCGGCCATTTTACGAGCCCAACTCGGCTGAGGACTCGGACTACCCGCGAGTGGGTGCGATCACCCTCGAACAAGCTCAGCCAAAACACCTGCAGAACTCTATGATGCAGGTCCAGGTCAACGGGCGCGACACTGCATGCCTCTTCGACTCCGGGAGCACGGAGAGCTTTATCCATCCTGAAACGGTAAGGCGCTGCTCCCTACGCACCCATCCCGCATCCCAAATCATTGCCCTCGCATCTGGGTCCCACTCGGTACAAATCAAGGGGTACTGTATCGCGGATCTCCCGATCCAAGGCGCCAAATACACCCGTTTCAAATTTTATATCCTCCCTCCCCTCTGTGCCCCCCATGCTGCTCGGACTGGATTTCCAGTGCAGCCACCGAAGTCTGACACTGAAGTTCGGCGGACCCTTGCCCCCCCTCACGGTGTGCTGCCTTGCGACATTGAAAGCTGCACCCCCCTCGCTATTCGCGAACCTCACTCCCGACTGTAAGCCAGTCGCCACCAGGAGCCGGCGCTACAGTGCCCAAGATATGACTTTTATCAAGTCAGAGGTCCAGCATTTACTGGGAGAGGGGGTCATCGAGGCTAGCAACAGCCCTTGGTGAGCACAAGTGGTGGTAGCCCGGTCCGGGGAGAAGAAACGGATGGTCGTGGATTATAGCCAGACCATAAACTGATTCACGCAGCTTGATGCATACCCCCTTCCTCGCATCGTGGAAATGGTAAATCGGATCGCCCAATACCGAGTCTTTTCCAAGGTCGACCTCAAATCCGCCTACCACCAGCTCCCCATCCGACCAAAAGACCGCCCCTATACTGCCTTCGAAGCAGCCGGCCGCCTCTTCCACTTCCTCAGGGTCCCCTTCGGTGTCACAAATGGGGTCTCCGTCATTCAAAGGGCGATGGACCAAATGGTGGACAAGTACGGCTTGCGGGCTACATACCCGTACTTGGACAATGTCACCATCTGCGGCCATGATCAGCAGGACCATGACGCTAACCTCGAAAAGTTCCTCCAGACCGCCCGAGCCCTTAACCTGACCTATAACGAGGAAAAATGCGTTTTCCACACCACCCGGCTAGCCATCCTCGGCTATGTCGTGGAAGACGGGGTCCTAGGTCCCGACCCCGACCGCATGCGCCCCCTTAAAGAACTCCCTCTCCCCCGCAGCCTCAAGGCCCTCAAACGGTGCTTGGGGCTTTTCTTTTATTACGCCCAGTGGGTCCCCAAGTATGCGGACAAAGCCCGCCCACTCATAAAGACCATCATTTTTCCCCTCTTGGCGGAGGCTCAACCGCACCAAGGCCGACATCATCAAGGCCGCTATGCACGCGGTGGACGAAACCATTCCTTTCCAGGTAGAGAGCGATGCACCAGACATCGCCCTGGCTGCTACCCTCAATAAGGCAGGCAGACCAGTAGCGTTCTTCTCTCGAACCCTCACCGCCTCCGAGGTTCGACACTCTGCAGTTGAAAAGGAGACACAAGCCATTGTGGAGGCTGTGCGGTGCTGGAGACACTACCTAGCCGGTAGGAGGTTCACCCTCGTCACCGACCAACGGTCAGTTGCCTATATGTTCGATAACACGCAATGGGGCAAAATAAAAAATGATAAAATTTTGAGGTGGAGGATCGAACTCTCCACCTACAAGTACGATATCAAGTATCGTCCAGGGGAGCTCAACGAGCCCCCCAGATGCCCTGTCCCGCGGCACATGTGCCAACGTGCAGGACGACCGCCTGCAAGCCAGCCACAATGACCTCTGCCACCCGGGTGTTACCCGGCTCGTCCATTTTATCAAGTCCCGCAACCTACCTTACTCAACCAAGGAGGTCAAGGCCATGGTCAGGGCCTGCCAGATCTGTGTGGAGTGCAAACCGCACTTCTATCGGCCAGACAAGGTTCGGCTCGTGAAGGCCTCGGGTCCCTTTGAGCGACTGAGCGTGGACTTCAAGGGGCCCCTCCCGTCCACCAATCGTCATGCCTATTTCCTCACCGTTATCGATGAGTTCTCCCGTTTCCCATTCGCCATTCCCTGCCCCGACATGACCTCAGCCACCGTGATTAAGGCACTGCACAGCATCTTCACTCTGTTCGGTTTCCCCGCTTATATCCACAGCAACCGGGGTACATCGTTCATGAGCGATGAACTGCATCAGTATCTGCTCAGCAAAGGCATCGCCTCGAGCAGAACGACCAGTTATAACCCGCGGGGAAACGGGCAAGTGGAGAGGGAGAACGCAACAGTGTGGAAGGCTGTCCTTCTGGCCCTGCGGTCGAGAAGTCTCCCAACCACCCGTTGGCAGGTGGTCCTACCCGATGCCCTACACTCCATTAGGTTACGCCTCTGCACGGCCACGAATGAGACCCCTCACAACCGATTGTTTGTCTTCCCCAGGAAGTCTACCTCCGGGGTCTTGCTTCCACCTTGGCTGATGGCTCCGGGACCTGTTCTTCTCCTGAGGCACACGAGGAGCCATAAAACGGACCCCCTGGTGGAAAAGGTCCGACTGCTCCACGCCAACCCCAGTTACGCCTACATTGAGTAACCCGACGGCAGGCAAGAAACGGTTTCCCTCCGGGATCTGGCACCCGCTGGATCCCCCACTACAGACGCCCCTTCCCACGCCGTTCCCCTGCAGGACCCGGCGCCCCCTACAACACACCCCCTTCCGGCCCTACCCCCAGTTGGTGAGCACCTACTGCGCGCCCCCCTTTACACACCTCGCCGGCACCGGCACCGTGACCCCCCGGCCCTGCCTAGTCCCCCTGCCCCGACCCGGACCGAAGCTCCAACCGCTGTGCTCCCGGATGTACCCTCAACCGGGACGTCCGTGCCCACCACACCACTGCCCGAACTGAGGAGGTCGATGAGGACGATCCAGCCACCGAGACAGATGGACCTATGATGGCACTTCACCCCCGCCGGACTCTTTTTTAAACAGGGGGTGAATGTGATGAACGGTTACTGCCTTGTCATCATGTAAGGTGATGTCCCCTTTAAGACCGGGCTTGGAACCCTGGGGACTCTGCCTCTGGCTCCGCCCATCTGTGAGCCATATATAAGGGGCTGCCTTGTGGGCTGTGCAGCAGTTAGCACATGTCTCAGCTCTAGCATAGTTCTTAGTCTATTAAAGCCTTCTTTACAGTTTACACTCTCAGCTTCATTATTGAGGGTACCTCAGAGGTAATGTCTGCCAAATCTGTTAGAGTTCTTTGAGGAGGTAACAAGGAAGTTAGACAAAGGAGAACCAGTGGACGTGATTTATTTAGATTTCCAAAAGGCCTTTGACAAGGTGCCACATAGGAAGGAGATTGTTAAATAGGTTAAGAGCCCATGGTGTTATGGGCAAGATCCTGGCATGGATAGAGGATTGGCTGACTGGCAGAAGGCAGAGAGTGGGGATAAAGGGATCTTTTTCAGGATGGCAGCCGGTGACTATTGATGTGCCTCAGGGGTCTGTGCTTGGGCCACAACTCTTCACAATATTCATTAACGATCTGGACGAAGCAACTGAAGGCACTGCTGCTAAGTTTGCAGATGATACAAATATCCGAGGAGGGACAGGTAGTTTTGAGGAAGCAAGGGGGGGCTGCAGAAGGACTCGGACAGGCTAGGAGAGTGGGCAATGAAGTGGCAAATGAAATACAATGTGGAAAAGTGTGAGGTTATGCACATTGAAAGGAGGAATTTAGACATAGACTGAAACACAGCATCCAAGTAACTCTTCTCCTCTCTGATGTGTCGCAGGGTCTGAAGCTCAGACTCTAGCTCATCAACTCTAAGACAAAGTTCCTCCAGCAACCAACACTTGCGACAGATGTGGTCACTAGGACCACAATAGGGTCCTCCAGCTCCCACATCATGCAGGTACAATACCTTGTCTGGCCCTGCATCTTTATTTGATTTAATTTGGTTTTTAAAAAATTTCCAACTGGTTTTTGTTTCTTTAATCTGTAAAATATTTCTCCTTTTTACCCTTTAATCTGAAAGCAATTTAGAATAGGCAATTCAAGTGAGCAGCTCCTTACTAACCAATGAATACTGCTTTCCTGTGACATCGCTCCTGGATTTGTTTTTCAAACACAGCCCCGCTGCCTGAGGAGAGGTGTCCCTCTCAGCTCTGCCCGTCTCTGCTCCCAAAAGGTAAGTGAAGGCCCCGAGCCTCACCCTGTATTTAATCTCTGCCCGAGTAGAGGTGTCCCTCACAGGTCCGGCTGTCTCCGCTCCCAGAGATAAGCCATGAACTATCACAGCTGTTACGGGATTTGAACCTGTGCTTTTGGCATCATTCTGCACTAGCTCTCCAGTCAACGGAGTTCTCATTTATGAATAATTTCTCCAAAGCCTTTTGGCAGGTCTCTGTCCACACTACTTCAGCAGTTTTCTTTAATAAATCTGTGGGGTGGCTAGGGTGCTAAACCTAGGAGAAAACTTTCAGTGGATCCTGCACATGCTCAGAAATTGTGGGATGTGTCCCAGGGGCTGGTTTAGCACTGTGGGCTAAACAGCTGGCTTGTAATGCAGAACAAGGCCAGCAGTGCGGGTTCAATTCCCGTACCGGCCTCCCTGAACAGGGGCCGGAATGCGGCCACTAGGGGCTTTTCGCAGTAACTTCATTGAAGCCTACTTGGCCACTTATTCCTTCAATGATTGTTTCATCATTCAGCTTAACACATTTCAGCACTGCACTGGTATCGGGGGAGAGGGGGGATGGAAATCGAGGAGAAGATTATGGGGTGGATAGCACTTTCTGACAGACGCCAGGACGAATTCAATGTTCTTCAAATATTGAATTTTGAAACAAACCACAACCTTAAGTTTCCTTCAAAGTTATCGAATATGATTGGACGAAACCAGGGGCTGGATTCTCTGCACCCCGATGTCGAAATTGCGTTCGGCGACGGGGCTGAGGGCCCTCATTCGGGACTGGGGTATTTTTGAGCGGGCGGTCAGGGTCGGGCGCGCGGCCGATCGGGGGCACTATTTCCGCGTTCTGAGTCCGCCATGGAGCACAGCGCGGCCGCTGGGAGCAGCCGCCGTGCGCAGGTGCAGCCTCTGACCCGGACGTGCGAGGGGCCGTATGGCAGCTGGAGCTGCGAGCGCTACGACAGCTACCTGCTCGCCCCCTGCAAGGCGGGGAATCTGTGGCCTTTGGATTCCAGTTTTTCTGGCGTAAAAGACCACAATTATCACGACGGCGTGGGGACATAATCCCTGGAACGGAGAATCCAGCCCCAGTTCTCTGGAGTTAGACATGATGTGGGGATGCCGGCATTGGGCTGGGGTGGGCACAGTAAGACATTTTACAACACCAGGTTAAAGTCCAACTGGTTTATTTGGAATCACTAGCTTTCGGAGCGCAGCTCCTTCCTCACCTGATAAAAAACATGAAGAAGCTGTGCTCCGAAAACTAGTGATTCCAAATAAACCTGTTGGACTTTAACCTGGTCTTGTAAGACTTCTTTCTGTAGTTAGGCTTCAGGCAATGCACAATTGGAATTTTCCAACTAGATTTCACTGTCAATGTCTCAGACAGACACAGAAATATTGTACCACAGGATTGGAGCAAATGTTTTCCTCTATGCACATCAGGGGACAAACTAAAACTTAATCTGGGACACCTCATTTAAACATGAAGACGATGGCAATTTGTTTTCCATCAGGTGGCTGACCAGGAATCTCTTCCACTCTTACAGTCCACCATGTGTTGGCAGGCCGATACACAACCTGTTTGGTCACGCTATGAAGGCACCTTCCTACTCGCCTTTATCTTCTGACGCAGAGGCAGGGCCAATACCCACTGTAATATAAGACATCCCAACAAATTGTAGAGTTATGAAAGTTCCTGGGCGGGATTCTCCGGGCCCCGCACCGGGCCGGAGAATCGCCGCAACCGCGCCACGCCTGCGCGTGATTCTCCGAGGAGCGGAGAATCGGCGCCATTTGCGCCGGCGCGTTTGGCACAGCTCCGATCGCGGGCCGCTGTCCGCGACCGAGCCGCCGATTCTCCCGCCTTGATGGGCCGAGCTGCCGCGCAGAAACGGCAGAGTCCCGCCGGGGCCGGCGCGTTGAGGAAGGCCCCCGCGCATGCGCAGGTTGGCGCGGTGCCAGTGTGCATGCGCAGGTTGGCATGGTGCCCAGTTGGCGCCGGGAAGGCAGGCTGGAGCGGCGTGAACCGCTCCAGCGCCCTGCTGGCCCTCTGTGGGGGGCCAGAATCGGTAGTGCCCGCGCCCGTTTCGTGCCGTCGTGAAATGCGACGGCGTTCACAACGGCACGGACACTCTGCCTCCATTTTGGAGAATCGCGCCCTAAGGGTTCATTGCATATGTCCACAACACTGGAGATTAAAAGGAGAGAGAGAGAGGCAGAGGAAGATGATTGAAATCAATTAGTGATGGTTTTGGCAACGCCAAGTTTGTGTTTTGACAGACAGAAGATCTTTGGAAGGGAGGAAAAGAGAGAAAGTGATGATTTCTATAGCTCGGATTGCCTGATACAAAGACTTGAATAGATGAAACACAACGGGCATTCATCTCAGCAAATTTGCAGCAAGGTGTATAGGATGGTGAAGATCAGAGGAATGTTTAAATAAATAGTTAATAATAAATACAGGCAAGAAAGATCGCACTGAAAAAGGTTAGAGGCTGGATGTTTTCCTCCTCATAAGGCACCCCTGTTAAAAAGAGCACCTGCAGTGGGAGGTTGATGAAGGAGTCTACATGATACAACGGGGTACCTGATGGGCTCGAAAGAATGATCCCTGGAATGAAGAGCTTGTCTTACGAGGAACGGTTGAGGACTCTGGGTCTGCACTCGTTGGAGTTTTCGAAGGATGAGGGGGGGGATCTTATTGAAACTTACAGGATACTGCGAGGCCTGGATAGAGTGGACGTGGAGAGGATGTTTCCACTTGTAGGAAAAACTAGAACCAGAGGACACCATCTCAGACTAAAGGGACGATCCTTTAAAACTGAGATGAGGAGGAATTTCTTCAGCCAGAGGGTGGTGAATCTGTGGAACTCTTTGCCGCAGAAGGCTGTGGAGGCCAAATCACTGAGTGTCTTTAAGACCGAGATAGATAGGTTCTTGATTAATAAGGGATCAGGGGTTATGGGGAGAGGGCAGGAGAATGGGGATGAGAAACACATCAGCCATGATTCAATGGCGGATAGACTCGATGGGCCCAGTATCCTAATTCTGCTCCTATGTCTTATGGTCTAAGAGATTGAAATTACAATGGAAGCATTAAAAAAAAAAAATTGGCTTCCAACAACCACAACCACCTTCCTTTGTGTTTGATATGACTATAATCAGTAGAAACCATTGATCTAAATTTTTCTAGGCCTCCTTGGTCACTCTTCCGTCAGGTGCCAGGCTCTCAAAAGGCATTGTGGCCATAGATTTCCATTGGATTGTTCCATGATTGTGCCTGGCAATGTACTGAAGTGGTTTGGCATTACCGCCTTCAGCACAGCTAACCAGGAAGCTCTCCCACTCTTACCACAAGCCAGCAGGCATTTTGAAGAGTTTACAGCTGATAACTCAACCTGTTTGGCCACTTTATGAACGTACGTTTCATGGCCATCGACTTCTGAAGCGGGACTTGAACCCCAAGGGAGGGATGTTACCCCCTGTACTACCAAGACCTTCCTTAATGTCACGCCCGGTCAACTGCTGCCTTGATATCAAGGGCATTCACTCTCAGCTCATCCTTGGAATTCCAATTCATCAGGATGAGATGCTCCCAGAATATTTTTAGCTTTTCCCTCCGAGATGGTGCACAGAGGGAAACATTTGATCCAAGTCTATGATGCAACATTTATGCCAGCAGCAAACTGTGCTTGAAACAGAATCTTGAGAGAGTATCTCCAGCCCCCAGGCTGCAGTGAACAGTGGGACATTCAACACATCAGCGCAGAAGCCAAAACTGATGAATTTGCAACCATCTTCAGCCAGATGTGCTGAGATTCCCAGCATCACAGTCAATCTGATTCCCTCCACTTGATATCAAGAAATAGCTGGATACTGCAAAGACCATGGGCCCGTTGTGGCGTTGAAGACTTGCGCTCCAGAACTAGCTGCGCCCATAGCCAAGTTGTTTCCAGTGTAGCTGCAAAACTGGCACCTGCCCCTCAATGTGGAACATTTGGCAGGGCAAATCCAACCCGGCCAATTACCATCCCACCAGCCTGCTCTCAATCATCATCAAAGTGATGTTAGGTGATGTTGATGGCACTATCAAGCGGCACTTATTCAGCAATAACCTGCTCACTGATGCTCAGTTGGGTTTTGCCTGAATACTCAGCTCAGAGGCGAGATGGGAGTAACTGATCTTGGCATCGAAGCAGCATTTGACCAAGTGTGGCATCCAGGAGCCCCAGAAAAAACGGAGAATTTGGAGAAAACTCTCCGCTGGTTGGAGGCATATCTAGCACAAAGGAAGATGGTTATGGTGGTTGGAGGCGAATAATGTTAGCCCCAGAACTCCATTGCAGAGATTCCGCAATGTAGTGTCCTTGGCTGAACCATCTTCAGCTGCTTCAATAATGACCGTCCCACTATCCTAAGGACAAAAGTGAGGATATACACTGATGGTTGCAGAGTCTTTGGTACCATTTGCAACCCCCCACAAGTTGAAGCAGTCCATGCCCATATGCAGCAACAGCGGAACAATGTTCAGACTTGGTTCAGTGAGTGGCAAGGACCATGAGCGCCACACACGTTCCAGGCAATGACCATCTCCAACAAGAGAGAACCTAGACACGTCCTCTCGACATTCAATGGCATTACCATGCACACAGCAAACTCCCAAAAGCTGCAGTTTTAGAATTCACCAGATAATCTAACTGCCAGATGCACTTTTTCCCAGTGCAATGAAGAGGGCAGAGGAGGCCTCAGTTTAACATTTCGTCTGAAAAACATACCCCGAAGTTTAGCATTCCTTCAGGACCACAATGAGATTGTCAGTGTGCTATGAAATGAAAAATGAAATGAAAATCGCTTCAAATGAAGTAGGCTTCAAATGAAGTTACTGTGAAAAGCCCCTAGACGCCACACTCCGGCGCCTGTTCGGGGAGGCTGGTACGGGAATTGAACCGTGCTGCTGGCCTGCCTTGGTCTGCTTTAAAAGCCAGCTATTTAGCCCAGTGTGCTAAACCAGCCCCTGTGAATGGACAGGTCCCTGTGCTTCACAACGTTCTTGGAGTTTGGGAGGCCGGTTTGTGGCCACATCTTCAGACACATCTTTGGAGCCTTGGGAGTCAGTGGCATTGTGGTATTGTTACAAGACTGGCAATCTGGAGACCATGCGTAATGCTCGGGGGGTGGGTTCGAACCCCACTCTGGCAGATGGTGAAATTTGAGTTCAATAAAAATCTGGAATTAAACACAAAATCTAGCACTGACCATGAAACTATTGCCATTTGTCATTAAAAAAAGCCACTTGGGGACTTCCAGGGAGGTCATGTAGGAGCAAGATGTACGAAATGTGGCTCCTGGCCGGAACTTTGTATTTGTTCCCTTTTACGCGATGGGGTTTTGATGACCAAACGGCCGTTGTGGGTTTAGGAATTGTTCCTCGACGGAGTCATGTTGAAAACGTCGATAAAGAAGCTCGCCTCAAAGAAAGCTCAGGAGGGTAGCCTGTGGAAGGAAGATGAAGGAGGGAAGATGGCTGCCGCACCCATGACTTTAGACGTTGGCGGTAGTGACGGCGCAGGAGCTGGAGACGTTTGACAAGCAAATGGATTGGCAGTTTGAGCGGAAGGGCGAGGTGATTAAAGAATCCTTTAAAGGCACTGTCGAGGAAGCTTTGGGCCTGACTCGGGAGCAGTTGGTGAAGTCCTCGAAGGTGGTCAAAGCGCAGGGTGAGACATTGAAGGGTGTGGAGGAGGCCTTGTCGCAGCACGAGGATCAGCTTGCCTCGCAGGAGGGCGAGTTGCTGATGGTGGCCGATATCAATAAAGGCCCGAGGCTGAAGATGGACAATCTGGAGAACCGGTCAAGGCAGTTAAACCTCAGGATGGAGGGGCTGCCGGAGGGGTTTGGAGGGCTCGTCGCCGACCCAGCACTTTTCAGAAATGTTTTCTCAGTTGGTGGGAGGGGATGCGATGTTCTCCTCATTCCGGAGTTGGGCAGAGCTCACCGGGCGTTCCGGCAAAAAAAAAAAAAAAAAAAAATTTTTTTAAATGGGTGGTGACTATCTGTCACAGTTTCCAATGGAAGGAGAGGGTCCTGGACTGGGTGAAGAGGATTCAACTGTGACGGGCACACGGTGCGGATATATCAAGACATTGGGACTGAGCTGGCGACGAGGCGGGGGGACTCCAACAGGGTGAAGGCGGTTTTCTACAGCAAGGGCGTGTGCGATTTGGGGCGGTGTACCCAGCGAGGCTGCGGGTCACCATGGACTCGAACAATCACTTCTTCGATACGCTGGCGCAGACAAGAGGCCTTCATCAGAGAGAAGAAGTTGGGGCCGCTGTAAGTAGGACTGTTTGGGACTCAGTGTGAGGTGGGGATGTTTGCGCACTGTACTTACACCTTTGTGCTCTTGGGTGATATGTGTTTTTAGCTTTTTTGGGGAGGGGGGGCTTTAATAAAAATGTGGGGACTTCTGTTTATTCTGAAGATGGCAGCCGTTTATATTATATTTGAAGGATTTGGTTACTGTTAACTGTGGGGGGGGTGGGTGATATATTGGGGAGGGTTATAATTGTTGGGGGGGGTTGTTTTAATATGTTTGTTGCGCTGGTTGATACAGGTGTTGATCGAGGTTTAAGTCTAAATTGTTACAAACTTAATAAAAATATTTTCCAAAAATAAAAGTTATTTGGTTAATGAATGTCCCCATAGAGAAGGAAATCTGCCCACCTTGCCTTACCTGGTTTGGCCGACATTCCCTCTCAAATGACCACTCCGTTAACGGGCATTTAGGGATGGGCCCAGCTAGTGATGCTCACATCCCATGTAAGAATTTCTAAAATGGGCTAGAGCGTGGGGTCAGGTCGTTTGAAACACTTTTTAAAAATAAATAAATTTAGAGTACCCAATTATATTTCTTTTCCAATTAAGGGGCAATTTAGCGTGGCCAACCCACCTAACCTGCACATCTTTTCGGGTTGTGGGGGTGAAACCCACGCAGACACATGCATACTCCACACGGACAGTGACCCGGGGCCGGGATTCGAACCCGGGTTCTCAGCGCCGTAGTCCCAGTGCTAACCACTGAGCCACGTGCCGCCCCTGTTTTACACACTTTTGAACTGCCTCGACCCTGCTTATCCGACTGACGTGAACTGAACCTTGGGAGGCTCTTTAGTTTAGAATCAATTCTCGGTCACTAAAGCTGTAGGCAAAAAAAAAAAAGAATGAATGCTCAAGCCTGTTGTTTTAAGAATTTGTCAAAGGAAACTCAAAAAATAAAAACTTAAAAAAATAGATGGAAAAATTGGGCACTTAGCCGCTGTGCGTGTTACTCACCCAGCCGCACAAACTGAGCTGATTCGGGGCTAGTTTGTGCTGACGTCGATCTTTGCCAGCTGAAAGAGAATTCCTCACAGACACTGGGGTGGGAAGGAGGTGATGTTAGAATTTGCTTTGTGTTCGATGAAAATTAATCGCATTGCAGTTAGATTAGCAGATAAGAATATGTGCCAGCACTGAAGGTTCGATGGAACAATGGAGCCGGATGTCAACACATTAGCTGTAATTGTCCATACCAATGAAAGTTCATCTGAATCCGAAATGTGAACTCTATTTCTCTCCACAGATGCTGCCTGACCTACTGAGTATTTGCCACATTTTTGTTTTGATATCGCATTATCTATCCCGTATGCCCGGGACATGTTCTGGCTGTATCTATCACAAAACTGGAAACATCTTGATAAACTAATTAAGACCATAAGAAATAAGAGCAAAATTAGGCCACTCGGCCCATCGAGTCTGCTCCGCCATACGATCATGGCTGATTTTTTTCTCATCCCCATTCTCCTGCCTTCTCCCCGTAACCCCTGATCCCCTTATTGATCAAGAGCCTATCTATCTCTGTCTTAAAGACACTCAGTGAATTGGCCTCCACAGCCTTCGTCGGCAAAGAGTTCCACAGATTCACCACCCTCTGGCTGAAAGAATTCCTCCTCATCTCCGTTTTAAAGGATCGTCCCTTTAGTCTGAGATGGTGTCCTCTGGTTCTAGTTTTTCCCACAAGTGGAAACACCCGCTCCACATCCACTCTATCCAGACCCAGAGTCCTCAACCGTTCCTCATACAACAAGCTCTTCACTCCAATGATCATTCTTGTGAACCTCCTCTGGACCCTTTCCAAGGCCAGCACATCCTTCCTTAGATACGGGGCCCAAAACTGCTCACAATACTCCAAATGGGGCCTGACCAGAGCCTTATACAGCCTCAGAAGTACATCCCTGCTCTTGTACTCTAGCCCTCTCGACATGAATGCTAACATTGCATTTGCCTTCCTAACTGCCGACAGAACCTGCGCGTTAACCTTAAGAGAATCTTGAACAAGGACTCCTTAGTCCCTTTGTGCTTCTGATTTCCAAAGCATTTCACCATTTAGAAAATAAGAATCAACGGGAAATTGTAATGAGTCAGACTCAGATGACAGAAAATTCCGGTTAAGTTGGAGTCGTCAACTATTCTTGCAGCAGAATAGCAAATCCCATAGAACAATGCCCACTGTTAACTCGAGATTAGACTAACTTCTCCAAGCTTGTAATATGACGGCGCCGGCCAATTATAACGGAATTAGACCACAACAGAGCACATCATGGAGCATTGGGCAAGCCATCATCATGAGTCTGACTCATTGCAATTTCACTGTAATTCGAACATTCGACCTCCCTGTGAGGGGACGTGCCAAAGCTACTTATGGCTAACAAAAAACAGAAAATACTGGACAACCTCAGCAGGTCTGGCAGCATCTGCAGAGAGAGAGAAGGGAGCTCATGTTTTGAGTCTGGATGACTCTTTGCCAAACCTTAATTATGGCAAAGCCATAAGAAAGCGACAAATGGTCCTGATCGGAGGGGAGGTGAAGTTGAGACGGTGAGTGGAAAAGCGTGGCGCAAAACGGAAAGCAGACATTGCGAAGAAGTGGGAGTTTCTACTATTGAGCTCGTCCACTATTATGAAACACAGAACATCTTGGAGCAGTTCGACAAGGACGCATTCTCTCCAGCGAGGAGTACAGCTGCCTGGCCCGATGTTGAACAAGCTCTGCTAACGTGTTCGAAGGCAGCCCAAGCAGACAACGTTCCCATCTCCGGAGCAATCCGGCAGGAATGGGGATCCTTGCAAAGAAGCAGAGCCACGTGCAGTGCACCTGCAGTGATGGACGGCTGGACTAAGTCAAGACAAGGCGCAGCATCACCACCCACGCACGTAGCTGTGAGGGTGTAGCAGTGATTGACAGATAATTGGCTCCAAAATGGTCTCTCCCACGTCGCGAACGAGCATATACCAAGAGACATTTTTAACGTGGATGAAACAGAATTCTTTTACCGTATTTTGTCTTTGATGTTTAACGGTAAAACATATAATGGAAGGTGTTACTGCCACAGTCGGCACCAACATGGATGGCACCAAAGAGCTGCTGCTTCTTGTGATAGGAAAGCCCAAGAAGCCATGTTGATTCGTGAATGTCAAGACAATACTGACACAGTACGAGAATTACAAAATCACCTGGATGACCCCCAGCATTTTTGAAAGGTGGATCGGGAAAGTGGACAAAATATATCAACGAAAGAAAATGAAGATTGTCATAAATACAGACAACTGCCCCACACACCCCGTCATTGCTAACCTCGAGCATCAAACTGATCTTCTTGCCCCCCCCCCACAGCCAAGTTCCAACCAATGGAACAGGGGGCAATTAGGAATCTGATAATTCCACTACCCTGACCAGCTGCTTTCTCAGGTTATCAAGGCCATCCAGAAGAAGGAATACAATTCAACTGTGCCAGAGGACATGCTCATGACGAAGATGGCATGGGCGATGATGACGGAAAACACAGTTACCAACTGCTTCCATCCCAGTGGCTTCAAACGGTTACGACTGCAACAAGACATTGAAAATGAGGAGGAGCAGGGTGAGTCCAACCAACCTAACGAGGCTGTCTGGCTCATCTGTAGGAGGCCGGCATGGAAATTCCAGCAGAGACAATCATGGAAACGTACGGGGAGGTGGGCGATGTCATACGCTACATGTCAGAACTGACAAATGATGCGTCCTTCAACTGAGGAGCCTGATGACACTGAAGGGTTTGATGAATGCTCACTAATTGCCTACTCATTGTCCACCTGTTTTCCTAGTGGTCGCAGAGATGCTACAGGATTTTTTACTGCAGCACAAAAACAGGTTTGACTGCATTGACGGTGCGGTGGACGGTTATCACTGACGGTACGGTGGACGGTTATCACGGACGGCACGGTGGACGGTTATCACTGACGGTGCGGTGGACAGTTATGACTGACGGTGCGGTGGACAGTTATGACTGACGGTGCGGTGGACGGTTATCACTGACGGTAAGATGGACGGTTATCACTGACGGTAAGATGGACGGTTATCACCGACGACGAGGTAGACGGTTATCACTGACGGTACGGTGGACGGTTATCACTGATGGTACGGTGGACAGTTATGACTGACGGTACGGTGGACGGTTATCACTGATGGCGCGGTGGATGGTTATCACTGACGGTGCGTTGGACGGTTATCACTGACGGCATGGTGGACGGTTATCACTGACGGTGTGGTGGACAGTTATCACTGACGGTGCGGTGGACGGTTATCACTGACGGTGCGGTGGACGGTTATCACTGACGGCACGATGGACGGTTATCACTGATGGTGCGGTGGATGGTTATCACTGACGGCACAATGGGCGGTTATCACTGACGGCACGGTGGACGGTTATCACTGACGGTACGGTGGACGGTTATCACTGACGGCATGGTGGACGGTTATCACTGACGGTGCGGTGGACGGTTATCACTGACGGCATGGTGGACGGTTATCACTGACGGTGCGGTGGACGGTTATCACTGACGGCACGATGGACGGTTATCACTGACGGTACGGTGGACGGTTATGACTGACGGTGTGGTGGACGGTTATCACTGACGGTAAGATGGACGGTTATCACCGACGACGAGGTAGACGGTTATCACTGACGGTACGGTGGACGGTTATCACTGATGGTACGGTGGACAGTTATGACTGACGGTACAGTGGACGGTTATCACTGATGGCGCGGTGGACGGTTATCACTGACGGCATGGTGGACGGTTATCACTGACGGTGCGGTGGACAGTTATGACTGACGGTGTGGTGGACGGTTATCACTGACGGTAAGATGGACGGTTATCACCGACGACGAGGTAGACGGTTATCACTGACGGTACGGTGGACGGTTATCACTGATGGTACGGTGGACAGTTATGACTGACGGTACAGTGGACGGTTATCACTGATGGCGCGGTGGATGGTTATCACTGACGGTGCGTTGGACGGTTATCACTGACGGCATGGTGGACGGTTATCACTGACGGTGCGGTGGACAGTTATCACTGACGGTGCGTTGGATGGTTATCACTGACGGTGCGTTGGACGGTTATCACTGACGGCATGGTGGACGGTTATCACTGACGGTGCGGTGGACAGTTATCACTGACGGTGCGGTGGACGGTTATCACTGACGGCACGATGGACGGTTATCACTGACGGTACGGTGGACGGTTATCACTGACGGTACGGTGGACGGTTATCACTGACGGCACGGTGGACGGTTATCACTGACGGCACGGTGGACGGTTATCACTGACGGTACGATGGACGGTTATCACTGACGGTGCGGTGGATGGTTATCACTGACGGCATGGTGGACGGTTATCACGGACGGCACGGTGGACGGTTATCACGGACGGTCCGGTGGGCGGATATCACTGACGGCACGGTGGACGGTTATCACTGAAGGTCCGGTGGGCGGTTATCACTGACGGTACGATGGATGGTCATCACTGACGGCACAGTGGACGGTTATCACTGACGGCACAGTGGACGGTTATCACTGACGGCACAGTGGATGGTTATCACTGACGGTGCGGTGGACGGTTATCACTGACGGCACAGTGGACGGTTATCACTGACGGCACAGTGGACGGTTATCACTGACGGCACAGTGGATGGTTATCACTGACGGTACGGTGGACGGTCATCACTGACGGCACAGTGGACGGTTATCACTGACGGCACAGTGGATGGTTATCACTGACGGCACAGTGGGCGGTTATCACTGACGGCACAGTGGATGGTTATCACTGACGGTGCGGTGGACGGTCATCACTGACGGTATGGTGGGCGGTCATCACTGACGGTACGGTGGGCGGTTATCACTGACGGCACAGTGGGCGGTTATCACGGACGGTGCGGTGGACGGTTATTACTGACGGTGCAGTGGACGGTCATCACTGATGGCACAATGGGCGGTTATCACGGACGGTGCGGTGGACGGTTATCACTGACGGCACGGTGGGCGGTTATCACTGACGGTACAATGGGCGGTTATCACGGACGGTGCGGTGGACGGTTATCGCTGACGGTGGACGGTCATCACTGACGGCACAATGGGCGGTTATCACGGACGGTGCGGTGGACGGTTATCACTGACGGCACAGTGGACGGTTATCACTGATGGTACGGTGGACAGTTATGACTGACGGTACGGTGGACGGTTATCACTGATGGCGCGGTGGATGGTTATCACTGACGGTGCGTTGGACGGTTATTACTGACGGTGCAGTGGACGGTCATCACTGATGGCACAATGGGCGGTTATCACGGACGGTGCGGTGGACGGTTATCACTGACGGCACGGTGGGCGGTTATCACTGACGGTACAATGGGCGGTTATCACGGACGGTGCGGTGGACGGTTATCGCTGACGGTGGACGGTCATCACTGACGGCACAATGGGCGGTTATCACGGACGGTGCGGTGGACGGTTATCACTGACGGCACAGTGGACGGTTATCACTGATGGTACGGTGGACAGTTATGACTGACGGTACGGTGGACGGTTATCACTGATGGCGCGGTGGATGGTTATCACTGACGGTGCGTTGGACGGTTATCACTGACGGCATGGTGGACGGTTATCAGTGGCGGTCGGGTTGGCGGTTATCACTGACGGTGCGGTGGACGGTTTTCACTGACGGCACAGTGGGCGGTTATCACTGACGGTACAATGGGCGGTTATCACGGACGGTGCGGTGGACGGTTATTACTGACGGTGCAGTGGACGGTCATCACTGATGGCACAATGGGCGGTTATCACAGACGGTGCGGTGGACGGTTATCACTGACGGCACGGTGGACGGTTATCACTGACGGTACAATGGGCGGTTATCACGGACGGTGCGGTGGACGGTTATCACTGACGGCACAGTGGGCGGTTATCACTGACGGTACAATGGGCGGTTATCACGGACGGTGCGGTGGACGGTTATTACTGACGGTGCGGTGGACGGTTATCACTGACGGCACGGTGGGCGGTTATCACTGACGGTACAATGGGCGGTTATCACAGACGGTGCGGTGGACGGTCATCACTGACGGCACAATGGGCGGTTATCACGGACGGTGCGGTGGACGGTTATCACTGACGGCACGGTGGACGATTATCACTGACGGTACGATGGACGGTTATCAGTGACGGTCGGGTTGGGGGTTATTACTGACGGTGCGGTGGACGGTTTTCACTGACGGCACGTTGGACGGTTTTCACTGACGGCACGTTGGACGGTTATCAGTGACGGTCGGGTTGGCGGTTATCACTGACGGTACGGTGGACGGTTATCACTGACAGTACGGTGGACGGTTTTCACTGACGGCACGTTGGACGGTTATCAGTGACGGTCGGGTTGGCGGTTATCACTGACGGTACGGTGGACGGTTATCACTGACAGTACGGTGGACGGTTTTCACTGACGGCACGTTGGACGGTTATCAGTGACGGTCGGGTTGGCGGTTATCACTGACGGTGCGGTGGACGGTTTTCACTGACGGTACGATGGACGGTCATCACTGACGGCACGGTGGACAGTATCCCACGGTGGACGGTATCCTACGGTGAATAATATTCCATGGTGGATGGTCTCGCACGCGGGATGGAAGCACACGCTGGAAAACAGCACGCTAAGCAAACAAGGATTCTGGCGTTATTCTGGCGCTATCTCGTGACATTTTTCAATGTGAATCTCTGGCCTTTTGCAAGGTCAGGTCATTGTAACGTTAGAAACAAACTTAATAAAGGCTTTTCCACACATTTACTGTGTAGTTGTGTTTTCAATCCGCATTGGAATCTGCTGCTTTTAACACAGACCGAGCCGGTTTGTTTCCTGCACATTGGGTTACATTGAAATACATTCATATGGGAATATCGCCTCTTTGCCTATTCAAGAAGATCCGCTTAACACAAATTTGTGGGTGGATGCCCGGGGACTCGAATTAGGATTTTTCTGGGTCAAAATGGCTATTAAATCCACGGCAGGAGTTTTGCTGAGAAGCTCACGGCATTAGGCATTTAGCATCATGGGAGAGGACTTAATAATTCGATTGATTTAAGAGGTTTCCTGACAGGAGGTGATGAAGGACCTTATTTCTTATCTGTATCTATTGATTGCTGGTGAAAGGCAGCATTCGAGAGACTCGAGCACCGGATTTTCAGCTAGCTGCAAAGTCCGCTCCTGGACTATAATTTAATTTTGTATTTGTTTATGGTACGTGGGTGTCATTGACAGGTCAGCATTTAGTTCCCACTCCTAATTGCCTCAGTGAGTCTAACAGGTCGATGTGATGAGCTGGCTTTCTGCTAGCTAACTTCTCATTTTCAGCGCACATGTCTGGCGAGCAGCTAAATGTGTAAATGGCTGTGTCTCAGCACAGACTCCCCTTGGTAAATCCTCCACCGTGCCTCCTCGTGATGGCACATGGAAACGGGGTCCATAGGTCCTCAGGCTAAAGCTTCGGAGGGGCTTGGAGGAGATTTGGACCCCAGAATTGCAGTGTGCAGGCCCACCAGCATGTAGACACGCCCTGGCACTCACGTACCAAACTGCCACCTGTGGACGAATAGCTCCACTCTCTTGAGGACACCTCGGGACAGTTGAAGGCTAAGTAAGGGAGTAAGTGTTTAAATACATCATCTTTCTGGCAACCAAACATGGTGCTTTGCCTTCCATTGCTCTTAATTGGTGAGGTCAAGTGGGGGATCCCAATGTTTGAGAAGTCCTGGGTATCCATAATTTTTCCCAGGCTTGCCCCTTACAGAGGACATTCCGGTTTCCCTTCAAAGTGTTAATAAAACGAGAAACATCAGTTACTACGGTTTTTGATATTTATTCCAAAATTTTACATGGCCAGACATGGCCTAAACACACATTTACAATAATTTACATGCACTGTGGTTCAGGCAGTAATTGTAATTTGCCAGCAACCTGTCTCTTGCGGTCGTCTTCTCTTCTGCCTGTCCCGGGATCTTCTTTAGGAGCAGTTGTGCCCTCCCTTCCTTATTCGTGGCTTGTCCCGCGTGTCCCCCCCACCCCACTTTATTGGTTGCTGGCTACAAACAGGTCTTAAAACAAGTCGGTGAATGGCCTCAGGTCCTGTGAAAGCCTTCTTCCGGCCCACGAATGGCAAACTTCTCCAGCCTGAGACATTCCGCCAGGTCGGACAGCCAGTTTGTAGCCTTGCATTGAAGCCTACTTGTGGCAATTATTATTATTATTGATGGTGCTGCCGATCGCCAGCCGAGCAGGATCTCCGGCAGGCGATCAGGAAGGCGAAGGCATCAGCCCCCCCCTCCCTGTCAAGAGATTTGGCTGCTCCGATACACCGAAGACCGCCACTGGTGGGCATGGCTCCACCCTCACTCCCGCAACCCTGGAGATGGTCTGAAAGAAGGATGCCCAGTACCTGATTGGTTTGGGGCAAGCCAGAACATGTGGGTGTGGTTAGCCAGGACCCCCTGGCACCGTTCACATTTGTCCTCCACCTCCATGATGAACCCGTTCATTTGCGTTCTCGTTAGGTGTGCCCTGTGAACCATCTTTAGTTGCGTCAGGCTCAGTCCTGTGCATGTGGAGGTGAAGTTTGCCCTGTGCAGTGCTTGCCCCATCTCCCTGCCTAGCTCTTCTTCCCAATAATTCTTTGTCTCGTCCAGGGGTGAGCGTACCTCTTCTAACAGTTGTCCATACATGACCGAACAGTTCCCCTCCCCTAGATCGCCCGTGTTCAGTAGTCTTTCTAGTATTGACCGTCTTGTTATCTGGGGGTACATCATGATTTCCTTCCGGAGGAAGCTTTTAACTTGCATGTACCTCGGGTCATTCCTTCTAGGGAGCTGAAACCTTTCTGTGAGTTCCCCCAGAGTCGCGACTCTACTGTCCTAACAGTCACCTGCTCTTATAGCCAAAGTATTTATTTGGCTGGTCCAGTTCTGTTTGTGGTTAACGGTACGGTGGTGGGGGATTTGGTGATGGTAGGTGAGGTCATTAGATTCTCCCTTGTTGGAGATGGTCATTCCCTGGCAAATGTTCACCGTCATTTAAGGCTTGCATATGGTCATTATGCTGAGCTGGCTGCCTGAAGGGAAGGCTGAAAGAGGGGAAGGAAGGTGGGGCAACTTCTGAGGAACATAGAAAAAGGACAGGAATGTGGAAGGAGGAATGGAGAAGGAGAACAAAGGTGGGGGTGTCACCCTGAATCACACTCTTGCAATCTGCTTCTTCCTTTCCACGTTATGCAGAGTTGGAAGTAATCGAAAACAATGTGACAGATGAAGAAAATCATTCTTTATTGACCGTTTCAAACAAAAATAAAAAAAGTTACACATCTTTCAAGAAAGAATGACTTGTTCTTTAAATAGCAAAATCCTAACGAGCTCTAATGAGTAGCTGGGTCTTCGAAAGATTTGAACTACGACATTTAAATAAAATCTTTTTTAAAATAATGATTTTTTTTTTTAAACATGGAAATGATTGGAATCCAACAAGCTCAAAGTTTACAAGTGAACATTTAACGTCCAGGGACCAGAGGATCCCAATCATCTTTGATCCGTAGTTTTACCATCGGCTAGCTAGCCAGTTTTATTAATGGTGACCGATTTACGAGAACTGCGTGGGAGGAGAGACTAAAACATGCTTAACAGCAAAAAACCTTCATTAAAACCCACCCCACAACTAAAAACCAATTAAATCTGTGCTCACATCCCAAAGAAACCCTGATGGATGACGATATGCATCATCGTGTTTCTTCAGTGGGAAGATGAATGAGCACAGATACCAGTTTAACTTGAGCGGAGGGATCACCTTTGATAGGTTACCAGTTGGCCATCGGCATGTTAATGGGGCCGTGCTCAAGTGTGAGCCTAGAATGTGAAAATCTGCCCCCCACCACCGTTCACAATCACCTGGGAGTTGCATCTTTCTTACTCCCAACTCCATACAGTCACCCTCCTGGATAAAGAAGATTGCACAACTTCTACTGCTAGAAGCTACCAAACAGCAACGGGTTAAACATATTAACAAGTGAAAACTACGAATCAAGAGGGGGAAAAAAAATAGACTTCGAACGATTATTAAACCAAGACAGCAACTGTGTAATAGGTGGGAAAGAGAATCTTCATTGTTAATCATTTCTCTCTTAACAAATCTAAGCAATTCCGCCATAAGGGTTTGATTGTTTACAATATGGGGTTTAGGTCGCCATTTCAAAAGAGAGCTGCAGATATCAACTATTATTCCATTTTCCCACACATATATAGGGACGAAATAGCACGGGGGCCAAAGAGTTCATGAAAATCATACTGCTTTTGTTGGCAGGTTCCGTGCAAGATTATCCCATCCCCAATATTGTCCGAGTCTAATTTCTGCCTCGTAATTTGCTTAACATTCTGAGCTGGTTTGGAGTGACACAAATGTCACATTGCTCGAGACTGACCATCCGTTTGTTACAAGTCAGCAAATGCAACACATCTGACAACCAATATCACAAACTGCTCATCAATTTGGATCCATCAACATTATTGACCAAGGCAACTTGAAATATCTGGGCTTTAACCTTCAGCTAGAGTCGCCCGTCCTCGTCATCAGTACGGCTAGGCTTAGAGAGTTGTGGAGGTCTTGCAACTACAAAAGTGTCACATTTCCAAACGGAAACACTTTGCACATATGGAGTAGTAGAGGCCAAATACGGTGCATGTAGAATGTCACACTTTCCCAAGCTTACTCGGAGAAAACGTCCTCCAGGCAAGCAGCAGAGCTCCAATGGGTGGGATCCAGATTCAATTGCTCTCTCCTCACCCACAGTACCGAATTGCCTTATGTTGCTATGAAAATGAGCAGAGACAAGAGGCTAGGCACTTCTGTTGCTCCCCTCCCCACCAAAAAAACACAGGTTAAAAAATTAGAGTCATGGCCAAGGTGCCCCCTCCCAGCCATACTGAATGCCCAAGAGCAAAGCAGTGGTCTACCCCTCCACCTCGCTGTCTTGTAGCCAATGTATGGCTTATTGATACAAAGAAAAGAAAAAAGAGATACACTCTTGCATAGGTTGAACCAGTCACCAATGATGGTTTAGAAATGACTCTTGGGGGTTCTGCCAAGCCTAGAAGTAATACCCAAGGCGTTAGGCCTACAGGCTAGAAGGTAGCAGCTGATTAAACTTCAGCTCAATATACATTTGTTTTCTCATTAAATCCAATCAATTTGTATTGCTGGCTTGCAGACACAAACCTGCTGCACAAGAGAGAGGGGCAGTCACATAAAATAGCTCGCTTAGTGAATACCAGACCAAAGTTGCCTGAATGGGAGAATATGTTCATCCTGTGAGCAGCCTGAGCTAGGCCTCGCCCTCTGGACTACTATTCAACTGTGCAATTAGGATACCAAATGGTTTTTAGTGCATTAAGAACACGGTGGATGGGAAAGCAGGCAACATGCCATCCTAGAACAGGAAATAGGCAATCAGGATGTAAAACCCTAACAAGATTTCAAATCTGTATAGAATTTACAGTGCAGAAGGAGGCCATTCAGCCCATCGAGTCGGCCCGGCTCTTGGAAAGAGCACCTTACTTAAGCCCACACCTCCACCCTGTCCCATGACCCAGCAAATCTCCCAGGCTTTCCGGTGTCTCAGTTTGGTTCCAACAAAGCTCTGGGACCAAGTCGTGTGTTGTGATTACGTGTGCACTGTGGGATTTGCTCACACTGGAGATGGAATTATGGGTTTGGAACTTTGGGAAAGGCCGTAAACGTTTGAAGTACCAAAGCTGGTCTCATTTAGTCAATTTAATTCTACGAAAAGGGAACGCAAAGTTTGTAGAGTTGAAGGCCTGTCAGTCCTTTGGCGTCCTCTCGTTGGTAATTGCCTAGCTGTATGACTGTACAACCTCCGGGGTTGGTATTTGCCAAGTTGGAAGAAAATGATCCTGGACAGGCTTTGTTTTTTTAAAATAAATTTAGAGTACCCAATTAATTATTTCCAATTGAGGGGCAATTTAGTGTGGCCAATCCACCTACCCTGCACATCTTTGGGTTGTGGGGGCGAAACCCACGCAGACACGGGGAGAATGTGCAAACTCCACACGGACAGTGACCCAGAGCCGGGATCGAACCTGGGACCTCGGCGCCGTGAGGCAGCAGGGCTAACCCACTGCGTCAACGTGCTGCCCTCGGGACAGGCTTTGTTGAGTAGACGTTGGGGTGTGGTGACCAGGCAGAATCTGAAGCTCACACAAAAAGGGGTTCCCGCTGCCCACTAATAATCTTTGAACCAGGAGAGCGGGGGGGGACTCGCTAAGCCAATGGAATCCAGCAACTTAGAACACATGGGTGAGGTCTGTGGAGGTGGTGTTGGGGGCCAGGAACCAATATCTTCAGGTGGGGGGAGGGACAAACTCAGTGGGGGCAAATTACTGGATAAAATAAAAAGCCACAATGAAAATATTGGGAGCCATGTCCCTGTCTTGGAGTTGAAGAGATATAACTTTAAAATGAATGCACGTCACAGCTTCGTGAGGGGAAAAGACACCATATTGTGACCAAGTGTAAACTGAGCTGTAACAGCTGCAGAATTCAGACTCCGTCTTTACAAAAAGACTCACTGCTGTAGGCTGCAAAAATAAAAATTGGGGGCCACAACTCAATAAGCCTAGCTGTAGTCAACCTCAATCAGGATTTTTTTTTGTAACACGCGCACATACACACACACACTACAGTTTCAACCTTCTGATGAAAACTCAGACCAGGCTTATCCAAACAACTAAAATATAGATTCTTGACAATAGATTTACTGCACAAAGTAGTTTACAGTACTTATTAGCCAGGAACAAGAAAGAAGACCTCTGTATATACATATGACACTTGCATAACAAGCAAAGATCAGTGTAGCAGCTTTCAGTAATTAATGGCCAGCCTGTTCAGCTCTGCAAATGGTCCCTGTTACCAAATCTCAAACAGTGTTTGGATAAACTATGCCGGCTTCTCGATCAATGCGCCGGTCACATGAGAAGCAAACATCTTTTGGTCTCTTTCAGCCCCCTTCTGCAACCCCCCCCCCCCCCGCCCCCCCCCCCCGCCCCGAACTCTTTCTCACTGACAAACTGGGTGGACAAACAGCTCAGAGGCCAGGGATAAACCCAGGCTAGGGGTGTGCAAACCAACAAAGTGGGTTTGTGTTGACCCAGCTTCCAATTCCCCCCCCCCCACCTCAAATCGCTCTTTAGCCAGAACCTAACTCCCCAACCTGAGTTCATTGGTGTGAATTCTATGGGAAAAGTCCATGTTTGTACCCACTCTTGCCACAAGGATGTTGGCACATCAACATGCTGATCTCTCCTCCAGGCCACCAGGAGCGTATTTTGTAATAAACGGGATATTGACCGGAAGTGAACAAATGCAACCTTGCATCACTCTCCAACTCGAGAGCATTTCATCCCATTGTCTGTACAGTCATACAAAGCAACAGAGTTCAATGCAAGGATCTGTATTAATGCAGGGCTTCTGATAACCAGCAGCAAACCAAAACTCAAGAGATCAGGGTCACGGTTTGAAGCCTTTGTTGATTTTTATCTTCAAACCACCTTTCTAGGGCCATGTTCTATCCAACAGTACACAGTACACTAATCTTTGTCCATGCACTTTGAAATTATACAGTGATTTGAAATTATCTGGACACATCTTCAGTCTTAGGTCTGGATTGGGTGATGGGAGAGGTTATATACTAGTTATAAAACTAGTTATAAAACAATTAGAAAGCTTTGGGTTCCTGTGGCTTGAATATTCACCAGGATAAAGAGCCTCATTGATGTCCTGGGTCTTAAGCAGGAGGCGACTTCTCCACAGCAACCAATGCACCAATTCTAAAATAAGGAGATTTACCAGCTCTCATTTTGCATGCAACGATGCTGACGACTCTTGGGTCTTTGGAAATTGATGCAGTGCAGAGACTTTGGAGCCGAAACCAGAGGCAGCAGTCTTCTCAACTTCCCTCATTACAGACGGTATGGGTTTGGGGTGGGGCGAGAGTGAAGAGTGCGAACAATCACACACATTCCTGGAGGCCATGGAAGAATCTAGCTAATGGAGAAAGAAATGTATACAGCAAGTACACAAAAATCTAGCTGCTGGGTATAGAAGGCAGTGGAGACAGAGCTGTGTGAACACTTTGAGGGTATCAGTAATGAGGAAGGTTGTAAAAAGCTGGCACATTTTGCCCATGAGAGTGGCAAAACCAAATTACCGAGAAACAGTAAAACCGTACATATTTCTCCCCCCCCCCCCCACCACCAAGTTTCTATTCTAACTCCTTTCCTGCTCCCAAACCCGAACTCACACTGACCGAGAACAGGGAAGATTTGCAAATGCCACACAGGTCAGCCATTGACTTTTAATGAAACCATATACACAAGTGCTGAGTAAATGACAGAAAGAGCCAGCATCGGAACCTCAACTTCAAATGTTACATTCTGTTCACAGCTGACAACTCTCCTTCTTCCCTCAAAAGGCATACCTTGTGTTTTTATATATATATATATATATATATATATATATATCTCTATATATTTTTATAACATATCAAAGCCAAGCCTCTGAAACTGTAGACATTGACTATTTCTATGCTCTGCAATGTATTACAATAACTTGCTTAATAAAGTGCTCAGAGTCAGTAATAAGTTCTAGACTTTACAATAGTATACACTAAATACATTCCTCTTTGTAAGTTACATTTTCAGCTTCTCCTTCGCTTTGGCCCCATTAGATTAGAAAACACAACAGCCTAGTTACGAGCCACGCCTATCTTTGTCCTGGAGGGTTTAGAGCCATCCCAACACATCTTAAGGTAGGGATCAGACTTTGGAGTGTCATTCATCTCAGGAGACCCATGTCCACCTTGCGACACTAGACCTCCTGCCAGTTGGACATTAATGGACAGAGCATGGGTAAACCAATGCGAGGCTCAGATAAGCCACTTTCCCATTCTTTGTGCTCTGTTGTGATGAGTGATCAAGAACTCCACCCCCCACCCCCCCACCCCTCCCCCCTCCCCATACCTATTTCCCACACACCCCTCGGAAAGGCAGCTGACTAGTTACTGAGCAGGATAAACAAAACACACAGCTGTATTGCCAGATCACAGCAGCAGCCATACTGGGACTCAGTAACGGACTTGAGTATCGTGAACAGTGACAATTCATCTCATTGTGTGCAATAACTCCTCAAAGTTACCCCCTGCCCACAAAACAGCTCCTCCAACAGTAAACACCAGGGTGAATATTTGCAGGATTTGATGTTAACGCCGTAACACAACACAACTGAAAGAAACAATCTGGGAGACAGGGGAAGAGATATTTTATGTATAATATATATATATATTATACACAGGGGTGGGGAGGAGCATGAGAACGGGTGCGACTCGTGCGAAGGGGCAGGGAGGGAGAGAGCAGAGAGAGAGAGAGAGAGCACGCATGAGAGAGAGAGAGAGAAGGGAAAGGGAGAGAGCGGGAGGGAGGGAGACGGAGAGAGGGGGAAGGAGGGAGAGAGAGAGAGAGAGAGAGAGAGAAGGGGCAAAGAGAGAGGGAGAGAGAGAGGGAGAGATAGAGGGAGAGAAGGGGCAAAGAGAGAGGGAGAGAGAGAGGGAGCGAGGGAGAGATAGAGAGGGAGAGAGAGAGAGAGAGAGAGAGAGAGAGAGAAGAGCCAGAGAGAGAGAAGGGGCAGAGAGAGGGAGAGATAGAGAGAGAGAAGGGGCAGAGAGAGAGAGGGAGAGAAGGGGCAGAGAGAGAGAGAGGGAGAGAGAGAGAGAGAGAGAGAGCGTGAGGGTGGGGCAGAGAGAGGGAGAGAGAAGGGGCAGCTAGAGAAGGAGAGATACATGGAGAGAGAAAGAGAGAGAGGGGGCAGCAGGGGGAGAGAACGAGAGAAAGAGAAAGAAAGAGAAAGAGAGAGAGAACAAATGGCATCAACTGGGTTTGGAGCAAGAACATGGCAGATGGAATATAATGTGGAAAATTGTGAAGTTATTTAGATTAGTGGGAGGAACAGATGTGCAGTGTATGTCTTAAATAGCAAGAGATTCAAAAGTGTAGATGTACAAAGAGACTTGGCTAACATGCAGGTGCAGCAAGCTATTGGGAAGGCATGGTCTGTCCGCCTTTACCTCAAGAGGATTTGAGTACATGAGTAGTGAAGTGTTGCTTCAATTGTAAAGAAGCTTGGTTAGACTGCAACTGGAGTATGACGTGCAGCTTTGACCCAGTTACCTCAGAAAAAACTGTAACAAAGGTTCACCAGACTTGTTCCGGGGATGGTGGGTCTGTCTTATGAAAAGGGATTGGGCAAACTGGACCTTTATTCTCGAGAGGTTCCAAGAATGAGAGGTGATCTCATTGAAACCTACAAACTATTATTATTACTAATTAAAAAGGGATAGATGAAGGCAAGATGTTTTCACTGGTTGGGGAATCTTGAACGGGGATGAAATTTCAAAATAAAGGACACGCCAATTAGGACCGAGATTAGTTTTGTTTTTAAAAAACAGAGGTTCTGAATCTTGGAATTTTCTATTCCAGAGGGTTGTGGAAGCTAAGAATAGAGTATGTTTAAAACCGAGATTGGCAGATTTCTAAACAACAAAGAGACATGGGGGTAGTGTGGAAAAAGGCATTAAAGTGGATGTTTAGCCTTGATTATATTGAATGGTGGAAAAGGCTCGATGGGCCGAATGGCCTATTCCTGCTCCTATGTAATGAGAGGAAATAGAGCACGAGTAAAGGGGAGGGGGGGGGGGGGGAAGAATGCAAGATGATAGTGAGGGCGAGAGGGAGGGAGAAAGGGAGTTCGAAGGGGAGGGCAAAAGGGAGGGAGAGAAAAGAGTGGGAGAAAAGGAAAGGGGGGAAGAAAGCGAGGGAAAATGGGGGAAGAAAGCAAGAGGAAAGTGAGGGCAAAGGGGAGGGAGAGAGAGAGGGAGGGAGGGAGGGAGGGAGAGAGAAGAGGGGGAGGAAAGGAAAGGGGGGAAGAAAGCGAGAGGAAAGTGGGGAAAGACTGAGGGAGTTGGTGGATGGAAGAGAAAGGCGGGGTGCAGAAGGGGGCAGTTTTATACTGGATATATTTCCACTAGTTTTCATTCTTGTAGGCATTAACGGGCGAGATCCTGTTTTTCCAGAATCAAAATGTGAAGCAGTTGAATGGGAAAGTTGCAATATAAACACGAGAGAGCTGTGCACTGTGAATATGTTTTCCATCAGCCTCCCACAACTGATCATCTTGAGAGAGCCCTATAGCTGGCATTATAATGTCCACAGAGCAGGAAGCTGTAAACTGAGGCCTGCACAGTGGCAGAATATGGAGGCCACATCTCCTCTTGAAACAAATGAAGTATTTCTCATTACCGAGAATTCTACTCCAGTGTAGGGGGTGGGAAGTCATTAATTTTGATGGGGAATTTTCATACCTATCCTTCCATTTCCCATGGGAATTTTACTAAAATTCCAGCTAACTGCCAACTTCTTTTCCCCCTAGACTGCAGGATTTTGGAGTGGAGGGGGGGGTGGGGGGGGGGGGGGGGGAAGAGACATTTTGTGGGCACTGTCCAGTCTTCCTTAGAGTGCCGTTAATTCTTTTTCAGTGGAGTTAATCTGTGGTCTCTAAAAATTTAAACAGAGAACCCAAAGTCTACTTGGCCTGTTTAAGAAGCCCAGATTGGAGCGGTTCAGAAATAGGAATTCCCTGTACATCCCATCGGTGTTCCATTTCAAACACTCTGTAAAACTATTGCACACAATTCAATGACCTTTGATGCAGTTCATAAACCCCATCCATGGGAGGCGCTCCCCCGAACGTCTCAGAAGAAAAGGCAACAAATTTAATGTGTCTCCCCGGTGAATTTGGTGTTGAGGGGGATTCAATTCAGGTGGGAAGGGTGGCAGGTGGGGACCCAGCTGCCTACCCGCCCCCACCCCAATTTAGGTCCACAGTGGAAAGAAAGACCAGTGGGTGGTCATCCCACCGTGACACCAATTCAACTGAGACCATTAAGTCACCAATTAATAACTATTCATGGATCTCATTATGTGCTGCTAGTACTAATCCAGCAGCAGGTAGGGCAGCTCACTCGAGTGGGACTGATTGTGGGTTCCTGGGGAGGGTTACCCTCATTCAAAGGCACTCAGGGTCTGATCGAGGGACCCGGAAGTGGAGCGGCCCCGAGAGCCCCTCTGCCTTTGCTGACCGATAGCGCCCTCCACCCCCAACCCCCGCCACTTCACTTTCTCCCCCATAATGACCACCCCCCCCCCACCGTCACTGATCTGTGGCCTGGGATCCAGTAATGATTCTTGGCCTTGGGTAGGTGTAGTACCAGCAGCAACCTCCATCTCCTTTGTGGTCCTCCTGTTTAATAGAGCTGCAGGACTCTCTCTGACTGGGTGGCAACTCTTGGCAGGTGGGACCCTGCCCCTGGGGTCCTTAATGCCAGGGTCGGCCTGCTGACGTTCAATTAAGTGCCTGAACGATTAGTAAGTGCCAGATTTAATTTGGCAGCCTTTCCTGAAGGGATGACAAGGGGCTCCTGTCGCTCTGCAGCCAGTGGCACAGATCCCCGTCTTCCCCACTCAATACCGCCCAGGTACCATACCTGTAGCCATGTTAAGACCATCACAACAGACAAGGCCACTCCCACCAATATCCCCAAACAGCCATGGGTGCCTGTTTCCGCACTCACTGGGGCCTTTACACAAATTCAACCAGAAAACAAAAGCATCAAACAAAGCAACCGCACCCCACTCAAAGTTTGCCTTTCCCAGTCTTCTTCCATCCTCCTAGCTCAGGGTATCGGCCGGATACTAGTGGAACCCGTATCCATGGGTACCATTTGCTCTCTAGTTCTGCGCAGTAAATTGTTAGTGTTCAGAACCAGAGAGAGACTGGCCCCAGTGCGTAGGTGGCTTATATCCCCAAAGGGGATGGGCAGGCTACAAAAAGAAAGGAACACAGATCTAGGCAATCGCTAGCCTTCTTTCCTCTCCTTAGGCCGGAGAAATGGAGAGTCAGCTGTGGATGTTGATTGGTTCCAATTCAACTCGATCAGCTGCCGGAACATGGGGCCCGCTCCAAAGGCCGTATAAATAGAACTAGGCCTTCGAAAACAAGGCTTGGACATGGGGGTAGATCACCCACGATGTGGGACACTCATTCCACCTCAACCTCAATGTCAGTCTGTCAATTTTAAACAAAGAGCAACACACAAAAAAATAAAATAAAAACTGTAGCCATGGAGACTTTTGTTGCTAAAATGCACATTCATCACTGTCCTCAAGTACATCTCACCTCTACTCCCAATCCTCATCATCTCTCGCTCATAGGACTATGCTAACATCAGTAGCTCAACCTTATTTGGAAATTTCCCCCGAATCCCAACCCCCATCCCCTGAAAAAAAAAAAATCTATCACCCAACACTTGTAAAAGTGATATTTCGTCATGATTCTGTCTGCAAAGTTAAAGTGCTCATTATTACAAAATATTAAATCATGGGAACTACAGAGGACCGCACAATTCCCAATTCACAGTATTCATTGAATAAAGTCTGCTCGAGTCACAATTTGTCGGTTTAATTCCATCCATGATAAATCACCAGTCCTTTCTTGACCGAAAGCCATCGTCACCAGGTTGCCCCTCACCTTGGCCCCTCCATCATTGAAATTTTCGTCGCGAAACACTCGTGCGCCCCTGTAATCCCAAGATAGCATTTTGGAGGGAGATTTATAAAACACTATACTTACTCCAAAAAAAAAAAAAAGAAAGAAAAACAATCAGTTCTCCTTAAATAAAAGGATGGTCAAAAATCTGGAAAAATGAATCACCCAAGAGTTCAAAGAAAGCTGGCACATTTCGGGGAGAGTTTGTTTCCTGGCATAACTCGAATCATTCCTCAAGCAACAAAACTCCGTGTGCGTCACAGCAACAACTGTGCTGTGTCCCCAGTGCCAACGTGTTGAAAGACAGAAAATTAAAATTAAAATAGCGATCTGCTATTCTGAACAAATGGACGACATTTACTTGTGCCCCTTCACGCCGTCACCAGAAGCACCCCATTATTGTCCTGGGATCTTTCCTCCATAACACAGATTGGCACATAGCAAATCTCCCAGGCATGCTAACATTGAGGAGCGTGGGGAAGCCACAGTAAAGGGAGGGAATGGGGGGGGGGGGGGGGGGGGGGGGGAAAGAGTTGTGGGGGGGGGGGGGGGAAAGAGTTGTGGGGGGTGGGAGTGGAAAAGTGGGTTAAGACAGGGTCTCAGGACAGAATGTCAAATTCAGAGACACAGTCCCTCTTCAACCCCGCCCCCCCTCCCCCCTCCCCCCACCAGCCAAACACTAAAAGAAAATACAGGCAGCAAGGGAATGGGTGCTGCGCAAATATAGTGCCTCTTTGTTTTATTTCGTTTCCCCCTTCCTGCTGTTTATTAACGTCTCATCGTTAAGCAGAGGTTTCGGGCTGCCGGACAAGGCTCGCGATGGTCAACTGAGTCCACCAGCTGACTCTCCGGCCGACACCTTCTCAAGGACATTGTTCACAAATTCCGACGTCTGACCTGCCACGGAGCTTCCTGCAACACAAGACACGAGAATCAAGGTCGGCGCTGAGCACGAGGGCAAATCTTTCGCACAGATAGAAAAAATTATTCAACCACAGGTAATTCTGTTGAGGTGCTCTGCAGGTCAAGCAACATCTGCAGAGACGGAAACAGAAGTGAATCTGGCTCGGGGCGCGATTTTAACCTAACCTCTCTGTCAGGACACTGCCAGGGTCAGGTACCCTACTGATTTTACCCTCGATTACAGTCAGTGGGGAATAATATAGGGCCAGTGAATTAGGTTAAAATCCACCCCCCCCCCCCCCCCACCCCCAGGACATTTATTCGCTCATTAATTATCATCCATACTTCCGATGGGTGGACACTTGAGGGCAATACATTTGCAGAACTATGGGGATAGAATGGGACTGACTGTGTCTCTCAAATGAGCGTCAGCATGGACTCAATGTTCTGATTCCATTGTTCTTCTTCAAGAGAAGGCTATGAGGAACTTTGGGAGAGGCATTGCAAATCGCGCAGAGTTGAGATGGACTAAATAAAAGAGAAACTGGGCGGCACGGTGGCGCAGTGGTTAGCACTGCTGCCTCACAGCGCGGTGGTCCCAGGTTCGATCCCGGCTCTGGGTCACTGTCCCTGTGGAGTTTGCACATTCTCCCAGTATCTCACCCCGACAACCCAAAGATGTGCAGGCTAGGTGGATTGGCCATGTTAAATTGCCCCTTAATTGGCCAAAGAATAATTGGGTACCCTAAATTTATATTAAAAAAAACAGAGAAACTGTTTCCACTGGCTGATAATCAGAGGGCACAGATTTAAGGTGATTGGCAAAAGAACCGGAGGTGATAAGAGGCAGAAACATCTTATGCGACACGTGGACAGGATTTGGAATCAGGTGCTGGGTAGACTAGTCGACACAGATTCAATGGGAGCTTGCAAAATGGAATCGGATAAATACTTGAAGGAGGAATAAATTGCGGGGACGTGGGGGAGTGAAACTAGCTGATTGTTCTTCGAAAGAAGCAGCGCACACTTGATGGGCTGAATGGTATCCTTCCGTGCTGTACAATTCTATGATTCACAGGCGGTGTTCACTGACAAGTCAAGCTAGTTACCAAGAGCGCAGGAGTGTGCTTCGTGTCTGCATGCAGAAGAGCATATGGAACTGTCATGTGAGAGTACCTTTAAGAAATGGATGTTTATCAAATAGCTGCAGTGGTGTCAGAGTGTGGGTGGAGCTAGGCTGGCTGTCTTTCACTTTTGTCTTTGAGCAGACAGCTACCATTCAGCCCATCACGGGGCTGTTTAGCACAGGGCTAAATCGCTGGCTTTGAAAGTAGACCAAGGCAGGCCAGCAGCACGGTTCAATTCCAATAACAGCCTCCCCGAACAGGTGCCGGAATGTGGCGACTAGGGGCTTTTCGCAGGAACTTCATTTGAAGCCTACTTGTGACAATAAGCGTTTTTCATTCATTTCATTTTCAGTGTGGTTTAGTTTCGCCTACCGAGCTGGATAGCTACAGGCAAAGCAAGCAGCTGTATAATGATCTCACTCTGCAATCTATAGACTGTCTCCCGATCATTTGAGGATTTCAAAGTAATATCTGTTTCTGTAGAGAATTTAAACCTGTTGTCTTTCTTTGAAAAGGGTCTTTTGTCCTTTAGATGGTGTTAGGAAAGTTACGAAGGGATCCTTATAGAATATTGTATCTGTGGAGATTATTGGTGTTGATAGTTGTTAAGATGTTTACTGTGGGTTTATAAAGTGTTAACTGGATTCATAAATAAACATGGTTTTTGTTTTAAAAGTACTTTAGCTCTCTGTTGCATCACACCTGTAAAGTGGGCCCTTGTGCTCCCATAACCAGAATTGTCGTGGGTCAGGTGAACTCCATGATACATTTTGGTGTTCTCTAAACCCTGGCCCATAACAGGACATAGAAAGGTTCAACAATTATTTTAGGGGAAGGCTGGATAAATATTTACGTAGCATTTAGTGCCGCAACAGGCCACTTAACCCCACCTTATGCTAATACTGGCACATTACTTTGCCCTCATCCCATTCACAGAGAGACTAGTTTTTGATTGGGGTTCACAGTGGGACTAGCTTTTGATTGGGCAAGCAATAGCCTCCTTTCATCTACCATTCTAAACAATGATAAGCAGGACGCAGTATTGGACAAAATAGAATTGAAGACACATGGAAACCAGTGAGCTGGAGGAGGGGGATGCAGGCAGCAGTGTGTCTGTCACACCTTGCAAGGATTTAAAGAAAAATTGATGTGCTGTGCAATTGTGAAGTTAGACGGTAGATATAAAGGTACAATGGTGGGATGATTATGTAATTGGAGTAACAAACGAGGAGGTCTCAACTCACAATCCAGAGAAAAGAAATTCAAAGCCCATCATGGCAGCTTTAAGAAAATATTTAGACAAGAAACTTAAAAACTGGCCTCAGCAAAAAAAACTATGCACTTAATGAAAGTGAACCTGACAGCAAAACAGAAGTCGTTTTAAGTGATCTATATTTGTATTGCTAAATATTACAAATATTACAAAAAAAGGTAGATTTAAGTGATTTTAATTTAGCGGTTCTATGCAAGAGGACATAGAACATATAGTGCAGGAGGCCATTCGGCCCATCGAGTCTGCACCGACCCACTTAAGCCCTCACTTCTACCCTATCCCCATTACCCAATAACCCCTCCTAACCCTTTTGGTCACAAAGGGCAATTTATCATGGCCAATCCACCTAACCTGCATGTCTTTGGACTCTGTACAAAGTAAAGTAAAACTCTAATTAGATTCATGTTGGACAAAACGTGTTTGCACGTATGGGGAGGTTTGGTCAGTTCAAACGGAGATTCAATTGTGCTTAGAGAGGTTTATGGTGTGAAAAGTAAATAACAGCTTGGAGAAGGAAATAGTGGTTGCTCAGTAACCAGGGGCATCTTTATGGTAGAAAGGCTTTTTTGTGTGATTGTGTTAACTGAATTCATTGCAATTGGTGACAGGTAGCTAGGTGGGAACGTCTCGCTTAGCTTTGCTTGAAGAAAAGCCATACAATGGAGTGATGGTTAAGAAAGCCAGTGTCAAAATTCGGCTGGTTCAGGAAACTAAGAAAAATAAAGAGAAGTCTGAAGTTAAAGGAACAGAGAAAACAGGATACTGTTCAGTGAAGATAGAGAAAGTTGAGAAATAGTTGGCTAGTGAGAAGCCAGAAAGATATCTGGAGTGGTTCTAAGGTTTGCATTATCTTACTACAGTTTGTGAGATGTTAATTGCACAAAAATTGTAGAGCAATCAGTGGTTGGATCCCAGAGTTGTGTACAAGCATTCAAGACAAAGGAATCCTGAAAGGAGGGTTGGAAAACCTGGAAGCGTATCCTTGATTTTAAAAAAAGTAGAGAGGAAACTCTGTTTGAAAGGATAAGTGGGAAACCTGGAGGTGAGGATTTCAAAGTAATATCTGGAGGTGAATTCTTTTAAAAAAAAAAAAAAATTGAGTACCCAATTCATTTTTCCAATTAAGGGGCAATTTAGCGTGGCCAATCCACCTACGCTGCACATCTGGTTGGGGGGGTGTAATTTGAGGAGAAATCTACAGAAGATAGATTGAGTGGCATCTGCCATTTAGTTTCAGAGTGGTATGCTATCCTTGAAATCTGTGTACATTGTGAGGATCGGGGGGGGGGGGGGGGGGGGGGGGGGAAGAGTGAACGAGGATTGTATTATCATCAAACCTTTCAGTTTCACAAAAGTTTTTTTGTTAAAGACTAATTGGCAGCCCTGTGACTCGGTTCCTCTACATTTTCTTATTGCGTCAGGGCTCCATTCTGGGACCTGCCCGTTCTGTAGTAGCGTGAACTAGGATCGCAATACACCTTCCAATCTTACCTAATCTGACTCAGTCCCACACAAATACAATTAACTATTCGCTCAGTTGTATCAATCCACAACTCAGTGGTTAATAAAGCAGTCTATAACCTTGTTGAAGCAACTTGGAATGACTAATGAATGCCAGCCTTATCAACCATGCCAATAATTCCTGAATTTAAAAAATGAAGTTAATACCAGAATTACGCTAAACAATAACTGCTTGTGAGATGATGGCCGGGATTCTGCAATACGGCGGGTAAGTATTGACGCCGATGTAAACAACGAGCCTCCTGGCCCAGCGATTCATGCCCACAGGGGGCCAGCACAGCACCGGAGTTCTCTGCGCAGCGTCAGCACGCGGCCCTGCACTGCTGGCAACATAGCGGGCCAGGCGCGGAAGAAGGTAAGCCCCCCCCCCTCCTCCGGATCGTGTGTGCCCGCCGATTGGTGGCCCCCGATCACGGGCCTGGCCGTCGCGGAGGCCCCTCCGGAGTCTGATCACCCCGCTCCCCCACCAGGACGGCCACCGCAGCCGCGGGTCCGAGCTCCCGCCGAGTGGAACCATGTTAGAACCACACCGGCGGAACTCGGGCAGTCGACCGCGGAGAATCTTTCAACGGCCCCCAACTGGCGGCACGTTGATTGCGCGCGCACGGCTGTCGGCGATTCTCCGGTCACCGGAGAATCGCGACCCGGCGTTGGACTGGCGTCGTGGGCCGTCTCGCCGTCAACTCCGCTTCTCCGAGCCGGTGCGGGCTCGGAGAATCCCGGCCAGTGTACTTGATTATACTGAAGAACACAACATATTAAACAGTTTTAAGAAAATAACCTCCATGCACAGGATGTGAGCATCACTAGCAAGGCCAGCATTTATTGACCATCCCCATTGCTCTCACCTTCTTGAATACAACTGGATGGCTTGCTATGCCACTTCAGAGAGCAGCCAAAGAATCAACCACATTGTTGTGGGGTTAGAGCTCCTTGTAGACCAGAGGGGAGGTGGTGGCAGAGTGGTATTGTTACTGGACTAATATTGCGGTGATCCAGAGTAATGCACGAAGGATATTGGTAGGATTTTAGAATCCATTATTAAAAGTTCATGACAAAATAGGACCGAGTCAGCACGGCTTCACCAAGGGGAGGTCATGTCTGACAAATCAGTTAGTTCTTTGAGGGAGTAACAAGGAAGTTAGACAAAGGAGCACCAGTGGACGTGATTTATTTAGATTTACAGAAGGCCTTTGACAAGATGCCTTATAGGACACTATTAAATAAGTTAAGAGCCCATGGTGTTAAGGGCAAGATCCTGGCATGGATAGAGATTGGCTAACTGGCAGAAGGCAGAGAGTTGGGTAAAGGGGTCTTTCAAGATGGCAGCCGGTGGCTATTGATGTGCCTCAGGGGTCTGTGCCTCAGGGGTCTGTGCTGGGACCACAACTTTTCACAATATACACTAATGGGGCGTCATTCTCCGCCGGCGGGAGTCTCCGTTCTGCCGGCGCCCGGGGGTTTCCCGACGGCGTGGGGCTGCCCCACAATGGGAAACCCCATTGACCGGCCGGTGTTAAGGAGACTCCCGCCGGCCGGTCGGCGCAGAAATGTGGCGGGGCGGGTAGGAGAATTTCGCCCATGATCTGGAAGAAGGAACTGAAGGCACTGTTGCTAAGTTTGAAGAAGATACAACGATCTGTAAAGGGACAGGCAATATTGAGGAAGCAGGGGGGCTGCAGAAGGACGTGGTCGGGCAAAAAGGTGACAGATGGAATACAATGTGGAAAAGTGGGGTATTGTACTTTGGAAGGAGAAATGGAGGCATAGACTATTTTCGAAATGGGGAAATGCTTAGGAAATCAGAAGCACAAAGGGACTTGGGAATCCTTGTTCACGATTCTCTTAAGGTTAACGTGCAGGTTCAGTCGGCAGTTAGGAAGGCAAATGCAATGTTAGCATTCATGTCGAGAGGCCTAGAATACAAGAGCAGGGATGTACTTCTGAGGCCATATAGTCAGACCCCTTTTGGAGTATTGTGAGCAGTTTTAGGCCCGGTATCTAAGGAAGGATGTGCTGGCCTTGGAAAGAGTCGAGAGGAGGTTCACAAGAATGATCACTGGAATCAAGAGCTTATCATAGGAGGAACGGTTGAGGACTCTGGGTCTGTACTCATTGGAGCTTAGAAGGATGAGGGGGGATATTATTGAAACTTACAGGATATTGCGAGGCTGTGACACAGTGGACGTGGAGAGGATGTTTCCACTGGTAGGAAAAACTAGAACCAGAGGACACAATCTCAGACTAAAGGGGACGGTCCTTTGAAACAGAGATGAGGAGGAATTTCTTCAGCCAGAGGGTGGTGAATCTGTGGAACTCTTTGCCACAGAAGGCTGTGGAGGCCAAATAACTGAGACAGAGATAGATAGGTTCTTGATTAATAAGGGGATCAGGGGTTATGGGGAGAAGGCAGGAGAATGGGGATGAGAAAAATATCAGCCATGACTGAATGGCGGAGCACTCATAGATTTCATAGAATTTACAGTGCAGGAGGCCATTCGGCCCATCGAGTCTGCACCGGCTCTTGGAAAGAGCAACCTACCCAAGGTCCACACCTCCACCCTATCCCCATAACCCCAGCAACCCCACCCAACACTATGGGCAATTTTGGACACTAAGGGCAATTTAGCATGGCCAATCCACCTTACCTGCACATCTTTGGACTGTGGGAGGAAACCGGAGCACCCGGAGGAACCCACGCACACACGGGGAGGATGTGCAGACTCCGCACAGACAGTGACCCAAGCCGGAATCGAACCTGGGACCCTGGAGCTGTGAAGCATTTGTGCTATCCACAATGCTACCGTGCTGCCCCTAAATGGGCTCGATGGGCCGAGTGGCCTAATTCTGCTCCTATGTCTTATTGTCTTATGGACCCAGGTTCTAATCTCAGCATGGCAGATATGTCTAATGATGAACATGAAACCATTATTGATTGTTGGAAATAAAATATCCACCTGCATCACTAATGCCCTTTAGCGAAGGAAGGCCGTGACCCCTGACTGAAAAGGGGGGAATGCCCTCTGAAATTACCCTGTTCAAGGGCAATTAGAGATGGGCAATAAATTCTGGCCCAGCCAGCAATGTCCACGAATGAATAAAAACATTAATTCCCCACTGTTTAAATGCCCTGAGATTATTAGTGCAGACCTCAGTTCAGTACAGTGACCGATGAGAAGAGGTTCCCTCTTCAACACCAGGTTGCCCGTCCTGATCCCTATATGGTCAATCGTGCTATGGAGTGCAGAGAAACCTCTACAAGGGATCAAATGACCTAAAGACGCCAACCCCTCTGTACTTGGACATGGTGGTGGCAACCTAGAGCCACCACCAAATCAGCATGAGTATTTTCAGTGTAGGAGAGGAGCACGTTAATTCTAGGGAGCTAAACAATCATTCCAATAGTAGATTCTCAACCGAAAATATACCCTTGCGCCTCAGAAAAGGGATTTCCCCCCCTCCCTTGCAATAAAGCACTTGAATGAATAATTACACAACTGCTTTGAAACACTATATTTTCCATTACAAATATTAACATCCCCCTCTTCACGAGGGGAATGAAAAAGATAACTCCTCTAACTGAAGGAAATCAGTCACTTAAAGCTATACTGTAGAGATTATCATTAATCACCTGGCCTGTCTTGTACCCGCGCCAACTCAACAGCACTAGAGGCGGCTCAGAGATTTTTTGCCTGGCCCTATTTGCCAATCAGATATGAGAACCTTCCATTGCAATGTCTGCTGTAGCTTACAGCAAGGCAAGAGCAGACACAACAGAGAGCACGAGAGGCTCTTAATTTCTCTCCTTCCCGTTTGGCACAAAGAGGCCGCTGGTGCCTTTGATTTCTCAGATTTCTTCAATTCAAAGCCACTGCACATTCTCCTTATCTGGCTACAAAACCATGGAACCGTGACGTTCCCCAGTAACTGATCGAAACACAGCCTCAAAATTCAATCTTGCACAGGCCGGAATATCCACGAGGAAAAGGAACATGAACGTTCACCTCAAGACGTATTGCCCGTCCCCACCTCGTTGCCCTGTGAAGGTGGTGATGGGCCCATTGCAATCTGGAGGTATTCTTATTGATGCTTTGATTCAACCGAGTGGCCTGCGAATCAGCCACTTCCCAGGGCGGGTGGTGTGGTTCAGCAGCTTCATTTCAGCTCAAAAAGGTTCCCTTGGTTTGTGAACCATTTGTGTTTTTAATCCGACAATCCGGCAGGTTCATGGTCAAAAAAAATGGATTCTATTTCTATAACGCCTTTCGCAAGCTCAGGATGTCCCACCGCGCTTCACAACCAATGCAGTGCTTTTGGAGTGTGGTCACTGTTGTAATGTAGGAAACTAATTTGTACGCAGCAATCTCCCACAGACAGTAATGAGGTGATGGTCAGATGACATGCGTGCGCGCTTAAAAAAAAAAAAGTAATGTTCATTGAGGGACCCTTCAGCTTAATGTCTCATCGGAATCGACGGCACCTCCAGCAGTACTGCATTCCCCCGGTACCGCGCTGGAATGTCAGCCGTGATTTTGTACTCGAGTCTCTGGAGTGGGGGCTGAAACCATGCCGTCTGACTCAGAGGCAGCATTATGCACTGAGCCTTGGCTGCCAATGTTACCAGTCTTTGATTTTCAGGGTTTTAAAATTAAATACAACATTTTCTAACTGCCACGGTGAGATCTGAATCAATGGTCATGCTCGACAAACTTGCTCGAATTTTTTGGAGGATGTAACCAGCATGGTGGATAATGGGGAACCTGTGGATGTGATATATCTCGACTTCCAGAAGGCGTTTGACAAGGTGCCGCATAAAAGACTGATCCAGAAGGTGAGTTCGTAGGGGATTGGGTATAGAGTATTAGATTGATTGTGGATTGGCTGGCTGACAGGAAGCAGGCGGTCGGGATAAATGGGTGAACTGTAACTAGCGGCGTGCTGCAGAGGTCAGTCCTTGAACCTCAACTGTTTGCAATCTATATAAATCATCTGCAAGCAGGTTGCAGATGATACTATGAGAAAGCAGGAGGATGAGGAGACAAAGAGTTTATAGACAGATATAGATAGGCTAGGAGAATGGGCAAAATTTGGCAGATGGCGTTTAATGTGGAGAAGTGTGAGGTTATCCACTTTGGCCAAAAAAATAGATCTAAATTACCTAAATAGAAAGCAGATTCAAAATGCGTCTGGGCATTTTGAGGGATCTGGGCGTCTTCATTAATTCATGAATCTCAGAAAGCTGGTATGCAGGTCCAGCATGTAATAAAGACAAATGGAATGTTAGCGTTTATTGCAAAAGGATAAAGGTAGAGAAGTGTTGTTACAATTGTATAGGTGTTGGTGAGACCACATCTGGAGTATTGTGTCCAGTTTTGCTCTCCTTATTTGAGGAAGGATGTGGTGGCATTGGAGGCAGTTCAGAGGAGATGCATCAGATTGATTCCGGGGATGAAAGAGAAGAGATCAAACAGTTTGGGTTGATACTCGCTGCAGGTTAGAAAGATGAGGGGGGAATCTGAACAAGGTAAATAAATATTAAGATGGATTGATGAAGTAAACGTCGGCCAAATGTTCCCCGTAGTGAGGCAATCTAGAATGACAGGTCACAGATATAGGTTGAGAGGCGGTAGATTTAAAACTGAGATGAGGAGGAACTACTTCTCGCAGAGGGTGGTGAATTTGTGGATCTTGCTGCCCCATAGTGCGGTGGAATCCGAGTCATTAAATGGTTGAAGAGGGAGATGGATATAATTCGGATGGAAAAAAAAGGTTTGAAGGGATATGGAGAACAAGTAGGGAGGTGGATTTGAGACTCAGGTTTTACACATCTTTTTTCAGGTTTCCTTTGTCTTAAAAGCTTTTACACAAACTCCCGAGGTCCAGCCCCCGATTTCCACAATTATTCAAAATAATGTACCCCAAACTGTAGTAATTTCTCACAAACCTTAGCACTATTCCAGATATTGTTCTGGCCTCCCACAATCCAATGCCTTTTCACTCTGGTGACTTTGCTGAATAGTAATCTGTTCTGGTTTCCAGTTTCCTCTGCTCCATTATCTCTAGACATCTTGGACACACTCTTCATTTCTCTAATTTCCTTAACTAGCTGGACTTTAGATCTCCGGCATCTGTTTTCTTAACCATAACTCCATAGTCTGGCCTTTCTTCCAGCAAGGCTGAGAGAGCCTTCTCAAACCAACTTCTCCTAGAGTTGCCTTTCCTCTCACTACTCATCTTCAACTGCAAACAAATTAGCCAAACTAAAACGATTCTCTACATTACAAGGTGCCAGTTAAGCTGGCTTATTTACTCTTCACGTCATAACCCTGTCTAAGCACAATATAATCACAGTGTGAACTGAAACAAGCCCCCACACACACACAAACACCTTTGTCCAGCATTAATCTAACCATAGGTTTCACCCATCCAGAGAGAGAAACATTCAATTAAACCCGCTTAAAACTATTCCTTATTTCTAATGTTGACCAATACAAATATAAAAACGCCACAGCGGTATTGAGGGAGTGCTGCACTGTTGGAGATGCTGCCAAGCGCTGGGTAGACATTTCTGTCTGCAATAATCCTACAATGCCTCCTTTCATTTAGCACGGAATGCTCTCTGGTCAGCTGAGGATGAATCAGGGGCCACTCAAAAGCTTTTTGTCACCATCCCTCATCCCACCTCATCCCCCCCTTTTCTCCTCAAATGCTAAGCGCCTTTTTGGCCAGAGTCCCTGTTCCCTTTGGAATGACTGGAACAGCTCCAGAATACTGGAGGGAAGAAGAAACAAAAGAACCTGCATTTATGTACCACCATTCCACATTGTCAGGCCAGTTTCAATCTTGGAGCCAATGAATTACTACTCAGTCACTTTTGCAGACAAATGTGACTGGGTCCCACAAACAACAAATGAAGGAGCAATTACAGAGCGTGTTGGGAGAGGGTGGAATGTTGGCCAGGACTTGGGGACAACTCTCTTACTCTTCTTAATAGCACCATGGGTTCTTTCACATCCACTTGAGAGGCCGGGAGTTGCGGGGGTGGGGGGGGGGGGGGGGGGGGGGGGGGGGGGGGGGAACGAGGGGGGGGGGGGGGGGCGGGGTTGTTGGTTTTAACGGTTCATTCTGAAAATGGTGCTCGAGACAATGCAGCACTCCGTCAGCGAAGCAACCGATTTCTGGATTTACTTTAGTCAATAGCAAAATTTACAAAAATAAAGTTACACAAGTAAATTTAACTTTATGTCAGATTTTGATAGGATAACAATTATTCCTAATTTTCTGCTTTAGTTGCATCTGCATTACAGGCTAATATCTGTATTCCACAACATTTATCTGGGGAATTCTGGCTCAACCAGGCCTGACCAGCTGATATTAGTCATCTTTTGTTGGTTTTTAAAACATTACCAATCCTCTGGCTTCAGTTTAATACTATCCTTAACTCTCTTGGTTAGCCCTGGTGACTTATTCCCTTCCGAGAATCCTTGGGCGTCATTCCCGGCTGATAATGAAAACCTTCAATGGAAATAATCTAAAGATGGGTCTTGACGATTTCCAGTGATGGAGCGATGACTAGTTCCTTTGCCAGCTTGTTCCATCTTCTTGGGAAGAAAGATTGTTCATACACTGCACTGCCCTTGGTAACAAATGGTCTTTGTAGTTTGTGAGCATGACTATCTCATGTTTCGTCATTGCCAGATGGCACTAGGGATGTGTTTTTGTCAATTCCCACCAGTCCATTCCTGGAACCTGGGCAGTCGATGTTTCTCCCTCCATGGCTGTCGTGATTCCCGTTGCAAATCTTTGATCGAGGGTGTGACATTGGGGTATTTCCCATACTGATTCATGTCAAATTGTGCAGCATGCCTTTGGATCGCTTCAATCTTATTTATATCTCTTGGCATTTAAAGATCCCACACACAAATTGCGTACTCCAGGGTTGTCTGCTGAACGGTCAAAGTCAAAGCTGGCCAATCCACCTCGGAAGGGGTTTCCAGAGATTTTGCAGCCAAAGCAATGGCCATCAATAGAAGCACTGGAATTCAGGGATGCACAAGAGGGCAGAATCGGGGGAAAACACCAAAATCATGAGTTGGTTTACCCTGTGCCCTCTCCAGCCAATCAGTAGGATTATTCTGAAACTCCCTATCATTGGGAAAATCAAATTGGCCCAGGGAGCTTTGGGGAAGAGGTCATTCGGGACAGTTTCCTGGAATGCGTTGCGAGCCAACCAGGGGAATCAGGTTATTTTGGATCTGGTAATGACCAGGCTTAATTAACAATCCCAGAGTGAAAGATCCCCTGGGAAATAATTACCATAACATGGTAGAATTTAGCATTAAGTTTGAGAGTGAGAAAAATGGGTCAGAAACAACTGTGCTAAACTTAAATAAGGGTAATTAAAAAGGAATGAGGGAAGAGTTGGCTGGAGTGGACTCGGAAAAGATGGTTGACCAGTAATGGCAGACATTTATGAAAATAGTTCATAACTCAAAACAAAGATATACCCCAGTGAGGAAGAAGGGGCAAAATTCTCCCCCAACGGCGCGATGTCCGCCGACTGGCGCCAAAAACGGCGCCAATCAGACGGGCATCGCGCCAGCCCAAAGGAGCGGAATGCTCCACATCTTTGGCGGCCTAGCCCCAACATTGAGGGGCTAGGCCGACGCTGGAGGGATTTCCGCCCCGCCAGCTGGCGGAAATGGCGTTTGTTGCCCCGCCAGCTGGCGCGGAAATGCGGCACATGCGCGGGAGCGTCAGCGGCCGCTGAAAGCTTCCCGCGCATGCGCAGTGGGGTGAGTCTCTTCCGCCTCTGCCATGGTGGAGGCCGTGGCGGAGGCGGAAGGGAAAGAGTGCCCCCACGGCACAGGCCCGCCCGCGGATCGATGGGCCTCGATCGCGGGCCAGGCCACCGTGGGGGCACCCCCCGGGCCCCGCGCCCTCCCCCAGGACCCCGGAGCCCGCCCACGCCGCCTGGTCCCGCCGGTAAATACCAGGTTTGATTTACGCCGGCGGGACAGGCAATTTCTGGGCGGGACTTCGGCCCATCCGGGCCGGAGAATTGAGCGGGGGGTCCCGCCAACCGGCGCGGCCCGATTCCCGCCACCGCCCAATCTCCGGTACCGGAGACTTCGGCGGGGGCGGGGGCGGGATTCACGGCGGCCAACGGCCATTCTCCGACCCGGCGGGGGGTCGGAGAATGACGCCCAAGGATTCTCGGAAGGGAATAAGTCACCAGGGCTAACCAAGAGAGTTAAGGATAGTATTAAACTGAAGCCAGAGGATTGGTAATGTTTTAAAAACCAACAAAAGATGACTAAAGAAATAATAAAGAGGGGGAAGATAAAGATAAACTATGAGAGGAAGCTAGCAACATAAAAACAGACAGCAAAAGCTTCTTTAAATATGTAAAAAGGAAGAGAGGCCAAAGTGAACATAGGCCCTTTAGAGAATGAGACTGGAGAAATAATAATGGGGAACCTGGAAATGGCTGGAGTTAAACAAATACTTTGAGCCAGGCTTCATGGTGGAAGATACTGATAACATTCTAAAAATACTAATTAATAAATTGAAGGGGGAGGAAATAAATGCAATGACAATCATGAGGAAAAAAGTACCGGGGAAACTAATCGGGCTAAAGGCCAATAGCACCCCCACCCCCCTCCCTCCCCTCTTACGAAGCCCCTTGAGAGGTTTTGTCGCAACAAGGTGATCACTTGCCTTTGCGAAGATTAGCACAGGGCTGCCGGAAGCAATCCAATCAGGGAGAGGGAAATGCAGCGAAAATTAAATGCCGTAAAGCAGGAGGGGAGAGATTAATTCAACAAAAGATTATTTTCCCTGTGCTGTGGAATGTTGGCAGTGAAGTTTTGCGTGGGTTTTGGAAATAAAAACCTGATCCAAATCAGACACTGTAGTGACCAGCAGCCAAAAGTTGTATCATGTTAATCAATGACATCACCACCAACCACTGCCAAAAAACCTGGGCCTTCTTAGCAACATGTATCAAGTCGGAGGTATTAGCATTCCCCAAGGCAAGGTCAAGCAACATGCAAGGCTGAATGGTGGTTCCTGATTACGTGCGGGAACACAGCAGTTATCTGATGGACTGAAGGGTTGAACGCTTTTAATATGATGCGGAGATGCCGGCGTTGGACTGGGGTGAGCACAGTAAGAAGTCTTACAACAACGGGTTAAAGTCCAACAGGTTTGTTTCAAACACTAGCTTTCGGAGCGCTGCTCCTTCCTCAGGTGAATGAAGAGGTAGGTTCTAGAAACATATATATATATATATAGACAAAGTCAAAGATGCAAGACGATACTTTGAGTGCGAGCATTTGCAGGTAATTAAGTCTTTACAGATCCAGAGAGAGGGGTAATCCCAGGTTAAAGAGGCGTGAATTGTCTCAAGACAGGGCAGTTGGTAGGATTTTGCAAGTCCAGGCCAGATGGTGGGGGATGAATGTAATGCGACATGAATCCCAGGTCCCGGTTGAGGCCGCACTCATGTGTGCGGAACTTGGCTATAAGTTTCTGCTCGGCGATTCTGCGTTGTCGCGGGTCCTGAAGGCCGCCTTGGAGAACGCTTACCCGGAGATCAGAGGCTGGATGCCCTTGACTGCTGAAGTGTTCCCAGACTGGAAGGGAAAATTCCTGCCTGGCGATTGTCGCGCGATGTCCGTTCATCCGTTGTCGCAGCGTCTGCATGGTCTCGCTAATGTACCACGCTTCGGGACATCCTTTCCTGCAGCGTATGAGGTAGACAACGTTGGCCTCGAGTATGTACCGCGCACTTGGTGGGTGGTGTTCTCATATGTAATGGTGATACCCATGTTGTTCTGGCACGTCTTGCAGTGATTGCGTGGTGTCGTGGTCGCTGTTCTGAAGTTTGCTGGAAACAATGGTATGTTTGAGGTTGCACGGTTGTTTGAAGGCAAGTAGCGGGGGGGTGGGGATGACCTTGGCAAGATGTTCGTCTTCATCGATGACGTGTTGAAGGCTGCGAAGAAGATGTCGTAGTTTCTCCGCTCCAGGGAAGTACTGGACGACGAAGGGTATTCTGTCAGTTGTGTCCCGCGTTGGTCTTCTGAGGAGGTCGGTGCGGTTTCTAGCTGTGGCGCGTTGGAACTGTCGATCAGTGAGTCGAGCGCCATATCTCGTTCATACGAGGGCATCTTTCAGCGTCTGTAGATGTCTGTTACGCTCCTCCTCGCCTGAGCAGATCCTGTGTATATGGAGAGCTTATCCATAGGGGATGGCTTCTTTAATGTGTTTAGGGTGGAAGCTGGAGAAGTGGAGCACCGTGAGCTTGCGGTAAAGTGAGGTGACCATCCTTAATGGAGATGAATGTGTCCAAGAATGCAACCGATTTTGGAGAGTAGTCCATGGTGAGTTTGATGGTGGGATGGAACTTATTGATGTCATCGTGTAGTCATTTCAGTGATTCTTTGCTGTGGGTCCAAAAGGAAAAAAATGTCATGGATGTATCTGGTGGATAACGTCAGTTGAAGGTCCTGTGTGGTGAGGAGGTCTTGTTCAAACTTGTGCATGAAGATGTTGGCATATTGAGGTGCGAATTTGGTCCCCATGGCTGTTCTGTGTGTCTGAATGAAGAACTTGTTGGCGAAGGTGAAGACGTTGTGATCCAGAGTGAAGCAGATGATTTGCAGAATTGTGTCTGGAGATTGGCAGTTGTCGGTGTTGAGTACTGAGGCTGTTACAGCAATGCTGTCGTCATGGGGGATGCTGGTGTAGAGTGCCGAGACGTCCATTGTGACGAGGAATGTTCCTGGTTCAACTGGTCCATGGGTGCTGAATTTCTGTAGTTCTGTCCTATCCCGACAGAGGCTGGGCGTTCCTTGTACGATGGGTTTTAAGATGCTCTCGATGTAGCCAGAGAGGTTCTCACACAGGGTCCCATTGCCTGATACAATGGTGTGTTGGCCTTGTGTATTTTCGGGAGGCAGTAAAGATCTCCAATGCGGGGAGTACGTGGGATGAGAGCATGTAAGGTGCTCTGAAGGTCTGGATCCAAGGTCTTGATCAGTCTGTTGAGTTGGCGAGTGTGTTCCTTGGTCGGATCTGCGGGTAACTGTCTGTAGTGTTCCTGGTTGTTGAGTTGCTTTTAATATAAATCCTAGCTATCCGACACTGAAACAGGTTCACGGATCTTCCAGAGGTAGCAGCTGCCTGGCAAAAGATCTGGAAGACACCGCTGGTATTCGCTGTTGAAATTAATATTTGCTACATTGACTCTCAACTCTAACTTACTCTTGTGCCGAACTTCAGAACCCCTCGTCTTCCTCAGCCTTCCCTTCCATTTGCAGTCTCTTGGGTTACTAAAACCCACCTTAAGTTTCCGTAGTTATTGCTCTTTTTAATCTTCTTTCCAACCTTGTTGAACACAACCCAGTCCACCTCACTGTGTTTTTGAAGGGTGGGTGGCGTGTGGGCGGATAGTACAGGGAGCAGATTTCAATGTAACAATCTTTACAAAGTATTAGCAGAGAGGAACTTCTGGTCTATGGCTCATTCCATCTCATCGACAAATTCTTCTATTCCGGTCTCCAGCATGCATTTACCTAGATTCCTCTGAAATGCATCGATATTATTCACCTCCACTGCTCCCCTGAGAAGCAGACTCCACATTATAACTACTTTTATTTTTACAAATGAGAGGAAGGATCACCCATTTTTGTAATATAAGAGTCATAGGGCAAGGCTCGGCTCGAAGAACGGAACGTCACTAACTTCAACACCCCAAACCCTGGGCAAGGCTCTGACTATTGGGAATGTGTCACAAAACTTGGATAAGGATTTATCTTGGAGAGCAATGGAAGGGTTGAGAGGGATATGTGGAAGTGAATGAAGGAGCAACAATAGAGGAAACCAAATTGGAGAGAGCCATAGGAAAACCATAGCCACAGGAAAACAAACATTCATCGAACTGCTGCTCTCGCCGCATCCTGAAAGCCACTCAGTGCTTCGCGGCGCCACATGAAGACACTCGACATCTCTCTCCAGCAGCACAGTCTTACTCTCTCTCAAAGCTGTCCCTGTCCCCAGTTTAATTTCATCCCTTGCATCATTTGATGCCTTAACAAGAAACTTTTCCTGTTTCTTGCAGATGTTAAGGAACACAAGCTTCAACAACTTAGCAACACCACTGCCCCTCCTAGGCCCTCCACCAGTCCCAATCCCTCGTACCCCATTTCTTCCTAGTCTCCGCCCTTGGTGTTCACGACACCCTCCGATCTTCCCCTCGCTGAGGCTGAGAGTGCTGTTCTCAACTAAGGAAAAATATTTCTTCCAGGAAAACCAGGGAATGCACATGGAGAAAGCAGGTAAATCAGATCACACAAGGGGCAGGCACTCCGAAGTCAGATAATACATTCTCGCAAGACTAGCAGGTTGAAGCCTCACCGGCCAGACCAGTCACCCTTTGGAACATGAAAATGTTTTTTTCCCACTCCACAGATTACTACGAGTCTCCAGCACTTCTGTTTATATTTCAGATTTCCAGTGTTCTTTGGACTTTTAGAAGAATGAGTCATCTGGAGGGAGAACGAAAGCAAACGCTCGAGGTGTTGTTAAAGCACAAGGTGACAGAGAAACCGGAGCGATCACGAGCAGCGAACAATAGAACCAACAAGGTCAATTGCCTGGTGTGGACAACAAGGAGGTGCGACCAACATTGGAGCGCGCTACCAACGGAGGCCAACAGCATCATGATCAGATCATTCAGAATTTGACAAGGGAGCTGGAAGAGTCTTACCCAAAGCAAATAAAATCCTCTCGGATTTCGGAATGCTACTGGAATGTGGAATGTTAGGAAAACATGTTGCATAAATTTGACTTGCATTCCTTCTCCAGGGTAATCGGACAAATGCTGTCCGAGCCAGTGACACCCACATTCCATTAAAGAACACGATTTTGAAAGACTGAAGGGGTGGTCGCATTGAAGTGTTTAAAAATGCTAACGGGGCAGATATGGAGATACTATTTCCACTGGTAAATATGGCAACAACAACAACGGGGCATAATCTTCAAATTAGTGCTGGGCTATTCAGGAACGAAATCCCGCACTTCCCCTCACACAGGTTGTAAGAATCTAGAGTAGACTGCTGCAAACGATGCTCGGCCAATTGGAGATTCCAGACCGAGAGAGGTTTTTGTTAAGTAAGGGATATGGAGCCAAGGCAGGTAAACGTGAATTTAGGTACGGATGATGATCTAAATGAATGGCAGAGCAGGTGTGAGGGGCTGAATGGCCTTGCTCTCATTCCTCGGTTTAGCGTTATAAGAGACAGTGTGTGCCGAGAGACTGAAATGGGGTTAGAATTCTGGATGAGTTTCGAATACCCGCTTCAATGTAAAACACAGTGATTCCCGATATCCGAGTCCAGAATTCTCCAAACACACCAGGGAATTCTGCTCTGGAATTGGTTGTATTTTTATCAGCAATTACATATGCTGGGGAAGAAAATCTGGCAAATTAAGGTAGAATGAATGGGTGTTCCACAGGGATCCGTGCTGGGACCACTGTTGTTTGTGATATACATAAATGATCTGGACGAAGGTATAGGTGGTCTGATTAGCAAGTTTGCAGATGACACTAAGATTGGTGGAGTAGCAGATAGTGAAGGGGACTGTCAGAGAATACAGCAGAATATAGATAGATTGGAGAGTTGGGTGGAGAAATGGAGTTCAATCCGGGCAAATGTGAGGTGATGCATTTTGGAAGATCCAATTCAAGAGCGAACTATACCGTAAATGAAAAAGCCCTGGGGAAAATTGATGTACAGAGAGATCTGGGTGTTCAGGTCCATTGTACCCTGAAGGTGGCTGCGCAGGTCGATAGAGTGGTCAAGAAGGCATACGGCATGCTTTCCTTCATCGGAAGGGTTATTGAGTATAAGAGTTGGTAGGTCATGTTACAGTTGGATAAGACTTTGGTTCGGCCACATTTGGAATACTGCGTACAGTTCTGGTCGCCACATTACCAAAAGGATGTGGATGCTTTGGAGGGGGTGCAGAGGAGGTTCACCAGGATGTTGTCTGGTATGGAGGGTGCTAGCTATGAAGAGAGGTTTAGTAGATTAGGATTATTTTCATTAGAAAGACGGAGGTTGAGGGGGACCTCATTGAGGTCTACAAAATCATGAGAGGTATAGACAGGGTGGATAGCAAGAAGTTTTTTCCCCCAGAGTGGGGGACTCAATTACTAGGGGTCACGAGTTCAAGGTGAGAGGGGAAAAGTTTAAGGGAGATATAGAACATAGAACTGCGTGGAAAGTTATTTACGCAGAGGGTGGTTGGTGCCTGGAACACATTGCCTGCGGAGGTAGTAGAGGCGGGCACGATAGCATCATTTAAGATGTATCTAGGCAGATACATGAATGGGCAGGGAGCAGGTGGATACAGATCCTTAGAAAATAGGCGACAGTTTTAGATAGAGGATCTGGATCGGCACAGACTTGGAGGGACGAAGGGCCTGTTCCTGCGCTGTAATTTATCTTTGTTCTTCTTTGTTCTAGCAGGACAGCTGGATGGTTGAAGAATCACACTTGGCCATACTCTAATCATATATTAAATAAAAACTAATCTTTTGTCAAAAAAGGAACTGATTTAACTCCACAGCTAAACACACAAAGGCTTTTGATGATTTAAAACTCTTTCTTACAGCCTAGAGATTTTCTTAAAGCCCATAGCATTTTATATAATGAATCAAAAATAACATTTAAAACGTAGCATTTATAGGCGGCACAGTGGTTAGCACTGCTGCCGGACAGCGTTGAGGACCCGGGTTCAATCCCAGTCCCGGGTCACTATCCGTGTGGAGTTTGCACATTCTCCCCGTGCCTGTGTGGGTCTCATCCCCACAGCCCAAAGGTGTGCGGGGTAGGTGGATTAGCCACGCTAAATTGCCCCTTAATTGGAATTTTTTTTTTTAAAACGTGGCAATTAAACACATGTAAATGCAAGCAGTTACACTGCTAGTGTAATAAACTGATCAGTTACTCAATGTAATGTTGACTGCAGGTTTCACCTTGTGAGCTACAGGTTGAAATCAAGAACTATGTCATCACAGTAAAGTGGATCTAGTATTGCAATTTAAACAATCTAAATTAGCAGATTATTTATTGTAGTTATTTTAAAAAAGATATTGTGATCACTCCCCAACATTGGCTGCAATTCCAATGTTCTTCAAAGAGGCGCCAGTTCTACAACTGCAATTGTATCGTTGTTCACTGCCCTTGAAAAGGTCAAGCTGTCACAGCAACAGTGTTTGCGATTGGTGACGGGGGTGAGAGATAGCAGCCAATCATTGCCAACCTATGGAGCACCTGCCCTGGCAACAGAAGTTGCCTTTTAATTGAGCGCAGAATGTTCAGAGAGTAATTAGCCTCTAACTGACCTCAGCGTTACTGTAATTAGAGTTTGTTCACGCAGAGCACATGAATAGTATTAGGTGCATTTGATAAGGATGCAGATGCACTGGAGAGGATGCAGAATGTATTTACGAGCGCGGTTCCGGGATGGAGGTCTTCATTTGCATGAACAGTTTGGCAAAACTGATCTCCTAGGAGAAAAGGCGGCGGGGAGAAAATTGGATAGCGGCATTCAGAATCACGAGGGGTCTGGAGTAAGTAGATGGGGAAAAGCTGTTCCAATTGGCGGAAGGGTCCAGAGGACACAGATTTAAAGTGATTGGCAAGAGAACCAGAGGTGGCACATAAACGCAACCAGTGGTTCAGATTTGGAATGCACTGCCTGAGAGCGAGTTAGGGGCAAATTAATTTGTGATTTTCAAAAGGAAGTTGGATGATTATCTCAAACGAAAATTGCCCACGGGTGGAGACGGGCCATTAGCGGGATAGAGAATCCCAATGGCAGATAATTCCGGACAATGACTCTGATCCTAGTATACCAAGTAGCCAATCATAAGTTACGGTGAATGACTGATTAATGTGCAGCCGGCATTAACTCCATATCAGAGATCTATCAGATCAATGACTGCCCTCAGTCGTTACCCATCTTAGTGTAGGGAGTTCACTTCAAACAATAAGTGCAACATTGATACATCCACATATCGAATTCTCAGCCTGAGGGATCAACGCAACCCAAAACCCTAACCTTAAGTAAGACACGAGTCTTGCACAACGCTCAGAACTGCCAGAAGTAAGCCAAATATTTTCAGTGTTTTATGTGTACTGTTGAGTTAACTCCAGCAGTCCAGTGACAGAGCACTCTATAAACAGGTTCAAAGCACTAGTGCCCAAAGCCGGGGGAACATTCTGCAATATTGAACTATCCCCCTCCAGTTTAGAGACTTGAGAACAGGTGTCGCAGCGACTGAACAGAACAATATAAGATTGCAGGAGGTCTCCTTGCACAATTCTGCTTCTGTACTCAAATGCAAAGCTACTCTAGATCTTAGTCCAACGGGCTCCAAGAGTTTGTGCTACAAATTTATGCTTCCTGCTACTTTCCTTCCCAGGAAATTGGATGGTAGTGTAGGAAACATCTTTTCTACACCTTGCAAATCCAATGTCTACAATCATGACAGTTACCCGGGATCGAACCCGGGTCCTCAGTGCCGCATCATGCTGCCCCGTAAGGGATTCATGTTGCAGAGCGAGGTAGCATAGTGGTTACTTAACTAAGAATCCAGAGTCAGGAGTTCAAATCGCATTCTGAAAGCTGGGGGAGCTTAAGTTCAGCTAATGTAGCATAAAAAGCTAGCATCAACAATGACCATAAAGACCCAACTGCTATACAACTCCTGAAGGAAGAGACGATACACTGCCTCAGCACCATTGCAATGTGGTTGAGTGTCGATTACAAACAGCTACACAGAAGTATAATACATAAAGACCGCAGCATTCACGGCAGCAACTCATTATCACCTTCTCATTACAGATGGATTTTAAATGCCAGCCTTGCCAGCGAATGCCCACCCATTAAAAAAAAAAATCTGCCTACTCCTAAGATTATACTCACAGCATTATAACATTTCCACTCCTCAATGTAATGACAGAAAGCTACCAATGAACTGGAACTAGATTAGATTTTTCAACAAGAGTTTCACCGTTAAAATTTTAGCCAAGTTTCAAATTAGATTTCCCTCCAAGTCAAAAGTTCAGTCTTGTTCTTACCGATTGTATCATTCATGAGTTTTTCCAATTTTCCGATCAAGCTCTCTTCTTCAGTTCCACCGCTGTTTTCCACCCGCTGCATAATCTGACGCTTGATTGCGACAATAACTTTCAGTAAATTATCTTGTGACAAAAGAAGAAAACAAAAAAATCACTTGCATTTTACGTCTGGTCTTATTCTCATTTGACAGCAACGTGGCAGCCATTGTGTGCACAGCAAAGTTCTCCAAAGGGTCTCGAGGGGAGGCAAGTCCATTCATTGGTCATGACACCAAGAACAAACCCCCTTCAATAATCAAATATTGCCCCAAGATCAGCAATGCATGCCTAAACAGACAGGTTATAAACCTAACTCAAAGGGCAGGATATCCAGAGTTGGATGTGGGACAGGTTCAAGGTGAGAGGGGGAAAGTTTAAGTGAGATGTGTGGGATAAGTGTTTCACGCAGAGAGTGGTGGGTGCCTGGAACATGCTGCCAGAGGATGTGGTGGAAGCAGGCACATTAGCAACATTTAAGAGGCATCTGGATGGATACATGAATAGGGAGGAAATAGAGGGATACGGCCCGAGTACGGGCAGAAGGTTTTATTTTTAGTTAGGGCAGCATGGTCGGCACAGGCTTGGAGGGCCGAAGGGCCTGTTCCTGTGCTGTACTTTTCTTTGTTCTTTAAATAACAGGACAGAGGGTTAGTTAATGAAACCAACTGACGACGGAAAAATTTGCAGGAGGACAGAGGTAGGCTGGCAGAATGGGCAGATCGATGAAAGATACAATTTAGTGAAAGCAAGACTTAGGGAAAGAATGTCAAGATTTTAAAGAGTATACGACAAAGGGACTTTTGCATGCAGATATACAGATTATTAAAGGTGGCATTGCAAGTAGATACAACTATAAAAGAGAGGCTCGCTCTGAAGAGGAGTCATCCAGACTTGAAACATTAACTCTGTTTCTCTCCCCACAGATGCTGCCAGACCCGCTGAGTGTTTACAGTATTTTGCTTTTATTATAAAGGAAGGCAAACTAAAACCTCAGGGTTTGTATCTAGGGGCACAGGATACAAACACAATTTGTACAAGAGCCTAGTTATGATTATTGCAATAAGCTCTGGGGGGCCTCGCTAGTGAAAGGACATTAACTTTTTAAAAAGCGTTTCAGAAATTAATTGGTACTTTTTGCCGCGTTCATGGGGTCACGGCCACGTTCAGGGGTCACGGCCAAGTTCAGGGGTCATCAATGCGACGGAAAAGACTTGAAAAATGAAATATTTTTCTTATTAGGGCCAAAAGGAGCTTCAGAATTACACAGCGACATACGGAGATCTGCTTTCATGGGTCAATTAGTTGGAGAGCACAAAATTAAAGGTTATAGAAAATAACGGGGAGGTTGATAAAGAGGGTGGGTTACAACATGGGGGTTATCAGCTGCCAACAGATGTCACCCCTCATAAAAGGAGAAGCCATCAAATAGCCAATCTATTTTCTCGAGCTTTTTATGATTCTGTTCCAAAAGATACATTTCATAACCTTTTTTATATTTATTTCATCGAACGGTGCAAAAAAAAAAAAAAAAAAAACAAGAGGCCAAGGTTATTTTGATTAGACCTGGGCAATTAAGGAAAGAGAGAAAGAGCATTTCTATATTGTCACATTCTCAGAATACCTTACTAGCAACCCGTTAATTGTTTTTGGAGCGCTACGGGGGAAATTGAGACAGCCAATCCTTGAAAAAAAAGGTCTCAGCAAATTAAATAGAATAATCACCTTCAAAAAGGTAAAATGGGTTTGCTGTGAATGAAAAAGCTTCTGATGAATGCAAACTGAGTGCACAGCGTAAAAGTCTCACTCAGTTCGACCTCGGACACAAGAGGTGGTTGAGTTTAATGAGAAATTTCAAATTTACCAAATGTCAGGCACTGTTTGCGGCCCAGAAATTGCACTTTGCCCAACCTCCCCATTCCCTTGCTTGCTTCGGACTCCGGCACAGCACCACCTCTCAGAAACAGGCCAGAACCCAACTCAGGCTGGGTATATACACAGCGGGCAGAGGTAGAGGGCTAGCACTCGGGCTTCAGAAACGTCTCCCCAGCAGGATCAACGTGGTTGGGTTGGGGGGGTGGGGGGGGGGGGGGTGAGCGGAAGAGGTCCCAGATGTCTTGCTGTTCTGGGACATCCATCCACCCCCAACACTGGAAACCCCCCTCCCCCCAAGGTGACTCCTCTGCTTCCCCACAAGCTCTGGTTAGCACTACAGAGTTGGACAAACTCACCATGCTCAGTGTTCAGACCCCACAGCTTGATTTTGTTGGCCTCATGTTGTGCTTTCTTCTTTAGTCTGCAGGCCCTACACACGCAGACACACACACGCAAAGAGAAAACAATGGGTAACAGGGGAAAGCACATGATACAACGCCATGTTTCCGATTCTGACCTTAGAGAATGGCCACATTAGGAGTCATTCATAAATACTTCAAATTGTAATTCGACGCAACTTCCAAAAGATTTCTAACAGAGCAATTCACTCTGCAAGTGAAGTTGTACATTGTTTAAATATTTGCAATTAAAATAGATGCATATAGCAAGTGTTCAAAGTGTCGACACAAGAGCATATAAATTATTCAATTTAGAGATTCAAGAGCAGACGTTTCTGAAAATAGTTCCTGACTCACAACAAAGATATATCCCAGTGAGGAAGGAGGATTCTAGGAAGGGGCTAAATCAACCATGGTTAACCAAGGAAATGAAGGATAGTGTTAAACGGAAAGAAAAAACATGTGACAAAGATTAGTGGTAATCCAGAGGATTGGGAAAGTCTAAAAAAAACACCAAAAGATGACCAAAAAGTAAAAATGAAAAGAGGGACAAGATAAACTGAGGGTAAACTAGCAAGTTTATATAAAAACGGACAGAAAGAGCTTTTTAAAAGATATAAAAAGGAAGAGGGAGAGGCCAAAGTGAACCCAAGGCCTGCATTTATATGGCACTTTTAATGAGTGCCAGGCATCACAAAGCATCTCACAGTCCAAGGGGATACTTTTTGAAGTGTAGTCACTGTTGTAAATTAGGAAATATGGCAACTAATTTGCACCCAGCAAATTGCCATGAACAGATAATGATCGGATAGTCTGTTTTTGTGGCCTTGATTGAGGGATAAATATTGGACAGGACACCTGGGATATCTCCCCTACTCTTCCTATCTGCCTAGGGAGAGGTAAATGAAGGCTTGCAACTCCAGAGTGCTTTTCACAATTTCAGGGCATCCCAGGGTGCTCGAAAGCCAACAGCTTAGATTTTTGAGATGTAGACCGGAATTCTCCAGTCATTAGGATTCTCTTTTCCTGCTGGCAGTGCACCCCCTGCCTGTGGGTTTCCCGGCAGGGTGAGGTGGGGTGGTTCTAATGGGAAATCCCATTGACAAGCGACAGGAATGGAGAATCTCACCGCCAGCGAACGACGCGTGACCGAGCAACACGCGGCTGGGGAGGGGGGGGGGGACCGGAGAATCCCGCCCGTAATCACCGATATACTGCAGAACGCGAGAGTGCGTCTCAAAAAACAGTGGATATGTCAAGAACGTCCGCGGTATTTTTAAAAACATTGCACGCCACTCTTGAGGGCGAAGTGTGCGCCTGAAAAAACGATTCAATCTACTTGATGCCACTCAAGCGAATTGCTTGCTGATTTTATTTACCTAGAAGCCAGTTTATTTTTCTCCTTTCTGGACCGTGGTCTGGCGTTCACTGGCAGTTCGTTCACTGGAGTCAGCTCATCAATTACCTTGTTGAGTTTTTTCAGTTCGTCCCCGATGTGGAGCAACTTTCGCGGGTTCGGCGTCAAGTCGTCGACATCCGTTCGACGGGATTTCTTCGCCATTCGCCGTCCTGGATCACAAGGAATAAAAAGGACCACATAGGAAAGGTGGAACTCTCCACAGTAATCCTACACAGCCCGCCACAAAAATGTTCTTGCCTCGGGCACCTTTCAGGGCGCTGGGCTGCAGAACGGAATTTTAAAAGATCACTTTTTAATCCTGATAACACGGCCAAATAGCAAGGGAAAGCATATTGGGTGATATGTTTCAAAGTGACCATTCAGCAATGGGATGGCCATGCTAAAGTGAAGCTACAGAAATCCCTCTCGCTTCTCTCCTCTCCACCCTGAGGGCGTTAACTCCTTGGCATTATCCTTTTCGCAAATTTGCAATCCTGAAACTTAATGAGATGGCTACTATTTGAATACGACGCTTGACCTCGAGGGCAACGATCATGGGAGAGTCATTTTGCCCAACCCGATAACCAGACCCGGGTTGCTGGCAGGCAGATCACATCACCACACGGAGTGAAATCAGGTCACTCAATGCAGGCCAGCAGTTGAACCCGGGGTCTTTTTAAAAAATCTTCGTCTGAAGAAAGGCTAGATTAAGAAATAAAACACAAACACAGCTTCTCGTGCTCCTGGGAGATGAAGAAAGGAAAAGGGATGAAGGCCAAGAACGAGGACATGCGGAGGACCCCAAAGTGGAACAATTTGATTCAGGGGTCCCTCAGCAATTGCCACCGTCTATCGTCCTTCGTGACGTTTGCCTCTTCTGACCTCTCATCCTCACCTCTTGGTACAGCCCCTATTCCTACAAGAGCCTTATTTATGGCCTTGACCGCCTCTGGAGTTGGGAATACTATTTAAAGTCGGAAGTGAATTCAAGGTGTGTTGACTTCTCTCAAAATAAATCGGTCCTTATGCATGTGCAAGATGAATAATCCAGGTACCACAAAACCTGCCAAGATTAACAACCTGTACAATTATAGTTCATGTTCAACAGAGATAGGCAGTTTTTAAAAATTTTTTTTTTATCATAATGTTCAGGACTGAACAGACCACTACCGTTCCCATGACTGGTCGCAACAGTTAAAAATAAATCATGTACTAAATCAGTCTCTTCCTCTTACACCTGAATCGGATTTCCGAAAATACAAAGCCAATTTCCTCTTGAATCTCCACCTCCAAAGCCTCAGACATCCCATTTGAAATATCGACTATTCCATGTGCTAATATTGTCCACCTCTTCTGATCTTGAATCCGCGCCAATTCTTGTTGAGTTGGTAATTATGCTCATTTGCCGAAACCACTAGAATTTTGAATTTCTCAATAGGATCTCCCTGCCTTTTAACTACTTTAGGCAGGTTGCCAATTACCCCACCATTGTTCAATGAGAGCTCATTCTGTCTTCGGGCACCTCTTCCACCATCCCGGACCGCTTTCCGGAGTTATTTTCGGGACCCTCCTGGTGACCAGGCGGCGGGGGCGGAGCAGGCATCTGCACCACCTCCTCCCGCTGGTCCAGGACCAGGGAGGAGCTGGAGGAGATTCCCCCCCTCGATGATCCCGGTGGTGGGATCAAGGCAGGCCCTGGGTTGGTTAGTGGGCCCATGTCGCCCGCAACCTCTGGGCGACTCCCAGAATCTGGCACATCATAATTGAAGATTCTTTTGTTTTTCTGCATCCGCAGATAGTGTCCTATTGGGCCCCCCTCCACCAACACCCCGACTCCCTCCCCCCCTTTCCCTTCTGTTGGTACAGAGGCGAGGGTATCTGGTTTCTCCAGCGTAAAGTTTAGTGCTTGTACCATTAGTTTTTTGCACAACTGCGTTGTGAACTGTTTTAATAATCAAAGTATCCTACCCCCCCACCTGGTACGTTGGTACTGAGGGGAGGGTACCCTGTTTCTCCAACACAAAACTAGTTCAGGTCTGGGCCGCTAATATTTCAATGGTGAGTAAGTGGATGGGAGAGGAGGAGGGAGCGGCGTGGAAGAGATTAGAGAAGGCGTCCTGTAGGGGGACTAGCCTACAGGCTATGGTGACAGCCCCATTGCTGTTCTCACCGAGGAACTACACAAGCCGGTGGTGGTGGCTACACTGAAGATTTGGGGACAGTGGAGACGGCATAGGGGAAAGACTGGAGCCTTGGGGGGGTCCGCGATAAGAAACAACCATAGGATTGCCCCGGGGGGAATGGATGGGGGATATGGAATGTGGCAAAGAGCAGGAATAACGCAACTGAAAGATCTGTTTGTGGATGGGAAGTTCGCGAGTCTGGGAGCGCTGACCGAGAAATATGGGTTGCCCCAAGGGAATGCATTCAGGTATATGCAACTGAGGGCTTTTGCGAGGCAACAGGTGAGGGAATTCCCGCAGCTCCCGACACAAGAGGTGCAGGACAGAGTGATCTCAAAGACATGGGTGGGGGATGGTAAGGTGTCAGATATATATATATATATAGGGAAATGAGGGACGAAGGGGAGACTATGGTAGATGAACTAAAAGGGAAATGGGAAGAAGAGCTGGGGGAGGAGATCGAGGAGGGGCTGTGGGCAAATGCCCTAAGCAGGGTAAACTCGTCGTCCTCGTGTGCCAGGCTAAGCCTGATTCAGTTTAAGGTATTACACAGGGCGCATATGACTGGAGCACGGCTCAGTAAATTTTTTGGGGTGGAGGATAGGTGTGCGAGGTGCTCGAGAAGCCCAGCGAATCATACCCATATGTTTTGGTCATGCCCGGCACTACATGGGTTTTGGATGGGGGCGACAAAGGTGCTTTCAAAAGTAGTGGGGGTCGAACCAAGCTGGGGGTTGGCTATATTTGGGGTTGCACAAGAGCCGGGAGTGCAGGAGGCGAGGGAGGCCGATGTTTTGGCCTTTGCGTCCCTAGTAGCCCGGCGCAGGATATTGTTAATGTGGAAAGAAGCCAAGCCCCCGGGGGTGGAGACCTGGATAAATGACATGGCAGGGTTTATAAAGCTAGAGCGGATTAAGTTCGTTCTAAGGGGGTCGGCTCAAGGGTTCACCAGGCGGTGGCAACCGTTCGTCGAATACCTCGTAGAAAGATAGATGGAAGAATGGAAAAAAGGCAGCAGCAGCCCAGGATCGGGGTGGGGGGGGGGGGGGGGGAAAGAGGAGGAACCAGAAGGACTCTCAGGGTTGTTAATATATACTGTATAGTATGTATAGGTCGTTGCGACAGATAATTATATATTGGACTGTTAAATTATATTTTTGGAGTGTTACTTGTGATAAGGCAGTTGCCAATTAGGGTTAGTTTTCATTTTTGTTATTTATTATTTATTCATTTTTTGTTTATAAAATAGGTCATTGTTATTTGTGTTGTTATAATATTGTGTAAAGGATGCACAATGTACTGTGTTGGTTGACCAAAAATTTTCAATAAAATATTTATAAAAAAAAAAAACTAGTTCAGGCCAAATCCCCATACCCTACAACTCCCTTACAACAACAAACTGCATTTATGTAGCACCTATGATGCAAGGAAATGTCCCAGATGCTTCACGAATGGGCATAAAAGAAAAGGTATCTTGCGGCATTAGAGTTTTCACAGTTGCTCACCATTCTGTAGGTTTCATTCTCACCTTGTCCAACGCCATTCTCCTTCTGGTACACATTACTGGGTAAGGTGTAGCAGTCCCACTCTGAGGGCTGCAGTGTCCGCTCTTGTTTGCTGGGCGTGACGTGGCTATCGCTATACTCCCAGAAATAGCGGCGCTTCAGTCTCCTGCCGCCCATCTCGGAGGCAACATCTGCAGATGTTTCATGCTCGTTCCCTGTGAAAAGATGGCACGAACACTTAAAATAACCTCCCGAAACTTTGCAATTTTCACCTCCAAAACTCTGGAAAGCATGGACCTGTCCACGGATGAGCTGGGCAAAAGGAGCAGCAGGTCCAAAGTACCGAAATCATCATCACATTGAGAGATAAGACAGGCATTCAGTTTGGCAAGATGAACAGAGAACACAAGAAAGCTCACTCACATCGCTCTATCCAACATTAATCTCGGATTATATTATCAACTCATTCCCCCGCGCACACCCTCCCCACAAAACCACTAACTGGTTATACCCTATTTTTACAATACCTTGCTAAGGAAGAAAAAAAAAAAATCAAGCAATATTGTTAACATATTTATAATTTTTAATCCCCTTCAATGCTTTTCACATCAGTGTTCTTTTCTGGACATTTCTGCACATGGCAGCACGGTGGCACAGTGGTTAGCACTACTGCCTCACAGTGCCAGGGGCCCGGGTTCAATTTCGACTTTGGGTGGCTGTCTGTGTACGTGCGTGGAGTTTACACGCCTCTCCCAGTGTGCGCGTGCGTGGAGTTTACACGCCTCTCCCAGTGTGCGCGTGCGTGGAGTTTACACGCCTCTCCCAGTGGGTGTGTGCGTGGAGTTTACACGCCTCTCCCAGTGGGTGTGTGCGTGTGTGTGTGTGTGTGTGTGTGTGGCGTTTACACGCCATCCCAATGTGTGTGTGCGTGGAGTTTACACGCCTCTCCCAGTGTGTGTGTGTGTGTGTGTGTGTGTGTGTGTGTGTGTGTGTGTGTGTGTGTGTGTGGCGTTTACACGCCTCTCCCAATGTGTGTGTGCGTGGAGTTTACACACCTCTCCCAATGTGTGTGTGTGTGTGTGTGTGTGTGTGGAGTTAAGAACAAAGAAAATTACAGCACAGGAACAGGCCCTTCAGCCCTCTTAGCCTGCGCCGATCCAGATCCTTTATCTAAACCGGTCACCTGTTTTCCAAGGATCTACTGCCCTCTGTTCCCCGCCCGTTCATATATCTGTCTAGATGCATCTTAAATGTTGTGCCCGCCTCTACCACCTCCGCTGGCAAAGCATTCAAGGCACCCACCACCCTCTACATAAAAAGCTTTCCACGCACATCTCCCTTAAACTTTCCTCCTCTCACCTTGAAATCGTGACCCCTTGTAATTGACATCCCCACTCTTGGAAAAAGCTTGTTGCTATCCACCCTGTCCATACCTCTCAATTATGGGGCAAGGGGCAATTTAATGTGGCCAGGTCCCCCCTCAACTTCTGTCTTTCCAACGAAAACAATCCTAATCTACTCAACCTTTCTTCATAGCTAGCACCCTCCATACCAGGCAACATCCTGGTGAACCTCCTCTGCACCCTCTCTAAAGCATCCCCATCCTTCTGGTAATGTGGCGACCAGAACTGCACGCAGTATTCCAAATGTGGCCTAACCAAAGTCCTATACAACTGTGACATGACCTGCCGACTCTTGTACTCAATACCCCGTCCGATGAAGGCAAGCATGCTGTATGCCTTCTTGACCACTCTATCGACCTGTGTTGCCACCTTCAGGGTACAATGGACCTGAACTCCCAGATATCTCTGTACATCAATTTTCCCCAGGACTCTCCCATTGACCGTATATAGTCCGCTCTTGAATTAGATCTTCCAAAATGCATCACCTCGCATTTGCCTGGATTGAACTCCATCTGCCATTTCTCTGCCCAACTCTCCAATCTATTTATATTTTGCTGTATTCTCTGACAGTCCTCCTCGCTATCTGCAACTCCACCAATCTAAGTATCATCTGCAAACTTGCTAATCAAACCACCTATACCTCCGTTCAGATCATTTATGTATATCACAAACAACAGTGGTCCGAGCAAGGATCCCTGTGGAACACCACTAGTCAACTTTCCCCATTTTGAGACACTCCCTTCCACCACTACTCTGTCTCCTGTTGCCCAGCCAGTTCTTTATCCATCTAGCTAGTACACCCTGAACCCCATATGACTTCATTTTTTCCATCAACCTGCCATGGGAAACTTTATCAAACACCTTACTGAAGTCCATGTATATGACATCTACAGCCCTTCCCTCATCAAGTAACGTTATCACTTCCTCAAAGAATTCTATTAGGTTTGTAAGACATGATCTTCCCTGCACAAAACCATGCTGCCTATCACTGATAAGTCTATTTTCTTCCAAATGTGAATAGATCCTATCCCTCAGTATCTTCTCCAACAGTTTGCCAACCACTGACGTCAAGCTCACAGGTCTATAATTCCCTGGATTATCCCTGCTACCCTTCTTAAACAAAGGGACAACATTAGCAATTCTCCAGTCCTCCGGGACCTCATCCATGCTCAAGGATGCTGCAAAGATATCTGTTAAGACCCCAGCTATTTATTTCCTCGCTTTCCTCAGTAACCTGGGATAGATCCCATCAAGACCTGGGGACTTGTCCACCTTAATGCCTTTTAGAATACCCAAAACTTCCCCCTTCCTTATGCCGACTTGACCTAGAGTATTTAAATATCCATCCTTAGCCTCAACATCCGTCATGTCCCTCTCCTTGGTGAATACCGATGCAAAGTACTCATTAAGAATCTCACCCATTTCCTCTGACTCCACGCATAAATTCCCTCTTTTGTCTTTGAGTGGGCCAATACTTTCTCTAGATACCCTCTTGCTCCTTATATACGAATAAAAGGCTTTGGGATTTTCCTCAACCCTGTTAGCCAAAGATATTTCATGACCCCTTTTAGCCCTCTTTATTGCGCGTTTGAGATTTGTCCTACTTTCCCGATATTCCTCCAAAGCTTCATCAGATTTAAATCACCTAGATCTTATGTATGCTTCCTTTTTCATCTTAGCTAGCCTCACAATTCCACCCGTCATCCATGATTCCCTAATCTTGCCATTTATATCCCTCATTTTCACAGGGACATGTCTGTCCTGCACTCTAATCAACCTTTCCTTAAAAGACTCCCACATTTCAAATGTGGATTTACCCTTAAAGAGCTGCTCCCAATCCACATTCCCTAGCTCCTGCCGAATTTTGTTATACTTGGCCTTTCCCCAATTTAGCACTCTTTCTTTAGGACCACTCTCGTCTTTGTCCATGAGTATTCGAAAACTTACGGAATTGTGATCGCTATTCCCAAAGTAATCACCGACTAAAACTTTAACCACCGGCTGTTACACGCCTCTCCCAATGTGTGTGTGTGGGGAGTTTACATGCCTCTCCCAGTGTCTGCGTGGAGTTTACACGCCTCTCCCAGCATGTGCGTGGAGTTTACACGCCTCTCCCAGCATGTGCGAGGAGTTTACACGCCTCTCCCAGCATGTGCGAGGAGTTTACACGCCTCTCCCAGCATGTGCGAGGAGTTTACACGCCTCTCCCAGTGTATGCGTGGAGTTTACACGCTTCTCCCAGTGTGCGCGCGCGTGGAGTTTACACACCTCTCCCAGTGAGTGTGGAATTTACACGCCTCTCCCAGCGTCTGCGTGGAGTTTACACGCCTCTCCCAGCGTCTGCGTGGAGTTTACACGCCTCTCCCAGAGTGTGCGTGGAGTTTACACGCCTCTCCCAGCATGTGCGAGGAGTTTACACGCCTATCCCAGCGTGTGCGTGGAGTTTACACGCCTCTCCCAGTGTCTGTGTGGGTTTCCTCCACTCACTTAACCTACCCATGTTTGTATGCAGATTCCTAACGTCCTTTTCACAATTTACTTTCCTATCTGTCTTTGAGTCATTTGCAAATTTAGCGACCTTGCACTCGGCCCCCTCATGCACTCATTGATAGCGATCCTAAAGAGTTTTGGCTCCAAAAACTGATCACTGTGGCACACCACTTTGCCCACCCATAAATGACCCATTTAGGTCTACTCGGTCTCCAGTTAGCTATCAAATGCTCTCTCCATGCGAATAAATTACCTCCAACACTCTTACTTTTTGATGTGGAACTTTGTCAAATGCCTGCTGGAAATTAAGTACATGCCTGGGGTCTCTCCAGCATCGCACTCCAGTATTCAGAGTCAATCAATACAGTCAGAAAATAACAACAGCTCAGCCAGCGACAGTGGACATTTCAACCCTGCCACATAGGGGCGGATCTACTATGAAACTAATGTAGCTTAAGCTTCAGGGCCCCTAATCCCAGAGGGGCCCCAGAAGCGACTTTCGTCCACATTGCTTAAAAATGTTGGGTCTACTGTATGAGAAGGTGTTTTTAAAAAATGATAATATTAATAATAGTGTAATTCAATACAAAATAATAGTTAAAATAAAAATTAAAAGGTTATTAAAGTATCATGCAGGCTAGCCGTAAAAAAAAAATGTTCAAATTAAGGATGTTTCATTCTAAATATATTTAATATAAAATAATTATAAATAATTTAAAGCACTATTAACATTTATGACAGAAATACAAACAGTAGATGACGTGTCGTAACAAAAAAGGGGATCCGTTGAAAAGGCAATCACAATGCTAACATGAATTTTCAACGTGATGGCACCGTGATAGCGATCTAGACAAGAATTTTTTTCAATAAAGTATTCATAAGGATACAATATTTTAATTACCCCTACTCAAAAATAAATGTTATATTTAGAAAAGTAAGGTAAGTAATAAAGGTGAAATAGTGTTAGATTAGCCTAAGCCTATTGTTTTTATGAAGAGGTGAACGGAAGGTAGGCTACGACCGCATAGCCTAGGCTAATACTATATTACAAGTATTTATGAAAAGGTAATAAAAGGGTGAATTTGTGTTAAATTACAGGTGTATATTATGAAAAAAGTGTTCAAATAATGGTAAAATTGTGTTACATTACCTTAGCCTATGAGTTTTGGTGGCCTAGCCTTGCCTAACTTAGTCTAGCCTAGCGTAGGCTAGCTTGAACATAGCCTAGTTTAGCCTATTTAGCTCATTTATTATAAATCTTAAAAAATGGCGCTTTCCTTTCTGAGAAGGGGTTCTCAGAAACTCTCAAACATATTTTTGAAGACTCAGAAGAGAGCCTGAATGTAAACGAGATGCAAAGAATTTATACCACAAGTTGGTAAAGCTGGAATATGCTATTTTAACAGTCGTTAGGGCAGCACGGTAGCATTGTGGATAGCACAATTGCTTCACAGCTCCAGGGTACCAGGTTCAATTCCGGCTTGGGTCACTGTCTGTGCGGAGTCTGCACATCCTCCCCGTGTGTGCGTGGGTTTCCTCCGGGTGCTCCGGTTTCCTCCCACAGTCCAAAGATGTGCAGGTTAGGTGGATTGGGCATGGTAAATTGCCCTTAGTGTCCAAAATTGCCCTTAGTGTTGGGTGGGGTTACTGGGTTATGGGGATAGGGTGGAGGTGTCGACTGTGGGTGGGGTGCTCTTTCCAAGAGCCGGTGCAGACTCGATGGGCCGAATGGCCTCCTTCTGCACTGTAAATTCTATGAAAACTATGAAAACTGCTGGAGCGTTTCAACAAAACAAGAAAGAAACTACAAACCCCTGGTTTTGATGTATTTGAAGGTTATCTTCTGCTATCATCTTTACTTTCGTTTGTTAAAGAACTCCGAGAAAATTCAGCCGATCGAATTGCACACTATGAATCAGAAGCAAAAGGTTTGTGTGAAGATATCACCTCAAGTTATTCTGATGCTTCCAAACGCATTGTTACAAGGAAATTTTCAGATGGAACAAGTGGTATTGCTTCTTTGAGAGGAGCTGACAAATTTAGGATAGAAGTTCTATATCAACTCTATGACTGCTTGATAATCCAGTTACGCAAGACGATTGACCCATATGAGCAGATTGCAAAAAGGTTCAAGTTCCTCTCAGAATTGGTGAACAATTCTGAAATTGATGAGGACAGTATTAAACTTATAATATCGTATTACTAAGATGATACTGACCACAAATTAGTAAACGAGTGTCATCAGTTCAAAGAATATTTGCACCTTAGGAAATCCCAAACACAGAAGAAAACACAGCATCTAAAATGCAATGCGCAGAAGTTCTTCAGCTTATTTGTGAGTAACACCTAATTGAAGTGTTCCCCAATATTACTACTGCGCTTAAGCTGTACTTGACAATGCCTATCACACGCTGTGAAGCAGAAAGGAATTTTTCAAAGCTATCCTTGATAAAGAACAAATTTCGGTCTACCATGACTGAAGAGCACTGAAATTCTTTATGCATATTGTCTCTAGAAAATGACATTGCAAGGAAGCTCTCATATGACAAAACTGTACGTGAATATGTTGCTAGAAAAAACAGAAAAAAAGAGTATTTTGTAAAATGTGCTTCATGTAGTATGTATTCTCATAGGTGTCTAAAATAAAAGATTATATTGACTGTGGTCTTTTCTATGTTTTATTTCATCATTCTATGATGCATCATGCATGTATATAACATTTCCCTATTTTTCATCCCCCCATAACTCAAAAACTATAAGGCATAGGAAATCTTTATTCACACCAGTGACTTTGACATGTGAGATAATCCAGTACAGCAATTTTAATCAAAATCTGAGATGTAGTGGTTAAATTTTTAAAAAATTTGTGGTGATCTGTCGTGGAACAACCCCATTGACGAAGATAACAGTGGTTACCCAGACCTCGTTGCTGGTTGCGAAGGGGTCCCCCCATAACAGTTCAAGCTTCAGGGCCCCAAAAATGTAGGTCCGCCACTGGGCCACATTCCGTACAGAGCAAACCAGCACTCAGGAGGGGAAAAAAGGTCCAAGGTCAACTAACTCATCAACACTTTTAGCATAATGAAATGCTCCAAAGCACAAATCAGAAAAACTATTAATTGGGTGCCAAAGGCTGATCGCAGATAACTTCCAATTTGTAGGTTTTGAAGAGGCTTTTTGAAAATAAAGAATGAGAGACAGAGTGTACGCAAGACTCAAAACTCACCCAAGAGAGAGAATGTACGAGAGAGAGCGCGAGGAACATGGGCACAGCGAGTTACGGAGAGGGTTTTACAGTGCAAGGTGAAATGAGGACCAATGAAATAGGAATGGGAATGAAAGAATGCAACATAATGGTGAGTTGGAACAAAGGAGGTTTCAGAGGCAGTGAGGGGCAGGGCATTGAAAGAATGTCATCAGGAGACTTTTGAGATGTGTTGACGATAGGGAGGAATTGAAGTTTGGCAAGGATAGGAGGGATAGGAGAAACAAGACAAATTGAACAGTGAAGATTGGACACGTTGGGATTTGTGACAAATGGAAGATGTCAAGAGAGGTCTTGCGGTTAGTCCAAGCAAGGCCCAGCAAGGACGAGACACGGACAAAAGTGCACTAGTGCCCGAGGATCAAACCTGGGAATTTATCGTACAGAGTACATTTATTCAGAGGCAGTAGAACAGTTCTGGTATAATTGGAGGTCATAGGCACTCAAATGTAACAGGCCAGATAAGCAATGATGGTCTGGAAGAGGACATTTGTTCTAATTAGACAGCATTGATTAAAATCCCCAAATAGATTAAAGGATGTTTTCTATTGAGGTTTACTCACTGCCCATAAAGCCAGAGGGCTTTTCCATACAAGTAGATCAGACTTTCATACCCAACATTTCTTTTCACTTTAAAACTCTGGGGCGGGATTCTTCCACGTCGTCGGAAACACCGTCGCGTTTCACGACGGCGTGAACTGACCGCTGGGAGTACCGATTCTTGCCCCTACAGGGGGCCAGCACGGCGCTGGAGCGGTTCACGCCGCTCCAGCCTCCCATCCTGGGCATGCGCGGTGGCCTCCTTCAATGCGCCGGCCCTGACACAACATGGCACAGGAGTTCAGGGGCCGGCCCGGAAGAAAATAGGCCTGGGGAGCGAGAGGCCGGCCCGCCGATCGGTGGGCCCCGATCACGGGCCAGGCCCCATTGGAGGCCCTGGGGTCAGAGGCCCCCCACAGGCTGCCCCCTGACCCTGCGCCAGAGTTCCCGCCCCAGGTGTGGGCGGGGTCGGCGGGACTCTGCCTTTTTAGAGCGGCTGATCGGCCCATTCGGGCCGGAGAATCGGCAGACCAGCCGCGTACAGCAGCCCGCGACCGGCGTCGCGCCAAACTCGCCAGCACCAATGGCGCGGATTCTCCGCTCCGCGGGGAAATCGCTTGCCGGCATCAGGGCGGCGTGGCCCGGTTGTGGGGATTCTCCGGCCCGGCCCCGGGCTGGGAGAATCTCGCCCTCTATATTGCTTATTTTGTGCACAATTATTGGGCAAGAAAAGCCCAGGGTCCATCTATTTAATCTTCTACCATCCTGGTAGCTCCATTATACAATTGGCAGCAAACAGGTTCTCTTAATGATCTATGGTTGTACTGTTGTATTAGAAATAGGTGTAGATTATTTTCGCCATAGGATTTACCTTTGACCTGTCTTGGTAGCCACAGTATTAATATGGCTGGTTCAATTCAGTGATGTGGCTGCCGACTTACTGGCCCTCAGCTTGATGATGGATCACCATCATAAATTGGATGCAGACCCTGGCAACTGCTGGCAATATGCCTCCCAGGTTCTGCCGCTAACCAAAATATAGTCACTCCCACACCTTTGGCTCCGACTGTGAAGCTTCTACAGCCTCCGCTGAATTCAGTGCCATTGGTCTAAAGGATCTTTTTCCTCCCAAACATACTTCACATGTGCAAGAGATTATATCTAAATTATTTACCAAAGAGGGTAGCACGGTGGCTTAGTGGTTAGCACTGCTGCCTCATGGCACCGAGGACTGGGTTCGATCCCGGCCCCAGGTCACTGTCCGTGTGGAGTTTACACATTGCACCTCACAACCCAAAAAGATGTGAAGGGTAGGTGAGCTGGCCACGTTAAATTGCCCCTTGCCCCATAATTGGCGAGAAAACAAAAATTGGGTACTCCAAATTTATAAGAAAATTTAAAATAAAAATTTTACCAAAAAAGTGAAAAAAGGTTATTACCATCAAGCCTTTTCACCCTCTGTTCCGTCTCCTGGATATCAATTTTCTCCCCTTATGACATCCCTTATGGAATCACTGTTCCATATGACTTTACTGGCCTCTCTCAGATTCCACACTGATAAAAACATAGAAATAGGATCAGGAGGAGACCTTTCAGCCATTTCAGCTTGCTCCGCCATTCATTGGGATCATGGCTGACTATCCAATTGTCTAATCCCACCTTCCCCCACATATCCTTGCCACAAGTGCTATATCTAACTGCTTCTTCAAAACATACAATGTTTGCCTCAACTACTCAGTGGTAACTAGTTCCACAGGCTCCCCAATCTCTGGGTGAAGAAATTTCTTCTCCTATCTGTCCTAAATGGTCTACCATGTATCCTCAGACTGTGACCCCTGGTTCTGGACACACCCACAAACGGGAACATCCTTCCTGCATCTACCAAGTCCAGCCCTGTTACAATTTTATAGGTTTCTTCTGAACTTCGGGGCAGCACGATAGCATTGTGGTTAGCACATTTGTTTCACAGCTCCAGGGTCCCAAGTTCGATTCCGGCTTGGGTCACTGTCTGTGCGGAGTCTGCACATCCTCCCCGTGTGTGCGTGGGTTTCCTCCGGGTGCTCCGGTTTCCTCCCCCAGTCCAAAGATGTGCAGATTAGGTGGATTGGCCATGATAAATTGCCCTTAGTGTCCAAAATTGCCCTTGGTGTTGGGTGGAGTTACTGGGTTATGGGGATAGGGTGGAGGTGTTGACCTTGGGTAGGGTGCTCTTTCCAAGAGCTGGTGCAGTCTCGATGGGCCGAATGGCCTCCATCTGCACTGTAAATTCTATGTTAATCCAGCAAATACAAATCCTAACCAATTCAATTTCTCCTCATGCGCCCATTCTGCCATCTCAGGAATCAGTCTGGTCAACCTTCGCTGCACTCCTTCTAGAGCAAGAATATCCTTCCAAACTGCACCCAATATCCCAGGTGTGGCCTCACCAAGGCCTTGTATAATTTCAGCAAGATATTCCTGCTTCTGTACTTGAATCCTCTCGCTACGGATTTGGATTTGTTTATTGTCATGTGTACCGAGGCACAGCGAAAATTATTTTTCTGCATGCAGCTCAAACAGATTATTTAATACATAAAAATAAAATAAAATACATAATAGGGCAACACAAGGTACACAATGTAGACACCGGCATTGGTTGGAGCTTGGAGCTTACAGGAGTGTAGTATTAATCAGGTCAGTCCATAAGAAGGTTGTTTAGGAGTCTGGTTACAGCGGGGAGGAAGCTATTTTTGAATCTATTTGTGCGTGTTCTCAGACTTTTGTACCTCTGGCCCAATGGAAGAGTGAGTAAGCCAGGTGGGAGGGGGTCTTTGGTTATGCGGTCTGCTTTCCCAAGGCAGCGGGAGGTGTAGAAACCAAGCGCCTTCTTTACCGCCTGCTGCACCTGCATGCTTACCTTCAGCGACTGGTGTACGAGGACCAGTCTCAGTGCACATTCCCCTCTCCTAATTTCTGGCCATTCCAGATAATATTCTGCCTTCACATTTTTGCTACCAAAGTGGATAATCTCTCATTAATCCAACTTACACTGCATCCGCCATTCATTGGCCCACTCACTCAACCTGTCCAAATCACACTGAAGGATCTCTGCATCCCTCTCTCAGCTCACCCTCCCACCCAACATTGTGTCATCTGCAAATTTGGAGATATTATTTAGTTCCCTCATCTAAATCATTGATCTATATTGTGAATAGCTGGGGTCCCAGCACTGATCACTGCGCTACCCCACTAGTCATTGTCTGCCATTTGGAAAAAGACCAGTTTATTCCTACTTTTTGTTTCCTGTCTGCCAACCAGTTTTCTGTCCATCTCAATACACGATCCCTAATCCTGTGTGCTTTAATTTTACATGCTAAATCCTTATGTGGGACTTTGTCAAAAGCCTTCTGAAAGTCCAAGTAAACCACATCCACTGGCTCCCCCTCGTCAACTCTGCTAGTTACATCCTCAAAGAATTTGAGTAGGTTTGTCAAGCATGATTTCCCCTTCATAAATTCATGCTGACTTTGTCTGATCCTGCCATTGTTTTGTAAACGCTCTGAAGTCTCTGGTAACGGATTCTAGAATTTTTCCGACTACCCATATCAGGCTTGCTGGTCTATAATTCCCAGTTTTCTCTCTACCTCCTTTTTTAAATGGTGGAGTTACATTAGCTACTCTCTAATCTGCAGGAACAGTTACAGAGTCTATAGAATCCTGGAAGATGACCACCAATGCATCCATTATTTCTAAAGCCACTTCCTCTCTGGGATGTGGATTCAGGCCCTGGGGATTTATCAGCCTTCAATCCCATCCATTTCCCCAACACCATTTCTCTACTGATATTGATCACCTTCAGTTCCTCCCTCTTACTAAACCTTACTAAACCAACTTTTCTGGTATCTTACGCGTGTCCTCATTTTTGAAGACAGAACCAAAGTATGTATTTAGTTGCTCAGCCATTTCTTTATCCTCATTATAAATTCTCTTATATAAATTCTCTTATTTCTGCCTGTAAGGGACCTACATTTATTTACATCAACCTTTTTCTCTTCACGTACCTATAGAAACATTTTACAGTCAGTTTGTATGTTCCCTGCAACTTACTCTCGTACTCTATCTTCCCCTTCTTGATTAATCCTTTGGTCCTTCTTTGCTGAATTCTAAAGTGCTGCCAATCCTCCGACCAGTTGTTTTTCTTGGCCAATTTGTATGCTTCTTTCTTGGATCGAATACTATCTCTAATTTCCTTTGTCAGCCATGGATTGGCCAACTTTCCCGTTTTACTTTTGTGCCAGGCAGGAATAATTGTTGCAGCTTCCCCCATGTGCTCCTTGAATGTTTGTCATTGCCTATCCACTGTCATCCCTTTAAGTAATGTTCCCCAATCGATCAGAGTCAACTCACCCCTCATATCATCGTAGTTCCCTTTATTGATGTTCCCAGCTCTACCCATACAGATTTCACAATGTCAGGGCTAATATCCTTCCTTAATATTGCGTAAATTTCTTATTTAACCAGCAATGAAACTCCAACGTCTTTTCCGTTTTTGTCTTGTCCTTCCTAAATACTGAATACCCTTGCAGCGATGTCTCCGTAATCCCGATTATATCATACCTGTTTACATCTATTTGAACGATTATTTCATCTGCTTTATTGAGAATGTTCCGTATGTAAAGGCACAAAGTATGCATAGGTTCCCAATCCCCCTGCCCTTTTAGTTTAAACCTTCTCCAGCCACTTGAGCAAATACTCCTCCTAGGACATCAGTCCCGGTCCTGTGCAGGTATAACCCGTAGAAGTTTGTACTGGTCCCACCTCTCAGCAACGTACCTATCTGAAATATCCTGCTATTTCTACTCTGACGAGCAGGTGGCAGAGATCACTACCTTTGAGATGTCTGACTTCTCAACTTTCTTTGAGGACATCATCCCTTTTGTTTTCGATATAACGTTTGTACCGGTGTGTACCACAACCACTGGTTGTTCACCCTCCCCCTCCAGAATGTCTTGTAACAGCTTGACGCTAGCACCAGGGAGGCAACACACCATCCTGGAGTCTCATTTGCGACCAACATCCATCTATTCCCCTTAAACTTCCACTGTAACTATTCCATTCCCACACTCTTTACTCCTCCCCTCTGCAGCAGAACCAACCATGGCGCAACTAATTTGGCTGTTGCTGCTTTCCCCGGAGAGGTTGTTCCCCTCCACAGCATCCAAAGCGAATGAACTTTAAGAGGAGTCCCAGCCAAGCTGGAATATGTTTTCGCCCAACCATCTGCATATGTACATGTTATCCAACGTTAATCCGCTAACTGGATCTGCATCTTATCCGCCACCTTAATCATTTGCTCCCTTCAGCAACTTGTTAAGACTCCTTCGACAGCAGCTTCCAAACCGGCAACTTCGAATAATAATGATCTTTATTACTGTCACAAGTAGGCTTACATTGACACTGCAATGAGGTTACTGTGAAAAGGCCCTAGTCGCCACACTCCGGCACCTGTTCGGGTACACAGAGGGAGAATTCAGACTGTCCAATTCACCTAACAGCAAGTCTTTCGGGACTTGTGGGAGGAAGCCGGAGCACCCGGAGGAAACCCACGCAGACACGGGGAGAACGTGCAGACTCCGCACAGACAGTGACCCAAGCCGGGAATTGAACCTGTGATGCCATAATGCTATCCACTGTGCTGCCATGCTGCCGTTCTACCACCTAGAAAGACAGCGGCAGCAGACAGATGGGAACTCCCCAAGCCACACAACCACCCTGACTTGGAACTATGTCGCGGTTCCTTCACAGTTACCGGCTCAAAATCCTGAAGCCCCCTTGCCAACAGCACTACGGGTGTACCACAACACAAGGACGGAGGAAGGTGGCTCATCACCACCTTCTCAAGGGCAATAAGAGATGGACAATGAATGCTGGTTTACACCAGTGACATCCACATTTCATGAATGAAAAGAACACTTGAGAAGAGACCAGTGGATAGCGATCAGGGGCAACAACCATAGCCTCTTTGCAAACAGTTTAGACCATTGGACTGTGCTTGATGTGACAGTTTCCTAGTGTGCTGCTTGACAAAGGTTTATATTAATCTCTACAGGAATCTCCACACGACTTAAACTCCAATCAAGAAACAAACAATGATAGGCATTTTTTAAAAATCACTCAGCCAAGCATTCAAAGAAATCTAAGTTCTGGAATGACCTCCGTAAACCTCTCACGCCCAAGACATCCCTTAGCATTTTCCTCTTTGGCCAAGCTTTAGCAAGCCATTTTAACATCTTGCTTGGTGCCAATTTTTTGTCTGATTACTGTCCTGAAAAGCAGCTTGGGATGCTTTGCTGTGTTAAAGGGGCAATTTTAATGCAATTCGTTAAAAGAGAATAAAATGCACGCTCAGGCTTACCTGCTTCAGAAAGATAATCACTGAAGTAGTCCTTATCGTCATCGTCATCTTCTTCCTCATCGTCTTCATTTTCACTGTCATCCTGCTCACTGTCAGAGCCATTCTCCGGCTCCAGTCTCTCTTCACTCGACTGCAATCCCAGACTGTCGGCGCTGAAGAGAGAGTAGTTGTGCTCCTGGTTCTTGAGTTCAACTCCAGCCTCCGGGCTTTCTCCCCCACTTTCCTGCCTAGCAGGCCAGATGGGGAATGTGGTTAGGTGGCTGCAGACCTGACCATCTCCCTTCTTGAAGTCGCCTTTCTCCCCACCCGTGTCCCCCAGCTCGGTGGCTGTAGATCGCTTGTGATGCTTCCAAGGACTCGATCCTGTCCTGTTATGAACTGCTCCTTCTTCTGGGTCGGACATAGAGCATACATGGGCTCTGGAATTGCTATTTTTGTCGCTGAGGTTGTGGTTTCCAGATTTCAACGGTACCTCAGTATTTCTGGGGCCTCCTGCAGTGATGGAGGGTTTACTGTTTTTCGGATGACTTTGGTGGTCCTCCCCTTTCTGAAGGAAAACAGTACTCTCTGACTGGAAGTCAGGATCTATTAAAGGATCCATGCAGTTGCCTTTTTTAGGGGTCTCTGTGGCTCTGGAGACACCGTCAGGCTTGGTGGAGAATGGGGAGGCCTCCTTCACAGGCCGAAGGAGACACCAGGAATCGACAACAAGCTGCGAGTCGTCAGCATTCAGCTCGGCTAGTGTTGGCGTTTGAGATATCTCGGCTTCGTTTTGATAAGGACTTGTATGCTCGTCCAAACCCAACAAGTCCAACTCCTTATCACTCCAAATATCAGTTTTGGTGTACTTAGTAAAGTCTTCTAAAGCCGATATATCCCACCGCTCACATCTGTTGCTGTCAGATGGTTCGTCGTCCACCAGATCACTCAATAGCTCGATATTCTCCTTCACTGGGCTCCTGTACGAATTCAGACTTGGCAGGTCATTTCTGGAGCTTTGTGTGTGGGCTAGACGACGTTCCTAGAATTGATAAAAGAAGGTGGCACAATTAATATTGCGCCCATCGTCTTGCCTCTTAAACCATTCCCCGCCCCTCCTACCCCGAACGCAACAGTTATGCCCAATGTCACCGGGCAGAGGCTAGCCATCTCCACATTTGGCCAGGGAGAAGGGTCATTGTAGCCTAGCTCGACCGAGAGAGAATTGCAGGAATTTACAAATTTGTCTGCTTGAGCGCAGTTGTGCTTTGCCCTGACGTTGGAGACAGAGGGGTGGAGAAAATAAGTTCTATAAAAACCGAAAAGGTGTTCAGAAGCACAAACACACAACTTTTAAGCAGGGTGACCCACCTTGTGGAGTCACAGGCATTGACCCATACCCTACGTGATAGCACAGGGAAAACTGCCCAAAGTGAAATAAGTTATAAATTTCCAGTTCTTCAATTTCTAAGTAAATGTTAAGTGGTTTCCTTGTAGCATTCCTTTTAATAATCACCAGGGTCAGAGCGAGATGGTTTTAACATGGCGAAATTTTCAAACACAGTGTCTGGAATTTTCATTCCTACCATCGACACGGGCGAGACGGAAAATTCGGAGAGGCAGCCGAGAATTCATCGATTTTGTTTGGGAATTGTCGGTGCCGCCCCCAGCAAGTCCGAATCACAGATGGACAAGAGAACATACAGAAATATAATACAGGACGAGGCCTTTTGGCCCTTCGCGCCCCTGTTATCGCGGTGAAAACAATTGCCAATTAGTTCCAATCCCCTCCCCAACTCTGTCCATAAATGCTCTGTAAATGTTGTTTTCTCTTCAGGGTAGTTATCAAATTCCCTTTTGAAAGTTGCTTTTGGATCTGCTTAAAGCCCTTTTCAGGCCGCACACTCCAGATCGCAAAAAAACCCGCTGTGCAAATTTTTATTTCCTTTATGCCATCACCTCTTGTGCAAATTCCAAGCAAATGCTAAGAAAATGAGAAACTTAAACCAGGCAATATTTTTCTGAAGGAGCAGGATCACCTGGCGAGATGATTTAAAGATGTGTCTTTATTTAATTGGGGAAGGCCCAACACAGCAGGTCGAAAGAAAAGAAGAAAACAGAGAAAGGGAAGAAGAAGTGAAAGAAGCTCAGGAGCTTCAGAAAAAAAAACAGGCCGACGACCATTTTGTACATCTAAATATTAAAGTTCCTCCCCACCCCCCTCCCCCATTGGTGCAAATTATTTCTGTCACTTAAAGGCCATCAGCAAGTTGTGGCAATAATTGCCTCTATTGGTTGAAAAGGTGTACTGCAATATTTAAAATATATCCCACAGGTTCAGGATTTTGGCGATAGAAATATAAAAATGAAACCTAGCACTTCAGATCTTTGGCGGTGGCACGGTGGCGCAGTGGGTTAGCCTCTGCTGCCTACGGCGCTGAGGATCCGGGTTCGAATCCCGGCTCACTGTCCGTGTGGAGTTTGCACATTCGCCCCGTATCTGCGTGGGTTTCGCCCCCACAACCCAAAGATGTGCAGGGTAGGTGGACTGCCCCTTAATTGGAAAAAATAATAATTGGGTACTCCAAATTAAAAACAAATTCAGCTCGTTGAGAGGTGGGAGGGAATGGGGAGCGTAAAACGGGCCGCTCGTTGCGGAGGGGCTGTGGAGATAGCAGGTAGTTCACCTAGTACGCTCCCCACCAGATATTCAGTTCCACTGGGCTCATTGGCAGTTGAATATTCAGCTGAGAGAGTGACAGGGATCCAGAAGCTGAGAAAATGAAGAGGTGCAGCCGTTTCCATTTTTTCTTGATGATAACATTAGTGGATCCAGACGGCATTACGGAGGGGGGTTCTGCAGGCATGTGCCACTTTTGGTGAAGACCGTACCAGTGGAGCTCTGGTTGGTTGTACGCTGTTGGCAGCTGAGGACCAGGTCAAATCCGGGAAGGAGGGGAGCTAAAATTCTTAGCGCGGAAGGTAGAGTTCTGAAAGACTTTTGTGACCGAGATAGAGGAGATATGGACTGCCCAGCTAATTTGTAAGATCCTCGTTTAATCTGCCATTTGAGGTGTAATGCATTGTTTATAACTCAAACACAAATTGTCAATGCTCAGCTCGTGTTGATTCCAGGTCGGAGAGTATAGGGGACTCGCTGCTTCCGACTATTGCACAGTAAAAATTATATAGGGGCTTTTCGCAGTAACTTAATTGAAGCCTACTTGTGACAATAAGTAACTATTATTATTTTACACTACGGAAGGTTGTGGCTTCACTCTTTCAGTAAATAGCTGGGATTTTGGATTTCTTCTTTTTTTAAAAAAAAAAAAGAAGAAGTTACTGGTCTCAAGGTCATAATAACTGCCTGATAGGGCGCAAGCAACAGATTCGATCGTAACTTGAAGGGAAAAAAAGGGAATTATACATTTACATGAAAAGGAGAAAGGGAATTATGGGGAAAGAATGGGGTGGGGGTAGTGGGATTAATAGGGTAGTTCTACTGAAGGCCTAACACAGACACCAAGAGCCAAATAACCTCCGCCTATGCTAGGAGATTTCAGGCACAGGTTACTTGTACGGTATATTTGCAGTAGCGCAGGTGTTAATCAGATGGCAATGCCAAGGCTAACTGGGGCAGCAGGGCAAATAACCCTAATCAACGTCAATCGCCAACTTCAACCTAAAAAAGGATTTACAACTGCATTGTTGCCCTCCCCACACCTGTTCATACAGAAAGCCAGAGTCTGGACTACTGTCTGGGCTGGCGACGGTCTGGTCCAAGGATGAGTAGAGGCAGCAGCTTCGAAAAGCGTCTCCGAACGCAGGTTCCATCCCACTAACATTGGGCTGGGGGGGTGGGGGTGGGGGTGGGGGGAGAAAAAAAATATTAAAGTGAATAGAGATCAAAACAAGACTTTTGTTTATTATTTTTAAAAAAAAAATAAAACAGATTACAATATCAGTTCTAATGAAATGAAATGAAATGAAAATCTCTTATTGTCCCAAGTAGGCTTCAATGAAGTTACTGTGAAAAGCCCTTAGTCACCACATTCCGGCGCCTGTTCGGGGAGGCTGGTACGGGAATTGAACCGTGCTGCTGGCCTGCCTTGGTCTGCTTTCAAAGCCAGTGATTTAGCGGTGTGCTATAGTGATTGAGACAACCATGGATGACCAGAATCACCTACTTGTCAATCCCTGGCCTCACAGAACACGGATTTGCTTTTCAAATCCAGGCAGGGTTAAAGCAATGTGGCCACACCCTGGCAGTACTTAAAGGGTAGCTCCCAACAGATTAGCTCTTTGCTGGCTCTTACAGGAGATCTTCTCTGGCAGCAAATCCTGTGACAATAGGGTCCTTTGCGACAAACACAGAAAGCAAAATATGTTTGACTGATCCAAGAACAGGAAAGAGCTTGCTGTGCTCCTTGTCCTTAAGAGCACTACAGGGCTTTGCAGGTTACCTTGGCAGCGCTGCTGTGACTCAGTCTTCCAGGAGACAGTTACAGCTGGATTAAAAGCATCGCGTGTAATCGGATATAAAAAAATATTGAGGACTGCAGGAACTTTTACTCTTGGAAACCTTTAACTTGCTCCCAACTAAGGATGAAAAATGCTCAAGGGAAATTGGGATTAAACGCACAGGCCTTAGTCGTGGATCAGCCGGTACTTGCTTAAGTCGGCAGGACATAGTTTCGGACCCCATGCACCCAATGCAGAGAATTAAATACACGAGATGGGCTGGAATTCCTGGGCTGTACTGCGGGAATACTGCCACTGCCAAAAAGGCCACCCTTTGAATGAGACATTTAACCAAGGCAGTGTCCATCCACCCTCAGCGGATGTCAAGATCCCACAGCACAGCTCAAAGAAAATCAGAACGTTTATTCCTCAAGCCCCATAAATAATGATCTGATTGCTGTTGTTGGACCTTGCGTGCACAAAGCAGAAATTGATCCCGTTACCCTACACTATTATATTGGTGACCACATTACTTAATTGACTGTGAAGTGCTGTGGGATATTCAGAGGTCATGCAAGATGCTATGTTATTGCAAGTACTTTAATGTTGGCCCTCGAGTATTTGGCCTTTCTTACGCAATAGAATTCAGCCTCTGCGCCAACACTGTTGCCAACTGCGCCCTGGTGACTTAAGTGCCAGCTGTGGTATAGAATCGCACAACACTGGAAGCTCCCAGAGTTACCCAATACAAACAGTAGCAGTAGGAGGATGCGATAAGTAACGTCAGTGGACACAGACCAGGAAGAAAAATAAAGCCAGTGCAACCAGCCTGAAACCTCTGCTGCTCATCACCATCCAGTGACTCCTCAGGATTGAATGGATCATGGGGTGGCACAGTGGTTAGCACTGCCGCCTCACGGCACCGAGGACCCGAGTTCGATCCCCGCCCCGGGTCACTGTCCGTGTGGAGTTTGCACATTCTCCCAGTGTCTGCATGGGTCTCACCCCCACAACCCAAAGATGTGCAAGGTAGGTGGATTGGCCACGCTAAATTGCCCCTTAATTGGAAAAAAATTAGTGGGCTCTCTAAATTTACAAGGAAGAAAAAAAAAAAAAAGAATTGAATGGGTCACAACCAATGAAATATGTTTGAATTATAATCATCGTCTTCCGGTCCAGCAACACCTCAAATTTAAAATTCTCATCTTCTGCTCAAATTCTTTGCAACCTCCTACAGCACTGCATGCAACTAACTGCAAGCTCGGTTCTATAACCCGGCCCTCGAACTGTTCCTTTGCCCCGTCAATGCCGGCTTGCCTCAACTTTGTAACTCCCTCTCCTAAAGCTCTCTCCCACTTCAAGAAGCTTAAACCCCTTCTCTGCTCAAGCCTTTGAGGTCAGCTAATATCTTGAGCGTCTTTACCTTTCTGTGACGCTCCTTGGAATGTTTTATGACGCTAAAGGTGCCATTCATAAGTTGCTGTTTAGGACTGGGCTGGACAATATGGTGGCAAACTGACCAAGTGCTTATACTAACTATCCTCGAGGTTGGATGGCATAAAACCTGCTTATTAAAGTCAGAATTCTCTCCCTCCAGTACAAAGCTACTCCCCTATTCATGACAGCAATCAGAGGTCTATAGCTATCCTCAGCCTCAAAGAGCTCTCGATTGTACAGGCTTGGGTGTACAATGCAAGTTGCAGTATGACTAAAAAGGGAGACGTTTTATCAAAGCTTTTCATCTTGAATTCAACAGGACAAATGCAAGAAGGTCAAATTTCAAATGGTCTCAACAATTTATACTACAGGAAGAAAGGATGCTGATTGGTTGGCACATCATCTCTGGATTGGCCCAGACGTTGCCAGGGAGAAAGCAATGAGAAACTGGGTAATAAAAAAAAAATGCAAGGCTTGAACATATCCCTTTTGTTTGCAGAGGAAGGTTCCTTGCATAGGAATATACAGGCACGCCTTTTACTTACGCCGTAATTGGTTCTGGAAAACCACATCGTAAGTTGAAACATTGCAAGTCCGTTTTTCCCCGAGGAACAAAGTTATAAAGCTGGTGTTGTAAGGTCAAAACAGGGTGTCAATTTATAAATGTTATCTGCCATTTGTCATAGCTCAAACGTCATAAAGTTGAGGACTGTCTGTATGTCACTTCTAACAAAAATTAGACAAGTTTAGAGCACAACTATTTGTCTTAAATTGGTTGTTAATGAAGCTATCAGCGCACTCAGGATTGTTCAGCAAATGCTGCCTACTGCAGGCGACTTCTTTGGGTTCTTTGGAAACTAAACAAAAATTGGCTGGAATGCTTCAGAATTGCCTGAAGACATTCTTTAGTTCCCATGTTAGAGGTCAGCAGTGTACAATTATTCTTTTCTGACACCTTAAATTCGGGGCACCTTAAAAGCTCCTCCACTATCTTGGTGTTCCTCAATTCCTGATAGCCCAAACCCAGCCCAATGTCTCCTGGTATTAAAAACCAAATGACAAACTTCCCACAACTGGTGGAACTATGGCCTCAAGAGCACCCCTTCCAATAATCAAAAAAGAAAATCCACATAAAAATGATTAATCCCAACTAATAAACGGGTCAGACAAGTCCAGTAAAACTCAGTGAGGGCGATTTTAAAACAATACAATTTAGAGATGCCAAAGTTGCCTCCACTCATGATCCTAAGGCTGCTCAGATTTCACACAAAGCAAGGTGGATATGAAGGATGTCACATTTATGCATGTGCTAAAAGTCAGACCCACCAACAGCACCAGTGCCCAGGACAACCCTGCCGAAGTCACAGCAAAATTCTACAGCTACAAGAGGGAGTCGGAAGCTCAACTGTCCTCTCCTGTAATGTCCCACAACCAAATGGGGTGGCACGGTAGCACAGTGGTTAGCACTCGATTCCTGGCTTGGGTCACTGTCCGTGCGGAGTCTGCACATTCTCCCTGTGTCTGCGTGGGTTTCCTCCGGGTGCTCCGGTTTCCTCCCAAAAGTCCAAAGATATGCAGGTTCGGTGGATTGGCCATGCTAAATTGCCTTCAGTGTCCCAAAAAAAAACGTTAAGGTGGGGTTACTGGATTATGGGGATAGGGTGGAGGTGGGGTCTTAAGTAGGGTGCTCTTTACAAGGGCCGGTGCAGACTCGATGGGCCGAATGGCCTCCTTCTGCACTGTAAAAAGAAATGAAAAAATTCTATGAAATGAGGCTGGTGAGACAGGGTTAATGTGTGGGGTGGGGTTGCAGTTACTTGGTAATAGTAGATTAAAGAGGGGGTGGGGGGCTAATTGAGGTGTTTAAGGTGCTTGAAGGATTTAATGAGATAGTTAGAGACTTTGGTGGAGGAGGAGTCCAAAACAAGGGGTTCAGAAATGTTCAGAGGGGAGTTGAAGTGGGGTTAATTTAAAGTTCCAAAGTGGAAATTGTTGGTTTTTGTTCCGCAACGGGCTATGGAGCCACGGTAAACATAGAAAGAGAAGCAGCAGGAGGCCATTCGGCCCTTCGAGCCTGCTCCGCCATTCATTATGATCATGGCTAATCATCAAGCTCAATACAGGGCCTCGAAAGGTGGAGTTCAGAAACCTAACAGCCATGACCTAACTGGATGGTGGAACAGATACAAAGTGTTGGGTGAGCAAGTCCTGGTCCTCTGTACATTTTCTGATACCTTGCCACGAATAGTGGTCTGGGGTAAAGGGTTCAGAATGGAGAAGGAATCAGATAACCCATTACTCTCTGCTGCTTCGGACTTTGAGCACAGTAATCACCATTAATAGGGCTGGTTTAGCTCAGTGGGCTAGACAGCTGGCTTGTAATGCAGAACAAGGCCAGCAGCACGGGTTCAATTCCTGTACCGGCCTCCCCAAACAGGCGACGGAATGTGCCAACGAGGGGCTTTTCGCAGTAACTTCATACTTGTGACTTAGAACATACAGTGCAGAAGGAGGCCATTCAGCCCATCGAGTCTGCACCGACCCACCTAAGCCCTCACTTCCACCCTATACCCGTAACCCAATAACCCCTCCTAACCTTTTTTTTGGGTCACCAAGGGCAATTTATCATGGCCAATCCACCTAACCTGCACGTCTTAGGACTGTGGGAGGAAACCAGAGCACCCAGAGGAAACCCACACAGACACGGCGAGAACGTGCAGACTCTGCACAGACAGTGACCCAGCAGGGAATCGAACCTGGGACCCTGACGCTGTGAAGCCACAGAGCTATCCACTTGTGCTACCGTGCTGCCCCATATTATTAATAAAATTTTATGCAGTACCAAGGTAGTGCTGCATTGTCAAATTAAACATTAAACACAGATCCTGTTTGTCCTCGACCATGGGCTTAATGATCCTGTGACATTATTTAGGAAAATGGAGATCTCTCCCTGGTACTGGGTCAACATTTATCCCTCACATTACATCATTAATGAAATCAGATTCCATGCCTCATTAGTTCTTTGTGGTGTGTGTGGGACCTTGCAATCAATGGCAGTGAAGATATCAAGGAAGCCACCAGTCTGTCAAGAGGTACTGAATCGGAGACCAGGAATAATCTGTTGAATTTCCAATCCGTGCTGGAGTTAACTAAAGGAAGTGAAGGGCTCCATTTGGACCCAAGTATCTTTGGCTCAGAGGAGATGGAGGGGAGGGGAATGGAGGTGGGGTTGAGAGAGAGGAAGATTTTGATCCACATTACCAGAGCAGATTATCTCATTGCTGTTTGTTGGGACTTTGCAATTTGGCTCCTGTACCTGCCTAACAATGACTACACTTTAAAAGCGGGCTCTTAAGAGACATCCCAAGAACATGAACTATCATGCCACACAGTGAATGACTAATCAGCCAAAGACGGTCCATCATTAGGTATTTCACCTCTCACACCTCACCAAAAATCGCACAGAATTCACATGGCAGAACTCCAATGTTTATGCTCTATACGAGTCTCTTTTCACCCCATTTCTTCAGCAGCGTCATCTTATTCCTTCCTCGCTTATCTAGATTCCTGTTGTGTTTCCTCATTAAAAGATTTGCTCCCAGGCAAACGCTGCTTTCTAATCACCTCAATTCCCACTTGATGACACCCGGTGGACTCTTTTCCTAAACTTCTCAACAGCACAAGAGAGTCTGACAGGCAATCTATCGCACCAGGCAAGGCCGTGTTCACAGCCAAAGTTTTTTTTTTTAAACCCTGAAAACCCTGAAAAGATAGAAAAAGAGCAAGGAGAGGGAAGGAACATTAAAATGTCAACTCGGGATATGTGCAGACTTCCTGGGATTCCAGTGAAGTGTAAAAAGATATTGCACTGGACAGACAGACACATGCACACCAAGCAGACAGAGACAGGAGGTACATTAGACAATGTAAACCAAAATGAAACTGATACAATCTGCAACTTCCTCCTGGCTTGGTTGGAACTGTCTGCAGCAATGATAATGGGCCCTCCATTCTCCAGGCGATTGGGTTCGTGTTTTTTAAATTTCTGCAGGTGATCTGGCAAGTAGCCATAGGAAGAAGCTCAAATATATTTAGAGGTGAAATAAAGATGACACTCGGGGCTGCCTTTTGCAGCAGAGGACGTGGTGGCCTTTGCTGTTGTTTTCCAATGGGACGACAGTGTGATCACTCTCCTCTGGCCGCTCCCCAGTGGTCATTCGCCATGCCTGGAGACACACTGTTCCTGACCAAGATAACTGGGAGTGGGCACAGCCAGAGCGTGCTCTCATCCCATCCAGAGGTGCAAGTCAATCGAGAGGGTGCAGGGGTAGTCCCTCTCCAGAGCACCAAAGCTCTTCATTCATTGTGACCGTAGCCTTAATGGGCCCATTCACACAGTTCTACTTCTTCTTTGGCTTTCTTCGGCCTCCCTCAGTCCACATCACAATGTTATCCACCCATCCAATTTTTCTTTCCCCCCCCACACCCCCCACTTGCTTTTTCCAACAGCATGGTAGCACAGTTGCTTCACAGCTCCAGGGTCCCAGGTTCGATTCCCGGCTTGGGTCACTGTCTGTGCGGAGTCTGCACGTACCCGCTGTGTTTGTGCACGTTTCCTCCACGTGCTCCGGTTTCCGCCCACAGTGCAAAGATGTGCAGATTAGGTGGATTGACCATGCTAAATTGCCCTTAGTGTCCAAAGAAAAAGGTTCGGTGGGGTTACTGGGTTACAGGGATAGGATAGAGGTATGGGCTTAGGTAGGGTGCTCTTTCCAGGGGCTGGTGCAGACTCGATGGGCCAAATGGTCTCCTTCTGCACTGTAAATTTTATGATTTAACCATTGGCAGGGCCAGCCTATTGGGTCTTCTGTCCACGCTGGTGGTCTTTCTCGCTCTAACTGTACTCAGCAACCCTTCGATATCCGAGCTTCTACTTGATCTAAACCCTCTCACTGGTCTTTCTGTCCATTTGAGGGATTCTGCGCATCCTCTGCCATCAGCACATTTCAAAATGAAACACAAACTCATTATCGAGAAAAAAAAAAAGTATTTCATTTAAATAGCACCTCTCACAATCTCAGGATGTCCCAAAGCACCTTACAGCCAATTAAGTACTTTTGTAATGCACTCTGTTGTGTTGAAGAAAGGACAGCAATTTCCACATAGCAAGATCCCGCAAGCAGTAATCCACTAACAACCAGATAATCTGTTTTAGTGAAGTCAGAGTTGGGATAAACATCGGCCAGGACACTGGGGAGAAAACTCTCTTGCGCGTCTTCAAAAGAGTGCCATGGGATCTTTTACATGCACCTGGAGGGGGGAGGCCATTCTCATCCGAATGGCAGCACCTCTGCCAACAGTGCAGCGGAGCTCCCTCAGTACCTTTTACTGGAGTGTCAGCCGATATTTTGTGCTCAGTCCCAGAGCGAGATTTGACCCCAGTAGAAATTCAAGTTATGGGGTGGGGTGGGCGAGAGAACTAACTTTGTCCATTCTGGAGGTTTCATTGCATGACACGCTTTCTCACCCATCTCACTGTTCAGTTATAATTAACAGCGTTGAACTAAAATCAATGATGGTGCCCAAGAAATTACTCTTTAATTGGATAAATATTTGAAGCGGAAAGATTTACAGGGCTATGGGAAAAGAGAAGAGGAGGTTTAGGACGAATTGGTTTGCTCTTTCAAAAAAGGCATAAATGGGCCTTCTCGGTTCTAGAATTTTATTTCCTGGGGATTCCGGGGCAATTTTGGAAGGTTGGGAAGCCCAAAATTCCAATGCGGCTCCTTAGCCACTAGCACATCCCAGCCCTCCCTAGGCCAACAGGCGGTGATGATTGAGGGGCTACAGGGGGTGGGCAGAGTGGGGGACGAGATACGCTCCAGGGAGAAATGAAGGAAAACAATAAATAATTCATCAATTGCTGGCAGGAGAGTTGTCCAAATGTCACTGGATCAGAAACGACAACTTTCATACAATCATGACTTGTTAAAAAACCTACAAGGGGGGGGGGGGTGACGGGGCTTTCCACAACTCGGTCATTCTGATTTGTGAGCTAATTAAATCCAGCTTGAGCCTCTTCTCCGGGATATTGTCAAATGGCGAAGGAGCCCTAATTAAAAATGTTCAACACAGCTGTGTGCAGCCTGCTCACTTCCAACATACCAACAGAAAATGGCCAAGTGATGACACAAAGGCTTATGTGTGCACGCGGGCGGGAGGGGGGGGGGGGTGGGTTAAGTTTATGTCATAAACATAGCAGAAGAGAGGGTCAGGGAAGTCTTGTTCTGCTGAAGCTTACAGGCCCTTCTGTGGCTAGGTGCAGGCATGCGAGGGCATACACATTTACAGAGACACACAACACATCCCAGTCCACAGGTTGTTTTTTTTTGGGGGGGGGGGGGTTTAAGGAAGGGGTGCGAGGTAGTGGGTGGGAAGGTTAAACAGGAGAACCTCATACCTGTGGCATGACCGAGCCTAGAGTTGGCGCTTAAAATCAGGGACAAAAAATGTGACAGGCACTCAAAAATCAGTTGGCACGAAATCGCTTTCTACGGCAGCACGGGTTGGTCAAAACTCCCCAAGGACAGCAGCAGTTCAGCATTCATGGATGATTGAAAAAAAATTTACAGCTCAAGTCTTTTCCATCCGGCAGCATCCAATTTCTTCAACGTCAGCCCTATGACGGGGGGGGGGGGGGAAAGAGAGAAAAAAGGGAAATACTTTAAAGAGATTCTGGCACGTGTATTCATTGATGAGAAATATTTAGGTTGTCCACAGAAACAATCAAAGCCTTTCCGCAGCCACAGATTTTAACCTGGCGCAGTTAAAGCTGGAAAAAGTCAAATCACATGAACACAGAATCCTCTTCATAGTTCTCAGTCACGAAGGGGCAGTGTAAAATTAAACACCTATTCCAGGGAGAATGAGAGAGTGCACGGTATGCTTACCCGAAACTCTGCTTTGCAAAATAGACAGGACATCACAAGTTAAAACTCTTCACCGTTTCATGCTACCCACTTGTAAAATTGGAAAAATAAACCAATCGTCAAAATATCTGACAAATCATAACAAAAAACTTGTGTGAATCCGACTTGGCTACAAATTCTTTTGACCAAAAACTTATTTTTAAAAAAATATAAAGTGAAAGGAACTTTTGGCAAATATCAACATTCTTTCTCTTATCGCCTCGCCAGACTGCTGTAGTATTTGGGCTTGTACATCTCAGGGTCATTATAATTTGTATTATTGTTAAACAGCTCGATTTCAACAATCTTCAGGACGGAATCTCGATCGCGCAGAGAAAGATTTGAAAACTCCCAGGCTTCTTTTGTTCTTGAAAGCAGTCATAGGCATTTTAAAAATGAGATGCCTATATTGTGTTTTCAATCTGCAAGTTTTCCTCAACAACAATAACTTGCGTTTATAAAGCACCTTTTTTTACATTGGAAAACGTCCCAAGATGCTTCCCAGGACCGTGAATTAAATTTGGCAAGGACAGGTCACTAAAAGCTTTGCCGAAGTGGTAGTTTTCTTAAAGGGAGGTAGAGGTATAGAAGCTGAGAATTTTAGGAAAGATATCACAGAGTGTGGGATGAGGTAGCTGAAGGCGTCACCACATAAATCTCTTTAGTCCTGAGACATCTCTCCTCAAAACGCCAAAGCCTCTGGAACTGTGGTTTCAGTCAGCTGACTTATTCCCTTTTCACTCAATCCTTTCATTGTGAAACACCATGGGATAATGAGCTATTTTAAAAGATTTTCAAAAAGTAGGCAAAGGAACAAATGGGGGAATTGTTACAGAGCAAATTGGTGCGATCTTGCACACATGAACTAGAAGGATGATAGAAGCAGATCCTATTCTAATTCTCAAAAAGAGAACTGGATAGATAGCGAAAAAGGATACATTTGCCAGGACTCCAGGGAAAGGGCAGTGGGCCTAAGGGATTAGCTCTTTCAGTGGAGCATCCTGAAGGTAGAGCGGTCAATGGTGGAGCAATGAAAATGGGGAAGACGCCAGTGGCTAGAAACTTTCTACCTCCCAGATTTTCTTCACTCCACCATTACGGAATATGCCTTCTGGTTCTCAGGGGAGGAGAGCTGTCTTGCGACGAAAAGAGGTGACATCCAGAGTGCGGAAGGCTTCGAGTTTTACCAGTGATTGTTCTGCAAAAGGAAAAACGTGTACGAGATATTTACCTCAAAAACCAGAGTGCTTGGGCAGGATTGTAAAACTTAAGGTAACTTAAGCGGATCTAAGGCAGAAGTCCTGCTAACATACAGGGAGCCAATGGAGGTTGGAAAAGACAGAGCAATGGGTGAGCAAAACAAAGGAAGTCGCATTGATCCAAACACACCATTATCTAGATTATGCTTCCTCCAAGTCTTAATGACAAATTATTGCATTGAACAACGATGGTCAATTGCAAATGTATTTACTCAGAAATGGTTTAGAGATCTATGTGTGTGTTACTTGAGCTTATGGCCATCATATTTAGCTCAGAATATAATTGATCACGATTCCCATTTACAATTACCCCTATTGATTAAATAGTTTACATACCATGCGTGTAGCAACACAGCAGCAAGCTGAAGCATCAACGGGGCAGATTTTTTAAAAGTACTATTGGGCAACGAAAGAACTGCCCCATTAAAAGCATGTAGGCGGACTCCTGGGCACTAATGAAAAATAAGTAAGATTCTCCCTAGCTTTGGCCCACATTCAAGATTTCCCAGTTAAACAAACAGCTCCTTGATTAAACAAGCAACGCGCAAAAAAAAAAATAATTAAAAGCCATGGAAATTCAAAGTGTCTCAGCCACATGTTTGGTCTGGTCAGTCCAACACACCAAGTGTCTGTCTAGACAACACTCTCCCCCATTTGAGTTTGGGCCAGGAAGGTCTCTATCAGAGAGAACACAGCTGCACAGTGCAGTCCTGATGCTAAATAAAAGCACTCACTGTCTCTCAGTCGACTGTCACAGTCTTCAGGAAACTTGCATCTACCAGAGGCCCTGGTGCCAGAGGGTAATAGGCCATGATTTTCTGGAAGGCTCTCCACAGCAATAGTGGGAGCAATTTTAATCTGACCAAATTTAATCTGGCCTCTTTTACCCTGCCTCACTTTACTCAGCATTAAAATTCCCCCTGGTGTTGTGGATATTGTAGCACTTTGGTAATGTTCGACTGAGGCCTAGACTAAATAACAACGGGTGACAGGGGCTCCAATTCCACCATAGCAGGTTGGGGCTATTCAAAGAACAAAGAAAGATTACAGCACAGGAACAGGCCCTTCGGCCCTCAATCAAATAAATTTAGATTAACAAGAAGCATCAATGATGATCACCATACAACCACCAGACTTTCTATCAAAAAGCCCATCCGATTGGTCAATGCCCTTCAAGGAGTGGAATCTGCTGTCTTACCCAGTGAGGCCTACTTGTAATTCCAGACCCAGAGCGACATGGTCGTCTCTCGACTGCCCTCCCTCCCTAACAGCACTGTGGGCATACGTAAACCACATGGACTGCAGCGGTTCAAGAAGTGGCTCACCACCACTTTCTCAAGGGTGATGAAGGGATGGGCAATAACTGGCAGCCTAGCCAGCGATGCCCACATCGCATGAACAGATCATAAAAGATACAGCCTCAAGCCCTAGCAGCCTATTCAGCTGTGGTGTAATTATCTCATTTCTAAATACAGCTGGAATATTAATCACGTTTTGGAATGTAGAAACCATGTATATTTTTTCATAAGTAGGCTCTAACCTAGCAACTGCCCACATAAAAGAACTGGAAACTATCCAAATAAACACCGCATGCTTTAATGACAGCCTACCAGCGGGGGAGCTGTAGCACTTTTTTTTTTCAATCTGCCAGATCCTTGGCCTGCAATGCACTTGGGTTCCAACCAAAGGGCATCACGGTAGCACAGTGGTTAGCACAGTTGCTTCACAGCTCCAGGGTCCCAGGTTCAATTCCCGGCTTGGGTCACTGGCTGTGCGGAGCCTGCACATCCTCCCAGTGTGTGCGTGGGTTTCCTCCGGGTGCTCCGGTTTCCTCCCACAGTCCAAAGATGTGCAGGTTAGGTGGATTGACCATGCTAAATTGCCCTTCGTACCCAAAAAGGTTTGGTAGGGTTACTGGGTTGTGGGAAAGGGGGGGGGGGGGGGGCGCTTAAGTAGGGTGCTCTTTCCAAGGGCCGGTGCAGACCCAATGGACCGAATGGCCTCCTTCTGCACTGTAAAACCTATGATTCTATGACTGCTTGCCTCCTCTTCTCAAAATACTGCCTATTTTCTAATATTTTGACATTATTTTAAAGATGACTATAAAATGAGATTGATGTCTGTTGGGGCTGGCCCATTTATCTGAGTTACTTGTTCTGAAAACTACACTTGATCTGAACAATTAATAAGAAGCATTACAAAGTATTTAAGCATAGAAACATGGCATTGGGCTAAAGAGGTGTCCACTCCTCTTCATTTAACCCATCGACATCTCCTTCAGTCCCTTTCTACCTCATGTTTATAAGCTTCCCCTTAAATGCATCTATGTGATTCACCCCAACCATCCCTTGTGGTAGCAAATTCTACACTCTAACCACTCTCTTGGGTGATAAAGTTTCTCCTGAATCCCCATTGCTTTGATTAGTGACCATCTTGTACTAATGGCCCTCAATACCAATCTCACAGACAGTACAGATAGCATTGCTAGATCTGCCTTATTAAACCTTATAAAAGACATTATTAATAGGGTCATCCCTCAGTCTTCCTTTCTAGACATAAAAGAGCCTCAACTTGTTCAATCTTCACCAGTGCCTCCAAGGCACTTTTGGAGACCAGAACTGTTCTCAGTACTCAGTATCTAATGTGCGATACATGTTTGACACTCTTTGCTCTTCAACTCTATCCTTCCAGAAATGTTGCAGACATAGGGGCTGAATGTTATCACTGACAGGAGGGTCGGTACCAGTTGACATAAATTTAGGATAATTGGAAAATGAAATGTCATCAAGAGTAGGGTTGGGCGGGAAGAAAGTCAAGTAGTGCCAGGAGTCATGACCTTTAATGCACAGCCTGAAAGGGTGGAAAAAGCAGATTCACTGGCTCTCAAAAGGAAATTAGATAATTACTTGAAAAGTAGAAATTTGAAGGGTTATCAGGAAAGAGAAAGGGGGAGGGGGAGGTAGAATAGGACCAATTGGTAACCCTTCAGAAAAAAGGGCACACTGGATTGGCTAAATAGTCATCTTCTGTACTGTATGAGTGAGTCGCGGATATATTTATTTTAATTGCAATTCAAAGATCAACTTAAAGTGGCCGCAGTATTTTTGTTAAAGTCCTTTACCTTGGTAGCTAAGGCAACTAAATGATACTCCAAAGATTATCCACAATTTCAAGGATTGAGAACAGGCAGGATTGATATGCAAGTCATGCAGCAAAGAGCCACTTTGTTCTAAGGCAGTTAATTGGATGACTAACCTATTCAAGGACATAGTGTACTTTTATGGCCAAACCTTAGCACCATTCGCGGAAACAAAAAGGATATCTTCTCCGAGGTTTACATGGCAAGAGCGAACAAACTATTAAACAATCAGAAGTTTACTAATCTCACCTCGCACGTTATTTACTCATACTGCAATGAGGGGACGCACTTTCCGCATCTACATAGTGTCAGCTGGTTGCATTTAAACAAACAAGTTGGCTTGACACAGACTAACAATAAAGTCCATGTTATCCATTTGTAGGTATCTGCAGTTAGAGTAGTCAATTATTTTTCTTTTCCAGTGAAGGAGCAATTTAGTGTGGCCAATCCATCTAACCAGCATATCTTTGGGTTGTGGGGGTGAAACCCATGCAGACATGGGGAGAATGTGCAAACTCCACATGGACAGTGACCCAGGGCCGGGATTCAAACCCAGTGCTAACCACTGCGCCACACTCCGCCCCAGGTATGTGCAGTCGTAACCAATTGTGAGCTCTTGCATCTAGTTTACTTACCATTTATCTGTCCCCACTGTAAAATATGCTTCTGACAACGAAAAAAAATCAGGAAATTTCAGTAAGTGAGATTCACAACGTCCAATGTGGATTGTAATTTTTGTCACAAATCCAACAAATAAAAAAGTATTTTGAATAAAATATTTAAGAAAATTCATAACTTCACGTAGGAGTCAAAACAATTACCCTAGGATTAAAAGTACAATTATCTACCAGGGCCGTTTTACATCGTCCTACACAAAGCCTTCACGCTGGGGAATGTAATCAAAAGGCAAAGTAAAGTCTTTTATTTTGCTTGATTTCAGGTCCGGTTTATTATAGATTGTGTTGCGATAGTTGATGCTCGGTGTGATTCTGGGTGACTGTCTAGGGTTAAATGGTATGAAGTTCAATTTCACAGTTGCTGCTTCATCTGCCTCAACCCAAGGTTGGCAGTTGGGCAAAGCTTCCATCTGCTGCCGACTACAAAGGTATCAGGAACAGTTGTCCATGTGCTGGCAGCTGCAGTGTAGGTTCAAAGTCACGCGCATTGCTGTTCCCGTCACCTTTCCAGTTTGTGGGAGTGCACTTAATTATCAGTGTTCGAAAAAGTAGACCTTCAGGATGAATTTCACCTCCAAACCCAAATACCAGTACCTTTCCTGAATCTTTGTTTCTCTGTATGATGAAGCCTATTTACCAGATAGTTCAGAAGTGTAAATAACATTCTCCCCCACCTGAGCGTTTCCAGCACACAGTTCTTATTTCCGCTTGCGAGCATTCTGCGTACATATGCATGTAGAATCAACTGGAATTAACGACGAGATTCAGGACTTTTGCTGACTTTGAAACAGTCAATAAATCTGGTTATTAACTTACCCTGAATGTTACAGTCATGGTAATATTAATCACATTTCATAATGACAAGAAAATAAATTTTATTTTACAATACAGTCAGCAAAAATATGAAAAGTTCTGTCCATTGGCATGAAAAAGGAAGGCTTTAATTTAATAATCTTTATTGTCACAAGTAGGCTTACATTAACACTGCAATGAAGTTACTGTGAAAAGTCCCACATTCCGGCGCCTGTTCGGGTACACAGAGGGAGAATTCAGAATGTCCAAATTAGCACTTCTTTCGGGACTTGTGGGAGGAAATGGGAGCGCCCAAAGGAAATCCAAGCAGACACGGGGAGAACGTGCAGGCTCCGCACAGACAAGTGACCTAAGCCGGTAATCGAACCTGGGACCCTGGCACTGTGAAGCAACAGTGCTAACCACTGTGCTACCGTGCCGCCCATTGAAACTCAGGATTCAAGCCGGCAGCTTGGAAGGTTCACTTTGTAAGAGTGTGTTGATATCGCAAACTCACGACTGAGCTCTGTTTGCATAAATAGAGACTGGTAAATCCAGTTCAGAAGTAATTCCACCAATACAAGAGTTTGTCATGTGGAATTACGATTACAGCTACTTCCTTGATCATCTGCAAAATTGGGTAAAGGGATTTTCCATGCGAGGACGTGAAGGTCACAATCAACTGGACCATTGTCATTTCACTTCCGGACCTTGCACCAAATCCGAATGGGGAGTGATGGGCCAATCAATGGTTGTCTCTTTGATAACTGTGCCAGACAGATCCAATCCAGTCCTACCGAGTGCGAGTCAACAGCAGGAAATCCAGCACTAACTTGAGCCGATATTGACAATCTTGGTTAGTGGTGTCACAAGAATGTTTCAGGGTGCATACCAGTGCAGTAGGATCTATGCTGGCATGGGTAAAGGAAGAGGAGGAATGGTGAGTGGAAACTCAAGTGGAGCATAAACAGAGGCCATTCGGCCCAACAGGTCTATGCCAGCTGCTGTGCTTGTTGTACCTTCAACCTAAAAAATTCATTGTGAAATGGAGTCCTTTTCCCCCCCTCTCCATCCTTCACTGGGTGACACGTGCAAGGGAATGGAAAATAAATCCAGCTCATAGACCAGGATATGATATAATTTAAATGTAGTGAAGGCTGAGGAAGGGAAATCCAATCAAAGTGGAAAGATCCCAATTTAAATAATGAAAGGTTTCAGTGAATCAATATAAAGTGCTCTTCTGAGATTGGGTGGAGACTGAAGCTGGGCAAGAATACAGAAAGTTAGCCTGGACGAGGTGTCCATTTCCCAAAACTAATATCCCTCTGCATGGTGAGCAGAGTATAAATTTAATAAAAACAGTATCTGGGTTACTTGGTTTTAGAAAAGGATTTGCATTTCTGAATGGTTCAAAAGCTACAATCAGACACCCTAAGAGAGAAGCCATTGGGGTGCAAAAAAAATAAAATAAATACAAATGGGGTTTGAACTTTTGAACTTCCAACCCCCAAAAAAGGAGTAATGCCATGAATGAGCCAATCTCCACAGCTGACACTGCTGGCAGCTCGGCCATTTCCCTTATTTTCTCAACTGAATGGCCGGTGTTTTTCTGGCCGACCATTTTACAGCACACTTACAACAAGTCAAGGGAGGGGTTTCACGGCACCTTGTGGCAAATGAGCACAAGGGGCCAGACCACGGGCAGTTCCTGAGGCCACCACAAAAGATTTGTGGCTCAAGACCAAAAAGGGCCTTTTCTAGAGAATCTACAGGCCAAGAGGTCACAGAGCGGAATCCGTGGCAGGAATCCCAGCTGCATTTTCCTCCTCGCTGACCAAGCGTCGCGGAGATCATTGGAGATGGCAGGGATGGAGGGGGAAGCAACTTTCTAGCTCATCTGATTACGATACGAAGCCAACAACCTAGAATGGAATTCCCCCTGCCCTGCCAAGCCATTTTCAGGTGAGCAGGTTGCAGCTAAGGAATCTATACAGTTGCACAGGTAACAGACGCGCAAGTCCAGACAAGCTCACTCTCGCATCTATCACATTAATGCCAAGTCAGTGGTTCTCTGACATTATTAATCTTGAGCCTATGAAAACAACAACTTGTCGCTACACCACACCTTTAACCAGGGTTCCCTTCACACTTGCTCAACACCCGCCTCAGCGCCTCAGAAAATGGATTTGGCTGCAGCTAAAACCATGAACTCGGAAGGTCACAAGAGTGGCCACTGCCCAGCTCAGCGGGTAGCTACTCACGTCAGGAAGTCAAAGCTCGTGGATTCAAGCCCCCTCCAGAGACTTGAACACCTGAATCCAGGCTGACACTCCCAGTGCAGAGCTGAGGGAACGCTAAATTGTCATAGTAGCCATTACCCTGGATGAGATGTTGAACGGAGGCAGCAGCTGCCCCCTTGGGTGGACTTTAAAAATATATTGCAGGGCACAATTTCAAAAAGCAGGCAGTTGCTCTCTGGTCATTGGGTCAATGTTCATCCCTCAACCCACATCACTAAAAGAGGTCAACTGGTCATTATTCAGTGTTGTTTGTGGGAACTTGCTCTGCACAAGTTGACCTTGCATGCCCTGCATTGCAACAGTGCTGACATTTCCACAATATTTCTTTGGTTGTGAAGCCTTGCGCAGCATTATATAAACACAAGCTTTTCCATTCCCTTTTTGAAGATCCGTCTTGTTCATAATGAGTTCCTGATTTTCACCAACTTGGGAAGTCCACAGAGGGGCTGGTTTAGCACAGTGAGCTAAACAGCTGGCTTGTAATGCAGAACGCCAGCAGCACAGGTTCAATTCCCGTACCGGCCTCCCCGAACAGGCGCCAGAATGTGGCGACTAGGGGCTTTTCACAGTTACTTCATTGAAGCCGACTTGTGACAATAAGCAATTATTATTATTATTATTATTAAGTCCTGTCAAATGCGCGACACTTTGCTATACTGTCGAATCAACAGCTCTCCTAAATAGGGACTGTTCCCTTGTTGTCGTGGGATATGCTCGAGTCTGGCAATTTGCTGCATTCTTTCTCTGGCAGGTAAGCAAGAAATGTCCCACACAAGTTATGACCCCACAGGCAAGATGGGAACACACAGGGCCTCAAAAAGCGGTAAAGGATGACAGATGGAATGTGGGAGGCAAGACTTTTGTCCTCCAGTTATAATCATCCTTGGGATGTAGGTACCACTGGCACTTATTGGCTAGTTCCCACTAGCACCTCGTCAAGGTTCTGGGCCTTCTCCATGTGGTGCGGTGTCCACAGGCACCATTAAGTTCTTCCGTGCTCAGTGGGAACCGCAGCGTCTGGGGAGCAGTCTCGACCCTTTTATATAATCACATTTTGGTTTGATGTTTTTAAGCTTAATTTGCTCTTTATTCCTTTCGGGGGCTGCCCCTTTTAACTTGTCCCTCAGTTTTCTTTATTTAGTTTATTTGGTTCAGTTAAAGTAGTTAAGAGTCCACGTGGCATCTAGTTTATGCTGGCTATTCCTTGATACAGCAGTTATTTCTCAAGCCGTTTCAGAGGGCAGTCGAGATGGAACGACTGTATCGTGGATATACATCCAGGACAGGCCTTAGAAAAAGGACAAGAAAATGAATCCTCTGGGTTTATATGATAATCAGACAGCTCCAGACCCACATTTTAAAATTGCCGCCAAATTCTATTTCCAGATAAAAAAACTAATTCAAATTTTCCAATTCATTACATTTAAAATGCTTCGGAATAGTTGAAACAAGTTACAAGTGGAAGGTACAGGGGAGGGTCATTAAATTAGAAGGTATTGTTCAACAAAGTATCGCCAACATGGCAAAGTTAACCGTCACATACCTATCAAGGATTTGGCAACCATCCCTCGACCCAAATTCATTGAGCACTTTACGGGAATGGGGAGAATTGCAAGAATTCGGGTAGAAATCCATTACAGAAATCAGAGTGAGGCAGAGTTTCTGTTTTGGGCGCAATTGGGAAATCACACCCAGAATGTGCTCGCAATTGCACTGGTTAGAAATCAGAAACCCAGCACTAAGCAAGCAGCGAAATAGAACGCAATTGCTTATATTTTGCCCCTTTCCATTAAAACAAGTATTCCTTGATATCTTTAGGAAGCGCAACCTGGTGCAGAAGTTTTATTTATACATCTGAAAGTGGATTTTTCTCGGAATGTAAGCATTTTGAATAAGAGCGGACAGACCATAAAACGTAGGAGCAGAAAAGTGGGCCATTCGGCCCTTCGAGTCTGCTCCGCCATTCAACGAGATCATGACAGGTCCGAAATAATAATCCTCAACTCCACTTTCCCACCTTTTCCAATTCTGCATCCCCTTATTGCTCCATCACTTGTGGATAACCTGAATTTGAAAATCGTCCCTGAACTATTTAATAGTTTCATTGGTGTACACCAGTCAGTTCCAGAATGAATGAAATATCTTTTTGATAATCAATTTTCAACTCGGATCTTGCACCTTATGAAAATGACACAATCCTGGGCGAAATTTACGAGCCCAGCCCACTGCCGGGATCACCCAGCCTGGACTCGTCAGTGGACTTTTGGTTGGACCACCTGATCGCCTGCGGTGGGTCCCACCATGACAGCATTGGAAAATCCGAGCCAAAATAAATAAAAAGCATCCTGAACCAGTGCAATATTGATCTGGGGCCTAATTTGGGTACCTGGAATCTTAAACCAGTGTAAAAGTCGCAGAAAGATTGAGCACAAGTGATTCGGACATGGAACCATCAAATTCTTAATTGTGCAGGAGGTCGTCATTTGGCCAATCTGCACCGATGCTTTGAAAGAGAACGCTTACCTAGACCTGCCTCCTCACCCTATCCCCATAACCTCACCTACCCTACACATCTTTGGACTGTGGGAGGAAGCCGAGTACCCAGAGGAAACCCGCGCAGACACGGGGAGAAAGTGCCAACTCCACACAGACGGTCACCGAAGGCCGGAATTGAACCCGGGTCCCTGGCGCTGTGAGGCAGCCCATAAATGACTTGGATTCAAAAATTTCCCCGGACTTTTGCGCAGGTTCCAACAATTGCACAGAAGCACTGATGTAACTAGTGAAACCAAACAGGACATTCAACCCCAGTTGTCAGGGACAAGGGGTGTTTAAAATCAGCTGAACCACTCCCTAGCTTTTAGCACCAAAACCCCCCCCCAATCCGTCATTCTGTACTTCAGATTGGACCAGTAATTAAAACAGGATTATTATCCAACACCTCTCTCTCTCTCCCCTCTCTCCACCCCCCCTCCCCACCTTCCCAATTCAATATGGTCATCAGGTTTATTCAGTATGTCAATGCACTACTTTAAAAAAATAAAGGACTTCAACAAATGCACTTACCCAAGGTAGCTGGAATTCAAATCACTTTTTCCACTGTTCCCCTGCCTCCTATCCCCAGCACTAAGGAGCACCGAGGGAGGAAAACACTTGAAACACAAGAGTTTTTTTTTTAATGACCCATCTTTCCATTTTAAAGTTTTCATTTGATCAGGGCTACCATCTCAGGTGGGCCATGCCTGCTTTAGCCAGCATTCCCCAGATAAACATTGGGAGTACAAATGTCAGACACAATTAGTGTAGAAACACGATTCATTCTCGTGTCAAAATGCTCTGGCCGGACACAACCGAAATTCGAAAAGGCAATTAAAAAAAAGAAAAATCAATCATTTAGAATTGTACGGCTGGGAGTCCTGCCTGTCCCCTACCAGCTAACCCATCCCCAGTCTCCAATCATTACACTATCCTGACTCATGACACTTCATGCAACATCTCCGAAAGTTAACTTTGAAACATTACAGGAAGATGACAAAACACTGTGCACAGGTCAACTAAGTTTATCACAAGAGTGTGCATCAACCCTTTAAGATATAAATAACATCATGGGGCTTGCGAGTGTTTTTTTTTCCTGTTGCAATCAGAGCGTGGAGCAATTCATTCCTATCTTCTTTAAAGGCCGGGCAGAAGAACATCCCCAAAACATGAATTTGTGACTAGCCCGACTGCATAGGGGACATTTAAAATGAAGGGGAGGTCACATTTTAAAAATAAACGCCTCTACTTGCACGGGTCCAACAGTGCATTACAAACTCCAGTCAGTCCCATGAACTAATTATAGCTGGGACAATTATTCCCGACTACACACACACACACACACACACACACACACACACACACACACAAAGGCTCGAGCGACAGGTGTGCAAGTCTATCAGCTTCCACAGTGAGCCAAGTCCAAAAACAGATAAGTAAAATAAAAAGCCCAAGAATCTCACCCTTAACAGGCTGGATTTCAAAATCTTATTTTTTTTTGTTTAACATATAAAACCTTCACTCACAAACGAAGTGCAGCTGGCCTTGCCCTGGCCACCTTGGGGAACAGTTACAAGTCAGGCTCAATGTATTGATCATGTGGTGAGTAGCAGCCACTCACTGCAGTGTCAGTGAACGACACATCACTCAGCACAGCTGACTAGACGACAGCTAGTCAGGCAGTGACTCAGCAACTTCCTTTCTCTGATCAGATGCCGAATCCCTTTCCCTCAATTTGCAAAGGCACCGATTTTTACAGCATCAACACTGGACTATGGTCAGTGCTCAATGCCCCACATGTACATTCTCTTAACTTCCTACAATCCAATCTTAACCCTACTTCATACAATCCAATCCCTCCCTTCCTCCTTCGTATACTCGTTTTCCATCTGGGGGACACGGTGGTGTAGTTGTAATGTCACTGGACTGGTAGTCTAGAGGCCCAGGCTAATGTTCTGGGGACACAGGTTCAAATCCCACAGCAATTTAAACTCAATTAATAAATCTGGAATTGAAAGCTTGTGGCTAGTCTCAGTAATGGGGGCCATGAAACCACCGAATATCGTGAAAACCCATCTGGTTGACTTATTCCCTTTCGGGAAGGAAATCTGCCATCCTTACCCGGTCTGGCCTACACGCGACTCCCACACTCCCTACAGCAATGTAATACTGCACTCTGAAATAGGCAAGCCCCTCAGCAATTAGGGGTGGGCAATGAATGCTGGCCCAACCAGCGAAGACAACATCCCATGAAAGAAAATAAAGAACATTTTTCAAAACCCTTCTCTCCCTCATGTATTTATCTCACTTCCCCCAAGTTCAACCTTCTCACCACTTTCTGGATAAAGAAATTTCACCCGAGCGCCTTACTGGATTTGCGATCACCTTATAATTATAACCTTTTTTGAAAAAATGTTTTTATTAAGGGATATAACCAAAACCAAAAAGAACAAACAGGAAATCACATAACAAATAAATAACCAACACCCCCGCACCCCACTCTCCGCCCACCCATTCTGCCTCCCATTGTAACCCCAAAGTACCCCAGTCCTCCCTCCTCCTGCTGACTTCTTAACTATCCTTGAAGAAGTTGATAAACGGTTTCCCTCCCCGGGCAAACACCTCTGCGGTCCCTCTCAAGGCGAACTTGATTTATTCCAGCCCAAGGAATTCCGCGAGGTCGCTGACCCACACCCACGGTTTCAGCGGCCCCGAGTCCCTCCGTTCCAACAGGATCCGTCTCCGGGCTACCAGCGAGGCAAAGGCCAAAACGCCAGCCTCTCTCACCCCCTGGACTCCCGGGTCTTCCGACACTCCAAAAATCACCATTCTGGACTCGAGATCCCCTTCACCCTCAGCACCTCAGACCTCACGTCAGCGAACCCCCGCCAAAATCCCTCGAGCTTCGGACAGGCCCAAAACATGTGGACATGGTTCTCAGGCCCACCTGCACACACCTATCCTCCACCCCCCTCTAAAAACCGACTCATCCTGGCCACCTTCATTTGTGTCCTGTGGACTACTTTAATTTGAATGAGACAAGCCTAGTTCAAAAAGGATGCCTTCACCCTCCTCAGAGCCCCCTCCCACTTAACGTCTCCCATTGGGGCGCCCTCCCAGTCTATTAATTCCTTGCAGATCTCCGTCACCCTGCCCTCACCAACCTCTATTTTCGACACCACCTTGTCCTGCAACCCCGGGGGTGGCAAGTCTGGAAAGAATGGCACCCTTTTCCTCACATAGCACCTGTAAGTACCGGAACCCATTCGCGCTGGGCAGCTCATCCTCGTCTACCAATCCCTCCAAGCTCGGAAACTGTCCCCCACAAATAGGTCTCCTAACCACTCAATTCCCGCCCAGCACCGCCCCCGGAACCCCGGGTCCAGCCGCTCCCCCCCCCCCCCCCCCCCCCCCAAGAACAAACCTGTAATTGCTGCAAATCGGAGCCCAAACCTTCCAGCCTCAGGTGCTGCCGCCATTGTCCCCACACCCTCGGGGCCGCCGTCACCACCACTGGGGCTTGCGGAGTACCTGGCCGGCAAGAATGGCAGAAGCGCCGTCAACAGTGCCCTAAGCTAGTGCCCTTACAAGAGGCTTCCTCCATCTGCCCCCACACTGACCCCACCCCCATCCACTTCCTGACCATGGCTACATTTGCTCCCCAGTAGTAGTTCAACATATTTGGCAAGGCCAGGCCCCCCCCCCCCCGGCCAACATTCCCTCCCCAGCAGCACCTCCTTCACCCGCGGGGCTTTCCCTGCCCACACAAACCCCGAGATCAGTGCAGTAAACTTCCTAAAGAAGGCCTTCGGATTAAAAAATCGGAATGTTCTGGAACAGGAATGGAAACCTCGGGGGCATAGTCATCTTTACGGACTGCACCCGCCCCGCCAACGACAGCGGGAGCACGTTCCACCAGATTCAATTTATGTAACTGCTCCCATCCCCGTGCCACCTGGCTGCTCAGAGACCCAAAACCCATCCTCTCTACCAGGCGAGGGGGCAGCTCGCCCAAACTCCTCGCCTGGATCGGGGAGGTCTCACATCTTATAATTATAATCTCCAACTTTAGACTCCCCGATGATGCTCCAATGCAACACGCAGAGTTTCATCAGTTACAATGGAGCATCATTGGATGCTTTCAAGATCAGCCGTGAGGTAAAGCAGGTGACATGGTACCAACTCTCTTTGGCACACTTGTCTCAGTGATGCTAGTCTAGACTTTCAGGTGACTCAAATGAGGGTGCCTACCTGCATGCCAGGGCATGCATGCGCTCCCAAGACCAAATGTGTGTAATGTCCTGGTCCGTGAGTTTGTTGAGGATGCAATGCTGGCAACTCCATATTTAAGCTCACATGCAACAGTTTATAAGATAGGCCTGCAAGACATTTGGACCGACAATGTGTGTCTATAAGACTACGTCATGGACCAGGGTGTAGAGACTCCATCCGTCATCAACATTGACAACCTCACTCTGGAGGTCGTCAACAAGCTTTACATATCTTAGAATCACCAACAAGCTGTCCCTTGATGCTGAAACCAGCACCAGGTTGACCCAACACTGCAGCAGTCATGCCGAAGTTGAGAAGGCGAATGTGGACCATTAGCCAAAAATACACAGCTCTGAGGCACAGACAACTTGTGCAAGCCAAGAAAAGCTTCCAACCCTTTCCTGGGAAGACAGAGTGCCAAAGATGGAAGCACACCAGTGTGCAAGTATCCCCAGTATGTTTGCCCTCTCGGGAGTCAAGCAGCAACTCCTGGGTCATGTAGACTCAATGGCTGAGAACCGCAGCCTCAAAGACAGTGAGCTTGCCACCGGCACAAGACCAGCAGGTCGGCCACATCTTCAATGCAAGATTGCATGCAAGCGGGGTTGGAGTCAATGTACAGGAATTCCTTGCTACTGACCGAAACACCTGGAGACAAGCAGTCGGGCTGTGGAATAGGAGAGGTCAAAAGAAATGACCAGATGCGTGGAAAAGAGAGCCAGCTTGAAGGTTGGGGGGGGGGGGAGAGAGAGAGAGAGAGAGAAATTAATCGACCTCGGGTGTACAGCGGTGGAGGGGACGACACGCATCAATCTGCCTCTACAGCCACAACACATCATTTTCAATACCCAGTCACATCCACACGGGGCACGGTCCATCACATCCAGGGGCACGGTCCATCACATCCAGGGACACGGTCCATCACATCCAGGGACAGGCAGCAGGACTTCCTAATCTTCCAAATCACAACAAACACTCTTCAAAATACCTGGAAAATTGAAACATTTTTGTCCCCCCCCCCCTCTACCCAACTCCTATCACCCACTGTCTAATTTTATCGCCTGGGCTCTATCCAGTAATGCAGTAATACAGGGGTTTCCCACTCCTCAGCATCATGAGGACCCATCTGTCACAGCCAGAAAGGTGGAGACTGCACTCCAGTCATAGAATTCACAGTGCAGAAGGAGGCCATTCGGCCCATCGAGTTTGCACCGGCCCTTGTAAAGGGCACCCTACCTAAACCCACTCCTCTACCCTATCCCCGTAACCCCATCTAACATTCTTTTGGACTAAGGGCAATTTAGCGCGGCCAATCCACCTAACCTGCACATCTTTGGACTGTGGGAAGAAACCGGGGCACCCGGAAGAAACCCACGCAGACACGGGGAGAACGTGCAGACTCCGCGCAGACAGTGACCCAAGCCGGGAATCGAACCTGGGTCCCTTGAGCGGTGAAGGAATTGTGCTACCCACTATGCTACTGTGCCACCATTGGCAGAGTGATTTTTTGCGAATAATGTTGCCCAGCTGCTTTTGACTGATACCCTCAAGCAGCCATTCAACTGGAGGTGTTGGGCAGGATGGGGAACTAGAAATCCCAATCACGTGTGGGAACATGGCCAAATCCCTGGACACTTAAAACACTGGAATCTATCCTCACATGACATGTCAGTGCACTACTGAGGGAGTGCTACACCATCAATGGTGCTGTCGTTTGGACGAGACCGGAAGCCAAGGCTCCATTTTCTCCCTCAGGTTGACGGGAAAGATCCCACAGCAGCACTGCCAGGAAGAGCAAGCAGAGAGTTTCTTGGCCAGCATTAATCCCTCAATCAACATTAATAAAACAGATTATCTGGTCACTGCGACCTCGTGGGATCTCGCTGTGTGCAAATTGGCTGCTGCATTTCCTCCATTCCAACAGCGACTACATTGCAAAGGATACTGGAAAATGCTTTGGAGGGGGTGGTGCTATGCCAATCAAAGAGTTTTTCTCTCTGTCGGTTCCTCGCTGCAATAAAATTAAGCCAGCTCAGACCAGGGGTTGGAGCTAGGGGTTGGTTTAGTATTGCACCTTTACTGCAGAATACCTGATTTAGCAAGAATGCTCCAAGCTCTCCCATTTGGTTCGGCAGTGGACAGGGCTCATTATTTAAAAACAATCCCCCAGCAATGTACTTCACTGAGCCCTTGCAAATCATTAAACTCACACGGGCTGCACCAGTAAGTGACACTCATCCACCCACACGGTAGTAGACCAGCTAAGGAGGATACTGTGTGCGAGCCACAGCACCCAGTATAATGATCAGCTGCAAACAACCGAAGCTCCCATCAAAAGCAAAAGGCAGACAGATTTGCATTTATATTTCACAACCTTTGGACATCACAAAGGGCTTTACAGCCAATGAGAAGTGTAGTCACGGTTGCAAATGTCGGAGAAGTGGCAGTCAATTTGCACACGGATAGCAATTTGCTAATTTCCAGATAATTGTGGTGTTGATCGAGGATAATATTGGCCAGGATACCAGGGATCACTCTGCCGCTCTTCTTGGAAATAATACCATGAGATCGATTACATCCACCCAAGCAAGTACACACGGCCTCAGTTTAGTGTCACACACAAGAGACGCCACTTCAATGCGGTATTGAGCACACTGATGTGTGCTCCTTCAGCACTGCACAGGAGCCCCAGCCTTAAATTTTGTGCTCAAGTCTTTACGAGCGGGATTGAACATTAACCTCGTGACTCAGAGGCTAGAGGGCTACCGCTGAACCATGGCCGGCCCACAAAAAGGGAAAGGAGCCGGCAAGTCATCGAAAGAGAGAGTGACCCCGAACCCACAAGGTCAACAACAACAAGCCGCAGAAAAGAGGAGCGGAGCCCAGCACTCGGACACCCAGGGCGGAAGAAGGAGCTACCAATGAGGGGGGGCAGGGAAAATGTATGTTAAGAAATATGTATGTCAATACCAGATACAACTTCCGTTAAAAAGTATCATTCTGTAAAATTGAAAAACACCAATAAAAATATTTTTTTTAAAAAGATACAGCGGCCAAGCTGAAGAAGCAATAGCATCAAACAAAAGCAAAATTCTGCAGATACCGGAAATCCGAAATCAAAACAGAAATGCTGGAAAACCTCAGCGGGTCTGGCAGCATCTGTGGAGAGAGGAACAGAGTTGAGAGTTTGTATCAGTCTTTGCAGATGACAACACGTTAACCCGGTTTCTCTCTCCACTGATGATGCTACCAGACCGGCTGAGGTTATCCCAGCATTTTCTGTTTCGATAGCAATGCTAACATGTATGCTAGGAATTAAACCGTCAGGAGGAATAGAGTAGGGATGTTGAAGGATTCCTCAGAGCAGGTGCTGGATACCGCAGGGGCTCAAAATGGCTGTTCTGTGTCAATGCTCAGTTAATAATGCACTGTATAGTTCACGTTAAACTTTTCAAAGTCAAAGTGGATGAAGGCCATCGTACCGGAGGGAATCGCCAATCAGAATAAGCTGCTGGTCCTCACTACCTTCATCTGGCGGGGGTGCTAAAAGGAAGAGAAGCCAATGCCTCGTGCCCCCGGTTCATACATCGAACCTCTCGCCAAGGCCTGCGATTGTTTCCATGCAGGGAGAATGGTCATAAAGGGCAACAGGAACTTGTATTAATACAATGCCTTGAATGTTCCAAAAGGTGTCATAGGAGTATGATCAACAAATCTGACAGTGAGACAACTTGGTTTTAAGGAGTATCTTAAAGGGAAAGAGAGAGAGGAGGTGGCGTCAATTGAGAGGAGACATATACAGATAGAGAGCATTGAATCGGTAATAACGTGAACTAGAAAGAGAAGAGAACTAATTGACATAAGGTGTGTGTCCAAGCCAGAGACAGACACACACGCACCTGTTGTGATTCATTCTGTGAATAAATCTATACAGAGTAAAAATTGGTTCTGGTTTCGTCCTTCACTGGCGAGCTACCAGGAGTATAACGAGAGAGAGATAGAGGGAGGCAGAGACGTTTACAGTGGGGATTCCAGAGCATACGGACCCAGGCAGCTGAAGGCATGGCTGCCAATGGTGGAGGGATTATCAGAGATGCACAAGAGGATCAAATTGCAGAAGGAGATATCTGGAGGGTTGTGGAGCTGGAAGAGACAGGAAGGGATGAGGCCATGGAGGGCTTTGAAAATAAGGATGATGAGAAATTGAAAACAGAGACTTGGCCAGCTCAGCAGCCATTAGAGAGCAGTGCGCAGAGAGACAATGGGTGAATGGGACTTGGTACAAGGAAGGATATGGGCAGAAGGATAGGACAATCTCATCAATCACACTGTTCACTGTCTACATTGCTGCTCGCGAACAGGCTGCAAACCGAGTTGCTATGATTAAAAATGCATTGTTCGGATAATTCAATATAAAACAAGAAGCACTCTCCCTTGCACAAGACCTTGCTTAGGCCTCATCATATGTCCAGTTAAGACCATAAGATGGAGGGGCAGAAGTAGACCATTCGGTCCATCGAGTCTGCTCCACCATTCAGTGAGATCATAATGGATCTGGTGATAATCCTGAACTCCACTTTCCCGCCTATCCCCTTACGGATTAAAAATCTATCTACCTTAGCCTTGAACGTACTTGACGACCCATAGCTCCCTGTGGTAAAGAATTCCACAGATTCGCTGCCCTCTTGAGTTTTGCTTTGCTCATACGATTGGTACGAAGGGGCCTTGAGTAAAGAGTCAAAGGAAAGACATTAAATTGCTACCCCAACTCCTCTGGCGACTACTGCTATCTTAGTGACTGGCCTCACAAGGAAGCTTAAAATAAGGTACCAGACTGTATCCCTGTCGATGTTCGATCTGAATTTAGACAGCGGATGGAGAACCAGGGGACAACATGTCGAAGTTACACAAGCATCAAAGTGAGCAAGAAGTCAGGAGGTTTCGAGGGCCAGTGTTTGCAATGAGTCTCCAGTCCAGCCTCAGCTTTTGCGCCGAGACCACCATCTATGCCGTCGCTAACTCGAGATGAGGCGATTCATGTGTTGATGGCTAAAGAGTGTGCAGAAGAACTTCCTCATTTCCATCCTAAATTTACTGTGTCGAGACTTGGCATGGATGGTTGAAAGAAATCAAGCGAATTATCCAGAAGAATTGATTTGCCCTTTGGTGACATGTTGCTGTTTGCAAAATTGCTACTCTGGCTGAACACGCAGCAGAACGAAAGGTTCAAAAATGTAAAACTGTCCATTCGGGGAGTCGGGAATGTGTTAACTGATTTAATTTTTTAAATCATAACAATGTGTAACTGGTTACTGTATACTGACAAATTGTTCGGGTAGATCCAATAGATATGTAACCGTGTGAGAAACAGATTTGCCTCCAACATCTATTAGATTGGCACGACAGGGGGCAGTCCTTGCGTTTTAACACCATGGGCACAATCCAAAGGCCATGCTGGGCCCACAAAGCAGCTCGCCGTGGCGCAGAGCGGCCGATAAAAGCTGGGAGACCCCACTCCCAGGATCTGCCCGGCTCGCAATGCTTCGCAATTTAATGCAATCTCGCGAGACATTGCGATGTAAAGCCTGCCCATTGTGGGTCGGTGCACTTTTTAGCAAATCTGCGTTTAGAACGAGGCAGCTAGTCTCACTTTGATGTGCTGATTCCTGAGGTAACGAATGCGTAGGATCGATGCCCTCTGCTTCAGGGACCTTGGGTCAGCACCGCTCAGCACTGGTCCCTACAAATGGGGCACTCGTCGGGGATCGGAGGCCCCCAGCTGCATGCTCTTAGGGAAGGGAGCTAACCTGGCACTGCCAGCCTGGCACCCTGGCAGTCATCTGGGTGCCAGCCTGGCACTGGCAAGAGCACTTCCAAGGTAGCAGGTTGGCACTGCCAAGCTGACATTTTCTGGGTTGCCCTGTGCTGGTATTGGGGCGATGTGGGGCGTGGACCGGGGACCCTCCCATGGTGCATTGGTGCTTGGGCAATCTCTCGCCACACAAGAGTTCCGTCAAGCAGAGCTCCTTGGTGTAGAAAATGGGGTTATGTGCGGCCTTGGCCGTGTGTTCCTCGCCGAGGCCTCTTATTTAACGCGGGTGGCGTTGTATAACCATGTGTTTCTTGCCGCTGCAAGCAGCGGGTAAACAAGCTCACTGTAGGACTTTGATCACTTTTAGTTGAATCGCGCCCCAGGTCTTAAACTGTTGTACGATTGACGCGGTTATTTAATTTTGGAAGGTACATTCGCTGAACTGGAGTGTTATACCATCAATTCACTGCAAGACGATGAGAATGAGTGAACAGAGGCGGAGCCCACTGGAGCTCCTGTACAATACATGGTGGTAGATCGTATTACTATTTCCTGGTCATAGGCCACAGTACCATACAAACAAGGTAGATCGTATTACCATTTCCTGGCCATAGGCCACAGTGCTAAACAGAGAGTTTATACTATGGTGAATATATTCACCACATTAAGAAAATAACTTGCTTTTCTACAGTGCCCTTCATAGTCATTTCTCAAATCTAGTTACCATTGAAATGTGGGATCCACAGGAGCCAGTTTGCACAGAGCAGGATTCCAATGACCCGATCATCTGTCTTTAGTATCAGCCGAGAAATAAGTAGTAGTCAGGGCACTGGGGGATAATTCCCCTGCTCTTCTTCAAAATAACACCACAGGATCAGGATCTTTTAAATCTACTGAGAACAAAACGAGGAATCTCAGGCAAACGATGGCACTTCCCAACAGAGCAGTACTCCCTCAGTTCTGCGTGGGAGTGTCAGTCTAGATTGGAGAGGGATTGAACCCACAATCTCTGGCTGCGGAGGCGAGAGTGCGCCCAGCCGAGCCACAGCTGACCTGGCTATTCACCTTGGGAAGTCGGAATCCAGTTCACCAATTTATTAACACCATCAAGAGAAAGACGAGGGAGGTTCAAGGAAGAAACCAACAAATTTCCAAAGGCATTAAAAGGAACAACTCAAGTGCATCATTTATTAAAGGAATTAGTGAAAGATTGAATCTATTTAATATTTAAGGGACAACAGCCGTTATATAGATGAGTCGGTATTGTAATCTGTCGCATTATTTATTGCTGTTATTTACCAATAACATGAAGACGTAAACATGGTGAGGTTGTCTGTGTTGGGAAATTAAATTCTTTCTGTTCCAGATATGGCGTGCCAGCATCAAACATTCCCTAGGAACGGTGCTGAGCTCTAAACTCTGTCCTCAGTCCCAGTACTGCAATTCTATCGTACCCAGGGTTACAACGTAAAACATCTAATGAGAGACGGTAAAAATTTGCTAGTGGCATCCATAATTTTGAGGAATTTAATTCGAGTAAATAGGTTTCATTGTTCGAACATAACTAGAGGGCATAGATTTAAAATACTTGCAGGAGTCTGGAACACACTGACTGAATGGATAGAGAGTGTGAGTGAGAGAGTGTGAGTGAGAGAGTGTGAGTGTGAGTGTGAGTGTGAGTGTGAGTGTGATTGAGAGTGTGATTGAGTGTGTGATTGAGAGTGTGATTGAGAGTGTGAGTGTGAGTGTGAGTGTGAGTGTGAGTGTGAGTGAGAGTGAGAGTGTGAGTGTGAGTGTGAGTGAGTGTGAGTGTGAGTGTGTGAGTGTGAGTGTGAGAGAGAGAGTGAGAGAGTGAGAGAGTGTGAGAGTGTGAGAGTGTGAGAGTGTGAGAGTGTGAGAGTGTGAGAGTGTGAGAGAGTGAGAGAGTGAGAGAGTGAGAGAGTGAGAGAGTGTTAGAGAGTGTTAGAGAGTGGGAGAGAGAGTGTGAGAGGTGTGAGTGTAAGAGTGTAAGAGTGTGAGTGGTGTGAGAATGTGTGAGTGTAAGAGTGTGAGTGGTGTGAGAATGTGAGAATGTGAGAATGTGAGAGTGTAAGAGTGTGAGTGGTGTGAGAATGTGAGAATGTGAGACTGTGAGAGCGAGAGAGCGAGAGAGCGAGAGAGCGAGAGAGCGAGAGAGCGAGAGAGCGAGAGAGCGAGAGAGCGATGGAGCGATGGAGCGATGGGGCGATGGGGCGATGGGGCGATGGGGCGATGGGGCGATGGGGCGATGGGGCGATGGGGCGATGGGGCGATGGGGCGATGGAGAGAGGGAGAGAGGGAGAGAGGGAGAGAGGGAGAGAGAGGGAGAGCGAGAGAGCGAGAGAGCGAGAGAGCGAGAGAGCGAGAGAGCGAGAGAGCGAGAGAGCGAGAGAGCGAGAGAGCGAGAGAGCGAGAGAGCGAGAGAGCGATGGAGCGATGGAGCGATGGGGCGATGGGGCGATGGGGCGATGGGGCGATGGGGCGATGGGGCGATGGGGCGATGGGGCGATGGGGCGATGGAGAGAGGGAGAGAGGGAGAGAGGGAGAGAGGGAGAGAGAGGGAGAGAGGGAGAGAGGGAGAGTGAGAGAGTGAGAGTGTGAGTGTGAGTGAGTGATAGTGTGTGAGTGATAGTGTGTGAGAGTGAGTGTGAGTGTGAGTGAGCGAGTGAGTGTGAGAGTGAGTGTGTGAGTGTGAGTGAGCGAGTGAGTGAGCGAGTGAGTGTGAGAGTGAGTGTGTGAGTGTGAGTGTGAGTGTGTGAGTGAGCGAGTGAGTGTGAGAGTGAGTGTGTGAGTGTGAGTGAGAGAGTGTCTATGTGAGAGAGGTGTGAGAGAGCGTGTGAGAGAGGTGAGGGAGGAGAGAGAGGTGAGAGAGTGAGAGTGAGTGTGAGAGAGAGAGCGTAAGAGTGAGTGTGAGAGAGAGAGCGTAAGAGTGAGTGTGAGAGAGAGAGCGTAAGAGTGAGTGTGAGAGAGAGAGCGTAAGAGTGAGTGTGAGAGAGAGAGCGTAAGAGTGAGTGTGAGAGAGAGAGCGTAAGAGTGAGTGTGAGAGAGAGAGCGTAAGAGTGAGTGTGAGAGAGAGAGCGTAAGAGTGAGTGTGAGAGAGAGAGCGTAAGAGTGAGTGTGAGAGAGAGAGCGTAAGAGTGAGTGTGAGAGAGAGAGCGTAAGAGTGAGTGTGAGAGAGAGAGCGTAAGAGTGAGTGTGAGAGAGAGAGCGTAAGAGTGAGTGTGAGAGAGAGAGCGTAAGAGTGAGTGTGAGAGAGAGAGCGTAAGAGTGAGTGTGAGAGAGAGAGCGTAAGAGTGAGTGTGAGAGAGAGAGCGTAAGAGTGAGTGTGAGAGAGAGCGTAAGAGTGAGTGTGAGAGAGCGTAAGAGTGAGTGTGAGAGAGCGTAAGAGTGAGTGTGAGAGAGCGTAAGAGTGAGTGTGAGAGAGCGAGTGAGTGTGAGAGAGCGAGTGAGTGTGAGAGAGCGAGTGAGTGTGAGAGAGCGAGTGAGTGTGAGAGAGCGAGTGAGTGTGAGAGAGCGAGTGAGTGTGAGAGAGCGAGGGAGTGTGAGAGAGCGAGGGAGTGTGAGAGAGCGAGGGAGTGTGAGAGAGCGAGGGTGTGTGAGAGAGCGAGGGTGTGTGAGAGAGCGAGGGTGTGTGAGAGAGCGAGGGTGTGTGAGAGAGCGAGGGTGTGTGAGAGAGCGAGGGTGTGTGAGAGAGCGAGGGTGTGTGAGAGAGCGAGGGTGTGAGCGAGGGCGTGAGCGAGGGCGTGAGCGAGGGCGTGAGCGAGGGCGTGAGCGAGGGCGTGAGCGAGGGTGTGAGCGAGGGTGTGAGCGAGAGTGTGAGAGGTGTGAGAGAGAATGTGAGAGGTGCGAGTGTAAGAGTGAGTGTGAGAGAGTGAGAGTGTGAGTGGTGTGAGAATGAGAGAGAGAGTGTGAGAATGTGAGAGGTGTAAGAGAGTGTGAGAGGTGTGAGAGGTGTGAGAGCGAGAGAGTGAGTGAATGTGAGAGGTGAGAGTGTGAGAGGTGTGAGAGGTATGAGAGTGAGAGGTGCGAGAGAGGTGTGAGAGGTGTGAGAGAGTGTGAGAGAGTGTGAGTGACTGAGTGAGTGAGTGAGCGAGCGAGCGAGCGAGCGAGCGAGGGGTGTGAGAGGGGTGTGAGAGGGGTGTGAGAGGGGTGTGAGAGGGGTGTGAGAGGGGTGTGAGAGGGGTGTGAGAGGGGTGTGAGAGGGGTGTGAGAGGGGTGTGAGAGGGGTGTGAGAGGGGTGTGAGAGGGGTGTGAGAGGGGTGTGAGAGGGGTGTGAGAGGGGTGTGAGAGGGGTGTGAGAGGGGTGTGAGAGGGGTGTGAGAGGGGTGTGAGAGGGGTGTGAGAGGGGTGTGAGAGGGGTGTGAGAGGGGTGTGAGAGGGGTGTGAGAGGGGTGTGAGAGGGGTGTGAGAGGGGTGTGAGAGGGGTGTGAGAGGGGTGTGAGAGGGGTGTGAGAGGGGTGTGAGAGGGGTGTGAGAGGGGTGTGAGAGGGGTGTGAGAGGGGTGTGAGAGGGGTGTGAGAGGGGTGTGAGAGGGGTGTGAGAGGGGTGTGAGAGGGGTGTGAGAGGGGTGTGAGAGGTGTGTGAGTGAGAGTGAGAGAGGTGTGAGAGTGAGAGGTGTGAGAATTGTGTGAGAAGTGTGAGAGAGTGTGAGTAAGTGAGTGAGTGAGAGGTGTGAGTGTGAGGTGTGAGAGTGAGAGGTGAGAGAGGTGTGAGTGAGGGGTAGTGTGAGAGGTGTGAGAGAGAGTGTGAGTGAGGTGTGAGAGTCAGAGTGTGAGAGGTGAGAGAGAGTGAGAGAGAGTGAGAGAGAGTGAGAGAGAGTGAGAGAGAGTGAGAGAGAGTGAGAGAGAGTGAGAGAGAGTGAGAGAGAGTGAGAGAGAGTGAGAGAGAGTGAGAGAGAGTGAGAGAGAGTGAGAGAGAGTGAGAGAGAGTGAGAGAGTGTGAGTGAGTGACAGCGTGTGAGTGAGTGATAGTGATAGAGAGTGAGTGTGAGCGAGGGAGTGTGAGCGAGGGAGTGTGAGCGAGGGAGTGTGAGCGAGGGAGTGAGAGCGAGGGAGTGAGAGCGAGGGAGTGAGAGCGAGGGAGTGAGAGCGAGGGAGTGAGAGCGAGGGAGTGAGAGCGAGGGAGTGAGAGCGAGGGAGTGAGAGCGAGGGAGTGAGAGCGAGGGAGTGAGAGCGAGGGAGTGAGAGCGAGGGAGTGAGAGCGAGGGAGTGAGAGCGAGGGAGTGAGAGCGAGGGAGTGAGAGCGAGGGAGTGAGAGCGAGGGAGTGAGAGCGAGGGAGTGAGAGCGAGGGAGTGAGAGCGAGGGAGTGAGAGCGAGGGAGTGAGAGCGAGGGAGTGAGAGCGAGGGAGTGAGAGCGAGGGAGTGAGAGCGAGGGAGTGAGAGCGAGGGAGTGAGAGCGAGGGAGTGAGAGCGAGGGAGTGAGAGCGAGGGAGTGAGAGCGAGGGAGTGAGAGCGAGGGAGTGAGAGCGAGGGAGTGAGAGCGAGGGAGTGAGAGCGAGGGAGTGAGAGCGAGGGAGTGAGAGCGAGGGAGTGAGAGCGAGGGAGTGAGAGCGAGGGAGTGAGAGCGAGGGAGTGAGAGCGAGGGAGTGAGAGCGAGGGAGTGAGAGCGAGGGAGTGAGAGCGAGGGAGTGAGAGCGAGGGAGTGAGAGCGAGGGAGTGAGAGCGAGGGAGTGAGAGCGAGGGAGTGAGAGCGAGGGAGTGAGAGCGAGGGAGTGAGAGCGAGGGAGTGAGAGGTGCGAGAGTGTGTGAGAGGTGCGAGAGTGTGTGAGAGGTGTGAGAGTGTGAGAGGTGTAAGAGAGTGTGAGAGGTGTGAGAGCGAGAGAGTGTGAGTGAGTGAGAGTGTGAGAGTGAGGGAGTGTGAGTGAGTGAGTGCGAGAGTGATAGTAAGTGAATGAGAGAGGTGGGAGTGTGAGAGGTGAGAGTGTGAGTGAGCGAGTGTGAGAGGTGTGAGAGGTGTGAGAGAGTGTGAGAGAGTGTGAATGTGAGTGTGAGAGAGAGAGTGTGAGAGAGAGAGTGAGAGAGTGAGTGAGTGAGAGAGTGAGAGAGTGAGTGAGAGAGTGAGTGAGAGAGTGAGTGAGAGAGTGTGTGTGTGAGCGTGTGTGAGTGTGAGTGAGTGAGATGAGTGATAGAGTGTGAGAGTGAGAAAGTGAGAGAGTGAGAGGTGTGAGAGTGAGAGTGAGAGAGAGGGAGTGAGAGTGTGAGAGATGTGAGTGTGAGAGGTGTCAGTGTGAGAGAGTGTGAGAGTGTGAGTGGTGTGAGAGTGTGAGTGGTGTGAGAGGTGAGAGGTGTGAGAATGTGAGAGAGAGTGTGAGAATGTGAGAGGTGTAAGAGAGTGTGAAGTGTGAGAGGTGTGAGAGCGAGAGTGTGAGTGAGTGTGTGAGAGTGAGGGCGAGAGTGATAGTGAGTGAATGTGAGAGGTGTGAGTGTGAGAGGTGCGAGTGAGAGTGAGAGGTGTGTGAGTGAGAGAGATGAGAGGTGTGAGAGATGAGAGTGTGAGTGAGTGTGAGTGAGTGAGCGAGTGTGAGAGTGTGAGAGTGAGTGTGAGAGTTGAGAGGTGTGAGAGGTGAGAGAGGTGTGAGAGTGAGAGTGTGAGAGAGGTGTGAGAGTGAGAGGTGTGCGAGAGTGTGAGTGAGGGAGTGAGTGTGAGAGATGCGAGTGAGAGAGGTGTGAGAGTGTGAGAGGTGTGAGAGAGGTGTGAGAGTGAGAGAGGTGTGAGAGGTGTGAGAGAGAGTGAGAGAGAGTGAGAGAGAGAGAGTGTGAGTGAGTGAGTGATAAGGAGTGAGAGAGTGAGAGTGAGTGAGAGAGAGAGAGAGAGTGTGAGTGTGAGAGAGTGTGAGAGAGTGTGAGAGAGTGAGTGTGAGAGAGTTTGAGCGAGTGAGTGTGAGCGAGTGAGTGTGAGAGAGTGTGAGCGAGTGAGTGTGAGAGTGTGAGTGAGAGAGTGTGTGTGAGAGAGTGAGAGAGTGTGTGTGAGAGTGAGCGAGTGAGCGTGAGAGTGAGTGTGAGAGTGAGTGAGTGAGTGTCTACGTGAGAGAGGTGTGTGTGTGTGAGAGAGGTGAGAGAGGTGAGGAAGGTGAGGGAGGTGAGGGAGGTGAGGGAGGTGAGGGAGGTGAGGGAGGTGAGGGAGGTGAGGGAGGTGAGGGAGGTGAGGGAGGTGAGGGAGGTGAGGGAGGTGAGGGAGGTGAGGGAGGTGAGGGAGGTGAGGGAGGTGAGAGAGTGAGAGAGTGAGAGAGTGTGTGAGAGAGTGAGAGAGAGAGAGAGTGAGAGAGTGAGAGAGTGAGAGAGTGAGAGAGTGAGAGAGTGAGAGAGTGATAGAGAGTGTGTGAGAGAGAGAGTGAGTGAGAGTGTGAGTGAGTGATAGTGCGAGAGAGTGTGAGCGAGTGAGTGTGAGCGAGAGAGTGTGAGCGAGTGAGTGAGTGAGCGAGTGAGTGAGTGAGCGAGTGAGTGAGTGAGCGAGTGAGTGTGAGCGAGTGAGTGCGAGCGAGTGAGTGCGAGCGAGTGAGAGTGTGTGTGAGAGAGTGTGTGAGAGAGTGAGCGAGTGAGTGTGAGAGAGTGAGCGAGTGAGTGTGAGTGTGTGAGAGTGAGTGAGTGAGTGTGTCTATGTGAGAGAGGTGTGTGAGAGTGTGAGAGAGGTGAGGGAGGAGAGAGAGGTGAGAGAGTGAGAGTGTAAGAGAGTGAGAGAGTGAGAGAGAGAGTGGGAGTGAGAGGTGTGAGAGAGAGTGAGAGAGGGTGTGAGAGAGAATGTGAGAGGTGTGAGTGTAAGAGTGAGTGTGAGAGTGTGAGTGGTGTGAGAATGTGAGTGGTGTAAGAGAGTGTGAGAAGTGTGAGAGGTGTGAGTGAGTGAGTGAGAGTGAGGGAGTGTGAGTGAGTGCGAGAGTGAGTGAGTGAATGTGAGAGGTGAGAGTGAGAGAGGTGTGAGAGTTAAGAGTGAGAGGTGCGAGAGTGAGAGTGTGAGAGAGGTGTGAGAGTGAGAGGTGTGAGAATTGTGTGAGAGTGAGAGGTGTGAGAAGTGTGAGCGGTGTGAGCGGTGTGAGCGGTGTGAGCGGTGTGAGAAGTGTGAGAAGTGTGAGAGGTGTGAGAGGTGTGAGAGGTGTGAGAGAGTGAGTGGGAGTGAGTGTGAGTAAGTGAGTGAGTGAGTGAGAGGTGTGAGTGTGAGAGAGGTGTGAGAGTGTGAGAGATGAGGTGTGAGAGAGAGTGAGTGAGAGAGTGTGAGTGAGCGAGTGTGAGTGAGCGAGTGTGAGTGAGCGAGTGTGAGTGAGCGAGTGTGAGTGAGCGAGTGAGAGAGTTGAAAGGTGTGAGAGAGGTGTGAGAGTGAGTGTGCGAGGTGTGAGTGAGAGTTAGTGTGAGAGGTGTGAGAGTGAGAGGTGTGAGAATTGTGTGAGAGTGAGAGGTGTGAGAAGTGTGAGAGGTGTGAGAAGTGTGAGAAGTGTGAGAGGTGCGAGAGTGAGGGAGTGAGTGGGAGTGAGTGTGAGTAAGTGAGTGAGTGAGTGAGAGGTGTGAGTGTGAGAGAGGTGTGAGAGTGTGAGAGATGAGAGGTGTGAGAGAGTGTGAGTGAGAGAGTGTGAGTGAGTGAGTGTGAGTGAGCGAGTGTGAGTGAGCGAGTGTGAGTGAGCGAGTGAGAGAGTTGAAAGGTGTGAGAGGTGTGAGAGCGAGTGTGAGAGGTGTGAGTGAGAGTTAGTGTGAGAGAGGTGTGAGAGTGAGAGTGGGAGAGTGGTGTGAGAGTGAGAGGTGTGAGAATTGTGTGAGTGTGAGAAGTGTGAGAGAGAGTGAGTGAGGGAGCGAGTGGGAGTGAGTGGGAGTGAGTGGGAGTGTGAGTGAGTGAGAGGTGTGAGTGAGAGGTAGTGTGAGAGAGGTGTGAGAGAGAGTGTGAGTGAGGTGTGAGAGAGGTGTGAGAGTGAGAGTGTGAGATGTGAGAGGTGTGAGTGAGAGAAGTGTGAGAGAGTGTGAGTGAAAGAGTGTGAGTGAGTGAGAGTGAGGGAGTGAGTGTGAGTGAACGAGTGAGTGTGAGAGTGTGAGGTGCGAGAGGCGTGAGTGTGAGAGAGGTGTGAGAGTGAGTGTGAGAGTGGTGTGAGAGTGTGAGTGTGAGAGAGAGTGAGTGAGGGAGTGAGTGAGGGAGCGAGTGGGAGCGAGTGGGAGTGAGTGAGTGAGTGAGTGAGTGAGAGGTGTGAGTGAGAGGTAGTGTGAGAGAGGTGTGAGAGAGAGTGTGAGTGAGGTGTGAGAGGTGTGAGAGAGGTGTGAGAGTGTGAGATGTGAGAGGTGTGAGTGAGAGAGTGTGAGTGAGTGAAAGAGTGAGAGTGAGGGAGTGAGTGTGAGTGAACGAGTGAGTGTGAGTGAACGAGTGAGTGTGAGAGTGTGAGGTGCGAGAGGCGTGAGTGTGAGAGGTGTGAGTGAGAGTGTGAGAGGTGTGAGTGAGAGGTAGTGTGAGAGGTGTGAGAGAGTGTGAGTGAGGTGTGAGAGTGAGAGGTGTGAGAGGTGTGAGAGGTGTGAGTGAGAGAGTGTGAGTGAGTGAGAGTGTGAGGGAGTGAGTGAGTGAACGAGTGAGTGTGAGTGAACGAGTGAGAGTGAGAGTGAGAGTGAGGTGTGAGAGTGAGAGGTGAGAGAGTGTGAGAATGTGAGAGTGTGAGAGTGAGAGAGTGTGATTAAACTGGTATAAATCTTGCGTTGGGCTTCAGCTGGAGCGTTGCACCGAGTTCTGGGCACCACACTTTCAGAAAGATGTGAAAGCAATGGAGAGGGCGCAGAAAAAATTGAGAAGAATGGTTCAGGCCGGGGGGGGGGGGGGGGGGGGGGGAATGAGGAACTTCAAGACGTAGACAGACTGGGAAAGTTGGGAATATTAGGGTTCTGGGCAATGTAGACATTGAGAAACTGCTCCATCTTTGGAAGGATGGATTGAGGGCCAGGGTTCACAGATTTAGGGTAATTGGCAAAAAGAATCAATGGAGACAGGAGGAAAAGCTTTTTCACCCAGTGAATACACTGCCTGACAGTGCAGAGTAGGCATGTTCAATTGAGGCATTCATGAGGAAATTAGATCATTATCTGAAAGGGAAGAATGTGCCGGGTTACGGGGAGAAGGCGGAGAAATGGTATCAGATGCACTGCTCAAGAAAGCTGGCACAGACAAATGGCCTGCATTATAACAATTGGAGGGAAAAATGTATCAAAAGCCTCCTTAGCAACAAAAGTGACAAGCAACCAGACTGGCCACAAAGAACCTTAATGGGTCAGAACGAGGGAACAAACAGTCCAAAATCAGAGGGTGGGGACGATTGTGGAGTTAAACTGTTGCAAAGCAATCAGGGAATTTGCAGCTTTGGAATATACAATGACATTAATCGGCAACAACTTATATTTATACAGCTGCTTTGAGGTAGCAAAATTGCCCAAGACACTTCGCCCGAAAATTTGGCAACTGATCGAAAAAGGTGATGGGTTAAGGGCATATTTACACAAATGGCGAATTCCTTTTTGTGTGGCTCTCGTTATAATGGCTTAGCAACTCCGAGTTGAGCTCGACGAACACCCTGGGTATGCCTCATGTGAGAGGACAGGCAAGCTCAGACCAAATTAGATTGCAATAGTTGTGATTGACTTCAATCCCCAACCAGCTTAAGCTTTAATGCAGCACTGACGATTCCCCGCCATGTGGGTGCAAGAGTTTAATGAATGTGACCCACATTATTTCAGCATCTCTACTGGGGCAGATTGAATCAAGCCATTTATTTGTACGTCGGGTTCTGGATGAAGAAGCTTTCTGGTGTCTTGTTTACCGATCGGTGTGAAGACCTGCACTGTTTCTAAAAAATACTATTGATCACAAAGCATTGTGCCCCCCGATATCAAACAAACAGCAATTTCTCTTTACTGGATGTCAAATTGTGACATAAACCAAGCAGCACCATTGATAAGTGTAGAATTATGCACCTCAGGGTCTTCTACTAAAAATAAAAATTAAATCCTCTGAAGGCACTGACAATTGCAGGAGGATAGAGACATGATATCACAGATGCCTCAGTGTGAACCTGGATGTTAATTATCATCCTCATGTTTAAATACAGACTGTGCTGGATTGCTTCCCATCTGTCGGTCACCTCCCTTTGCCCTCCAATCTTCCACTGCCACCCTCCCAACTCTCTATTCCCCTCCGCCCGGCTCTGTTCTCACACTCATCACCTCCACACTCTGGCAGGCAGCAGGACCCAGTTTAGGTGGCTGGAATTGGCCTCCCTGGCAATAGGTCGGGGAGATGGTGCTCCCGGCAGGCATAGGCCATCCTGTTGAGTTTCCTTCCTCATCACCGCCCCCCCCCCCCCCCCCCCCACTTCCCTAAATCCCAGCACAGTGGCTGCAAAATCCATTTCTTAAATGTGACTTTTATCACTTGATGTACCCGTCAATTACCACGAGACAAGAATGGTGAAACAATCGAGGCTTTATTGCACAAGATGTTGTGCCTCCTGCAGCTGGAACCAGAACACACTTTTATACGGCGTCTGCTGGGAGGAGCCAGCAGGCTGGGATTTACTGTGGTACCTGTAATACAGTGGCAGTACCGTAATACATGCAATGTGTTACCAGTGGTGTTTACCACATCATTAAAACAGAACCCTCGGCTGTGACCAGCTGATGATCTTTTCAGACTAGAAGGCCTCTCGACTGACCCTTTCGCACAAGAGGGCATTTAAGTGCCCACCTCCACACTAATCAAGGAGGCAGCTCTGTGGAAATCACCATGAGTGGGCTCAGGACGTGGAAACGGTCCCAACTGCTGTTTCCCATGCCCAAAGGGGAACACTTGCTCCAAAACCCCAGAAAACAGTTGGAACCAGTATTCTTATTTCCCCGTTTTGAATCAGAACACGACCCAGCGCCGTTTAGAGTTCGTCAGAATCTCACCATGAACCCGAAATCACAGGAACAAAAACAAAATTCCCATTAGAAATTCTGCTGAATAACGTGGCTAGGCCGTTCACTTCTGAGCTTGCCCCTCCATTCACTTAGATCATGGCTCATCTGTCCCTCACCTCCATACCCCGTGATAACCCAAAATTCTATCTACATCAGCTGTGAAAGTTCTCTTGTTGACAGAGGAGGGGGGTGCATGGGGCTGGGGTAGAGAAACGTTCAGGTTTTGGTGAGAAGGAGGGCTTGCCGATTTCTCTTGGGCCTGGTTCTAATTTCAGAATCGTGTCCCCTTGTTCTCGATTCCCCCCCCACCCCCACCAAAGGAAATGATTCCTTTGCACCTGCCAGACCTGCCCTCATTTTCAAATTGCGGCTGCAATGCAGAGCCTTATAGATAGGGTTGGCAGGGTCGGCACTCTTGGCAGAGTGGTCAGCACTGCTGCCTCACAGCGCCAGGGACCCGGGTTCAATTCCGGCCTCGGGTAACTGCCTGGGTGGAGTTTGCACTTTCTCCCAGTGTCTGCGTGGGTTTCCTCCCACAATCTAAAGATTTGCAGGTTAGGTGGATCGGCTATGCTAAAATTGCTCCTTAGTGTCCAAAGATGAGCAGGTTACTAAGGGTGGCTTACACGGTTGCGGGGATAGGGCCGGGGAGTGGGCCTAGGTAGGGCACTCTTTTGGAGGGTCAATGCAGACTTGATGGGCCGAATGGCCTCCTTCTGCACTGTAGTGGTGATTTTATGGAAAAATGGCTCTCAGTGAGCAGCCCCCAATATTAATCACTTTCTTCCCATGTTTCCTGTTAGCCTTATTCATGGTTAATTTTCCTCTGCTATTCAGTTCAATTAATGTCAATTTTGGGTGCTTCATTAGCAATCGGTGCTTCTGCAGGTCACTGATACTCATCAACACACTATGGACAGGCAGGTCAGCGAATATCTTCCCCAGTTCATCCACTATTATACAGAGCGGGAAACAGGACAAGACAGGATTGGGGAAAGATTATTATTGCGCAATGTCTACTTTGTTGTTGATAAAAGGTTGCTGGAAAATGTTAAGCCTTCACCAGACTTCCGGTGACGGCGGGCGGGAGGCAGCCGCGCGTTGGAGGGCTCCCGTTCGGGAACGGCATTGTCGGGGGTTAACTCCCGGTCCTAGGGCCAGCGAAGGCAGTAAAAGTCGGGAGACAGCACAGAGGAGGGGAATGTCGAAGACCAGCAAAAAAATGGCCGTGAAAAAAGCGGCTGAAAGTCCGTCGGGGAGTGGAAAGGTCACTGCGGGGTCAGTAAGGAAAATAGAGGCTGGAGCACCAGGGGAGGCCGCATTGCTTACGGCTGAAGAAATAACTAAGGTGATGGCTGCGGAATTCAAAAGGCAGTTTGCAAAATACATGGAGACAGTGAGGAAGGAGATGAGGGAGGTTTTGAGTGCGCTGGTGAAGGAGGCGATTTCCCCGGTGAGGACGGAGGTGGCGAGCGCAGTGGCGGAGGTGCGAGAGCAAGGGGAGGCGCTGAAGGAAGTGGAGGAGACATTATTGCAGCACGGTGATCAACTTGCCTCGATGGGGAAGGAGATGCGGAAGGTGATGGACATTAACAAGGATCTGCGAGGAAAAATGGAAGACCTGGGAAACAGATCCAGGCGACAGAATTTAAGGATTGTGGGGCTGCCTGAAGGAGTTGCAGGACCGAAGCCGACTGAGTATTTTGCCGCGATGCTGGCAAAACTATTGGGGGAGGGGGAGGATCCCTCCCGATATGAACTGGATCGGGCTCATCGGTCGTGGAGGCCTGTACCAAAGGCAAGTGAGCTGCCAAGGGCAGTGACTCTGTGCTTCCGTAGGTACAGTGTGAAGGAGAAGGTCCTGAGCTGGGCCAAGCAGAAGCGGGTGGAGCAGTGGGCTGGAGCTGGTATACGTGTATACCAGGACTTTACGGTGGAGCTGGCGAGGAGGCGGGCTGCCTTCAACCTGGTGAAGAGGGCACTGTACATTAGCAAGGTGCAGTGCGGCATTGTATATCCAGCGAAGCTGAGGGTGACTTACAAGCTCAGGGACTTTTATTTTGGAACGGTGGAAGCAGCGGAGAGTTTGCGAAGGCAGAAGGACTGTGGCAGAACTAACAAATTGAGAAATGGCCATGTGCCGATGTAACCGCATGACTGTATTTTCTTCTTTTTTGTTTCTCTGCGTGCGGGTGTATGGGCTGAAGGAGCCAATGTTGTATATATTTGGACGAGGGAAATGACGGGACTTTCACTCGAAATGAGGGCTCTTTGGGGTGTAGGTGCGGGGTTTGTGTGCTAAAAGGGGATCTCTGGGCTTTCCTAGGGCCGGGCAAGTGGGAAAGGGACCTGGGTGGGGGCCTCCACGCTGGCCGGTTTAAGCCGGCCAGTGAACGGGAGTGAGGTGGGGGAGGGGCTGCGGCCATCGGAGCCTGGCAGAACAGGGTCCGAGTGGTCCAGCCGGGGTGGAAAGTTGGGGGAAGGAACCGAGGTTGGAAGGACGGTTTTACAAGAGGCAGTGGACGGGAGGAGCTGGAGACCTGGGGTGGGGGTTTTTACAACTCTTGGGTATCATGTACGGTACTCTTTCAGAGGCTGGATGGCGTTGAGTGTAGTGGGGGAGGGGGGAGTGGACTCTATAGGTCAATGGTGACCATGGGCGGTCCCGGACTCCTTTTTCTTTTTCTCCTTTGTTTTTTGTTTCCACCGTGGGAGGGTTTGTTTTATTGGATGCATATATTGACAGGTGGGCCATTGTTTGGGGTGGTGGGAGGATGGGATCGTTGGTATTGTTAAGGGGATTGATTTTGTATTTGTTACCGTTTACTGTTTGTGGGTGGGGTGTAAATCTTTGAAGGAAAATGTGAAAATGTAGAATAAAAAAATATTTTTTTTAAAAAAGCCTTCACCAACAAGAAATGCTGCTCCCAATACCGCCTGACACAAATCCCATTCACCCGCCACATTTGTGCTCGGTATCGTATTAGTTCCATCTCCGGCACCATTAAAGTGTTCAAATCCCGCCCTGGTCTTTCCCCTCCCAATCTCTGTAACTTCCTCCAGCCCTGCAACCCTCCAAGGTCTCTGCACTCCTCTGATTCTGGTCTCTTAAACATCCTGGATTTTAAGTACTTCACCATTGGTGGTCGGTCAACCTTTCAGCTGCCTGCTGCCCCCCCTCCCCCCCAAAAGCTCTGAAATTCTCTTTTTCTGCCTCCCTCCCTCGTGTTAATTACAACCCAGATCTTTGACCAAACCCTTGGTCACCTATCCTTATCTGTCTCAGTGTGAAACCTGGTCTGGTAGCCCTTCTCTGAAGTTTTTTCGTGGGATGTGGGCTTCACTGGCAAGACCACCATTATTGTCCATCCCAAACTACCCTGGAGAAGGTGGTGATGAGCTGCCTTCTTTAACCGCTGCAGTCCATGTGGGTATAGGTCCACCCACAGTGCGGTTAGGCAGGGAGTTCCAGGGTTTTGTCCCAGCGACAGTGAAAGGAACGGCGATATATTTCCAAGTCAGGATGGTGTGACAACTGGAGGGGAACGTGCAGGGGGGGCTGTGTTCCCATCCATCTGCTGTCCTTGCCCTTCCAACATGACAAGGTCATGAGTTTGAAAGGGTTGCCTTGGGCGGTTTATTATGTTAACAGCATTATTGCAATCTCGAGCAAATGCAAGTTGTGAAAATCTGCACAAGACAGGGACACAGGTGGGGGATACATTTTATAGATAAAAATACACAAGTCTCCAGTTTATAATTTTGCCATTTCTACTTGGACCACAAATATTAAGACTATCCTCTGATAACCCTCGTGACACAGCTGTGCAGGACACATCCCCTTTGCCAGCCAGGCACCATATGTTGCATAAATTATTCACACACACATTATCCAACAGCAACAATCTAGTTTCATCTAACCTTTTCACATCGAGGTTCCAGTTCTATGAAGCCTTCATCTACAAGAAAAACGTCATAATCCTCAAATAAACAAGTCCCCATGTTCGAATGGCCAGCAATATTCGAACACCAATTTAGTCAATTGAAGGCTGTTCAGTGCTCCTGCCTGCTTCAAACTTTTAAGTGACCACGAACCTTCTGGACTGTGTAAAAACCCGACTGGTCACTCATGTGCTTTCGGGGAGGAAATCTGCCATCCTTACCTGATCTGGTCTACACGAACCCCAGGCCCACAGCAATGTGGTTGACTCTTGGCTGCCCTCTGGAATAGCCAGCAAGCCACTCAGTTGAATTTAAGAAGATCCCTCATGATTGGGCGATTTATAACTCCCTTGTTAGTTCTACTTAACTCAATACATCTGTGATAGCATGGATGGATAATTGGTTTATTGAAAAATGATGTCAGATGTTGAATTGTGATGATACATATAAAGCAAGTGATCCTAATTAATAACATAATTATAGACTATGAAAGTATAATAACAGAATTGCACAACTATGATCAATCCAGTCTATGATTAATAACAATACATTGCAAACATAGGCCTCCTTAATTTGCAGAATAAAAATGAAAGGTACTGCACTTTGCATTTTGTATTAACGTTCATAGATCAGGTGTTGTCAGGAGTTTCTGAAATTCCCAACTATTTACGAGTTTTATAAATTCGGAAATTGGGCTGTGCTGCAGTCTAGTTATTCCATATCGTATTTGCAAATGGTGTCCTTTCTCCTTCATTCCACAGATCATTTACTTTTGTAGTTGTGGCGCGAGATAGTGGATTTCCTGCAAGGTCCGAGCAGAGCGGTGTCTGTCTTTCAGCAAGGGAGCACTTATTCAGTTGTTAGATTGTATGTGGGGAGTCAAGCCGGCTGCTACCATAACAAAAGTACAGCGCAGGTAAAAGGTCATTCAGCCCAATTGGTCCATGTGACGAATGTGATATAAAATAGTTAGTTTAAATATATTAGTTACGGTAATGTAGATGTAGGCCGGTCTAATTCTAGTGAGTTCACAGACAAAGGATTTCAGCAAGCATGGCACGGGAGGGGGAGGGGTGTCTAGTAGAGGAGGAGAAAAGGATGCTGGGTAACAAGAGGCCAGGGTTAAGGAATGAGAAGTGAGCCAATTAGGATGTATGGCCAGGTCAGGAGGGGTATAGGATGACCTATGGGAATCGTTTATGTGAAACTTGATGCCATTTGAATGTATTTGTAGAGATTCCTTTGTCTCCAATAGCACTCTATTCTGAAGACCCATGAGGCAGCTTGTGTTCTGGGTTTTTGTGAAGCGAGTCAGGCTTGCAAGTCGGGTAAAAATAAATAATACTATGCCTACAAATCCATCTCGAGTTTTATTGAGGCCAGACTGACGGGTAAAGAATTCCTTTACACTCCACATGAGCTTCCTCCATCCCTACTTCATCTCACCTGATCAACGTAACCTTCCATTCCTGTCTCCTTAATGTGTTTGTCCAGCTTCCCCTTATATGTATCTGCGTTATTCACCTCAATACTCCTTGTAGCAGCGAGTTCCACATTCTCAGCATTCAGTTTCTCCTGGCATTCCTTATTTGATTTATCAGTAATTATCTTCTATTTGTGTCATGATCACTGCGGTCTCCAGGAACTGTCTTTCATTGCCTTCAGGAGACACTCCGAAGAATTTCCCCAAATCTTGGAGTTGGTCGAGGGAGTTTATTAAAAAAATTATTATTTTTTGCTTCAATCTCTCAGGCATTGACATGGCTGCTGGGTGGGGGGGGGAAAGAGAGACATGATGTTCAGATGCACCCCGATTGTACCAGACAGAATAAAAGAGGCAGCTGAACATCAGTAATGTTCCAGCTACCGTGGCACAGTAGCGGCGGCACGGTATCACAGTGGTTAGCACTGTTGCTCCACAGCTCCAGGGTCCCAGGTTCAATTCCCAGCTTGGGTCACTGTCTGTGCGGAGCCTGCACGTTCTCCCCGTGTCTGCGTGGGTTTCCTCCGGGAGCTCCAGTTTCCTCCCACAGTCCAAAGATGTTAGGTGGATTGGCCATGATAAATTGCCTCTTAGTGTCAAAAAGGTTAAATGGGGTTACTGGGTTACGTTGATGGGGTGGAAGTGTGGGCTTAAATGGGGTGCTCTTTCCAGGGTCCGGTGCAGACTCGATGGGCCAAATGGCCTATGATAATATACACTGGTCCATCTCCCTTACCCATCCAATACCCCACATGATATAACAACTGGATGTGTTCTAACTGAAAGCGGTCTTGTGGCGCGTAATAAGGTATAGCATCCCTACCTCTAAGCCAGAAGATGCTGGTTCAAGTCCCATCTTGGTCATGGAAGGTGTGTTCATAACGTGGCCAAACAGGGTGACTGCCAACCAGAGCTTTTTCCACAGTGGTGAGAATGTGGAATATCCCAAGCATGGAGTAATCCATAAGACAAAGGAGCAGAATTGGGCCACTCGGCCCATCGAGTCTGCTCCGCCATTCAATCATGGCTGACATTTTCTCATCCCCATTCTCCTGCCTTCTCCCCATAACCCCTGATCCCCTTATTAATCAAGAACCTATCTATCTCTGTCTTAAAGACACTCAGTGATTTGGCCTCCACAGCCTTCTGCGGCAAAGCGTTCCACAGATTCACCACCCTCTGGCTGAAGAAATTCCTCCTCATCTCAGTTTTAAAGGATCGTCCCTTTAGTCTGAGATGGTGTCCTCTGGTTCTAGTTTTTCTTACAAGTGGAAACATCCTCTCCATGTCCACTGTATCCAGGCATTGCAGTAGCCTGTAAGTTTCAATAAGATCCCCCCTCATCCTTCTAAACTCCAAAATGTTGTGGTACTCACCACTAGTAGTATATTACATGTATTGCGGCATTGCCCCTATATTAGAGGTACAAGGGTAAATCCCTGCCTGTTGGCTCCGCCCAGCAGGCGGAGCATAAAAGTGTGCGCTCTCCGGTGCTGCAGCCATTCTAGTTCCAGCTACAGGAGGTACAACATCTTGCTCAATAAAGCCTCGATTGTTCCACTATTCTCGTCTTTGTGGTAATTGATAGTGCATCACGAGTACAGACCCAGAGCCCTCAACTGTTCCTTATAAGCCAAGTTCATCATTCAGGGGTGAATAGTGTAAGTGCATTAAGAGGAGCCTAGATGAGTACAGGAGTGAGAAAGGAACAGAAGGCTTTGTTGTTAGGGTGCAACGATGCAGGATGGGTGGAGGTTCATTTGGCAAATAAACACTGATAAAGAGTAGAGTCACAGCCCTGTTTCTGTGCTGTAAATTCTATCTCATTTTGAAATCAAAGAACATTGACTCTTATTTTCTGATGGGAATGTGTCCGGTTCCTTTTGGAACCCAATGTCGTTCCACGTTTCATCACCCTTATTGACTCTGCTCCACGAGGTCGTCCTTTTACTGAAAACAAAGTATGCCTCCTTCCCAGGCCATCCTCAATTTGAAATGATTATTTCCATGAATGGAAAATGCTTCCACCAAACTATCCTCCTGCTCTTCCTCTTTGTAGGGGAAAACTAAGTTCAAACGTCAGCTCTTACTGCTGATGTTTTGAACGAATGGGAAAGTCCCACTTGTCCTGTTTGCAAACAGGATGTCACCGAGATTGGTTCCCTCACACGCCTCAGTGGTAATCACCACTGTTGTATATCTATTAGGAGATGTGTGGTAAGGCCCTGTACTACAGTTACGGTGGTAGTCCCTGCCTGCTGGCTCCGCCCAGTAGGCGGAGTATAAATATGCGTGCTCCCCATACAGCAGCCATTTTGCCAGCCGCTGTAGGAGGCCACACACCTTAGTGTAATAAAGCCTCAGTTGTATTCAACTCTCGTCTTTGTGCAATTGATCGTGCACTAGCCTCCTCCCAAAGTCACTGATAACCATGGTTCCCTCACACGCCTCTCCTCCCCAGGTCACTGATAACCAACAACACCCCCCCAGAGAATGAGTCAGATTCTGAGCCCTGAGTTTCACCAATGGGAGAAAGGTGGCCACCGCAACAAGGGAATACCAGGTAATCCTATAACCTTTGGTGCTGTGTAAATGGATACAGGAGCATTGAATTCTCTCTCTCTCGCATCGATACGCAAGTGTGTGTGTGTGTGTGTGGATGCGCCGGGGTGTTATTTTTAAAGATCAAATCTATTTATATTTTTAAATAATACATAAAAGGCCACGAGGGTTTTACACTGGAATACTTCCTGCACTGACTTGAGCACCGACTGTAATTCAATGACCCTGAATTACGCCAGTTGGATTGGATTTCCTTTGATGCAATGATGATGGGCAGTTGCATTCAGAGATCCAGCGGGTGCACTAGCCTGGGAGTTACAGAACCGTAGGCTCAGAGCTTGTGAGCTCAAGTCCCACCAGAGAAAGCAGAGAGTTTGATTTCAATAAGACGGGCAATCTGCAGACTGGCGGCAGAGAAACCGAACAGGAGGAGCCAGGAACTACTGCTGCTTTGGGGAAGGGAAGCTGCCACTTTAACCTGGTACAGCCCAACATGCAATGAGTCCACAATCTGCAGCAGGCGCTTGGGGCCTTCTGGAGCGGGCCTAGCGAATCGCTCAAATTGTATCAGGGGATAGGCAATACAAACAACCTTAGCCATGCCACCGACATCTGAAAGCAGATTGTTTGGTTTTAAAAAATGGTTTACTCTTAATTGTTCAAACTAAATTAAACAGAAACTGAGCACATTGACCAGATATATTAAAAATGCTGCAGGGCAGCACGGTGACGCAGTGGGTTAGCCCTGCAGCCGAGGTCCCAGGTTCGATCCCGGCCCTGGGTCACAGTCCGTGTGGAGTTTGCACATTCTCCCCATGTTTGTGTGGGTTTCGCCCCCAAAACTCAAAGATGTGCAGGGTAGGTGGATTGGCCACACTAAATTGCCCCTTAATTGGAAAAAATTAATTGGGTACTCTAAATTTATTTAAAAAAAAGAAAATTAAAATGCTGCATAGTTTCTGTGACCTGAAGTACAGGGGACTTGGCAAGCCTGTTGTACTGTATAGGGTATTCAGCGCTCAGTCAGGACACTGGATCATTCATGTTGAGTTTGGTCTCAAGAGCTGGCCACAACAGAAGAGCAACAAAACATATATGTGCTGCTGCTCAGCAGTTCAAAGGTCATAATCTTTGAACTCTGACTTTGGGCCTCCGTCGGCGATGTGGGGGCTGGGGTGGGTTAAACGTTACAGGTCAGCAGTTAAAAACACCCAACGTTGGCAGCACAAGTAGATAGCACTGTGGCTTCACAGCACCAGGGTACCAGGTTCGATTCACCGGCTTGGGTCACTGTCTGTGCGGAGTCTGCACGTTCTCCCCGTGTCTCCGTGGGTTTCCTCCGGGTGCTCCGGTTTCCTCCCACAGACCAAAGACGGCAGGTTAGGTGGCTTGGCCATGATAAATTCCCCTTAGTGACCACAAAAAAGGTTAGGAGGGGTTATTGGGTTACGGGGATAGGGTGGAAGTGAGGGCTTAAGTGGGTCGGTGCAGACTCGATGGGCCGAATGACCTCCTTCTGCACTGTATGTTGACTGGCATAGAACAGGGAGAGAGCTTACGGCGCCAGGCTGGCAAAATATCCGTCAGTAGCAGCCTCTGGTACCAGTGCTATTTCATAAACTGACATCACCCAGTTACCACCACTGCCAATGGGAAAATCATGGCTGAACCATTTAATACCAGTTCTCCGACTGGCAGCACTCCCATAGAATGCCAGGGCACCTATTCCATATAGAGAGCAGACCGACGAGGAACTCCGCTCAGCTTAAGCCAAGATCATACTCCCAATGCACGAATCACTCCCAATGCACGAATCAATCAGAAAAGTCAGTATCGCCCCTCCTGCAGGACTTGACGCCGAGCCAGTGTGTAGTGAAAATCCTGTGGGATCCTGGTCAGCTTAGGGTCGTGTTGACCCGAACTGAATGTGATCGCACAGGGTTGAGAGCACGAACAAGTTACATGCGCGCTATTTCATTTAATCTATTGCAATGTTCTGGCAGCTTCATTTTCCAGAGAGGACACAGAGACATAGATTTGTGGTCCAAGGTATTTGCTTTCCACAAATCAGAACAATTAAAAGCAGGAGTGCTCCACCAGCATCACACAAAATTAAAAATGAACCATCACATCATATATGTTGACCAGAATATCCAATACTGGGTCACCAATACCCATTCATTTGAAAGGAAGAGTATTCAATAAGTTTTGAACCTTGGCTACAGAAAAAGAGAAAACATAGCAACATGCATTTATACAGCATTTTGTAAATACAAAAATGCCACTGATATTGTCAAAGAGCAAACTCGTAAGTGACACAGTTGACTCCTTAAACATGGTGTAGAGGTCCGTGTGTTGTTCTTAGCTTTTACTCTGAAGCTGTCCAATTGCAAACTGTGGACCCTCCATCTTTTCTGAGACCATGCTGACTCTCTGACAGATCCTGGTTGAGATGTGGCACTAAGCCACATCTACATCATATTTATTGTGTCAAAGGACCTGGTCAGACCAGTCAGCCTCAAGGACCTTCTGGAAAATTGAGAGATTTGGTAGCCCAGATAAATGCATCACAATGGGTTCTGCAATGCCATGAGGGCATGCTCCGGGGCGTCCTGGATTATGGCGAGTCGTCTGGCCCATTCTCAGCCACTAATGCAGTTAAACAGGGCTGCATGCGAGTGCCAATCCCCTTCAGCATATTTTCCTCCACCATGCTCTCCGTTGCCTTCCATAATAGTGATCCTGATTAAAATCCGACATCGCTGCTCAATCCGAGATGGTTCCAGGCAACGACTAAGGTCTACCAATGGCATACTTTGTCATTTCCTATTTGCTGGTGCACCTGCTGCAGGATCAGTGATGGACATGCAATATAGCGTGGACCTGTTCTCCAATGCATGTGACAACTTTGGTCTTACCATCTGCACAAAGGAAACTTGTGCTTGCTCCAGGAAGGCTATATTCCAGTACCAACCTTTCACCTAGACCAGAACATGTCAGCCCTTGATCAGCTCACTTATCTCAGCAGCGTCTCTCTCTCTCTGTCCCTCTGTTTCGACAGCAGACTTCGGCATCAGTCTGGGGATGAAGACGAGCAACTGAACTACTTACACCATATTCAGATAGTCACAGCTGAGTTGGGTTGGTCATGTAGCCAGAATGGTGACAAGGACACACTGAAGGCCTCATTTAGAAAACCTTCTGGACACAAGTCAGCCTCAACAATGACCTGAAAATGAAATGTCCCGGAGGACAGAGAGCTGACTGATGGTGATTTAACCTGAGGGTCACTACACCTCATGCGAGAGGAAAGGTTGAGAAGGCGGGGCCTTCATGAATACCCTCAGCCGGTACGGGAATTGAACCTGCGATGTTGGCATCGCCCCGCATCACAGAGCTGCCATCCAGCCAACTGAGCTAACCAACCCCCGCAACAATCGCCTACACACCCATCGGAACCCGGTCAAACACCGTAGTGAATTAACAGAGTCAACTTCACCCCGAAGGACAAACAGGGTGGCCATGTAAACTTACCCCCTAGTCAAAAGGTAGTAGGTTCAAACGCAATTCAGTGCAGTATGGAACAGCACACAGATTTTGCAAGGTAGCTCTGCCAATGCTCTCTGTCGGTACTGAAGGAGAGCTGCATTATTGGAGGTTCCGCCTTTCAGAGGAGATGATAAACCTCTCTGGCGAACATAAGCGATCCATGGCACTGTTTGAAGAACAGCAGGGGAGTTATCCCAGTGGACAAGACTAACATTGCTGGAAAGAGATTATCTACTAGTCTCTCTCATTGCTACTTATGGAAACTCTCTTCGTGAAAATTGGCTGCTGCATTTCCACATAAGCCTTTGAAAAACACTTAATTGTTTGTAAAGTGCTTTGGGGCATTTGGAGGTCATTAAAGATGCTGTAGGCATGTTCTTTCTTTGGTGAATTAGGATGAGTGGGCAAATGCTAGGTCAAAGAGTTGGGTTTTTAAAAGGGCCCAAATACAATCTCCCCAAAACAGTCACTGTCTCAAACTCTCATATGTGCCGACTTCAAAAAATCTATTTCTCCATAGCTTGGTTTCTCCATCATGTTCTCCAGCTAATCCCATAACAACCTGGGCACAGGGGAGGCACTCTTGTCCCATTTCACTTGTTCACGGGTGTCAAATAAGCAATCCTAAATCCACGAGCCACATCTTCGAATCCCTATGCAACTTTGCCTTCTGAACATAGCAGATCTTCACCAATCACACACCCCAGACTAAATTCTCCTTCCTCTCAATCCAGATGCAATTCTATCTTTCCAATCTTCCAGCCTTATACTTCCATCCAGTTTCTTCAAGCCTCTCTGCCCCACGACCTCTTTCGAACTGTCCGAAAAGCCCACACCTTCGAACACGCCATCCATCCAACACAACCCTCTTTTCAAATTCTTCCCTTTGCATATTGCTCCCATTCCTCCCCCCTTTGATTCTCAATCTTTAAAAAGGTAATAAGCTCCAAGTTGTTATTCAACATATTAAAGCAGTTGCACGCATCCCAGAATCCCAACGGAAATTCCTCAGAAAATGGATGACACTCCTTAATATTTTCAAGAACTCTAGTCAGTACATGGGAACTACCCAAAGTCCAGCTGGTGTAACCCAATCAGGGAATCCAACATAAACAAATCCAAACCATTCAACATCACATTTGGAAAGAATGTTTATAGAACCCTGCTAGTTCTCATACAAGATTTGACAGCGATATTCAAAACCAGGAGGGGGCTGGGCAGATTAGATAGGAAAAAAATGTCCTGCTCGAAAAGAGTGAGAGTGCACAAGTTTAAAGAAAGAACTTATTCAGACAGTGAGTGGTTCGGATCTGGAATGCACTGCCTGGAGATGTGGGGGAGGCAGGTTACATTGACATTCAAGGGGGCATCAGAGGGGGTGGCAAGTGGCATGGTGGTTAGCACTGGGACTACGGCGCTGGGGACCTGGGTTCGAATCCCAGCCTTGGGTCACTGAACGTGTGGAGTTTGCACATTCTCCCTGTGTCAGCGTGGGTTTCACCCCACAACCCAAAGATGTACAGGTTAGGTGGATTGGCCACGCTAAATTGCCCCTTAAATTGGAAAAAAAAGAATTGGGTACTCTAAATTTATACGAAAGAAAAGGGGGCATCAGATGATTGTCTGAATTGAAACAATGTTCAGGGGCATGGGGAAAAGGCAGGAGAATTACACTAAGTCATGACGCTTGATTGGACGTCTGGTGTAAACATAATGGGCCGAATGGCCTCCTTCTGTGCCATAACTATTCTGTGAAAATGGATTTAGACTAGGGGCAGCACGGTGGCGCAGTGGTTAGCACTGGTGCATCACGGCACCGAGGACCCAGGTTCGATCCCGGCCCTGGGTCACTGTCCACGTGGAGTTTGCACATTTCCCTGTGTTTGTGTGGGATTCGCCCCCGCAAAACCAAAGATGTGCAGGGTAGGTGGATCGGCCACGCTAAATTGCCCCTCAATTGGAAAAAAATTGGGCACTCTAAATTTTGGGGGAAAAATGAAAATGGATTTAGACAGAATTCTGGTCAGCCGACCTTCCATAGGCCATTAACAAGATACCAGAAGAGATGGAATATGCTCTGGAATTTTCATAAGGAGGATTCCAGCATTTAAAGAAACAGGTTATGGACCTCCACTGTTTCGCGTCTTGCCAAGGGGTTGAAGGTTCAAATCCTAGGATGTCGACACAGAAGGGGAAAATATTGAAAATTAATAGATTGGGTTGGATTGAAGAAGAGAACACGACAAGTCAACATCTTGCAACTTCTTTAGAACTGACAAATGGACAAGTTACATGGGCGCGAGAGCAAAAGGCAGGGCTGGAAAAAAATAGAAACCAACTCCAAGCAAAGAGGGGCAGTGCCAGTTGAATAACGAGCAAGAAGAAGGCCCCAGTGTAGAAGGCGAGGGATTGAAAACACAAAGCCTGCAACAGAGAAGTTAAAACAGAAAATTCCAGTAAAATAGTGAGCCTTCGCCCAGTGCTACTAAAAATTAACAAATTTTACAATCACAAGATATCCCAACACAATTTACAACCAAGTACTTCCAAAGTGTAATTACCATTTAATGTAGGAGACACAGCAGCCAATTTGCTCACAGACCAATAAATATCAATGAGAAAATGACCATATAATCTGTTTTGATGGTGTGAACTGAGGGATAAATATTGATCATAACACCAGAGGTATTTCTTCAAAATAGTAACATATTATACATTCATCCGAGTGGGCAGGTCTTGGTTTAATGGCTGCCACAAAGCAGTAGACATAGAACAGTACAGCACAGAACAGGCCTTTCGGCCCTCAATGTTGTGCCGACCCTTGTCCGAAACCAAGATCTAGCTATCCCACTCCCTGTCACTGGTGTGCTCCGACATATGCAGCAGACTTCCAACAAAGGATGACTTCATTACACTCCTTCAGTACTGCACTGGGAGTGTCAGCCTCGGTTACGTGCTCCAATCTGTGGAGCGGGACCTAACCCAACGACTTTCTGACTCCGAGGGTGAGCATGTGACCCACTGACCAATAGGGGACATAACGCAGCAACACAGAACCCAAGCTTACATGGACACGGTTCAGTACTCCAGAGGGATTGCTGCACATTCAGGGTGATCATCAGGAAATTAGATATTAAACTAAGCCTGTTCCAGTGGTTCAGGCAGATATAAGAGATCCCTTGGCAATATTCAAAGAGGAGCATGTAGTTATTTCTGTATCCTGGACAACAGTCCTCACTCAGCCAAACACTGCAGTCAGGCCTTGATGTATACAAAGTGACTTGTGCATCGCCTATGTAACAGTGTCTGAACATCAAAATAATTAACCGCATTGAAAGCACTCAGAATGCTGATTCACTGGATACATTTATTTCTTGTTCCTACCGTATCGACAAGGAGGTCTCCAAAATGCTAGGAAGTGTCAACACCTTATTTAAACACAGGGAACAGAAGTATGAAATTGGCAAGCTTCAAACAAGCCGAAGATTTTCACTCTGCCTGCCACAGAGCAGCTGATATACGGAACAGATTTCCAACCAACGATGACTTCATTTGTTCGAAAAGAATCAGATTATGGATTAAGGATTTAGCTGCAAGTATGGGTGTAGCCAGTTAGATATGGGCAACAGGATTAATATCTGGCTGCTTCTTGTCCATGTGCCTTTGGGATCAAGTAGGCCATTTCAAGTTGGGATTGGGTATGGAGGAGGGGTTCTGGTGTGAGGTGCTCCGAAGGGTGAATGCCTCCACCTCATGTGCGAGGTTGGGGCTGATACAGCTGAAGGTGGTGTATAGAGCGCACCTTACAAGGGCAAGGATGAGCTGGCTCTTGGAGGGGGTAGAAGATGTGTTGCAGAGGGGGCCCCTGCAACCACGTTCATATGTTTTGGTCCTGTCCAAAGCTGGAGGATTACTGGAAGGAGGCGTTTCGGGTAATCTCTAAAGTGGTGCACGTGAAACTGGACCTGGGCCTTCGGAGGCCATATTCGGGGTGTCGGACGAGCCGGGGTTGGAAACCTGCGTGGAGGCAGATGTTGTAGCCTTCGCCTCGTTGATCGCCCAAAGGCGGATCCTGTTAAGGCGGAGATCAACCTCTCCACCCTGTGCCCTGATGAGGCGGGGGTGCCTGCTGGAAGTCTTGACGCTCGAAATGGTCAAATTTGAACTGAAGGGAAGGATGGAGGGGTTCTACAATTCATGTGCGTTATTTATTATGCACTTTCGAGAATTGGATCACATCGAACATTTTGGGGGGGGGGGGGGGGGGGGGGGAGAGCTGGGGGGTTGGGGGACGGTATGTGTTAATGGTGACTATGGGTGATTCCTGATTCCTTTTTGTCAGTTGTTTATGTTAACATGCGGGCTAATGTTTGGGGTTTGGTGGGAGGATGGGATCATTGTTATTGATATGGGGATTGACATTACATTCGTTACATATTATTGTTTATTCTTGGGTGTAAATGTGGGAGAAAATGTGAAAAGGAGGAGAATAAAAAAATATTTTTTTTTTAAAGTCGGCCATTGCAGATTCACAACAGATCCCAATTTGGAAGTTGTATCAGAGATTTCCCACCTTCCTCAACAGAGGATAGAACACTAGTTTGATCTAGACTGGGCCTCTGCATCCCAGTTAGGCATCACTCTTTTGAAAAGGTGTGACGGTATCGAGGCTGGTCCCAGGGGACGAGGAACATCAGTTACACAGATGGATTGGGATGGTTTTACTTAAATGAGGTTGAGAGGAGAATTGTCTTGTGGGATCTGGACAGAGTAGGGAGGTGAAATCTGCTCCCATTGGTGGCTGGACCAAGAACAAGAGGGCACAGATATAAGGTAATTAACAACAGGACCAGCACGGTAGCATAGTTAGCACTGTTGCTCCTCAACACCAAGGTCCCAGGTTCAATTCCCGGTTTGGGTCACTGTCTGTGCGGAGTCTGCACGTTCCCCGTGTCTGCGTGGGTTTCCTCCGGGTGCTCCGGTTTCCTCCCACAGTCCAAAGATGTGGTTAGGTGGATTGGCCATGCTAAATTGCCCTTATGTTCAAAATGGTTAGGTGGGGTTACTGGGTAGAGGTGTGGGTTAAGTAGGGTGCTCTTTCCAAGGGTCAGTGCAGACTCGATGGCCTAGTGTAAAGGAGATCAATCATCTCAGCTCCTGGACATTGCCTCAGGAGTTTCTCAGGGTGGTGTCCTAGGCCCAACCATCTTCAGCTGTTTCATCAATGACCTTCCTTCCATCATAAGGTCAGAAGTGGGAACGTTTGTTGACGACTGCACAATATTCAGCACCATTCACAACTGCTCAGATAGTGAAGCAGTTCATGTCCATATGCAGCAAGACTTGGACAACATTCAGGCTTGGAATGCTCACCAGCAAGTGACATTCATCCCACACAAATGCCAGGTAATGATCCTCTCCAACAATAGAGAATCTAACCATCTGCCTTGACATTCTGCAGTAAATTCTATGATTCAATGGCATCACTGAATCCTCCTCTATCAATATCCTGGGGGTGACCATTGACCAGAAACTGAATGGGCCCACCATATAAATATGGTGGCTAAAAGATCAGGCCAGAGGCTGGGAATTATGCAGCAAGTAACTCACCTTCTGACTCCCCAAAGTTTGTCCACCTCCTACAAGGCTCAAATCAGAAGTGTAACTCTCCACTTACTTGGAGTGTGGCTCCCACAAAACTCAAGAAGTCTGACACCATCCAGAACAAGTAGCCCATTTGACTGGCACCCCATTCATTACCTTAAACATTCATTCCCTCCATCACCAAACGCATAGTGCCACAGTGTGTACCATCTACAAATTGCACTGCAGCAACTCACTAAGGCCTTTTCAACAGAACTTTCCAAACCTGTGACTACCGCGAAGGACAAGGGCAGTAGACGTATGGGAACTCCACCACCTGTAAGTTTCCTTCAAGTGACTCACTATCCTGACTTGGAACCATACCGCAGTTAATGGGTCAACTTTCTGGAATCCCTCCCTAACAGCACTGTGGGTGTACCTACACCACATGGACTGCAGCGACTAAAGTCTCATGCCCTTCATGTTGAATTTCCACTTGCAAAAGGGGCTGGTTTAGCACAGTGGGCTAAACAGCTGGCTTGTAATGCAGAACAATGGCAGCAGCGTGGGTTCAATTCCCATACCGGCCTCCCCAAACAGGCGCCGGAATATTGTGACCAGGGATCTTTCACAGTAACTTCATTGAAGCCTATTTGTGACAATAAGCGACTATTATTATTACCTTTTGGTTCTCCACAGTAGAAGAAGAATTGACAATAGCGCATTAAATGTCTCGACTAAATTGGTCACCAGCACTAAAGCACATTTTCCCCCTCGGTATAATATTCCCGAGGAGAGGCAATGTATTTTGATGTTATGCCAGTACATTTGTGTGAAGTTCTTAACCAATTTCAATTCATTTTAATCCAATTCAACTGATTCGCCCTCAAGTTACACAAAATCCCTCCACACACAATCGCACAATTGGAGACACAAAATCTGTAACTGCACTCCCGAATTCTTTACTGCTCAGCTAAAGAGTCAGCGTGAACATTGTCCACATTCGCTATTAAGCAAATCTGCCCTGAGCACTTTCTCAATGATCGACAGCTCACAGTTCCTCCCACTCTCTGGAGGACCGGCTGTGTCAATAAAAGGAGCCTACAAATAGAGTAGAGTGTCTGACATTGGCTAGAATGTATTCACAGATGGTGCTCGAGCAAGGTGACAAAATCTACCACCTTGGCTGTCACCAGGCAACTGGTTCTTTAACCACCAGTAACTATCACAACATCCGCTTACAGACTCAGCCATGTAGAGAAGATGGTGGTGTAGTGGCAACTGGACTAGTGGTCCAGAGGACAAGGCTAACACCCTGGTCCCACCATGACAGCCAGTGGAATTGAATTCAATAACTGGAATTGAAAGCGCGTCTTAGGTGACCATGAAGGTACCATCGATTGTCATAAATACTTATCCAGCTCACTGGTGCCCGAGAGGGAAGGAAATCTGCTGTCCTTCCTCAGGCTAACACACAGCAATGTGATTGACTCTAACCACCCTCTGACCCACTCAAGTTGTACCATCTTAATACAGACTTCAGCGATTCAAGTATGTAGCTCTTGAGGGCAATTTAGGATGGGCAAAGAATGCTGGCCCTGTCAGTGACGACCACATCCCATAATAATAATCTTTATTATTGTCACAAGTAGGCTTACATTAACACTGTAATGAAGTTACTGTGAAAAGCCCCTCGTCGCCACATTCCGGCGCCTGTTCGGGTACAAAGGGGGAGAACTCAGAATGTCCAAATTACCAAACAGCATATTTTTCGGAACTTGTGGGAAGAAACCGGAGCACCCAGAGGAAACCCACGCAGACACAGGGAGAGCATGCAGACTCCGCACAGACATTGACCCAAGCGGGAATCAAACCTGGGACCCTGAAGCTGTGAAGCAACAGTGTTAACCACTGTGCTATCGTGCTGCCCTAGAGAGAACAGGCAGATTGATGAATTGGATCTCTCTAGGTTTTCTAGATGCTGGTGGAGTTGTTGCACACTTCCAGAATTCTCGGTTTTTCACCCAAAGGTTTCCAGTCACTTAAAAGCCCTACTGTCAATAAAATATTCTCCTCGCTTGACTATCGCGTCACTCACCTGAAAATTGTGGATGAACTACAAGAAGACCAAAAACTGTCAGTTCAAACAGAATAGGTTTGGTCAAAACTGCACAGAAATTAAATAGGTTTACCGAGGAACGGTAGAAGGTCGCTGTTTCACCATTCAATGAGATTATGGTTGATCAGTGACCTAACTCCATATACCTGCCCTTGATCATACCCCCGTGTACCTTTGGTTCAAAATAATAAAGCCATCAAACTCAGATTTATTTATAATTTAAAAAAAACATTTCCAAGGTGCAATTTAGCATGGCCAATCCACCTGCACTGCACATCTTTGATTTGTGGGAGTGCGACCCACGCAGAAATGGGGGCATGGTGTACCAAAAACAACCTCTCTCTAAATGTCGGCAAAACAAAGGAACTGTTGACTTCAGGGAGAGTAGCACCCCCCCCCCCCCCCCCCCCCCGCCCCACACCCACCCCTCATAGCTTTAAGTTCCTGGGGGGTCACCATCACCAACAGTTTGTCCTGGTGCACTCACGTTGATGCAACAGTCAAAAAAGCCCAACAATGTCTCTATTTCCTACGGAAGCTAAAGAAATTTGGAATGTCTGCATCAACTCTCACAAACTTCTACAGATGTGCCATAGAGAGCATCCTATCCGGCTGCATCACAGCCTGGTATGGCAGCTGCTCGGCCCAAGAAATTGCAGTGTGTGGCGAACTCAGCCCAACGCATCACACAAGCTTGCCACCCCAACATTGATTCTGTATACACTTCCCGCTGCCTCAGGAAGGAAGACAGCATTGTCAGTGACTCCTCCCACCCAGGCTTTGCCCTCTTCCAGATCCTTCCATCAGGCAGAAGGTACAGAAGTCTGAAAACCCGCACATCCAGACATAGGAACAGCTTCTCCCCCACAGCTACTAGACTCCTCAACGACTCCCCCTCGGACTGATCTGTTCCCTGTAAAAATACTATTCACGACACCGTATGCTGCTCTTGCTCTTGTTTTGTTTGGCCCTTGCTCTACACTGTAACCATTTCACTATTTGTTGATGTACTATTTGTCAATGTACTCTGTCAAGTATTCGTTTTGTCTACTGTGTACGTACTGTGTACATTCCTTAGGCCGCAGAAAAATACTTTTCACTGTACTTCGGTACATGTGACAATAAATCAAATCAATCAATTAATGTGCAAACTCCACACGGACAGTGACCCGCGGCCGGGATCGAACCCGGGTCCTTGCCGCCGTGAGGCAGCAGTGCTAACCACTGGCGTGCCGCCCATCAATCTCAGATTTATATTGCGATTCTGAACCAGACCCCAACAGTGACTAGGGAACCAGACAGAAACCCCAATATTTTATTTAATTTGTAAGACTGTGAGGAAAGGATCTTTCGCACCAGGAGTGATTCCATGCACAAATAGGGATCTGGTATATTAAAACAAACCTTATTACCAACACAGGATTAAAATAACTTTAACATCACGTTGCTGATGTCACGGAGTAGGTGCACTGCATGCTGCTAACCAAAGGAAGTGTCCAGTCATAATCCCGTCGCTGCCTAGCTTTCCTACAATGGGCGTCCTAAGTGTTACTGCATTTGTTCACACGGACTTCAAACGGAGAGGGGGAAACCAGCCAGGTTTCCAGTCAAACTTGCTGAGGTGTGCATGTTCGTGGACGATGGATATGAACACAAAGTCCAGTGTGACAACCAGAGTCTGTGAAGACTCACCATCTCAGACAGAAAAAAACCTGGCGGTAACTGCAAACCAATAAAGATGCAACACCTTCAGGATAGGTAGAGAGGGGGGGGTCGAGGAAAGAAAAACACAGCTCCAAAGAAGGGGGGGAATGCAGTCTGAGTAAGCATAGTCATGGCTTACAAGCACAATTTATATCCTGCATGCAGATGAAAACAAACCTCAGATCTTGATAAAACCATGTGACAGAAACAACTCGTAAACAAGTAGTGAGCAGTAGCTTCCTTCCAAAGCAAAACCACCTTTATGTAGCTGCAGATACTCTGCACAGTATAAGGCTCACACTTCCTCAGCACATAGTCACTGTTACAACAGGGCGAAAGCAAGCCAGGGCAGAGGGAGAGAGCGTGAAATACTAATTCATCCTGACTGCTACGCCTCGAGAGAACTGGAGCATAAACACCGGTAAACTGGGGGGAAACGGTCTATTCCTGAATTAACTGGATTGCTCCTCAAAAGAGCCGCCATGGGCCTCCTTCGGTGCTGAACTATTAGAGACTGCAACTTCTGTGCCATGTAATTCTATGTAAAAGCGAAGCCCTCTATGTTTCAATTACTCAGCATCTACGTACCGACACGAAGAATGTAATTGGCAAGAAGCTGATGAGCTGCTCAGGCAAAAATCCACCATCTTGATCCAGCGTATTGAGCACTGGGAATGGCCCGAAAGAAACCACATTTCCGCCCGTTCTTGTTGTTGTCAAGTAGCCACATGCTGGCCTGGTGGTGCAGGCACGGAGATACTCATTTCACACATCAGTGGGTGACAGTTTGCATACCGTAAATACCTCACGCCCATATTCATCATGTACAGTGACCTTTTGCCCTTGGTAATCATGCATTTTTCTTCCCCCCCATTTCCTTATTCTCTTCTACTCTCTCCAGGCCACGTGACTAGTCTAGTCACAGGGAGAGCAGGCAAGCCTGCAGCCTCTGAGAAAAGAATCAGCTCACCTAGCCAATTCCCCTATCTTCAGCAACAACGCCTATAGTTGCACCCAGACAAGGGTGGGGTGAAATCCACGTTGGCGCCATTAATAATCGGTTGTTTCAATTGGTCAGTGAGTCCGTAATGAATAAGCATTTACAAAGAACAAGACAGCACAGGAACAGGCCCTTCGGCCCTCCAAGCCTGTACCGGTCACGATACCAACCTTTGCCAAAACCCTCAGCACTTCCTTGTGATTTACAGGGGACGCTAGAGGCCTCAGCTCTTACATAGAGGGAGTGTGGCTGCTACGGATGTTATGTACTTGTGTCTGCCATAGATACTCAGGCTTAGTGGCATCAGTCACTCCCATAAAGGGTTTGAGTGTTTGGGTTTTATAACTCGCACTGCCCCACATCCATCTCCTTTTATGCTGGCGTGGACCTCGGAGCTGAACCATGATCTGGATGAATTCTTTGTGTACCTCCCCAAACTCTCTGAAGACAGACAGAATCAACACTGGAAAGACCATGACAGCTTTGACCCGTAAGCTGCTTCGCTCCACAGTAAAGAAATAAATACCAAGTAATCTTATCACAGAGGCCACAGACAAGGAGGTGGTTATGCAACCCTTCAGATCAGTGCCAGCTCTTGGCTGGAGCAATCCAAAATTAATTGCACTGCCCATTACGCTCCCTAATCACTATACCCTCCTGGCAAGTCCAGATGATTGACAGGTTTGAAAGCCCTCTTGTTGGCATGTTTTTCAAACACGCGCCATTCAGCTTTTGTGATGGTTTGTGCGCACGATATCGCTGGCTTTTGTTAAAACTTCCCTCGTGGAGACAGAGGAATTTTTAGACGACAGGAACAAGGTCCATCTGGTTCGCCTTCCATCATCATCATAGAATTTACAGTGCAGAGGAAGGCCATTCAGCCCATCGAGTCTGCACCGGCTCTTGGAAACAGCACCCTACCCAAGGTCAACACCTCCACCCTATCCCCATAACCCAGAAACCCCACCCAACACTAAGGGCAATTTTGGACACTAAGGGGCAATTTATCATGGCCAATCCACCTAACCCACACATCTTTGGACTGTGGGACGAAACCGGAGCACCCGGAGGAAGCCCACGCAGACACGGGGAGGATGTGCAGACTCCGCACAGACAGTGACCCAAGCCGGAATTGAACCTGGGACCCTGGAGCTGAGAAACAATTGAGCTATCCACAATGCTACCGTGCTGCCCCATCCTGGTAACTACTTAATGCGTCAATAATGGAATTGCTCATCCACCTCTATTAATGAGTGCAGCAGGCCCAGACATGCATTGGTGAAACCCCCTGAACGGCAGCACTCTGGGAACCCAGGCTCCAAACCCCCCCCCCCCCCCCCCCCCCCCATGTAATTTTCTGAAAATAATCGATGCAACTTGCATTTGTATAGCTGAATAATTTCCACTCCCAGAGGAAATCGATTCCGCAGATTGACCACTTCATCACAAATATTATTTCCGCAAATTCATCATATTTCCAATTCGTAAGTTCTTCAGCTGTTGGCTGGGTCCTTTGCTTACGCTGCGACAGACAAAATAGTTTTTTTGATCCGAGAATTCTACATCACTGGAGGCCATTCGGCCAGGCATGCCTGCGTCAGCTTTTTGAAAAGGTGGTGCAATTTATTCACACTTTGGTCCCTTGCACCTTCAGCCCCCGCCCCCACTCCAACCCTGCACATTTAGTTCTTGATGCGACCATCAATTCACGCGAAACCAAGAGTAGAAGTAAACTGTGGCTTTAATCAATTAGAACAGTGCCTGTCTGCGACTGGTCTGCTAGTGAGAGCCGCCTACAGGGCTACTGCTCTTTATACCTCCCCTCAAGGGGTGGAGCCAGGGGCGGAGCCCAGACAGGCCCCAACATGATACATTACAGGTAATACCTTACAATGGTCCATAGGTGGAGCCCACATGGGCAACAGCGTGATACAGTTATATACATGGTGAATGGTTAATGCAATACGTTCACCACAGGTCTCTAAACATGTTCAATGGCCATTTGCAAGTTATGCTTCCACCATCCTTGAAGGTAGAGCATCCCAGATCTTAACCAGGAGCATCTCCCCATTTTTCCTCTAGTTCTTTGGCAAACTATTTTAACCCTCGTAATGACCGACGTTATCTGGCCCCTTCAAAATCACAGAAACAACAATACTCCCAGCTCACAACCTTCTGATTTCTCATGAGAACAAACCCAATTTACCTAATCACTCCTGATATTCCAAACCTTACATCCCTTTAATTATTCTGCACGCTCACATCTGTAACCTTTCAATTGCTACCATATCCTTTTTGTACCGTGGCAGCCACAATACACTAGATTCTGCATGTTATTGTGGCAATGACTGATGAAAGGGCATGACTATTATTATTGAGCTAAAGTATCGACATTTTGCCCCACATTCCAACATTTGATTTACTTTATTCACAACCGCTGGACAGGGTTGCAATAGCTTCATTATTGTCAATCAGGACCCTCAGATCTTTTTATTGAAAAAAGGAGATTTTCATGCCTCTTTTCAGCAATATACTATTTAGAAAAATCGACATAGAAACATAGGGAATAGAGCAGGAGTAGGCCATTCGGCCCATCGATCCTGCTCTGCCATTCAATAAGATTATGGCTGAGCATTTCCCTCAACATCATACTCCAGCACTATGGGAAGAGTCCAGAAATCGACCCGTTTCTTTCGTAAATATTTTCAGCGACATGGCCTACCCTGCTTTCTGTGGTGAATTCCACAGCTTCCCCACCCTGTACAGCACAGAAAAGGCCCGACAGCCCATGACATGTGTGCCGGTCAAACACATAACTATTCCAATCCCATTTTCCAGCACTTGAACCATAGACTTGTCTCCTTTGGCATCGCAAATGCGCATCTAAATACTTAAATTTAATGCGGGTCTCTGCCTCCATCACCCTTTCAGGCAGTGTTCCAGACTCCCACCACCCTCTGGGGGAAAAAGGTTTTCCCTCGCATCCCCTCTAAACCTTTACCTGCCCCTTACTTTAAATCTATGCCCCCTGGTCATTGATCTCTCCACCAAGGGAAAAATGTCTTCCTGCCTGCTCTATCTACGCCCCTCATAATTTTATACATCTGGATCATGTCCCCCCCCCCTCAGTCTCCTCTGCTCCAAGGAAAACATCCCCATTCTAGCCAATCTCTCTTAGAACAAGAACTAGGAGCAGGAGTAGGCCATCTGGCCCCTCGAGCCTGCTCCGCCATTCAATGAGATCATGGCTGATCTTTTGTGGACTCAGCTCCACTTTCCGGCCCGAACACCAGAACTCTTTATTCCTAAAAAAACTATCTATCTTTATCTTGAAAACATTCAATGAAGGAACCTCAATTGCTTCACTGGGCAGGGAATTCCATAGATTCACAACCCTTTGGGTGAAGAAGTTCCTCCTAGAAGAAACGCATTAGGTTTACATTCACTACGGAGAACATTTATAATTCTGAATTCACCAATCCTCCTAAGCTCAGTCCAATATCTCCTTCCCCTTATTTTGAGGCTATGCCCCCTAGTTCTGCTTTCACCCGCTAGTGGAAACAACCTGCCCGCATCTATCCTATCTATTCCCTTCATAATTTTATATGTTTCTATAAGATCCCCCCTCATTCTTCTAAATTCCAACGAGTACAGCCCCAGTCTACTCAACCTCTCCTCGTAATCCAACCCCTTCAGCTCTGGGATTAACCTAGTGAATCTCCTCTGCATATCCTCCAGCGCCAGTACGTCCTTTCTCAGGTAAGGAGACCAAAACTGAACACAATACTCCAGGTGTGGCCTCACTAACACCTTATACAATTGCAGCATAACCTCCCTAGTCTTAAACTCCATCCCTCTAGCAATGAAGGACAAAATTCCATTTGCCTTCTTAATCACCTGTTGCACCTGTAAACCAACTTTTTGCGACTCATGCACTAGGACACCCAGGTCCCTCTGCACAGCAGCATGTTTTAATATTTTATTTAAATAATAATCCCTTTTGCTATTATTCCGACCAAAATGAATAACCTCACATTTGTCAACATTGTATTCCATCTGCCAGACCCAAGCCCATTCGCTTAGCCTATCCAAATCCCTCTGCAGACTTCCAGCCTCTGCAGGTTTTGCTTTACCACTTATCTTAGTGTCATCTGCAAACTTGGACACATTGCCCTTGGTCCCCAGCTCCAAATCATCTATGTAAATTGTGAACAATTGTGGGCCCAACACTGATCCCTAAGTGACACTTCTCGCTCCTGATTGCCAACCAGAGAAACACCCATTAATCCCCACTCTTTGCTTCCTATTAATTAACCAATCTTCTATCCATGATACTACTTTACCCTTAACGCTATGCATCTTTATCTTATGCAGCAACCTTGTGTGGCACCTTGTCTAAAGCTTTCTGGAAATCCAGATATACCACATCCATTGGCTCCCCATTGTCTACCGCACTGGTAATGTCCTTAGAAAATTCCACTAAATTAGTTAGGCACAACCTGCCCTTTATGAACCCATGCTGCGTCTGCCCAATGGGACAATTGCCATCCAGATGCCTCGCTATTTCTTCCTTGATGATGGATTCCAGCATCTTCCCACTACTGAAGTTAAGCTAACTGGCCTATAATCACCCGCTTTCTGCCTACCTCTTTTTTTAAACAGTGGTGTCACGTTTGCTAATTTCCAATCCGCCGGGACCACCCCAGAGTCTAGTGAGTTTTGGTAAATTATCACTAGTGCATTTGCAATTTCCCTAGCCATCTCTTTTAGCACTCTGGGATGCATTCCATCAGGGCCAGGAGACTAGTCTACCTTTTGCCCCATTAGCTTGCCCATCACTACCTCCTTAGTGATAACAATTGTCTCAAGGTCTTCACCTGTCATAGCCTCTTCATAGCTAAAACTCTCCAGCCCAGGCAACATCCTGGTAAATCTCCTCCGCACCCTTTCCAGTGCTATCACATCCCTCCTGTAATGTGGATTCCAGAACTGCACACAATAATCTAGCTGTGGCCGAACCACCGTTTTATACCGTTCCAGCATAATCTCCCTGCTCTTAAACTCTATGCCTCGGCTAATAAAGCAAGTACACCATATGCCTTCCCAGTCTGTATCCACCCAGTCTTCTACCTTAAGGGACTGGTGTATATGCACATCAAGGTCCCTCTGATCTTCGGTGCTTTTCAGGATCCTGCCATTCATCATGTATTCCCTAGTCTTGTGATGCACGATTACAGTGATTACCGTGATTGAGATTACAGTGGATCACCACATCTTGTTTGTCCTTCCCAAGTGCATCGCCTCACACTTCTCCAGACTGAATTCCATTTGCCACCGATCAGCCTGTCTATATCATCCTGTAATCTAAGACTATCCTCTTCATTATTTACCACCCCACCAATTTTTGAATCATCCATAAACTTACTGACCAACCCTCCTACATTCATGTCTAAATCATTTATATGAACCACAAGCAGCAAGGACCTCAACACTGCTCCCTGCGGGACCCCACTGGACACAGGCTTCCAGTCAGAAAAACACCCCTCGACCATCACCCTCTGCTTCCTGCCACTCAGCCAATTCTGGATCCAATTTGCCAAATCTCCTTGGATCCCATGGGCTCTTACCTTCGCCAGCAGCCTCCCATGTGGAATCTTATCAAAGGCCTTGCTGAAGTCCAGGCAGACTACATCAAATGCATTGCCCTCAGTTACATACCTGGTCACCTCTTTGGAAAACTCAATCAAGTTGGTCAGGCAGGATCTTCCCTGAACATAACCATGCTGATTGTTGTTGATTAATCCCTGCCTCTCCAAATGCAGATTAATTCAGTCTCTCAGAATTCTTCCAAACCCCCAGTCGGCCTAATCTCTCTTGCATTTCATGCACATTAACCTTTCCACATAATGTGGAGATGCCGGCGTTGGACTGGGGTGAGCACAGTACGAAGTCTTACAACACCAGTTAAAGTCCAACAGGTTTGTTTCGATGTCACAAGCTTTCGGAGCGCTGCTCCTTCCTCAGGTGAATGAAGAGGTCTGTTCCAGAAACACATATATAGACAAATTCAAAGATGCCAAACAATGCTAGGAATGCGAGCATTAGCAGGTGATTAAATCTTTACAGATCCAGAGATGGGGTAACCCCAGGTTAAAGAGGTGCGAATTGTCTCAAGCCAGGACAGTTGGTAGGATTTCGCAGGCCAGATGGTGGGGGATGAATGTAATGTGACATGAATGGGACCTGGGATTCATGTCGCATTACATTCATCCCCCCCCAGCTCGCATTCCTAGCATTGTTTGGCATCTTTGAATTTGTCTAAAAATGTGTTTCTGGAACAGACCTCTTCATTCACCTGAGGAAGGAGCAGCGCTCCGAAAGCTAGTGACATCGAAACAAACCTGTTGGACTTTAACCTGGTGTTGTAAGACTTTGTACTTTCCACATAAGTAATAGTTCCAGGTTAGATTGGATTGCCCCCATTTTAAATAGCATGCATTTCCCTACAGTGAGGGTGGGCTTGTGGTGCAGTGGGTATCGGAGTCGGATGGTCCGGGTTCAAGTCCCACCTCAGGACTTGATGGCCAAGGAAGTGGAGTTCATGAAGCAGTCAAACAGGTTGAGTATTGACTTGCAAATCCTTCCAACACATGCCAATGGCAGGCGGGAGAGACTCATGATCCGCCATGTGATGAAAAGGTTGGAGCCTCTACCATCACTGTGCATGTAGACAGCAACATGCAAAAGTGCACGTTGCCATGGCAACCCGGACTTCGAGTGATCTGCAATACACCTCCACAGTGAATTCCATCCCAAGGATATTCAAATCCTGTGACTTAGCCTATTGATCACAGCACACAATGGGAAAAAGTATAAATGGGGGTGGAGAGAGGGGGGGGAGCAACGATAATGTTATTTTGTTTTCCTTAATGTTTCCCCCTCATATCCAGGGGGAAAAATATAACCTCCACAAGTAATAATTGAAAAGTATTTTCCCATTAAAGGCCTTTTCCAATAATTTAAATGGAAGTAAAATAACAAAACAAAGAGGGAACCGGATGCTAGCAAAAATAAATATTAGATTGTTTGAGTTGAGCAGATATCATAGAGTAAACAGCACAATGTAAGCATTAAGGATTTGCAGCATCAGCCTTCGTGAAGCCAGTCTGAAGGGATATCATTTGAGTGGAGCATTTTGACTCAGCATTAAACAAGTTGGAATTCTGCAGCATGAAGCAACACCCACAGAAACATCCAGGCACTGAAAGGACCAAAACATCAAGACCAGTGAACTTTAACCTACTCTTTTCTCCCCATGGCATTAGCATAAATAGCCTCAGCTCTTAAAGCAGAAAGGTCAAGGCCACAGACTCCAAGAAAGTTTACTTTGATGTAACAATATACAGTACATTTATTTTTTAAAAATCAAGTCACCAAGAATCTACTTACCATCATCTTGGCTGTTTAGTTCTGAATCTCCTCCTCATTGCAATGTAAATTATTTTGCTAATCCTGGTGCTATCACAGGCGGGTTCCAGCCTGGAGAAAAATAAGTGTGTCAAATGTCACAAGTATCAAACAATAACCCCCTCTGAAATGTCAGCTTCCCTTGTTACCCCTACTTTGCAATTTGCAAACTGCTCCGCCACTCAGTGTTTTAAACATGCAGACAGTTTTTAGACAATATTTCATAAATACTGCAAATAACTGGAGAGATGTTAACCCATAAAGAGAAATAAAGAGAGAGACAATAGAGAAAGTGAAAGACAATGAGAAAGAATAAAAGTGAAACAGCAAGAGAGAAAAAAAGGGTAGAGAGAGAGAGAGAAAAAGGGTAGAGAGAGAAAAGGGGAGAAAAAAAGAGAGAAAAAGGGAGAGCGAGAGAAAAAAAAAAAGGAGAGAAAAAGGGAGGGAGAAAAAAGGGAGAAAAGAAAAGCAAATGAGAGGGAGAGAAAGCAAAAGGGAGCGAGGGAGAGAAAGCAAAAGGGAAAGGAGAGAGTGAAAGAGAAAGATATTAAGACAGAAAGAGAAATAGAAAACAGTCAAATAAAAGAGAAAATAAGTGGGAAAGAATGACAGGGAGGAAGGAGAGAGGGAGAGCGGGGGAGAGCGGGAGAGAGAGAGAGAGCAGGAGAGAGAGAGAGAGAGGCGTAGAGCAGGAGAGAAAGAGAGAGGGAGAGCGGGAAAGAGACCGAGAGCAAGAGGGTGAGGGAGCGAGGGAGACACAGAGAGAGAGGGAGAGCGGGAGAGAGACAGAGAGAGAGGGAGAGAGAGACAGAGAGGAGGGACAGCGAGCAAGGGAGAGCGGGAGAGAGACAGAGAGAGAGAGAGAGAGGGAGAGCAGGAGAGACACAGAGAGGGAGAGCGGGAGAGACACAGAGAGAGAGGAAGAGCGGGAGAGACAGAGAGAGAGGGGGAGAGCGGGAGAGACAGAGAGAGAGAGAGAGAACGAGAGCGAGAGAGAGGGAGAGCGGGAGAGAGATGGAGACCGGGAGAGACAAAGAGAGAGGGAGAGACACAGAGAGGGAGAGCGGGAGAGAGACACAGAGAGGGAAAGCGGGAGAGAGACACAGAGAGGGAGAGCGGGAGAGAGACACAGAGAGGGAGAGCGGGAGAGAGACACAGAGAGGGAGAGCGGGAGAGAGACTGAGAGGGAGAGCGGGAGAGAGACTGAGAGGGAGAGCGGGAGGGAGACAGAGAGAGAGCGAGCGGGAGAGAGACACAAAGAGAGAGAGAGGGACAGCGAGACACAGAGGGAGAGGGAGAGAGACACAGAGGGAGGGAGCGCGGGAGACACAGAGAGGGAGAGAGACAGAGTGGGAGGGAGAGCGGGAGAGACACACACAGAGAGGGAGAGGAGTCACCTCTAGTTGATTTCAGTGCAGTTCAGATCTTGGTCAGTTTCAGGCGGATATTTAAGTTGAAATTGCTCCCCCGGGGAGAGTGAGCCGGCCCCGGGGAGAGTGAGCGGCGCGGGTCCCGGGGAGAGTGAACGGTGCCGGTCCCGGTCCCAGGGAGAGTGAACGGTGCCGGTCCCAGGGAGAGTGAACGGTGCCGGTCCCGGTCCCGGTCCCAGGGAGAGTGAACGGTGCCGGTCCCGGGGAGAGTGAACGGTCCCGGGGAGAGTGAACGGTGCCGGTCCCGGGGAGAGTGAACGGTGCCGGTCCTGGGGAGAGTGAGCGGGTCCCGGTCCCGGGGAGAGTGAGCGGGTCCCGGTCCCGGGGAGAGTGAGCGGGTCCCGGTCCCGGGAGAATCCCCTTTGGGGATTGTCCACACACTGAATCTGGGAATTCCCCAAACGCTTTTCAGTAAACATGTATCTGCAACACATTTCACTGAGTTTTGGTAATGTTTCTGGGCAAACTTTTCAATTCAATTCAACCCGAATTATAGTCGAAAATAATTCATGATTTTTTCCCATTTGGAATTTGAGTGTTAATGAAATCCCAAAACATAATCATCACTTCTAATATCAAACAGGGGTGAATATGCAAAGCTGCAGAATGTCGGATTCGGTTTAACAACTGCTGCTAAAACAAAGTTCAATTTGAAACCAAAAGTTGTGCGTCCAGCAATTTAATTATTTATATAAGAATAAGGAGGCGCTGTTCAGGGTGGTAATGTGACTGGGCTGATAAATCCATCGGTCCAAACCATGGCAGCTGATGGATTCAATAATACATTTGGACAAGAAATGAGTCAATCAACTGTTGTAAAAGCAGGCATCTAGTTCATGACCTACCAGTCTGGTCTGGTCTACAAGTGACTCCAAACCCACAGCAATGTATCAAACTGCTAAAAAGGAATGAAACCAGACAGAGCAGCCAGCATCCACCCCGGAAATAACAATGGCATATCCAGCCCTGTCAACCCTGCTCGTGGACAAGTAAACAACTCCCTGGAGGAGGCGGCTTCACAAATATCCCCTTCCTCCAATGAAGGGAGAGTCCAGTACATCAGTGCTGAAGCATTTGCAACCATCTTCAACCAGAAGTGGCATTTCCTGAAGTCCTCATGCAGCCAATACAATTCACTGCATGTGATACCAAGAAATGGCTGAAGACACTGGACACTGCAGGGACCCTGACAATATGGAGCTCCAGAACTAGGTGCACCCCTAGCCAAGCTGTTCCAGTACAACCACAACACTGACATCTATCTGGCAATGTGGAATCCGTCGAACCTTTTTGGAACCTGTCCACAAAAAGGTAAATTCCAACCCAGCTAATTACAGTCCCATCAATCATCAGCACAATGATTGTGGGGTGGGGTGGGGGGGGGGGGGGGGGGGGGGGTGCTTTAAAGCAGCAACACCCTGTTCACTGACGTTCATTTGGGGTTCTGCACAGCCAACTCAACTCCTGACTTCATTACAGCGTAGGGTCAAAAAATGGACAAAAGAGCTGAATGCCAGAGGTGAGGTGAGGTGAGAGTGACTGTCCTTGATATCGAGGTAGCATTTGACCGAGTGTGGCATCAAGGAGCCCAAGCAAAACTGAAGTCAATGGGAATCGGGGAAACTCTCCGCTGGTTGGAGTTGTACCCAGCACAAAGGAAGTTGGAGTTGTCAGAAGTCAATCATGCTCAGCCCCAGGAGGGAGATAGAGAACCTAGTGGAGTGGTGCAGCGACAACATTCTCTCCCTCAATGCCAGCAAAACTAAAGAGCTGGTCATTGACTTCAGGAAGCAAAGTACTGTACACACCCCTGTCAGCATCAATGGGGCCGAGGTGGAGATAGTTAGCAGCTTCAAATTCCTAGGGGTGCACACCTCCAAAAATATGTCCTGGTCCACCCACGTCGCGCTCCCACCAAGAAAGCACAACAGCGCCTATGCTTCCTCAGGAAACTAAGGAAATTCGGCATGTCCACATTAACTCTTACCAACTTTTACAGATGCACCATAGAAAGCATCCTATTGGGCTGCATCACAGCCTGGTATGGCAACTGCTCGGCCCAGGACCGCAAGAAACTTCAGAGAGTCGTGAACACCGCCCAGTCCATCACACAAACCTGCCTCCCATCCATTGACTCCATCTACACCGCCCGCTGCCTGGAGAAAGTGGGCAGCATAATCAAAGACCCCTCCCACCCGGTTTACTCACTCTTCCAACTTCTTCCATTGGGCAGGAGATACAGAAGTCTGAGAACACGCACGAACAGACTCAAAAACAGCTTCTTCCCCACTGTCACCAGACTCCGAAATGACCCTCTTATGGGCTGACCTCATTAACACTACACCCTGTATGCTTCACCCGATGCCAGTGCTTTTGTAGTTACATTGTATATGTTGTGTTGCCCTATTATGTATTTTCTTTTATTCCCTTTTCTTTCCATATACTTAATGATCTATTGAGCTGCTCGCAGAAAAATACTTTTCACTGTACCTCGGTACACGTGACCATAAACAAATCCAATCCAAGACACCACTGCAGGGGTTCCTCAGGTTAGTGTCCTAGGCCTAGTGATCTTCAGCTGCTTCATCAATGACCTTGCCTTCATCGTAAAGTCAGAAATGGAGGATGTTCACTGCTGATCGCACAATGTTCAGAACCATTCATGACTCCTCAGATACTGAAGCAGTCCACGTCCATATGCAGTAAGATGTGGATAATATCCAGGCTTAGGCTGATATGTGGCAAGTAACATTTGTGTCACATAAGTGCCAGGCAACGACTATCTCCAACAAGCGAGAATCCAACCACACCCCTTGATATTCAATGGCATTACCATTGCTGAATCCCCCATTATGAACATCCTGGAGGGTTATCATTGACCAGAAACTGAACTGGAGTAGCATATAAATATTGTGGCTACAAGAGCAGGTCAGAGATTGGGAATTGAGCAAAGAGTAACTCACCTCCTGACTCCCCAAAGTCTGTCCATCATGTACAAGACAGAAGCCAGGAGTATGATGGAATATTCTCCACTTGCCTGGATGAGTGCAGCTCCAACAACATTCAAGAAGTTGACACCATCCAGGACAAAACAGCCCTGCTTGATTGGCACCTCATCATCCACTACCATCAACATTCACTCCCTCCGCCACCGGTGAACAGTAGCTGCAGTGTTTGTCATCAATAAGATGCACTGAAGCAACTCGCTAAGGCTCCTTCAACAGCACCTTCCAAAGCTGTGACCTCTCCCACCTCGTAAGACAAGGGCAGGAGATGCAAGGGAACACCACCACCTTCAAGTTCCCTCCCCAAGCCACTCAACGTTCTGATTCGCCATTCCTTCTCTGTCATCGAGTCAATATCCTGGAGCTCCCTCCCCAACAGCACTGTGCAGGTACCCATATCACAGAGACTGCAGCAGCTCAAGAAGGCAGGTCACCACCCACCTTCTCAAGGGAATTTAGAAAATTAAACAAGGTCTGAGATTTGGTCAAGATATTAAAAATCATAAGGGGTCTGGAGAGAGTGGATAGAGTGTAAGTGTTCCTTTGCTTGGGTTGGAGATACAGACGGCACAGATTTAAGATAATTGGCAAAAGAAACCCTTGCATCTCCTGCCCTTGTCCATGCCAGAGAAGGAACACTTTTCATGCAGGGTGTTGTTAGGATCTGGAATTCACTGCTTGACAGTGTGGTAGAGGCAGATTCAATCAAAAAGGGAATGAAATCTTGATCCGTAAAAGTAAATATTTGCAGGGCTACAGAAAAAGGCAGGGGAGAGGCCCTTCCAGAGAACTGGCACAGCTTTGATGGGCCAAATGGCCTCTTTGTATGTAATCTTTCTATGATTCTATCCTATTTCAGATTTACATAGAATTGATTCTTGAAATGGATCTTCAATTCCCGAATTTCAAACAACAAAAACCTGCAATATTTACCGACAACCTACAAAAGTCTGAAAACATGCAACCAACAGATTCAAAAACAGCTTTTTCCCCTGCTGTTACCAGACTCCAGAATGACCTTCTTATGGACTGAACTGATCTCTCGACGCATCTTCTCTATTGTGTAGTACTACGCTCCGTATGTTTCACCTGATGTCTGTGTCTATGTATTCACATTGTGTATTTATGTATGTCCTATGTGTTTTCATGTATGGAAGGATCTTCCTGGACTGTACGCAGAACAATACTTTTCACTGTACCTCGGTACATGTGACAATAAATCTAAATCTAGTTATGTTTGTCAAACACCACACAGCTTTCTAATTAAAATATTTAGTTTTAATCAAGACTGAATTCTGACTGACAACTTTTAAAACATTTTTTAAAAAAGTTACAATACCTGTTTTTTCCCCAGTGAACTAGGCACAAATTGGTTCCAACCTTCAAATAGTATTTTGCAGCTGCAAGTTACTTAGTTTAATATTAAACTAAGTACCATTCTGATTAATGCATCCTGAATAGTGGAATTTTAAGTTACATATTTATAAACCATTGCAGATTATTTTATTTACCAGTCAACCTATTTAAATAAAAACAGAATATGCTGAAAAAGAAACTCGGCAGCATCCGTAGAGCGAGAAATAGCTAACATTTCAAGGCCTCTTTTTCAGAACTGTCCCAGAGGGTGATCTTGTTTTTCTTTACCTATTTAAATATACCTTAAACACCAACCCCACAAATATGGGGCAGCGTCCAAAGATCCCACAATCAAATGTTCACTTCTGGGATGGAACTGGATTAGGAAGGCTCATTTAAAAAAAAAAATATTGGAGCATACACATAATTAAAATCATGGTTTGTTGCTTTTTACCAAAATCCATAGGTGGGTCAATTGAGATTTTGTATCCTTTTACAGATTAAATTCGTCCTCTCCTTTCAGTTTACATACATCCCCAAAAGGTGAATTAAGGAACTGGTTTAGAAAGGGGTTGAAAGATTATGGGCGGGATTCTCCCATCCTGCGGCATTGTGTCCACGCCATTGTAAACACCGTCGCGTTTTACGACAGGGTGAATGGGCCGCTGCCAGGAGTAATTCTGGCTCCTACAGGGGGCCAGCACGGCGCTGGAGCGGTTTACGCCGCTCCAGCTGCCGAACCCGGCACGAACTGGACACCACGGGATCCGCGCATGCGCAGTGGCGCCTGCGCCAACACGCATGTGCGTAGTGGCGCCGACGCCAAGGCGCGTATGCGTGTGGCCTCCTTCAACCCGCCGGCCCTGACGCAACATGGCGCAGGAGTACAGGGGCCGGCGCGGAAGAAAAGAGGCCGGGGGACAGAGAGGCCAGCCCGCCGATCGGTGAGCCCCGATTGTGGGCCAGGCCGCATCGGAGGCACCCCTGGGGTCGGAGCCCCCCCCTCCCCCACAGGCCGCCACCTGACCCTTCCACGCAGAGTTCCCACCGGCTGCGAGCAGGTGTGGATGGCGCCGGTGGGACTCAGTGTTTTCTCTACGGCCGCTCGGCCCATCCAGGGTCGAGAATTGGCAGGCCGGCGTAGAGTGGCCCGCGATCGCCGCCACCCCAAACACGCCAGCGCCAATTCTCCGCTCTGCGGAGAATTGCATGCCGGGGTGGCGTGGCCCGCTCGCGGGGATTCTCCTACCCGGCCCCGGGCTGAGAGAATCCCGCCCTATAGTGCTGATTGAACTGGAAGAATTCAATGCACATGTGTGGCACTTGCTTCAGGATATCTGTACCTGCACAGCCCAAGATGTGGCATAACAAGAACAGGGGCCAGACAGGAAATGTAAACACTCATATCTAAAACAGCCAGCATTCGGTTTTGTTTTCTATGATATATTTCCAGGAATTCTGCGTCATTCTATTTCAGTCATGTACTCACTTGCATTTTCTGCTGGTGATACAGACTGACCTCAACCACAGAGGGCAAGTTGTACTTTCTGCTTTTGAGTAGACTAGGGGATTTTCACTGTAACTTCATTGCAGTGTTAATGTAAGCCTACTTGTGACAATAAAGATGATTATTATTATACAACAATAATACCTTACACAGCACCTTCAACATAATTAACTGTATCCAGATGCTTCACAGGAGAAGTCCTTATACAAAGTTTGACACATGGCATATTAAAGGAGAGGGAGAGATACAGAGAACGAGGAGGGAAATTCCAGAATTTGGAGCCTAATCAGATGAGGGCGCAGTAACCCATGGTGGAGCAATTGTTCAAGAGGCGGGAATTGGAGTGAAAAGATCTCAAAGGGTTGCAGAGCTGGGTGAGGTTGCAAGAGATAGGAAGGGTCAAGGCAGAGGATGATTTAAAACAAGGACCTTTTACTAGCGTCACAAGCAGGCTTACATTAACACTGCAATGAAGTTACTGTGAAAATCCCCTAGTCGCCACACTCCGGCGCCTGTTCGGGTACACTGAGGGAGAATTCAGAATGTCCAATTCACCTAACAAGCACGTCTTTCGAAACTTGTGGGAGGAAACAGGAGCACCCGGAGGAAACTCGTACAGACACGGGGAGAACGTGCAGACTCCGCACAGACAGTGACCCAAGCCGGGAATCGAATCTGGGTCCCTGGTGCTGTGAAGCAACAGTGCTAAACACTGTGCTACCGTGCCATGGAGAACCTGAAAAATTGAGGCATTGCTCATTGCGCCTAGGCTGATTAGTGAATGGTATCACTGAGGACACGGTCAGCAAGAGCTTTGATGAGCTTAAGCTTACTCTCTCTCTCTCTCCCCCTCATTTCCTGTTACCCAGATCACCCCCCCCCCTTTTCTTTTTCCAACATTGCCATAGGAACACAAGCTGCAAGTTCCCCTCCAGATCACACACCATCCTGACTTGGAACTATAATCGCTCTTCCTTTGCTGTCGCTGGGTCAAAATCTTGGAACTCTCTCCCCAACAGCACTGTGGGTGTACCTACACCACAGGGACTGCAGCGGTTCAAGAAGGCAGCTCACCACCACCTTCTCAAGGGGCAATTAGGGATGGGCAATAAATGCTGGTCTCGCCAGTGATGCGTACATCCTGTGAACGAATCAAGATAAAGAGGTTTCCTCTCTCGGCTTTTTTCAATCATTACCTTGACATCTCTGTTTACCATTATGTTTATTTTTTGCTCAGCTGTCTAGCCATTATGCTCTCTTTCCAAATTTGACGACTCCTCGCATCACGTCACAGACACTTGCACCTTTAGACCATAACTCTCCACTCTGTCTAGCTTTCCGCTTGCTATTACATTTGCCACGGTCGATCTACTGATTTACCTTCACCATTTTCCCCAGTACAACATTGAAGGTTTCTCCCATTCGGATTGTTCTGCATGGTGTGAGCGCTATCCTCCAGCACTCCAATCCAATGGCCACAAGCTTCAGTATAACATGAACAATCAGTGTTGAGCAGCCATTCTCTGATTTGATGGACCAACTTCAAGCAACAACAGCTTTCCCCCTCTTCTGCTAAGACGAGCAGTACTCCCGGATCATCCCGAAGAGCCAGGACAACACCTGCTCTACTGCCGACAATCATCTTAAATCCCATCATCTTGCCACACATCCCCCTCATCTGCAGGTATGAGGAGCTCATGGACGTTTTTGTCACGGAGAGCGAACACCATCCACTGAACTGCCTCAGCTGATGCTCAGTAAAAGGTCTTACACGGCCAGGTTAAAGTCCAACAGGTTTGTTTAGAATCACTAGCTTTCGGGGCACAGCTCCTTCCTCAGGTGAATGAAGAGGTGGGTTCCAGAAACATATATATAGACAAAGTCAATGATGCAAGACGATACTTTGAATGCGAGTCTTTGCAGGTAATTAAGTCTTTACAGGTCCAGACGGAGCAACTGGAGAGCGGGATAATCACAGGTTAAAGAGGTGTGAATTGTCTCAAGCCAGGACAGGCTTGTGAAATCCTACCAACTGTCCTGGCTTGAGACAATTGACTCCTCTTTAACCTGTGATTATCCCTCTCTCCAGTTGCTCCGTCTGGATCTGGAAAGACTTAATTACCTGCAACGACTACCATTCAAAGTATCGTCTTGCATCTTTGACTCTGTCTATATATATGTTTCTGGAAACCACCGCTTCATTCACCTGAGGAAGGAGCTGCGCTCCGAAAGCTAGTGATTCGAAACAAACCCGTTGGACTTTAACCTGGTGTTGTAAGACTTCTTACTGTGCTCACCCCAGTCCAACGCCAGCATCTCCACATCTCAGCTGATGCTGGCCCGACACTCCCCCCCCCCCCCCACCCCTCCCCATTTCCCACCAAGCCAAACCTCACACCAGTCTCCCCCATGCCTTACACTAGATCCTGTTTGTTGATTGCCATCTCCCCTCAGGACCTCTCCAGGCTAATCTGATGTATGAAGTCCAGATCCGACACCCAATCAACCTCCTTTCCTGACCCTGCCCACACGAACTGACATGTAACTGGGACTGCCCATCAATAGCAACTTCTTCCTTCCTTTCAGAACTGACGTCGCCCCACTCCTCAAATCCCACGTTTTCATACCAACTATTAACCCATCTCCAGCCTCCCTTTTCTCCACAAAATCCTTCATCATACAATCAAATCCTCCGAAATATGTTCCCACAACTCCATGTCTAAATCTTTAAATCAGATTTCTGCTGCTGTTACAGCCCTAAATCAAAGTTAGAAATAAGATATTTCCTGACTCGAACCCTTCCTCATGGGAGAAGTGTCAACTCTATCATTCCCTTCACTGCCGCTCCTCCAGTGTCCAGTTTAGAGATTGCCCTGGTTTGGTTTCATTCTTATCCATCCAAACACAGCTACAAGATCTGCTTGTTCCCACACCATTACATCTGGACCCCTTCCTTGACCCACTCCTCTTCCTCATATACCTGCTAATGCTTTGGCGACATCAACCACAGATATGGGACGAGTTTCCATTGGTACAAGAGGGAATTTTCAGAACCAAGCCATTCAGCCCCTCGCACTTGCTCCCCTATTCAATTTGGTTGGGATGAGCTGCATCTTAACTCCGTTCTCCTGTCTTTGCTTCATACCCTTTGATATCCCATATAACAGCTCCATAAATTTCAATAACATCCAGCTTCATCTCGGAACAACTTTCCTAGACCCCTGGCCACCTGCTGCATAACATTGAGTCTTTGAAGACCACAAATTTCTTCAGTATAACACAATGTTAGGCATAGAATTTACAGTGCAGAAGGAGGCCATTTGGCCCATCGAGTCTGCATCAGAAAGACCAACCCACCCAAGACCGCATCTCCACACTTCCCCACAACCCAGTAACTCCATCAAACTTTTTTGAACACTACAGGCAATTTAGTATGGCCAATCCACCTAACCTGCACATCTTTGGACTGTGGGAGGAAACCGGAGCACCCGGAGGAAACCCACGCAGACACGGGGAGAACGTGCAAACACCTCACAGACAGTGACCCAGCGGGGAATCGAACCTGGGACCCTGGAGCTGTGAAGCAACTGTCCTAACCACTGTGCTACCGTGCTGCCCATATTGGGTGGGAGTGTGAGCTGAGAGGATGCAGTGATGCTTCAATGTGATTTGGACAAATTGAGTAAGTGGGCAAATGCACGGCAGATGCAGTATAATGTGAATAAATGGGAGGCTATCCACTTTGATAGCAAAAACAGAAAGGCAGCTATTTATATGAATGGCTATAGATTGGAAGATGGGAACGTACAATGGTACCTGGGTGTCCTTGTACACCAGTCACTGAAAGTAAGCATGCAGGAGCAGCAAATGGTAACAAATGCAAATGGTATATTAACCTTCATAGCGAGAGGATATGAGTCCAGGAGCAGGGATGTCTTGCTGCAGTTATACAGGGCCTTAGTGAGACCACACCTGGAACAGTGTCAGAACTTTTGGTCTCCTTATCTGAGGAATGATGTTCTTGTTGTAGAGGGAGTGCAGCGAAGGTTTACCACAGATTTCTGGGATGTCAGGACTAACGTACGAGGCGAGATTGAGTTGTTAGGATTATATTTGCTGGAGTTTAGAAGAATGAAGGGCGGGTGTTAGGGGATTTTATCGAGACCCATAAAACTTCTAATAGGAGTAGATAGGGTAGATGCAGGAAGGATGTTCCTGATGGTGGGGGGAGTCTGGAACCAGGGTCACAGTTTGAGGATACAGGGTAGACCATTTAGGACTGAGATGAGAGTGATGAGCCTGTGGAATACTCTACCACAGAAAGCAGTTGAGGCCAAAACATTGTATGTTTACAAGAAGTTGTTAGAGTGGGCAAAGGATAAGGGTCACGGGCGTAGGGGGTGGGGCAGGGGGTGCAGGAACACGTTACTCAGTTGGATGAGCAGCCATGATCATAACGAATGTTGGAGCAGGCTCAAAGGGCCACATGGCCTATTCCTGATCCTATTTTCTCTGTTTCTATCATTGCAAAGAACAAGGTCATTATCTGAAGAACAGAAGTCCCATACTCCTACTGATTCAATGCCTCTTCCCGGACAATATAGAATTTGCAGTGCAGAAGGAGGCCATTCGGCCCATCGAGTTTGCACCAGCTCTTGGAAAGAGCACCCTACCCAAGGTCCACACTTCCACCATATCCCCATAACCCAGTAAACCCACCCAACACTAAGGGCAATTTTGGACACTAAGTGCAATTTAGCTTGGCCAATCCACCTAACCTGCACGTCTTTGGACTGTGGGAGGAAACCGGAGCACCCGGAGGAAACCCACGCACACACGGGGAGAACGTGCAGACTCTGGACAGACAGTGACCCAAGCCAGGAATCGAACCTGGGACCCTGGAGCTGTGAAGCAATTGTGCTAACCACAATGCTACTGTGCTGCCCTATCACAGTCTCAACCAGATGGTTAGCAGCCTTAACATTCGCCTTGACCCTAAACTGAACATCCACATTCTCCACCACAAAGATCACCTACTTCCAACGCTCCGATGTTGCCCTCCAAACCACTGCGGAAACTCGCAGCAATTCTAACCTTCTGCTGCCTGACCTCCCATTATTGCAACATGGACATTGCTAGATTTAAATAAGACCCAAGATCTGTCAAGTTTGCATTCTATGGTCCTGGCCATCCCATGTTACTGCCAGAATGGAGCTGTTTACCAATCATAACAATTAATCTTGACCTCTCACCTCTCCACTTCCTCTATATTCTAACCTTTCTCACCATCTTTATCTTCATTCCTCAATCAATCATTCCTCTCACCAATATCTTCCAGTCATTGTTCTGATAGCTTTTTCCAGTCATTATCCTCATGTCCCTTCCCCTTTTCAATCACCTTGATCTTCTCGCCTTTGCACTCATTAACTGAGATGACCATAAGACGTAGGAGCAGAATTAGGCCATTCGGCCCATCAAGTCTGTGCCACCATTCAACGAGATCATTCTGAACTGATATGATGATCCTCAATTCCACTTTTCTGCCTTATCGCCATAACCTTCAATTCCCTTACTGATAAGACAGGGTCCTCTTACATAGAACATACAGTGCAGAAGGAGGCTATTCGGCCCATCGAGTCTGCACCAACCCACTTAAGTCCTCACTTCCACCCTATCCCCATAACCCAATAACCCCTCCTAACCTCTTTTTTCAACACCAAGGGTAATTTAGCATGGCCAATCCACCTAACCTGCACGTTTTTGGACTGTGGGAGGAAACCGGAGCACCCGGAGGAAACCCACGCAGACACGGGGAGAATGTCCAGACTCCGCACAGACTGTGACCCAGCAAGGAATCGAACCTGGGACCCTGTCGCTGTGAAGCCACAGTGCTAGCCACTTGTGCTACCGTGCTGCCCTAACAGTCAAAGGCCCAGCCTCTACAGCTCTTAATGGTAATGAAATCCACAGATTGACTACCCATCGGAGAAAAAATTCCTCCTTGTTCCGGTCTTAAATGGTGACCCCTTACTCTGAGATTATGCGGTCGGATCCTAGACTCTCTCACAAGGGGAAACATCCTCTCAGCATTTACTCTGTCAGGCCCCCTGAGAATCCATTGCCTCAATAAGGCTGCATCTCCTTCTTCAAAACTCCCAACACAACTTGATCTCTTTTTCTCCTCTTCTTTTTCCGGTTATCTAATCTCTCTCACGACAATAAAAAAAAAAAAACCCTGATCCACATTGATCCTCCTCTTCTTTCTCCCGTCACCGTCCGGAACTTACTTCCACCTCGTTCATGCATTTTTTGTACCCAATTCATTTTTTCCAATTAAGGGGCAATTTAGCATTTCCAATCCACCTACCCTGCGCATCTTTGGGTTGTGGGGGCGAAACCCACGCAAACACGGGGAGAATGTGCAAACTTCACACGGATAGTGACCCAGAGCCAGGATCGAACCTGGGACCTCGGCGCCGTGAGGCAGCAGGGTTAACCCACTGCTCCACCATGCTGCCTCTTGTTCATGCATAATTCTCATTGTGAACTGCTTCCTCTATCATTACCTCACATTTCTGTATCTTTTCTTACCTCCTTTTCTATGACAGCACTGATCTTTCTCTCTCTCGTTAGCCCAACATTAATTATCCTGATCCATTCATCTACCTCTTTTCAGTGATTCACCATCCATCTCATCCCAGTGCTTACCCATCACTCTCTCTCTCGCCTTTCCCCTGACTCACCACTTAACTATTAATGTTTTGTATTGTAATCAATGACTTATGTTTGCTTTTTTCAGGGTCACCTACTCAAAACCAGCACCCAGAATAACACTTTGTAAGTGGACCTCTGCAACACATTGGTGTCCCGAATAAAACACAAGTTGGCAACATCTTGTAATTTATGGGATTAGGACCTGTCAAATGGTAGATCATGGAATTTACAGTGCAGAAGGGGGCCATTCAGCCCATCGAGTCTGCACCGGCCCTTTGGAAAGGGCGCCCTACTTAAACCCACGCCTCCACCCTATCCCCGTAACCCAGTAACCCCACCTAACCTTTTGGGCATGAAGGGTCAATTTAGCATGGTCAATCCACCTAACCTGCACATCTTTGGACTGTGGGAGGAAACCAGAGCACCTGGAGGAAACCCACGCACACACGGGGAGAACATGCAGACTCCACACAGTCAGCCGAGGCTGGTATTGAACCCGGGTCCCTGGAGCTGTGAGGCAGCAGCGCTAACCACTGTGCCGCCCATATGAAATGGTTACACGCTTAAGAAGAAAAACTTTTAAAGTCAAGCTGAAATACATCTTGGGTGATGATAAAGACCAAGAAAAAAAATATTCTGCCATAATTTTTGCATGTCTGTAGAAAAGGGCGAGATTCTCTGGCTTCTCCGGGTGGTGTGTTTCTCGGCGGTGGGTGGGATCTTCTGGTTCCGCTGTCAATGGGATTTCCCATTGAATCCACCCCACGCTGCCGGGAAGCCAGCGGCGGGACCGGAAGATCTCGCCCCAAGTGAATGATTTGCCAAGAGCCACAATGTTGCCAGCCACTAACTTGAAGCAGCCGGATGCAACCTTCAGGCATTGATGCCCCCCCTCCTCCCTCTTCCCCAATGAGGCTGGTCCACAGCATCCAGGACATGCAGATATTGACAAAATGTTACAAATAAAAAAAGTGTCCACTTCAGTCTTCATTAATAAAAAAAGAGGGGTAGGGTAGGGATACAAACAGTTAAATCACAAACCGCGGGGTAACCTGACCAGTAAGTTAAACACTTTCTGAATGGCCTTTGGGTGGGTGGGAAGATTCTCTGGAATAATTCACGGGACGGTTGCATCAGGGAACATCCGCTTCCCTGGCAGGTTGGAGAAAATGGCCTCCCGGATTTGTAGTTTGCAATTTGGACTATTGCACTTTGCAAAGAGGACGGGAGAACCGAGAACTCCCCCCAAACCCCCATCGAGAAGGCAGCGAGTGGCCCTTTAAAAGCACTCCCGACCCAATGAAGGAAACTGACTTGGGTTGGAGTCCTCTGCACCTTAAACCTAATCTCAAACCGATTTCCGCCTCCCAGCCAGCCCCAAGCACAAACATACCTGAAGCTGAATGTCAGCTCAAAAAAAAATACACAATTTGACACCTCTCGGGGTTTATTTTGGTGTTTTACAGGGCTTTTAAAAAATAATAATTGAAGAGTTTCCTATTTGCAACATCAGACAAGTGTGGAGACGAGCCCAATTGCGATTGCAGGGAGGCAGAGCCTGAAACGGAACGGCGAGGGGAACAAACCCAGAGCGTCCGGCAGCACCGAGCCTTTTACAGAGGGGGCGATTCGGGGGGTGGGGGGGGAGACCTGGAAGCGAAAGTGCACCAACAGCCCTTACTCATGTCTGCAACCTATATATAGCGCGGCAGCCCAGACGGCAGATCAGTGAAATTGCAACAACAACAAACACACACACACACACACACACACAAGTGGCAACATTGTAGCGATCCAGCCCCTTCCCTGAAACTGATCAGCCCGAAACGGACACATTTCGATACAATTCACTTACTTCTTGTAGCAGATTCCTGGAACTTCGCTGCACCTAGATCCTGAAATCAAACCTCCGCGGCTCCCCTTCCCGTTCCCATTCCTCGGTTTTGCTGCTGGGTTTGTTTTGATTCCGTGAAGCTGATCATATGACCCAGTCCACAAACCCTCCCCCTCCCCCCATTCCCCTGTCACATGCTCACACTTGTCATCTGCAGCTTTAAAGCGAGGATGTTGGTTGCGATTCATGGCAGCTCCCGTCATACAATTTGGTGCTTTTGTGTTTTTGTTTGGGGGGGGGGATTAATGCAAAACGCAAATATTCCCAAGTCTTTCTTTTCCAAACCTCTCCCGAAAGGGCACCGTCCCTCCCCGAGGTGATCGCCGCTGTCACTGGGAGAAGGCGGGACTGACACACTTCACCCCGCACCTTTAGAGGAGAAAGGGATATAAATGTCACCCCTCCCCCCCCGGAAAATGCGCACGAAGCGGACATTAATTGTAGGGAAAGTGGGAGTTGGCCGCACGGCTGTCTTGAGGTCAGATGTCACCATGTCAGCGGTGACTCTGCAGGAGGCTCTCTGCATTCACACTCACAGGTTTGTGGGTTCACAGTCCTGCCCCAGAGATTCTGAACCCCCCCCCCCCCCCCGAGACTGGGAACACATCACCCCCACCCCCAGAGACTGGGAACAGCCCCCCCCCCACACACACACCAGAGACTGGGAACCCACCCCCAGAGACTGGGACCCCCCCCCATACACACACACACACACACACCAGAGACTGGGAACCCACCCCCAGAGAATGGGAACACACCTCCCCCACCCCCCCCCCCCCAAGACTGGGTCCCCCCCAGAGACTGAGAACACTAACCCCCCCCCCCCACACACACACACACCAGAGACTGGGAACCCACCCCAGAGACTGGGAACACATAAACACCCCCTCCCTCCCAGAGACTGGGAACACCCCCCCCCCCCCGCACACACACACACCAGAGACTGGGAACCCACCCCCAGAGAATGGGAACACACCTTCCCCCCCCCCCCCCCCCAAGACTGGGTCCCCCCCCAGAGACTGAGAACACTAACACCCCCCCCCCCCGAGACTGGGAACACTCCCCCCCCCCCCCAGAGACTGAAGAACACTCCCCCACCCCAGAGACTGGGAGCACACCAACCCCCCCCCCCCCAAGAGACTGGTAACAGATCAACCCCCCCCCCCCCACCGCAGAGACTGCCCCCCCCCCGAGACAGGGACCCCCCCCCTCAGAGGCAGGGAACACTACCCCCCCCCCCCCCGAGACTGGGAACACTCCCCCAGAGACTTGGGAACACACCACCCACCCCCCCTCCAGAGACTGGGAACACTTTCCCCCCCTCCCCCACCAGAGATTGGGAACACACCCTCAGACACTGGAAACACCCCCCCCCCCCCGAGACTGGGGGAAAAACCCTCCCAGAGACTGGGAACACTCCCCTTCCCCCCCCCCCCCCATAGACTAGGGATAGGGTTGGAGAGGAGGGGTGGGGGTAAGGAGGAAGGGTGGGGGGGGGGTAAGGAGGAAGGGTGGGGTGATAGGTGTAGAGAGGAAGGGTGGGGGGTTGGGGGTAGAGAGGAAGGGTGGGGGGTTAGGGGGTAAGGGAGGAGGGGCTAGGGAGAAAGGGAAGGGGGGTAGATGGAATGAGGGGAAAGGGAGGGAGTTAGGAGGGGAAGGGAGCTGGGAGGAGGAGGGGAGGATGGGAGGGTTGGTCACACACATGAATGACTTGGCCAACCAATGGCTGGAGTTGGGGGAAAGTCATGCAATGAAATCTCCAGGAATACATTTAATCATAGTTGGCAACTCTGTAGAGAGGCCAATAGACAGGGAAGATAGATTCTAAGGTTCAGAAGGGAGATGATTTTCCTTTAAGCAGAAGGTGATGGGGAATCTGGAACTCAGTGCCTGAAGGGGGAGTGGGTGCAGAAACACTCCTTGTATTGTTTAAACATACTCAAACATTTGATGTGATCTCCCGCAGAGGACTGTGGACTAAGAGCTGGAAAGTAGGATTAGGCTGGACAGCTCTTTTTCAGCTGCCATAATGGGCCGAATGGCCTCTTGTGTTGTAAATGTTTTATGTTTTCTATATTGGAGTGCCATCGCCTGGATGAGAACTTTAACTGAAATGATAGGTCCCACCTACGAGCATGACATCTCATTGCATGTGTTGATGATCTGTGCTGCACTTGTGAAAGCAACGTAATTTTTTAAGAAGATATATTTTATGCTGCCATTGTCGACGGTTTCGGAAATAAACCTGCCCGGCAACAGGAAGTAATCTTTCGCTTAACCTCAGCAAAGGGCTCCAACTGATCACATGATGTGATTGTTTATGCCAAGTAAACCGCATGGGCTCCAAAGGATAGACTGGGCAACCAACACACATTGGCACTGGCGTAATGCATTGTGGTGTTTATTTCTTTACATCTTCCACACTATAAGAGAAATGCCACTGGCGATTCACATGTCTTACTACAGTGTATCTTCCGTACTTTGCACCTCACTCTCCAATGTGTCAAAAATCTTGCTTCGCAATAAAGGTTAAAAAAAAATTCCCACAGGTTTTCCCCAGACCTTCCTCGAAAGACATGAGCCAGGAATTCACAAAATCCAAGGGAATTTCCCTCAACAGTTCGCCTCAGGGTGTTCCCATCAACATCACTTCTCCCTCAATTAGTTGAGCAGTGGCCTTGAAGGCACAGGCCAGGTTCAGTGTGGCACATTGCTCTTTCCGAGGGCTGGTGCTGACTTGATGGGCCGAATGGCCTCCTGCACTGTAAATTCTATAATTCTATGGACGGTCACCAATTTATTTATCTATCTTAGAAATCCTCAATATATTATATCACAGGCAAGTTTAGAATACGGCACCAAAGACGAATGAAAGACTTGCATTTCCATAGCGCCTTTTATGAATCCAGTGCATCCCAAAACCACTTTACAGCCAATCAAGCACCTTTTCAAGTAGAGGCACTCTTGTCATGTAGAAAACATGACAGCCAATTTGTACATAACAAGCTCCCACAACAGTGATGTGTTAATGATCAGACATTCTGATTTCAGTGATTTTGGGATATTCAGTGATATTTTGATAAATATTGACCACAACACCAGGGAGACACCCCCCCCCCCCCCCCCCCCCTCCCCTGCTATTCTTCAAAACAGTGCCATGCGATCTTGTACGACCACCTGGAGAGAGCAGATAGTGCCTGGGTCTAATGGCTCACCCGAAAGCCAGCAACTCTGACAGTGCTACACTCGAGTGTCAGCCCAGGTTTAGGAAATTGCAGCATCGAATTTGCATACATCAAGTTCCCACATGGGCGTCGGTCAGCTTAGCTGACTACCTGGCAGGGAGTGGTGCAGAATGATGTGCCAGCTGTGGCAGTTCTTGGAGAGCTACCCCCTCGCCCTGCCCCCTGTTTGATGCAGAAAGATGCCCCTCAAGCTATAGAAGGTTCACTAGATTGATTCCAGGAATGAAGGACTTGCAAGTTCGGCCTATACTTGCTGGAGTTTAGAAGAATGAGGGGAGATCGAATTGAGGTATGTACGATCGGCAAGGTAGATGTAGAGCAGATATTTCCCTTGTTGGACATACTAGAATGAGGGGCGTGGCTTTTGATTTGATTTGATTTGAATTATTGTCACATGTACCGAAGTACAGTAAAAAGTACTTTTCTGCGGCCGAGGGAACGCACACAGTACATACATAGTAGACAAAAAGAATAATCAACAGGGAACATTTTGACTAAGGGGTGGCAGATTGATAACAGATATGAGGAGGAATTACTTCACTCAAAGGGTCGTGAATCTGTGGAATTCTCTACCCCAGAGAGCTGTGGACACTGGAACACTGAAGAAATTTAAGGAGGGGATAGATAGTTTTTTAATTAGTAGCGGGACGAAGGGTTATGGGGAGTGGGCAGGAAGGTGGAGATGAGACCGAGAGGCGATCAGCCATGATCTGATTGAATGGCGGAGCAGGCTCGAGGGGCTGAATGGCGCACTCCTGCGTCTGGTTCTAATGGTCTTATAGAGCCACTTCTGTCTCTCTCCCTAAAGGGAGAGTTGCCTATGGCCCCTCTTGTAGTTAATTAGGTACCCAGCTACCACTAACAACAACGCGACTATGGGTCACCAGTCAAAGAAAGGCTGCGAGATCACCCAGGCTTGATAGCGGTGTGGGCTTAGAACAGATACAAGAAAACTCTTCACACAACATTTGGTAAAGACTACGCTTGTGCCAGCAAAGCTGTGAGGCCGAGAGTTATTAAAAGGAAATGATACACGTTCAGTTTCAAAGGTGAAAGGACAGTGTTCCCACCATGTCTTTGGGCAGTGTGAATAATGTGATAATCAAACTAGACAACATTCAGATCCTGTAAACAAGTGGTGCAGAGCCAAACATTTAATTTATTTATAACATTTGCATTCACGGTTTCATTCCTGACTGTTTCTAGTATCACACCATTTTAAAAAAAATCCCCGTTTCAGCTGGCCAGCCCCCATGACAAACATGGGCTGTTTTCGCTTTCACTACAAGATGTCAGACAACAAATACACAAATGAATATTAAACTAACCAGCAAGTCACTGCCATTGAGGCCAATGGTGTACAGGAAGGTAGTTTATGGGGTGTGCCCATCAACGCCCAAATTCAAAATGTAATTTGACCCAAAGCCAGAGTGTGAACCAAGAACCCAATCTAACTCATGTTTTCGGTTTCAAAATAAATCCGCACTTCAAGTTTGAGTCCTTTGTGAAACCTACACCAAGGAGTCAGACAAGGGTAGGGAAATTTGATAATAGAACAAAGTTAAAGGCTTTGTATCTGAATGCACGAAGTATTCAGAACAAAATGAATGAGTTAACAGCGCTAATTGAGTCAAAGGGGTATGATTTGGTGGCAATTACTGAGACATGGTTACAAGGAGACCAGGTCTGGGAATTTACTATCCAAGGGTACTCAGTATTTCAAAAGTATAGACAGAAAGGAGAAGGAGATGGTGTAGCTTTGCTGGTAAAGAAAGGGACCAGTGTTGTAGTGAGAAATAATATAGGCACTGGAGATCAAGATGTGGAATCAGTCTGGGTAGAAATAAGAAATAGCAGAGGAAAAAAGTCCCTGGTAGGGGTAATCTATAGGTCCCCAAGAAGTAGTTCCACAGTGGGGCACAGTATAAACCAGGAAATATTGGAGGTTTGTAAGAAGGCTACAACACTAATCAAAGGTAATTTAAAGATGCATATCGACTGGATTAATCAAATTGGCAAGGGTAGAATTTATTGAATGTATTTGAGATTGTTTCTTGGAGCAATATGCTGTGAAACCAACCAGGGACCAGACTATTCTGGATTTTGTATTGTGTAATGAGGAGGGATTAATTCATTACCTCATAGTTAATGATCCTCTAGGGAAGAGTGATCATAGCATAGGATTTCAAATTCAGTTGGAGGGCGAGAAACTGGAGTCCCACACTTGCAATCTGGAGTTAAACAAAGGTCCTAGTGGACTGGGCAAGAAGACTAAAAGGTAGAACAGTTGATGACCAACAGTTGTTTAAGGAGATGTTCAATTCCTCTCATTTAAAATATATTTCAGAGAGGAAGAAAGATTGTAAGATGAGGAAAAACATCCATGGCTAAGCACGGAAGTTAAAGATAGCATAAAGACAAAATCTAAGGCATCCCATATTGCAAAGGCAAGCTGGAAGATTGGGAACAAAAGAACAAAAAGCAAAGAAATGTACAGCACAGGAACAGGCCCTTCGGCCCTCCAAGCCCGTGCCGGCCACACTGCCCGACTAAACTACAATCTTCTACACTTCCTGGGTCCGTATCCCTCTATTCCCATCCTATTCATGTATTTGTCAAGATGCCCCTTAAATGTCACTATCGTCCCTGCTTCCACCACCTCCTCCGGTAGCGAGTTCCAGGCACCCACTACCCTCTGTGTAAAAAACTTGCCTCGTACATCTACTCTAAACCTTGCCCCTCTCACCTTAAACCTATGCCCCCTCTACCCTGGGGAAAAGCCTCTGACTATCCACTCTGTCTATGCCCCTCATAATTTTGTAGACCTCTATCAGGTCGCCCCTTAACCTCCGTCGTTCCAGTGAGAACAAACCAAGTTTATTCAACCGCTCCTCGTAGCTAATGCCCTCCATACCAGGCAACATTCTGGTAAATCTCTTCTGCAACCTCTCTAAAGCCTCCACATCCTTCTGGTAGTGTGGCGACCAGAATTGAACACTATACTCCAAGTGTGGCCTAACTAAGGTTCTATACAGCTGCAACATGACTTGCCAATTCTTATACTCAATGCCCCGGCCAATGAAGGCAAGCATGCCGTATGCCTTCTTGATTACCTTCTCCACCTGTCTTGCCCCTTTCAGTGACCTGTGGACCTGTACTCCTAGATCTCTCTCACTTGTCAATACTCTTGAGGGTTCTACCATTCACTGTATATTCCCTACCTGCATTAGACCTTCCAAAATGCATTACCTCACATTTGTCCGGATTAAACTCCATCTGCCATCTCGCTGCCCAAGTCTCCAAACAATCTAAATCCTGCTGTATCCTCTGACAGTCCTCATCGCTATCCGCAATTCCACCAACCTTTGTGTCGTCTGCAAACTTACTAATCAGACCAGTTACATTTTCCTCCAAATCATTTATATATACTACAAAGAGCAAAGGTCCCAGCACTGATCCCTGTGGAACACCACTGGTCACAGCCCTCCAATTAGAAAAGCATCCTTCCATTGCTACTCTCTGCCTTCTATGACCTAGCCATTTCTGTATCCACCTTGCCAGCTCACCCCTGATCCCATGTGACTTCAGCTTTTGTACTAGTCTACCATGAGGGACCTTGTCAAAGGCCTTACTGAAGTCCATATAGACAACATCCACTGCCGTACCTGCATCAATCATCTTTGTGACCTCCTCGCAAAACTCTATCAAGTTAGTGAGACACGACCTCCCCTTCACAAAACCATGCTGCCTCTCACTAATACGTCCATTTGCTTCCAAATGGGAGTAGATCCTGTCTCGAAGAATTCTCTCCAGTAATTTCCCTACCACTGAGGTAAGGCTCACCGGCCTGTAATTCCCTGGATTATCCTTGCTACCCTTCTTAAACAGAGGAATAACATTGGCTATTCTCCAGTCCTCCGGGACATCACCTGAAGACAGTGAGGATCCAAAGATTTTTGTCAAGGCCTCAGCAATTTCCTCTCCAGCCTCCTTCAGTATTCTGGGGTAGATCCCATCAGGCCCTGGGGACTTATCTACCTTAATATTTTTTAAGACGCCCATCACTTCGTCTTTTTGGATCTCAATGTGACCCAGGCTATCTACACACCCTTCTCCAGACTCAACATCTACCAATTCCTTCTCTTTGGTGAATACTGATGCAAAGTATTCATTTAGTACCACGCCCATTTCCTCTGGCTCCACACATAGATTCCCTTGCCTATCCTTCAGTGGGCCAACCCTTTCCCTGGCTACCCTCTTGCTTTTTAGCAAAGATCTTTAAAAATCAACAAAGAGTTACTAAAAAAGTTATAAAAAGAGCAAAGGTAAATTATGAAAGAAAGCTAGCACAAAGTATAAAAAAGGATAGCATAAGCTTCTTTTAAAAAAAAATTTTTTTTTATTAGCACAAGCTTCGATAAACATATAAAATGGAAGGGAGTAGCTATAGTGAATACTGGTCCCTTGGAGGATGAAACTGGGGAGTTAATAGTTGGGAACACAGAAATGGCAGGGGCACTCAATCAATATTTTGCCTCTGTTTTCACGGTGGAGAACACTAGTACCATCCCAATATAGTAACAGATAATGCAGAGGTGATGGAAAGGTAGGAAATCAGAACAATCATGATGAATAGGGGAAAAGTGCTAAAAAACTACTGGGATTGAAGCAGACAAGGCCCAGGGCCTGATGGCCTATATCCTAGGGTCTTAAAGGAAGTGGCAGTGGAGATAGTGGACCCATTGGTTATAATATTCCAAAATTCCCTGGATGCGGGAAAGGGTCCAGTGGATTGGAAAAATGTTAATGCAACATCCTTATCCAAAAAGGGAAGGAGGCAGAAAGTAGGAAATTATAGACAATAAATTATAGTTAATTTAACATCTGTCATTGGAAAATTGTTAGGATCTATTATTAAGTAATTAATAACAGGACATTTGGAAAGTCAAAACGTAATCCATCAGAGTCAGCATGGTTTTATAAAGGTTACATCGTGTTTGACTAATTTGCGAGGATGTAACAAGTAAAGCGGATAATGGACACCCTGTAGATGTAGTATACCTGGACTTCCAGAAGGCATTTAATAAGGTGCCGCATGTGGTCGTCACCACTGTTGTATTATATTGTATATACTGCACTGCATACGAGGGTATTACGGTAAGGCCTCTGTACTACAGGTACAGGGGTAGATCCCTGCCTGCTAGCTCTGCCCATTAGGCAGAGTATAAATGTGTGTGTTCTCCGAACGGCAGTCATTTCAGCAGCAGCTGTAGGACGCCACACATCTCTGTGTAATAAAGCCTCGATTACTCTCTACTCTCGTCTCGTCGTAATTGATAGTGCATCACCGTACAAAAGGTTAATACACAGGGTAATATCACATGGGATTAGGTTTAATTTATTAGCTTGGATAGAAGACTGGCTAATCGACAGAAGGCAGAGAGTCCGGTTTAATGGGCCTTTTTCTGGTTGGCAAGATGTAACTAGTGATGTGCCACAGGTTTTGTTCCACGGGCCCCGAATATTTACAATATATATTCATGACTTGGATGTAGGGATAGAAGGTACTACGGCCAAATCTGCAGATGACACTAAAATAGTTGGGATAGTAAGTTGCAATGAGGAAATAGGAAATGTACAAATGGATATAGATAGGTTAGGGGAGTGGGTCAAAATTTAGCAGATGGAGTTTAACGTGGATAAGTGTGAGGTTAAAGCAGAGGATTGTTGCTGCAACTGTACAAGGCATTGGTGAGACCACAACTGGAGTACGGTGTACATTTTGGTCCACTTATTTGAGGAGGGATGTTGTTGCTAGTAGGGCTTGCCGATCCTCTGGGATTGCCTTGGAGTCTCCAGGAATGAAACACTACTCTCGAGTTACAATGCAAATAGCGTCCCAGGAGAAACATCAAAGAGGTGCGGACAAATTGTGTTTGCAACAGAAATAGGAGGTTCACTAAATTGATTCCAGAAATTAGGGGTTTGTCGTATGAAGAGAGATTGAGCAGTTTAGGTCGAGACACACTCGAGTTTAGCAGAATGAGAGGAGGTCTAATTGAGGTTTCTAAGATAATAAAAGTAGACGTGGAGCAGAGGCTTCATCTTGTGGTGCAATCTAGAACGCGAGGTCATGGTTTTAGGAGAAGGGGGAGCAGATTTAAAACAGAGATGAGGAGAAATTACTTCTCTCAAAGGGTTGTGAAGCTGTGGAATTCACTACCCCAGAGCGCGGTGGATGCTGGGACAGTGAGTAAATTTGAGGAGGAAATAGACAGATTTTTAATTAGTAATGGGTTGAAGGATTATGGAGGATGGGCTGGAAAATAGAGCCGAGGCCTAGATGAGATCAGCCATGATCGTATTGAATGGTGGAGCGGGCTCGAGGGACTGAATTGCCTAATCCTGCTCCTAAGAACAAAGATACAGTACAGGAACAGGCCCTTCGGCCCTCCAAACCTGTACCGGTCATGTTACCACCCTTGGCCAAAACCCTCAGCACTTCCTAGTGCCGTATCTCTCAATACCCATCCTATCCATGTATTTGTCGAGATGCCTTTTGAACGCGGTTAATGTAACTGCTTTCACAACCTCCCCTGGCATCGCATTCCAGACACTCACCACCCTCTGTGTAAAAAACCTGCCTTGAACATCTCCTCTAAACTTTGCCCCATGGACCTTAAACCTATGCCCCCTGGTGACTGACCCGTCCACCCTGGGAAAGATTGCCTGCCCATCCACTCTCTCCATGCCTTTCATAATCTTGTAGACCTCTATCAGGTCATCCCTCAATCTCTGTCGTTCTAATGAAAACAGTCAGAGTCTATTCAGCCTTTCTGCATAGCTAACACCCTCCTAGTTCTTATATAATCCTTACCTTCTACAAACCACTAGACAGGACTGTGGTGGCTTTGCAAACTCTTGTTGGGCACATTCTTGAAAGTTTCAGCACATAACCTTCAGTCTCCAACCACCCCGCCCCCGTACTCCTACCATTGGCTGCTTGACATGTTCATTCTCACTTTGTCCTGCCTTCCCACACTGCAAGACACTCCATTGCCCAATTGGATGATTCCTGATGGTCAGTGAAACAACCTTTTTTTCCCTATCTCTCGGATATCTTGTAACTAGTAAAGAAAAGTATTCAAAGAATTTCTGTTGCAAACACAATTTTTCCGCACCCCTTTGATGCTTCTCCTGGGACGCTATTTGCATTGTAACTGGAGAGTAGTGTTTCATTCCTGGAGACTCCAAGGCAATCTCAGAGGATTGGCAACCCCTACTAGCAAGGAGGAAATCAATTGAGCCACCTTATTCAGGGTTAGAGTTTTACAAAGGCATCTATAAAGTAGATGAATGTAACAAATATGGCAAGAGGATGGGAACCTATGTAGGGCAGCACGGTAGCATAGTGGATAGCACAATTGCTTCACAGCTCCAGGGTCCCAGGTTCGATTCCCGGCTTGGGTCACTGTCTGTGCGGAGTCTGCACGTCCTCCCCGTGTGTGCGTGGGTTTCCTCCGGGTGCTCCGGTTTCCTCCCACAGTCCAAAGATGTGCAGGTTAGGCGGATTGGCCATGATAAATTGCCCTTAGTGTCCAAAATTGCCCTTAGTGTTGGGTGGGGTTACTGGGTTATGGGGATAGGGTGGAGGGGTGGACCTTGGGTAGGGTGCTCTTTCCAAGAGCCGGTGCAGACTCGATGGGCTGAATGGCCTCCTTCTGCACTGTAAATTCTATGATAGTAAGGATTCAGAGCCGGGGGAATCAAGAACAAGAAAAAAAGACAACACGGAGAAGATGAAAAGTAAAGAGAAAATGCTGGAAAATCTCAGCAGGTCTTTGATGGTCAACCATGATCATAATGAATGGCAGAGCAGTCTTGAAGGGTCGAATGTGTTCCTCCTGCTTCTCTTTTCTATGTATGTTCCTATGTATGTAAAACAGAAATGCACAAAGTGGTAATTATGAACTTTTCAACGCAAGGGGTCAAAATTAGACCACGACAACCATCGTACTGACTGCCATTTGTGTCATGGTGCAACACTGAATGATTTGTTATCTTGATGGTAACCACACCTTGTTGTCTAAACCAACTTGGTTTCTGAGTAAACAAATCATCACTCATTGCCACAGTCTCTTCATTGTCCTCAGTGCTCTGTCTAGACTCACCTTGCAAGAGTTTGGCATCTGCAATGCCTTTAGGATGGCATAGCATTGTGTTTTTAGGAATAATTTGGGCCCTTTAAACGCATCTGTTGAACTAGACAGTTATCTTAGAGAATAATAGAACCATAGAATAACACAGCACAGGGAGTGCATTCAGTCCGTTGTATCTGTAGCAGCTTTTAGAACGAGCTCTCCAAATTATTCCCTCTCACCCTCCCACCTTACCAATTCCTTTTTGAAAATTAACTTAGGATCTGCTTCCATCAAACGTTCAGGCAATGTATTCCAGATCGGAACAGCTCACTGCATAAATGCCCCTCACTTCATCCCTGGTCCTTTTGGCAATTACCTTCTGGTGACGGAATCTACCGCCGACGGTAACAGGTTTCGCCTTATTGATTCAATCAAAACCTGTCACGATTTTAAAACCTCAAAACAAAAACTTTTGCCAAAGACAAAGACATTGAATACTATGGAAGGAAAGCTCAGGCACATCAGAACTAGGAGGAGTTAATAGTACCACAGTGGTTATATCCAGGGACATGAGTTCAAATCTCATCTTGACAGCTTGGGGAATTTAAATTCCGTTAATTAAATGTGGAATTGAAAAGTTAGTTTGTGACTCCTGGCCAGGTGTAGTTGACTCCGAACTTCTTTCTGAAATGGTCTAGCAGGCCGCTCAAGTGTCAGGAAGATGGCTCATCACCACCTTCTCAAGGGCATTCCCAGGTCCGAAGAATAAAGGAGCAGAAGCCATTTGGCACCTCAACTCTGCTCAGCCATTCTATATGACCATTCAATATGGCTGATCGTCTACCCCAAAATCACTTTCTTTCCCCATGCTCGGTTCTGCTGCGATTCAGAAATCTAGCGATCTCAGATTCGAATATGTCTCTGATAGTTACCAATGGTAGAGCGGTGACAATGTGAAGGCTGTTGGCCCTGTTTTTCCCCCTCTCCTCCTTGAAGATGCTCCTCAAGATCTGCCTCCGGCTGAAAGTTCAGTCGCCTGCCCTGATATCTCCATATGTGAAGCACCATGGGATGTTTTGCAGCGTTGAAGGTGCTATTTAAATACAAGTTGTTGCTCTTCCCTCCTTTTTATTTGAAAGGGTTGGAGCAACATGTCAGCCAGGGATGGGAATCCACAGGGATACACAATAGCATACTCTTATTTCTCTCTCCATTGAATGGTGCACAACAGCAGTGCATCTCCCCATAGCCATCCTTTTGAAACGTTGGCAACATTTGTCTTGGTCACTTAATGGTATTTTCTATACATTGAGACCAGGTGGAATCGGAACTTAATTGCTCTATTTTATTATGCGGGGACTATTTCATACTGAGCACACTTGGCCTTAAAATGAGCCTTGCTCTTCACCTTCCCCCCCACCCTCCCTAGTCAAACAAAGGTATTCAATTCAATTTATAGCGAGGAGCACCCTGTAACATATTATACAAACGACAGCTCCAAAGTATTTAGCAAACAGAAAGCCATCAAATTCTATCGCACTCCAGCATCACAGCTCTTGCTATTGGCTGCAGTTAAGATATATAAACTGCTTGAACTCTGACCTGCCACTTTTTGGCAACTGCGGTTTTGCTCAGTAACACGATGAAAAAAATGGGCCAGCTTTATGGGGGTGGTATTGGTAGTCACGATTCCAAACCCAGCACTCGAGCATCAAGGTGTTTTTAATAGACACGGGGGGGGGGGGGGGGGTCCCCCCACCGAGTAAAATAAAGAAACGTAGTTTTATTTACATACAATATTTTCACTGCCCGGTAGATCCCTACGGGGTTCCTGTTTTGGTTGGTGCCTGTACTCCGCCAGGCCGATGGGAGAGATTCCCACTCCGTAGGCCCCTTGCGGGCTATTAGTGTCTTTTCTCAATGGCCTTAAACTCATCCAGTCCCTCATCCAATAGCTGCTCTCTGAACTGCGGCAATAAATTTCACCTTAGTGAAAAAGGGACGCCGACCTGTATTATGAGCTTCTGATTTGCCATTTGGGGATAAGATGCTGGAATATTTGTTGTCTCGTGTCTGGATTTGTTTGGATCCATTGATAGGAATGAAACGAATCCTGTGCTATTACTTGAAGACCATCAGGGAGTTTTCCTAGTGGCCTGACTGCAGTTCCTCCCTCAATCACCAAAACAGGAACCTTGCTGTGTGCAAAATTGTTTAATGCGCTTATCCGCATAGTATTAGTGACTACACTTCAACAAGTAAACAGATTAGCTTTGAAGCATTTTGAGATGTCCCGAGGATGTGACTGCTGCTATGCCATGGCAAGGTCTTTCTTTGGAAGTGGCTGGATAGATTCGGAATCATTCAAATGGACTGCAATAGTCTCTTCTGCTCTCCTTGCTGCCCTGGTTGCTGCTTTGATGACCAGATAATCTATTATTTTGAGTTGGCAATGAATTAACGACATGTACCTCTTTCACCAACACATTACAGGTACAAGATGATGCAGAATAGAAAATGTTGGCCATCCTTTGGTGGAGGGGCAAACAGGGCCAGGAGAAATTACCGTAAAGTCTGTGAATTAACTGCAAACAATCTAGATCCTGATTTAAACCAGATGAAAATACAAAATCCAGTGTGTTGGAATCAGAACATTCTAAGAATGTTCGTGAGCATCTGGAAGAGCCAACAAAACTCATGGAATCTTTAGACATCTACACGAGAGCTGGCTTAATGTCGCAAGTGAAAAATTGGCACCTCCAATTTGCGCAGCGCTCCCTCAGTACTGCGCAAATCTCTGGAAAGGGGCTTAAGCCTCGAACTGATTAATCGGGGATGGAACCAAATGGGAACATTTTAAAAGAAAAAAGGGGAAAAAAACAACACGAAAACAAAACAGAATTTCACAAATCCACTGGTACAACTTAAAGAGCTGGTGCTGTCTCCGCTAGGGTGCTGATTAAAGCTAGTGGAGTAGCTCGACTGACCCAGATCAAGAAAGATGTACCTTCACTTCCAGCTCCAGACTGAGTTGGGTCAGTCACCTGTATAGGGGCAACCACCAGTGGCTTCAATACTATAGGTACGTGACGGATCAGATAAAATTCCTGGCTCCCCATCTCTGCCCAGTGGCCCTTGTGGGAAATGTAACCATCCCACACGCCAACAGGAATTAACTGAATGTGGCAGAGGAGCTCGCCATGACTCGAGCCAAGGCTCTCACTCGAGGGAAAGCTATTGCAGTGGATAATTATCAAGTGACCAGGAGATTTGCTGCCCAAAAGGATCTGCAGGAGAAAAATAAGCTAGGAAGCAAAGCAAAAAAAGTGCCTATTTAAACAAAAAACGCACAAAACTAGATGAAAGTAGAAAAGTGAGAGAGTTTTTAAATATTAATTCAAGGGATGCCTCCACCGACTGGGGGTGGGAAACAGCATAGCCAGAAATCAGTAGTTAAAACAACACTAAATTTAGATTATTTAAGATCACTGCAGGCTGCTGGAGTGGTGGGGAGATCAGTTCAGATGTATTAAAAAAAAAGGGTCACATCATGGGTGATATTACTCAACTAGTAATGAAGAGACCTGGACAAATGATCTGGAGACAAGAGTTCAAATCCCATTGTGGCGACTAGAGAACTTAAATCAATCTGGAATTAGTATCAGTAATGTACAATTACCAGGTTGCCATATAGAACCCATTCGATTCACTATTTTTCTGACCTACACTGGCCTCAGTGCGACTGCAATGTAGTTAATATTAACAACTCTCCAAAATGGCCCAGCAAGCCATTCACAGTTAAACAAAATTAAGAATGGGCAATAAATAAATGCTGGCCTTGCCACCGATGCCCAGAATCGATCACAACGAGGTTGTACAGAGACGGAAGAGAGTCTTGGGAGAGGACATATTTTGATTTTATTGCACTGTCAAGTTTATTTTTTTTCTTTAAAAGGTTACAGCATCGGATATCAATTCTGACTTCTAATATACTCAGATATAATGCTCAACAAAATAAATACTCCTTTACAGACTTTGTTACATAATTTATCACAGTACAACTTAAATACAGTATCACAGTACAGCTACACTTCACAATGAGTGGGAATTTCATCATCTACTAAAAAAGACATTGGGACCTCTTAACAGGAGCGGGTTCCTGTGAGGTATTTCAATTATGCACAAAGAAAAACAACTGCAAGCTGTTTCTGAGGATTGCAAACAACTAAACTAAAATCTTCTCCCACCAAAATTGATAAAGCCTCATCCTTGGTGGCTCCTTGGGTTTGGTGAGGCACCAATCGTCACTTTACTTTGTTCGATGGACTTGGCTCAGAAACAAATGTCAGATGATGATTGTAGAACTTCTAGAGAGGGGAATTTTTAAAAACAATTTTGCTACTTGAAGTCTTGTTAGACATGAGGTTTGTGGGGAATGAAGATCCAACAGGAAGTTCTGGAAATGTTCAGCTGGCCAGTCAGCATCTGTGGAGAGAAGAGATCGTGTTTCAGATACAAACCCTTCATTAAAACGAGAAAAGGGTACAGATAGAAAACAGTTGAGCGAAGGGAAGGGGAGAGAGAGAGAGCGCGCAGTTGAGCGAAGGGAAAGGAAAGACAAGCAGAGAGAGAGAGAGAGAGAAGCAGAGAGAGAGAGAGAGAGAAAAGCAGAGAGAAGCAGAGAGAGAGAGAGAGAGAGAGAGAGAGAGAGAAGCAGAGAAAGCAGAGAGAGAGAGAGAGAGAGAGAGAGAGAGAGAGAGAGAAGCAGAGAGAAGCAGAGAGAGAGAGAGAGAGAGAGAGAAGCAGAGAGAGAGAGAGAGAGAGAGAAGCAGAGAGAAGCAGAGAGAAGCAGAGAGAGAGAGCGAAGCAGAGAGAGTGAGCGAAGCAGAGAGAGAGAGCGAAGCAGAGAGAGAGAGAGAGAGAGCGAAGCAGAGAGAGAGAGCGAAGCAGAGAGAGAGAGCGAAGCAGAGAGAGAGAGCGAAGCAGAGAGAGAGAGAGAGAGAGCGAAGCAGAGAGAGAGAGAGAGAGAGAGCGAAGCAGAGAGAGAGAGAGAGAGAGCGAAGCAGAGAGAGAGAGAGAGAGAGCGAAGCAGAGAGAGAGAGAGAGAGAGCGAAGCAGAGAGAGAGAGAGAGAGCGAAGCAGAGAGAGAGAGAGAGAGCGAAGCAGAGAGAGAGAGAGAGAGAGCGAAGCAGAGAGAGAGAGAGAGAGCGAAGCAGAGAGAGAGAGAGAGAGCGAAGCAGAGAGAGAGAGAGAGAGCGAAGCAGAGAGAGAGAGAGAGAGCGAAGCAGAGAGAGAGAGCGAAGCAGAGAGAGAGAGCGAAGCAGAGAGAGAGAGCGAAGCAGAGAGAGAGAGCGAAGCAGAGAGAGAGAGCGAAGCAGAGAGAGAGAGCGAAGCAGAGAGAGAGAGCGAAGCAGAGAGAGAGAGCGAAGCAGAGAGAGAGAGCGAAGCAGAGAGAGAGAGCGAAGCAGAGAGAGAGAGCGAAGCAGAGAGAGAGAGCGAAGCAGAGAGAGAGAGCGAAGCAGAGAGAGAGAGCGAAGCAGAGAGAGAGAGCGAAGCAGAGAGAGAGAGCGAAGCAGAGAGAGAGAGCGAAGCAGAGAGAGAGAGCGAAGCAGAGAGAGAGAGCGAAGCAGAGAGAGAGAGCGAAGCAGAGAGAGAGAGCTAAGCAGAGAGAGAGAGCGAAGCAGAGAGAGAGAGCGAAGCAGAGAGAGAGAGCGAAGCAGAGAGAGAGAGCGAAGCAGAGAGAGAGAGCGAAGCAGAGAGAGAGAGCGAAGCAGAGAGAGAGAGCGAAGCAGAGAGAGAGAGCGAAGCAGAGAGAGAGAGCGAAGCAGAGAGAGAGAGCGAAGCAGAGAGAGAGAGCGAAGCAGAGAGAGAGAGCGAAGCAGAGAGAGAGAGAGAAGCAGAGAGAGAGAGAGAAGCAGAGAGAGAGAGAGAAGCAGAGAGAGAGAGAGAAGCAGAGAGAGAGAAGCAGAGAGAGAGAAGCAGAGAGAGAGAAGCAGAGAGAGCGAGAGAGAGAGAAGCAGAGAGAGAAGCAGAGAGAACGAGAGGCGTGTCATGTTCTGGCCAAAGTTAATGATGAACTACAGAACATGTAGTTTAAAATAATTATACAACAAACTGCATGTAGAATCATAGAATTTACAAGGCAGAAGAAGGCCATTCGGTCCATCGTGTTTGCACCGGCCCTTGGAAAGAGCACCCTACTTAAACTCACGCTTCAAACATGTCCCCGTGACCCAGCAACACCACCTAACCTTTTGGGCATTAAGAGGCAATTCAGCATGGCCAATCCACCTAACCTGCCCATCTTTGGACTGTGGGAGGAAACCGGAGAGAGAGATAGACAGAGAGAGGGAGGGACACGGACAGAGATACAAAGGCAGAAAATCAGAACGACTAATAATGTTCTTCTCCCCATCTCTCATGCAGTCTCCTACCTCCAATGTCCTTCAGTTCTGTAACTACATGGGTGAAACTGTTCGACTATCTAACTACATGGTCAAGTGTCCATCTTTGCTCAGTGAGTAGAAGTCTTAGGACCAGTGCAGAGAGCTCTGTGTAGAGAGTACACTGTTGTACAATGATGGCTGGTGTAATTACCTAGGCCTAATGGGAAAAGCATTATAAAAATAAATCCAGTAAGGATTTGGGCTAAACTTCTTTATCGAAAAAAAGAGTGGAGATAATATGGAACTTAGCTGACAGAAGGAGTAGCTGAGGTGACAGAAGGATATGTTATCAAGTCAGACGGAGGTTTGTTGAGGACATAAATACTGGAATAGATCAGTTGGGTTTAATGAGCCCTGTTGGGTTTAATGAGCCCTGTCTGTGCTATAGGTTCTATGTAAAAGGAGCCGTGACTCTTCCAAGATCCTCTATGCAAGACTTTGAATAGATTAGAGGTGTTTCTGCTTTCATTGCATCTCACTTATCTGTTACAGAACAAAAGGCTCAATTTCTATAGTACATAATCTTATATCTGGATGTTTCCCCATGTCCTCATTTACATAGAAAATTCAGCATGTCAACAGTTCCCTTAGCTCAACTGCCCTTTTCCACGAGTCTCCTCCCATTCCACCTGCCTCAACTCAGCCTTCAGCAGATCTTTGTTCTCATGCAAGACCACAAGACGTAGGAGCAGAAGTAGGCCATTCGGCCCGGGTCTGACCCACCATTCAATGAGGTCATGACTGATCTGATAATCCTCAACTCCACTTTCCCCTACTTGAAGCATTGAAGCTATTTGTTTCAACCATTTCCTGTGGCGTGTTGCTTTGCTCAGATGTTAGTGCGTGATGCCTCAACGTTGAACATTCAGTCCCTGCACCGATCAAACATGCTGCTTTGTTCAATTATCTACTGCATTTCTGCTTTGTGGTTCGAACTTTGCTTGACCTTTTCCTCGACAGGAGACTGGTTAAGCTGTCAATGTGCTGAATTAAGGTTATAAGGCCTACAAGGACAGGGGTTTGAATCCCACCACTGCCATAATTTAAGGTCACAACTGGAGTACCGTGCTCCAGGAAAGCTACACTTGGATGGAACACAGAGCAGATTCATCAAACAGAACGATACCTGGGACTCCCAGCGTTACTTTGCAGGGAGAGATAAGAGAACAAGGGCAGAATTTTACAGTGGTGGGATTTTAGCTTTGTTGAAGTCGATGGAGTTTTGAATAGATCGCCACCCCAGCCAAGCTGGGGGGGGGGGGGCCTGTAAAATCCCAACCTCGGGCTGTATTTCCTGAAATTTGGAAGGTTAAAGGGCAACGTGATTTAAATGTTAAATTTTTGAGATATTGATGGGAACAGATAATGTAGATACTATTGGTGTGTCTACGACTAGGAGGTATAACTTAAAAACATTAAGCCAGATATTTCAGGAGTTTGTCACTTTCTTGATGGAATGGCAATTGATTTCAATTCCGCTGTTCATTTTAAAACTAATTCATAGATTTGTGTTAACTTTTGTTTATTGAGATACAAGACAAATGTGGATAGAAGGACAGCACAGCCATGGTTTCATTGAATGGTGCAACAGGCTGGAGGGGCGAAATGGCCTCCTTCTCTTCATAGTCTCCTAACCAATCAGTGTATGAGGAAATTTGTCCTTATTTCGCACTTGAATTTATTGATAACTTTAGTAACTTGAGGAAGCCAGCAGTGGTAGAACAGAGAGATTTACTGAACTATATACAATATTCTGCTCAAGGCAGGAACTCGTTCCCACTCCAGTCCTTGCTGGGAGAGCCAACCACACCAGGCCTGTGTAGCCATCACCGGCAAGGTATCCATAAAGTTGAGAGTTGCAACCACATCATCTGCCACTGGTGGGGATGGGGTACTTACCGGGAACAGAAGATGACAGGGCAATGTGTGTGCCTGGGCAGGGTTGAAATTAATATTCATACGTGGCGAGAAGAGCCCAACGTTGAATTCTAACCAATGTGATGGGTGGGAGTCCCTTATCCTCCCTAAAAAGGCAGATCAGTGGCTTGTGCTCAGTCACAATAGAGAAATGCCACCCGTAAACATATTGGTGGAATTTCTGGACTCCAAATATTAACGACAAGCCCTCCTTCTCGATTTGAGCGCAGTGCCGTTCTGCGCCCATCAGAGTCCTCAAAGCAAGAACAATAGGGCTTACCGTGCCATCGTCCCATTGTGGGTCAGCACCACCCCAATGCCGTAGGGGGAGACATTGCATGTCAGGATTAGCGGCTGAGCCGGATCATAGCGCGTGAGGAGCTGTGTGGATGACAGCCACTTTTTTACTCCGACGAACGCTTTTGTCTTGCGAGGCACACCAGAATCACTCATGATCCGTCTTCAACACTATGTGGAGTGGAGCCAATAAAGTGGCGAGGTTTGCAATGAAATTCCCATAGTAATTTACCAGGCCTAGGAACGACTGGAGTTCAGTGGCGTTCTTTGGGGTTGGGGCCCCTTTTACAGCCCGAACACGATCTTCCACCGGGCGTGGGCCATCCCTGTCCACCTATAACCCATGTAGGTCACCTCTCTCGTGCGGAACACACACTTGCTCCTCTTTAGTTTGGCACCTACTTGGGAAAACTATGGGAGTACTTCTTGCAGTTGGTCCATATGCCCATTCTCCATGGTGCCAGTGATGAGTACGTTCCAGAATGGCCACCTTCGGCAGGCCCTGCAAAATACGCTCCTTTACCTGCTGGAAAATAACCGGGCCGATAAAACTCCAAATGGGAGATGGGTATTTTCAAAAAACCGCCTATGGTTGTTTATTGCAAATTTCCTGGACTCAGGATCTAGCTCCACCTGTAAATAAGTGTGGCTTATGTCAAGCTTCATGAAAGTACACCCTCCAGTAAGTTTAGCATATAAATCCTCCACTCTACGCATTGGGTACCAATTCAGGCGTGAAACTCTGTTTACCATGAGTTTACAATCTGCAGAGATTTGTCAGGCTTCATTACCGGCACCACGGGTGTGGCCCATTCCACAAATTGTAGAGATTATGACCCCCCCCCCCCCCCGATCCGACAGGCACCGAAGCTCCACGGCAACTTTGGCAAGCAATGCATAGGGGACAGGCCTCGCGCTAAAATACCGGGTCAAAGCATCAGGATCCACGTAGATATGAGCCTGGTCCCCATTATCCTGCCCAGACCCTCCTGGAACACTTAGGGGTATTTGCCCAGTACGTCATCCAGAGTTCTGGCGGCCATCTGAAAAACCTGTTGCAAGTTGAAACGGAGGACTCACAACCAGACTCGCCCCAGCAAATTGGGCCATGGTCCCTGTACCACACCAAGGGAAGATTGACCGACTGTTGCCTAGAGTCATGCTGGTCCCCACAAAGGCTCTCAGGTATAGTTTGTGCAATGTCAACCGCATGATCCCTGCGCGGAGTCGCTAAAATGTCTAATTTGTAACGTGACCCGGATTGGTGCTACCTTTGGGACTGTGATGCAGTTCAGCTGCATTAAACAGTCCTCCTCATCCAGGGGGCCCCACATATAAGGCTCTGATTCGCAGTGACCTCAGCAGTTGCGGTGGACGGGGTTCTCTGCATCAAAATTGGCAGCTCTGACCATCGAGTCCCCCGACCATACATTTGGCAATGTGGCCAGCTCTCCCCATCATCCTCGGGAGAGGTATCCCGCCGGTCAGCAGTCGCTCCAGAGAGCATGACCCAGCTGCGGAATTGCCTCTCTGGCTGCCCTTTCTGAGGTGATCTGGCCAGACTGGCATTGCCCAGTGATGCAGCGGGAGCTCGAAACGGAGGATGGGCCAAACTATGGACGCCATACTCCATGGATCCCTACAGCTCCTGTACTCCTTTCTCGTGGTCCCGTGGCAGCGAGAGCTCCATTTCAAATCCAAGGTTGGCTCCACCATCAGCTTCCTCTGAGCGGCCGCGTTGTTTATGCCCCATGCTAACCCATCCCTCAACAATCCGGGGAGGGACGGTCCAAACTCACAACTCTCAGCGAGACAGACGCATTAGGCGGGTCAAGAAATCAGTAACCTGGAGACTGCATCGCTGTATTAAACCTATACCGCTGCATGATCAAGGAAGCCGTAGAGTCATAATGTTAGCAACCAAAGCGGCCAGTTCATCAAACGGTTTGGAGACCAGTGCAGCCGGGTAAATCCGACTTTTTATGATCCCAAAAGTCGGGGCTCTGCAGGCAGTCAGGAGAATGACTTTCTGACCATCTTCCCCCACAATCCCATTAGCCTGGAAGAAATACCGAACATGTTCAGCATCCTGGCCCCAGTCTTCCAGGCTGACATCGCAGGCCTCCAGCTTCCCGAATAGTGGCATCCTGAACTGTTATGTCCCCATATTCCTGGATAGTAATCGACCTGGCGGCTAGGCGGTACTACGGATGAGTCCAGAGAGTTTCCTTTTGTCCTCGTCGCCAGTTTAGTAACTTGAAGAATCCAGCGCTAATAGAACAGAAATTTATTTCGACTATATACACAATATTCTGCTCAAGGCAGTAACTTGCTCCCACTCCAGCCCTTGCTGGGAGAACTAACCACAATCAGCCCTGCTTTGGGGTGGCTTTTATGCAAATCTATGCAAAACATGGAGCAGCACGGTAGTACAGTGGTTAGCACTGTTGCTTCACAGCGCCAGGTCCCAAGTTTGATTCCCGGCTTGGGTCACTGTCTGTGCGGAGTGTGCACATTCTTCCCGTGTCTGCGTGGGTTTCCTCCAGGTGCTCTGGTTTCCTCCCACAAGTCCTGAAAGACATGCTGTTAGGCAATTTGGACGTTCTGAATTCTCCCTCCAGTGTACCCGAACAGACGCCGGAATGTGGCGACGAGGGGATTTTCACAGTAACTTCATCGCAGTGTTAATGTAAGCATACTGGTGACAATAAAAATTTGAAAACAAAATCTGTAATGTGTTCCAGCTGGGTGGCCTCTGCTTGCTATCTGGGAAGCTCGTACTCCACGAGTCCTCGGGTGAGATCAACAATGTTTTCCCTGTGCTCCTCGTGGGGGTTAGAACAGTTATCATCTTGTCTTAATCGACCTAACTTTGGATTCTCTCACAAGTAGCAACTTGCTCCATCAGATCACATCCATGTCCCCTAAATTTCGAAAGAAGTCCTAACCTGTTCAGTCTTCCCCGATAAAAGCAAATTACTGCGGATGCTGGAATCTGAAACGAAAGAGAAAATGCTGGAAAATCTCAGCAGGTCTGGCAGCATCTGTAGGGAGAGAAAAGAGCTAACATTTCGGGTCCAATGACTCTTCGTCAAAGCTTTCCAGATACCATTTCTGTCAATCTTTAATGGCAATTTCTCCTCTGCTTCGATGTCCTTTTGATAATGCGAAGACCTGAATTGTGTAACGTATTCATCAGTGTGGGGGAATATCAATGGCTGGACTCCAACTAGTGTGAGTTTACAAGTTACACATCCCGTCTGTCAACCCCTTTTCCCCTCACTGCCCATTTCGTAATAAAAGGAATAAAGCAGGGGCTGGTTTAGCACAGGGCTAAAGAGCTGGCTTTTAAAGCAGACCAAGGCAGGCCAGCAGCACGGTTCAATTCCCATTCCAGCCACCCCGAACAGGTGCCGGAATGTGGAGACGAATAATAAATAATCACTTATTGTCACAAGTAGGCTTCAATGAAGTTACTGTGAAAAGCCCCTAGTCGTCACAATCCGGCGCCTGTTCGGGGAGGCCGGTACGGGAATTGAACCCGCGCTGCTGGCCTTGTTCTGCATTACAAGCCAGATGTTTAGCCCACTGTGCTAAACCAGCCCCCAGGTAAGACTAGGGACTTTTCACAGTAACTTCATTTGAAGCCTACTTGTGACAATAAGCAATTTTCATTTCAGATCTTGGCTCTAAAAGGTAGCTTCTACCCCAACCCTCCCCCAGAACAAATCAATCTGAAGTGTAGAACACGTCCTGAATCATGTAGAGTCATAACAAAGTCTACAGCACAGAAAAGGCCCTTCAGCCCATCGCATCTGCCCTCCGGTCAAAAACAACCTAATTACTCAAATCCTATTTTCCAGCACTTGGCCCACACTCTTGGCATTACAAGTGCACATCTAAATACTTCTTAAATGTTATGAGGGTCTCCGCCTCCACCACCCTTTCAGGCAGCGAGTTCCAGACTCTCACCCTCTGGTTGAAGATCTTTCCTCACATCCCCTCTAAACCTCCTGCCTCATACCTTAAATCGACTCCCCCCTGGTCAATGAACCCTCCACCAAGGGGAAAAGCTTCTTACCATCGGCTCTATCTAGGCCCCTCATATGTAAAGATATGCCTCTTCACACTGAGTCTTTATAGCGCCAGCAATATTGGAAGTGCCAGAGAGAAAAAGTAACCTTACACTGAAAGAGAATTGGCTGCACAGAATCAGGGAATCAGAACCTGGAGAGAGGGAGGGAATGAGAAAAGAGAGAGGGATAGAGGGGGGGGGGGGGGAAAGAGGGAGAGAACCTTTGTTTTTTTGCTTCATTTGCAGCCTGAGCTTGGACTCTTGGTGGAAGAGACAATGCAAATGTAGAAAATCATGCCTGTCCCTCACAGGGACTCTCGGAGCTGGGACTACATGAGGCCAATCGAGAGTGGATAGGATGGCCTTTTATTTTTGTCCCTTCTCTAAGCATTGGATGTAAAAATTAATTAGTCACCCTGCCCTAGATTAATTACAATGCGAGCAGACCAGGGATCAGAGCACTGGTGTATGGTCTGCAAGACGCATACTGTAAGGAACCCTTGGGAGCATTGAGGAGCAGAATATTTTCTATTTGTAGTAGTGCCTCCCTGACACTAAGTGGCAGTGTTCCCCCCCCCCCCCCGCCCCAGGTGACAGCAACAGTGCAGCAAAACTCCATTTTTCAGTTTAATGGGGAGAAATATATACAGATGATCTTAAACTGGACGCACTAAGTAATAAAATAGCACACCAAAGAGTAATAATGAGTGACAACAATTATTGCAGGGTCAATGAATGCCCCTCAGGACAAGCATGGGGCCCTTCTCGCTGACAGATGGCTACGTGTGGTACTGAACAGAAGGTTGTCAAGTTTGACCCCATTGATCCAGCAGCCACGCTTCTCTCGATGGAGATAGGTGCTCAGGAAAGAGCAACTGAACTCAACGCCCACAAGATTGGGAAAGTGGCTGGTAAAAAACAGCAAAAAGTCCCCACTTTGAGGGCGAAATGGGGTTTAGTGGCGAGGCCCTCCACAGTAAATGCTAGAACTCAGAACTTGGTGTTGGCATTGGATAGTGGGCGAATATTGAACGTGCGCCTTGTTCTTTAGTTTAGCAGAAAAGGAAAATCAATTAAAAATAGGTGGGCTTCGAAGAGATGGAGACTACAGTTGTCGTGGGGTGGGAGGTAAAGGGGGAAAAGATTGGCCATTTGTTCAAATGCTCCTTTCCTTTAATCATGCCCTCTATTGCATTTACGCCAATGCAAAGTGCTGAGAAACATCTTCACAGGCGTTAACACCAGGCATCATTTCAAAGTGCTGCCGAACAAAGCTTTGTGATGATGCTTTTGTTGGTACATTGAGCCTGCGCTCATTCCTGCATGCAGGTACACTGTAAAATAAAACTGCAGAGACTTCCTCTCATTCCCAAGGGTTTCCTAATGAAGCCATTCCTACATCCACTAAAACATCGCACAGATCCTGCCTTTACCAGTGGGTTGGGGAAATCTGGGACTCATTCCTACAAAAGGCTGTGAACACGAGTCAATTAAAACTCTCAAGACTGATGGTGATAGATTTTGGGGACACAACAGCATCAATGCTTTAGAATAAAGGCAGATACATGAATTTGAGGTACAAATCAGCCAGGATTTAATGATTCGTGGGACAAGCTCAAGAGGCTGAATGGACTACTCCTGTTTCTATAGTTATCCTTGCTTAATGTCCTGTCTACTTTGGGACTAGCCCTTTCTATTGTAAGGACAGCATGGCTTTGCTCCATCAGGTAATCGAGGCTTGGGCTCACTCAAGAAGGAGACTTTTGGCAATCCTGTTGTCGATCAGAGCGGCACCCCTCCAATTACAACTTGCATTTATGTAGTTCCTACAACAGAGCAAAGCATCCCAAGATGCTTCACAGCAGCGAAATCAAACAAATGTTGACATCAGGTCGCATGAGGTGATACAAGGACCAGTGACCAAAAGGCTGCTCAAAGAGGTTGGTTTTAAAAAGAATCGTGAAAAGAGAGGGGACTCCAGAGTTTCAGGCTCAGACAGGTGAAGATACATAATAATAGTAATCTTTATTGTCACAAGTAGGCTTACTTTAACACTGCAATGAAGTTGCTGTGAAAATCCCCTAGTCGACACACTCCGGCGCCTGTTCGGATACACGGAGGGAGAATTCAGAATATCCAAATTACCTAACAGCACGTCTTTCGGGACTTGTGGGAGGAAACCGGAGCATCCGGAGGAAACCCACGCAGACACGGGGAGAACGTGCAGACTCCGCACAGTCACAGACAGTGACGCAGCGGGGAATCGAACCTAGGACCCTGGCGCTGTGAAGCAACAGTGTTAACCACTGTGGTACCGTGCCAGCCATAGCACCAATGGTGGAGCAATGGAAATCAGAGTGCACGAGGCCAGAATCTCCTCCCCCTTATTATAGTTGCGCAGCTAACTTGGCTGTATTCAATTAACTCCTTTTTTCCCCCAATTAAGGGACAATTTAGAGTGGCGAATCCGTCTACCCTGCACATCATTGGGCTGTGGGAGCAAGGCCTAATCAGATATAGAGAGAATGTGCCAGTGACCCGGGGCCGGGATCGAATCCGGGTTTTCGATGCCGCGAGGCAGCAGTGTTAACCACTGCGTCACCGTGTTGCCCCTTATTTAATGGACTCCTATATCTTGACACACACATGCATTTAACATTTGACGTGGTTACTAGGTGGTAAACAGTACTGTAATGGGAACTCTTGTTGATCTTCCTTAGCATAGAAATAATGAAGCCAAATGCGAAATACCTCACGGGATCCACTAGCTCAGTTTTAAAGCACCAAATCGAAGCTAAGGGAAGCCCCAACATCCACTTCCTTGCCCCCGCCACCCTCCTGCCCCACAACCACTCTTACCGTACCATGGATGGGTCCAATGCAGTTCTCCCTTATTCCCAGAAGTAGCGGAGATACCAGATTGTTTCGTTCTTGAGCTGAGGGCCAAAGAGAGGATTCATTTGAGCCAGGATGGCGATGAGCCAGCTAAAGGGAAGAAAGAAATGAGAATTTAAAATCGAGCTAAATGTCTTCACGGGAGGATGTACTAATGTCAAATCTCTTAGCTACCTAGTCCTGGTAACAAAGCATAGTAACCCCAATTTCTGATCGTCAAGCTTAGTTATATCGCTTCTATTCCATCTATTAAACTGTACCAAATTTGTTCTAATCCGGTCAAACCAGTTTCAATATGATATTCTTTAATCCAAGAGATTAAACCTGGAGCGCAGTAAAGAAAGCACAGACCGCAGACGGAATCCCATTTTAATAATTAAGTGATGTTATGCTGGGTCTGGATATGAAAGCTGTTGAGTAGCAAGAGGCCACCTACAATCCAGCACCAAAGAGCATCAGATTCCTGTCCTCCAGCTAGCTTGCTATCCAATCTGCAACTTGCCTCAGATATGAAATTGTGCATCTGCTGTTGTAACACGCTGCCCATTCACTAAGCCAAGGAGGAATCTGGAGCTAGTCTTTCCTTAACGGAGATCAAAAGGTACGGACTCCTTTTTCCTTCTCCTCAAACAGGTGAAGATCAGTTCTTATACATACTCATAAATAGTGCCCGAACTGTGCCCCAATTAGTAACAGCCTAATTTACAACTAAAGCGTGCACTTCATTGTGATAGGATTACAACGTTAACATCTACAATGCAGTACTTTATCAAATGCCTTTTGGAAATCCAAGTATACGACATCAACTATTCCACCCTTATCTATTCTCCTTAAATTCTTTGAAGATTTCAGTAAGGTTGGGCTTGTCCGACATTTCCCTGTTGAAATTCATGCTGACAGTCTTTATTATATTTTTGGTTTCTAGGTGTATTTCTATGACATCTTTGAGTATCGATTTCCTTATTGTTCCAACCACTGACCTTAAGTTAACTGGTCTACAGATCCTTGGACTTGTTTCTATATTGAAAAGGGAGATAGGATAGCTTTGCAAGTCCTCTGGCATGATCCTTTTCATAAATATATAGACCCGAGACTCTGCTATCAACTTCCTAGCTTCTTTTAAGCATGCACAGACACAATCCACAATGGTACTTACAACAGGTAGCAACAAACAGCCGTGGTCACGATCATGGTTATTATTACACTACAAAATAAAGAAAGTTAGAATTAAAAAGGAATAGGAGATACCAACAATCTTAACAATCTGACAGACAACATATCGAGAGAAACACTGGGGGACTCAACCAGCTATAGGTCAAGGTGTGGGAAGTGTCATGTGAGAGTACCTTTAAGAAATGGGTGTATATAAATATCTGTAGTGAGAGTACTTTTAAGAAATGGGTGTTTACTACTGCAGTGATGTCAAAGAGTGGGTGGGGCCGGGCTGTCTGTCAGCTTTTTACTTTCGTTTTAGGCTGTTTATTGCAGGATGTGTTTTAGTTTCGTTTTCAGTGTTGGAGCTGAAGCCAGACCAAGCAGGTGTACTGCCGTTCTCTCTGCCATCAAAATACTATCTCTTGATCGTTTGGTGAATTCAGAATTATAAATGCTCGCAGTAGTGAATGTAAACCTAATGTGCTTCTGCTGAAAGTTTAAAAAAAATGTTTTATGGATGTTAAAAGGAAAGCTTAAAGGATTACTTAGTGTTGTATTCTTTGGGGGTTGTATTTGAATTAATGGTTGCTAAGATGTTCACTGTTTGTTTCAAAAAGGTTAACTTGAGTTCATAGAATAAACATTTTCAAATACCTTTCCATTTCTGCTGTACCACACCTGTAGAGTGGGCCGTGTGCTCCCCATACCACAATCTAGTAAAAGTTGTGGGTCAGGTGAACTCCATGATACACTTTGGGGTTCTCTAAACCCTGGCCCATTACAGAAGGTACAATATACAGAAAAAGAAACACAATTTTATTTTCATTAAATTCATTCTTGGACTGTGGAAATTCCTAACTCTAATCAACTGCAGAACCTTTTGGAGATCTTCACAAACTAATTCTGACTTCTTGAGCATCCTCGATTTTAATCATTTCACCATTCGTGGTCGTGCATTTAGACGCCAAAGCTCTGGAATTCCCTCTCCAAGCCTCTCGTACCTCCTTTCAGGTGCTCCTGAAAACCTACTTCCATGACCAGCCACAAGTCACCCAGTGCCTTATTACACTCTGGTGAAGTACCTTGGGATGTTTCATCACTCTTTGCTTTATTACATTAAAGGGTGTTGTGAGAATGCTGTCAATACTTGCACTTATTCCCTATTCCGCTGGAGGTGGTAGTCGGCCATCTTGAGCTGTTGCAGTCTGCGTGGCGTAGGTACACACTGGGGAAGGGGGTTGCGGTGTATTCAGCTTTTTGACTCAGTAACAGCGAAGGAACTGTAACATATTTTCAAGTCAGGATGGTGCAAGACCTGAAGGTGCTGGTACTGCTGTCCTCGCCTTTCTAGGTGGTGGAGGTCGCAGGGTTGGATCCTGCAATCTAGAAAAACTCTCTCCAAGTTAAATTCCATTAAATGTTGGAAATATTTTGTAAACAGTATGAGATGCAGGCATCACTGGCAAAGTCAGCATTTGTTGCCCATTTTCAATTGCCTTTGAACTTAGTGGCCTGCTAGACCATTTCAGGGGGCAGTTAAAGGTCAACCACATTTGCTGTGGGTCAGGAATTACACGTCGGCCGGATCAGGCAAAGATGGCAGATTTCTTTCCCTAAAAGACATTAGTGAACTGGATGAGTTTTTAGTGACAATCGATGATAGTTGTCACAGTCACCATCACTGAGATTAGCTTCATATTCCAGATTCATTTAAATTTCAATTCCACGAGCTGCCGTAGTGGGTTTCGGTTGTGTATCAAAGTAACACCATTGGCTGATGTAATGCAATGACATAACTGGAGCATTTCACAGGCTTTTGCAGAGTTCACCATTGTACCCTGTTTGAGCAGCATTGTATAAATAAACCCTTGCACCAAGTTATACGAACGTGGCGTGTGCCACCTCTGATTCGCTCCCTTTGTGGCTGCAACTAAGAATGTAACAAAAGAGAAACTGGCGACGAGATCTGGGCCATAATTTTTTTTTACCCTAACGATGAGATCTGGGCCATAAAAAAACATTTACCCTAAAATCTGCTAGAAATTGCAACATCTATGGAACTTGCAAACAGAGAAGCTTTGCTGATTGGAGTCCGAGATAAGGTCTGTAAGAGACGGTGAGAAGCAGGTCCATCAAGAACCTACTATGTAATCAATGCACCAAGTGGGACCTATGGCTGGAGATTGTTGGAGCAAGAAGAACAAATGCAAAGATTGTGATAAAAGTGGTCACATTGCCAGGGCATGTTGGTCACGCCAACCCTCATCAGCACATAAGTGCACCAAGGAAAATACGGCAAAGTCTACAGGGCGCGTTTACCATTTAGGTGATCTAACTGAAGACTCACCGAGTATCAGAGTGTCAAGTCAGCTTAAGGAATTTAAGCTCACTGTTCCAGCAGTACAAGGAGACCAGTAGCGATTTTGGGTCTGTCCAAAATTAAGTGGGACCACAATTAAGATAGAAGTGGATACGGGCGCTGCAATCTCACTTATAACCAAATCAAAATACCATCAGAAATTGAAGTCTTTGCCATTGCAACCATCTAATGTGGTCGAGAGGACATACACTTAGAGAATAGACGAGGAGGCCATTCGGCCCTTCTAGCCTGCTCTGCCATTCATTACGATCATGGCTGATCATCAAGTTCAATACCCTGATCCTGCATTCCACCCATATCCCTTGATTACTTTAGCCCCAAGAGCTATATCTAATTCCTTCTTGAAATTACACAATGTTTTGGCCTCAACTGCTTTCTGTGGTAGCGAATTCCACTGATTCAGCAATCTCTGGGTGAAGAAATTTCTCGTCACCTCAATGCTAAAGCTGTATCCCTTATTCTCAAACTATGACCCCTAGTTCTGGACTCCCCCACCATTAGGAACATTCTTTCTGAATCTACTCCATCCAGTCCTGTTAGAATTTTATAAGATTCTATGAGATCCCCTCTCACTCTTCTAAACTCCAATGAATATAGTCCTAACTGACTTAGTCTCTCCTCATATGACAGTCCTGCCATCCCAGGGATCAGTCTGGTAAACCTTCACTGCACTCCCTCCATAGCAAGAACATCCTTCCTCAGATAAGGGCACCAAACCTGCACACAATACTCCAGGTGTGGCCTCACCAATGACCTATAAAACATCCCTACTCCTATGTTCGAATCCACTTCCTATGAAGACCAACATACACTTGCCTTCTTTACTGCCTGCTGTACCTGCGCGCTGACTTTCAGCGACTGATGCACGAGGACACCAAGGTCTCGCTGAGTATCCACTTCTCTCAATTTACACCCATTCAAATAATAATCTGCCTTCCGATTTTTGCTAGCAAAGCGGATAACCTCATTTATCCACATTATAATACATCTGCCATGCTTATGCCGTTCACTCAGCCTGTCCAAATCCCGCTGAAGCATCTCTGCATCCTCCTCACAGCTCACCAGCCCATCCAACTTTGGATCATCTGCAAATTTGGAGATAATACATTTAGTTCCAACGTCCAAATCATTAATATATAATGTGAATAGTTAGAGTTCTAGCACAGATCCCTGCGGTACCCCACTAGTCACTGCCCGCCAATCAGAAAAAGATCCATTTATTTCAACTTTTTTGTTTCCTGTCTGCTAACTAGCTTTCTATCGATCTCAAGACACTACCCGCAATCCCATACACTTTAACTTTACATAGTAATCTATGTGACGCCTTGTCAAAAGCCACCTGAAAGTCTAAATAAACCACGTCCACCGGTTCTCCCTGGTCAGCTCTACTAGTTACATCTTCAAAGAATTCTAGTAATTTGTCAAGAATGATTTCCCTTTTGTAAATCCATGCTGACTTTGTCTGATTATACCACTGCTTTCCCAAAGGCTGTGCTATGAAATCTCGGATAACGAACTCTAGGAACTTTCCTGTGACCGACATTAGGCTCACTGGTCTATAGTTCCCTCTTTTCTCTCTACCTCCCTTTCTGAATAGCGGGATTATATTCGCTACCCTCCAATCTGTAGGAACCATTCCAGAATTCAGAGAAATTTGGAAAATGACCAATGGATCTACTATTTCTAGGACCATTTCCTGAAGTACTCTGGGATGAAGATTATTTGGCCCTGGAGATTTATTCACCTTCAATCCCATTAATTTCCCCCAAACCATTTCTCTACTAATACTAATACCCTTCAGGTCCTCATTGAAACTTGTGTTTCTCAGAACTGCTGGTACATTATTCCTGTCTTCCTCTATGAAGACAGAAGCAAAGTACGGATTTAGTTCCGAGGAGGTCATGCTGCTGAAGGGGTTCATCGAGGTGACTGTGGAAGTTAACAAATAGGTGGAGTTGCCTCTTCACATTTTTCAAGGAAATTTTCCAGCATTGTTTGGGAGATCTTGGTTACGGAAGATTCAGCTAAACTGGGCCGTGGTGAACCAACCTGTCGATTCTATGAACAATAGTCAACAACTGAGAAAACATGCAAAGTTATTTGAGGAGTCACTTGGATCCATGACTGGAGCGGAATTGAAACTCAAAATAAAGGCAGACAGCGTGCCCAAGTCATTTAAAGCGTGCACCATAACTTATGCTATCCAACCTAAAAGTGGGAGAAGGCGAGAGATTGCTGAAGACGGGAGTCATTAAGCCTGTTACCACCAGCGATTCGGCAACCCTAGTCTTGAAGAAGGATGATTCAGTACGAATATGCGGGGATTTTAAAATGACCATCAACCCTGTATTATGTGCTGATGAATGCCCTCCACCACTTATCGAAGGAGGCCATTCAGCCCATCAAATCTGCACCGACCCTCTGAAAGAGCACCTTACCTAGGCCCACACTCCCCACAACCCCACCTCACCTACACGCGCTTGGACACGAAGAGGCAATTTAGCACAGCCAATCCACCAACCTGCACATCTTTGGACTGTGGGAGGAAGCCCACACAGACATAGGGAGAGCATGCAAGCTCCATACAATTACCCAAGACTTTAATTGAACCCGGGTCCCTGGCATTGTGAGGCAGCAGTGCTAACCACTGTGCCACTGCCTACGTAAAATATTTTCCCGAATTTTGTGAATAAAGTACTTTTTTTTCTTCAAAAATACCATGAAAGTCACCTCTGCCTGGTGTCTGTAGATGAGCATGGTACAGTCTCAGTCCCAGATCTACTGGATATGGGCCTCCAGTACAAATATAGCTTGAATTCAAGCGTGATATTAGGGACTGCCCTTCAAAGCCAGTGTGAATGGGGTAGAATATTGCAATAAAAATTGAGTACAAAGTGAGAAGTTAGCATTGGCAGGTTCAGTACTTGTGTTCACAAGAATAAGATTTGCTAAAAAGAACCCTTAATAATGTGGCGATGCCGGCATTGGACTGAAGTGAGCACAGTAAGAAGTCTTACAACACCAGGTTAAAGTCCAACAGGTTTTGTTGGACTTTAGTTGTAAGAGTTCTTACTGTCCTTAATAATGTGGCACAGCTATGGAGATGCTCGTCAATTCTAATTCTGTGATGATCTTGAATTGGCCATTTCGAGTGTCATTAAAGCTTCAGAGTTATAGAATTCCTACCATGCAGAAGGAATCCATTCCGCCCATCGGACCTACACCGACCCTCTGAAAGAGCTCCCTACCAGTCCACTCCCCGCCCTAACCCTATAACCAACCCCACTTAACCTACATATCCTTGGACACTAAGGAGCAATTTAGCATAGCCAATACACCTAACCTGCATATCTTTGGACTGTGGGAAGAAACCGGAGCATACTGAGCAATCCCATGCAGACACTGGGGGAAACACGCAAACTCCATACAGACAGCCACCCAAAGCCGGAGGTGAACCCGGGTCCCTGCCGCTGTGAGGCAGCAGTGCTAACCACTGCGCCACCATGCTGTGGTGTAAAAAGGATGCCTTGCTCTCATTGAAAACAGTTCCCATCAACATATATAAATTGACTTAAAAATTTAGAAAAGCTCTACCCAGCTACATAAGTAATCAAAAACAGAGTTTGCACTGTTTCACGAACTCAAGCAGGCCATGTCATAAAGTGTATCAATTTAAAATATCTTCAATCCCTATTTAAGACAGGGAATTTATAAAATATTATAGTGCTGTCTGGAATCGATCTAGACTACCCAATGCTAAATTTGTCAAGTTGTTGTTAAAGAACAGAGTTGGAGCACCTATGCAACGTGGATCCGTAATCAAACATTTACTCCATAAATTGAATAAACACTTATTGACCCAGATTTCTGTAATTAGTCCAATGACATGCAAATAAATTCACGACCAACACCTGAACATCCAATACAGTGCAGCCAAAACTCAACCATCTTTTCAGGTTTAGAATCTTCCTTCAATCAATGTAATATTAAAAAGAGTCACCACCAGAACAACAAAAACCATGGATCAGTGAATAGCATGCTTGGAGTCTGAAGGTTGTGGGTTTAAGACCCACTCCATAACTTTAGCATACACCTCAAAAGTTGACGCTCCAGTGCAGTATCGACAGAGTATGGCACTATCAGAGGTGTTATCTTTTAGACCAGCCATTAATTGGAGACCCTGACTGTCCTCTCAGGTGGATGCAATATTTTGATGACGAGCGAGGGAGTTCTCCCCAGTGTCCTGGCAAATATTTATCCTTTAAAACCAACATCACAAAATAAAACTTGGCAGAGCGGCAAGGAAAGGGGGCAGAAGAGGAGTAATAGAACTCCACTAACCGAGTTACTCTCATAGAGGGCTAGCATGGACATGACGGGCTGAATAACCTCATACTGCACTGTAACCATTCTATGAATCAATGGTTATCTGGTCATTTATCACGTTACTGCATGTGGGAGCTTGCTGTGCACAAATGTGCTCCTATATTTCCTATTACAGCAGTACTTGCACTTCAAAACACACTTCACTGATTGTAAAGTGCTTTCAGACATCTTGAGGCTTGGGAAGACGCTCTATAAATGCAAGTTTCTCATTATAACAGTTTGCATTTATATTTTAACAGAACAAAAAATGCCTCAAGATGTCTCACAGAAGCGTAAACAAACAAAATGTGATACCGAGTGGCACACTGGCACTGCTGCCTCACAGCACCAGGGACCCATGTTCAATTCCAACCTTAGGTCACTGTTTGCACATTCTTTCCACCGGATGTTCCGGTTTCCTCCCACAGTCCAAAGATGTGCAGTTTAGGTGTATTAACCATGTTAAATTGCCCCTCAGTGTCCAAGGCTTGCCTAAATTGCCCAAAGGTGAGGTGGGGTTAAAGCGATTGGGGGGGGGGGGGGGGGGGGCGGGGAAGAGGGTGCTCTTTCAGAGAGCCGGTGTAGACCCGATGGGCCAAATGGCCTCCTTCTGCACTGTTGGGATTCGATGAAAAGCACCTAATGGGACAGATGGCAGGGTCAAAGAGGTGGGATCAATGGGGCATCTTAGAAGGGGGACAGAGGGAGAATTACCCACAAGTTAGAAGAAAAATAACTGGGATAGAGACATCAAATATTAAGATTAAAACAAGGCTGATTAATTCAATGACAACATTATAAGAAAACATTATACCACCTCCATTTTACATTTTAAGACCCTCCTTCCCCCATAGGGCGACGGAAAATTGAGGAGAACAATCTTTAGGCTCGCAATACATCTGGAGGCAGTGAGATGTGGTCGAGCTGGGCATCGCTGTAAACCCCTCACCTTCCCTTCCCTGCCAAACCGCTCGCCATTAGCCAGACACACACTGCGTGGGCACGTACCCTCTGTTGGGCCCCTTGGGGACAAACCAGGGAAGGGCAAAGCCCACCAGTCCCCAGAAGATGGTGAAGCACACCATGGGGATGGTCACCGAGTGGCTGGTCATCCTGTCCTTGTGCGAAGCCCGATCCTTGCACTGCTGCCCGGCGACCTCTCCTCCTCCCCCCCCCTCTCCAATCCCGCCCTACCTGCCCAATCCGCCAATCACCACGCTCAGCCACAGGCCCCGATTTCTTTTGTGCCCCGATTGGTCCACGGTGACGCCACCAACTTCGGATTGGTCAATCTCCTTGTCCATCACCCCCCAGCTCCCAATGCCGCCCCCTGATTGGTCCTTTACTCACCTTTTGCCCTGAGTTCCCGGCATTGCCCCCTCATTCGCCTCCATCCCCCTGACTGGGCTGCAGAAACAAGTTGCCATTCTGTAGCAAGCTTCACCTGCTGAGGTAAACAATGGGGTCTGGACGATGTCACAGGGCGCGGGGTATCCTCCACGCAGGCTGGTTTGTGATTGGTCCGTCCTGGCCGCTCTGCGGCTTCCATTGGCCGAGGCAGGTGCCAGTCATCAGTAGGCGGGATCTGAGCTTGTTTGCTACACTCTGGGTGGTATCGATCCGCTCGCAGCAAACTGCAACCTCCCACCCAGTGGCAGGAAGTCATTCACAAACCCCAACCTGGGGCTCAACTACCATTTTTCGATTTTAATCATTCAAACATTTGGACTTTTGAAATGTAAGATTACTTACCCATTAGCGTATTTAAACGGGAATTGATAAATATCTGAAGGAGAAAAACACAGGGGGAAGGACAAGAGAGAATTGCAGAATAGTTCTTTTCTTTTTCATCCTTCAATGTATGATCGTCGTCAGGGGTTTTGCCAGGGTTCTGATGAGTAAGGGCAGCACAGTGGTTAGCACAGTTGCTTCACAGCTCCAGGGTCCCAGGTTCGATTCCTGGCTAGGGTCACTGTCTGTGTGGAGTCTGCACGTTCTCCCCGTGTCAGCGTGGGTTTCCTCCCACAATCCAAAAGATGTGCAGGTTAGGTGAATTGTCCTTAGTGTCAGAAAAAAAAGTTGGGTGGGGTTACAGGAATAAGATGGGCTTAAGTGGGGTGCTCTTTGCAAGGGCCGTTGCAGACTCGATGGGCCAAATGGCCTCTTTCTGCACTGTAAATTCTATAAAGGCGCCATAGTCCCAGGTGACCATAGGCTGCTTTCCTCTTTGAAGGGTAAGGTGGTGGTGGTTTAACCTGAGGGTCACCATACCTCAGGCGAGGGTCAAAGTTGAGAAGGCGGGAATAACCTCAGCCAGTACGTGAATTGAACCCGCACTGCTGGACTCGCTCCACATCACGAACCAGCTGCCAGCCAACTGAGCTTTCTGATGGGTACATGGTTGACTACTAAGACCCATCTGACCCCAGAGGGTTCTGCTGCAAATGGGACAAGGATACCGCAGGTGATTGAGTCTGTACAAGTTGCTGGCTCAGGATTTCCTCTCCCTACCTTTTCTCCCTCTCTCAGATATGTGCTTGCTTTGGAAGGCGACCACATTGATTTTTAATTGGTTGCGCCAGGTACAGAGATGCAGGGCGAGCTTACCCCATGGACTTAAAATTGATTTCAAAACTTTCTACGTGAAGTCCTTGTAGCGCTTCATTTGACAGCCGTGAGTGTGAGCACACCCCAGACTCAAGCTCTCCATAGAAGATTCATTTTCCTGATCAAGTATCATGGTTACAGCACAGAAAGAGGCCATTTGGCCCATCCAGCCCATGCCAGCCCTCTAAAAGAACAATTGAGCCAGCCCCACTCCCTAGCCCTTTCCTAAATTGACCTGTATTTTTCCCCTTCAGGTGCTTATCCAGTTCTGCCACTACACTTACAGCAATGCATTCCAGTTTGTAACCACGTGTCGCATAAAACATAGTTTCCTCCTATCATCTGAGGTTCTTTTGCCAATCACTTTAAATCTGTCCATTCTAGATCTCAGCTATGCTGCCAATGGGAACTGGTTCTCTACCCACTCTCTTCCAATCCTCCCCAGTGATTTCAGTTTTTAGCTTTAATTGAATTGCTCTACCAAAGAGCTAGCAAAGATATGATGGGCTGAATGGCCTCCTGTGCTGTAATTTTTCTATGGCAGTAGGGATGAGCAGATTCCATCATGTGGAGACATTAGAGAAGCTGGGATTGTTTTCATCAGCAAAGAGAAGGTTGAATAGAGGTGTTCAAAGTTATAAGGGATTCTGTTAGAGTAAATAGGGAACCAGTGTTTGCACTGGCAGGAGGGTTGATGACCAGACGGCACAGATTTAAGGTAAGTGGCAAAAAAGGAAGCCAGTGGGAAGAAGAGGGGAAAGAGTGGGGTGGAGTGGGACTAACTCAATAAGTCTTTCAAAGGGCTGGCACAGCACATTGTATGGGCCCACTATATTCCTTCTATGCTGTTGGATTCTACCTTCTGACACAATACACAGTCTAATATCCAGAGTAAGGTACATAGAAAGGTGCATTTGGGCAGCACGGTAGCATTGTGGATAGCACAATTGCTTCACAGCTCCAGGGTCCCAGGTTTGATTCCCGGCTTGGGTCACTGTCTGTGCAGAATCTGCACATTCTCCCCGTGCGTGCATGGGTTTCCTCCGGGTGCTCCGGTTTCTTCCCACAATCCAAAGATGTGCAGGTTAGGTGGATTGGCCATACTAAATTGCCCTGAGTGTCCAAAATTGCCCTTAGTGTTGGGTGGGGTTACTGGGTTATGGGGATAGGGTGGAGGTGTGGACCTTGGGTAGAGTGCTCTCTCCAAGAGCTGGTGCAGACTCGATGGGCCGAATGGCCTCCTTCTGCACTGTAAATTCTATGATACTCTATGATAGAAATGATTGATGGGGACAAGGAGCCAACATTTGTTTAAAGCTGCAAAAACTTATATTTGCATAGCACCTTTAAACATATTAAAATATACCAAGTTCACAGGAAAATTTAAGCAAAATAAGTGACACTGAGCCACATAAGGAGATATTTGATGAGTTGAATGAAAGCTTTCAGAAGGCGTTTGACAAGGTCCCGCATAAAAGACTGTCTACAAGGTGAGATCACAGGGGATTGGGGGTAGAGTACTAGGTTGGATTGAGGATTAGCTGGCTGACAGAAAGCAGAGGATCGGGATAAATGGGCCTTTCTCTGGCTGGCAAACAGTAACTAGTGGGGTGCTGCAGGGCTCAGTCCATGGACCTCAACTGTTTACAATTTATATAAATGATCTGCGAGCAGGGATAGAGCGTAACATAGCACAATTTGCGGATGATACTAAAATAGATGGGAAAGCAGGCAGTGAAGAGGAGATAAAGATTTTACAGATGGATATAGATAGGCTAGGAGATTGGGCCAAAATTTGGTAGATGAAGTTTAATGTAGAAAAGTCCATTTTGGCCAAAAAATAGAAAGACAAATTATTATCTAAATGGAAAACAGAGTCAAGATGTGTCTGGGGAGAGGGATCTGGGTGTCTTTGTTCATGAATCTCAGAAAGTCGATATACAGGAAGAGTATGTAATTAAAAAGGCAAATGTAATGTTAGCGTTTATTGCAAAAGGACTAGAGTGTAAAAGTAGAGAAGTGTTGTTCCAATTGTATAGGGTGTTGATGAGAGCACATCTGGAGTCTTGTGTCCAGTTTTGGTCTCCTTATTTGAGGAAGGATGTGGTGGCATTGGAGGCAGTTCAGAGGAGGTTCACCAGATGGATCCCGGGGATTAAAAAGTTGACGTATGAGAGATTTAGGGCAGCACGGTAGCCTTGTGGATAGCACAATTGCTTCACAGCTCCAGGGTCCCAGGTTCGATTCCAGCTTGGGTCACTGTCTGTGCGGAGTCTGCACATCCTCCCCGTGTGTGCGTGGGTTTCCTCCGGGTGCTCCGGTTTCCTCCCACAGTCCAAAGATGTGCGGGTTAGGTGGATTGGCCATGATAAATTGCCCTTAGTGTCCAAAATTGCCCTTAGTGTTGGGTGGGGTTGCTGGGTTATGGGGATAGGGTGGCGGTGTTGACCTTGGGTAGGGTGCTCTTTCCAAGAGCCGGTGCAGACTCGATGGGCCGAATGGCCTCCTTCTGCACTGTACATTCTGTAAAGATTAAACAGTTTGAGCTTACACTCGCTGGAGTTTAGAAGGATGAGAGGGGATCTGATTGAAGTGTATAAAATACTCAAAAGGATTGATAAAGTAAACGTAGACCAAATGGTCCCCCTTGTGGGGCAATCTAGAACGAGAGGTCACAGATATAGGTTGAGAGGCGGTAGATTTAGAAATGAGATGAGGGTGGTGAATTTGTGGAACTCGCTGCCCCACAGCGCGGAGGAATCTGAGTCATTAAATGGTTTCAAGAAAGAGATAGATATATTTCTGATAAAAAACAGATCAAAGGGAAACGGGCAATAGGTGGGGAGGTGGATTTGAGACCAGGAAGTGATCTGATTGAAATGCGGAGCAGGCTCGAAGGGCTGGATTGCCGACTTCTGCTCCTGATTCCTATGTTCCTATGTTGATCAATGAGATAGGTTTTTTAAAGAGGAACAAGAGATGTCGAGGGCTGTGGGGGCATCTTTCTGAGCCTAGACAACTTTCTGAGCCTAGACAATTTGAGCACCAATGGTGGAGCGATTAGAATCAAAGATGCTACAGGGAAGGGTCCAGAATTAGCGGAGTGCCGAGATCTCAGAGGGTTGGCGCGCTGGAGGAGGATTCCAGAGGCCATGGAGGGAAATGTAATGGTGACAGACGGGGGAATCGGGCTTGATGCAGAGGCATATACCGTCCAAAAAACAAGTCCTTCTCTGTTGCACCTTAAACTGGTGAAATTTCTTTCTCAGAGTTACAGAACCAATGGGCAGAATGGACATGGCAAGCCCTTAATCCATCTATCTCCTTGCTTGCTCCAAAAAAAAACCCACAATTGAAACGTGCTGTTGTCAGAGCTGGCGAGGACCTGTGTTGAATTCTCTGTGTATTTGCAGGATACAGCGTAGGAGGGTCACCTTCTTGGCCTGCCCTTGGGCGGAGTTGCATCGCGTGTTGGATTGTGGTCGCGGTGGAACCCAATGGTGAGCAGGAGCTCTGGTGAAGAGTCCAATTTATTATGGCAGTCGCTTCAATCCGGTGCAGGATTCCTAAAGTGCTGTGGGACAGCCCGATCCGCAGGAGCTGGAGTTCAGAGACACTCCGACCGCAGTACGACGCCGTGATCATCGGGGGAGGTAATCGACAAAAATTGCGAAATATCAATTGTCAACCCCGCTACACACACACCAAGACAGAGTTTATTTAACTTAAAGAAAAAGGGCTTCAAGCATTGACACACTGCTGCATATTAGTACCGTTAGAATTGATTGGTGTTTGTAACAAGTGCTCACATTCATCTTGTTTTGAAAATCATAGAATCCCGACAGAGCAGAAAAACCACTCGGCCCATCGAGTCTGTACCGACCTTTCGAATGAACGCTCTGCCCATTTACAAGTATCCTAACCCTGTAATCCCATACCCTAACCTGCACATCCCTGGAGACTAAGGGGCAATTTATCATGGCCAATCCACCTAACATCTTTGGATTGTGGGAGGAAAGCACCCGGAGGAAACCCACACAGGCACGAGGAGAACGTACAGACTCCGCACAGTCACCCGAGGCAGGAATTGAACCCTCCCTGGTGCAGTGAGGCAACAGTGCTAACCGCTGTGACACCGTGCCGCCCTGTGACTCTGATGAATTAAAGTGTTCATATTTCTTTCAGTTGTGCATCGTATCATTGCACGTGGGATACACTGAATCACTTGGCAATCGATCATGGCCATTGTATTGGTCGGGAGAATGTACCCCCCTCTTCTCTCTCCCCACTCTCTCCCATCTGCCCACTCACCTCTCTTGCCCAGCATTCATCTCCGGCCTCTCTGCCCTGTTACCCACTCCCCTTCCAACTTCCCCTCCAGCCCCTTCGCCCTACCCCTCCCTCCTGCTCCAGGGGAAGCTGCCCCCCTCTCCCATTCCTTCTCACTCACCTACCAGACTCCCACCCTCCTTCAACTCCACTTGACAACCCGATCTCCACGTCCCTTAATTCCCTGAGTATTCACCAATCTGTTTTGAATGTATGTCCTTAGTTCCAGGCTGTCCAGCTGGGGGATGCATCCTCTCAGTACAAGTCATTTCATAATCTTATACATTGCAACAAGAGCGTCTTTAATTGTTCGAAATTCCAATGAAGACAGGTCCACTGTGCCCAACCTCTTCTTGTACGACATCCTTCTCAACCCAGGAATCAGTCTGGTAAATCTTCCTTGTATCTCTTTCCTCAGCCAGAGACCAAAACCAAACACAACACTCCCGGTGTAGTCTCACAAAAAAACCATAGAATCCCAGCAAGACGACCTAATTACTAAACTTATTGAGCTCCCTGGGTAGGAAAGTAATACAGTAAACACTTTTGCAATTGTTGTACTAAACTATGGTTTTATATATATATAGATTTTTTCAATATATAAATTTTAATTGTTATGATCTCTGTAGAGACTGATAATTTAAAACAAAAAAGAAGTGTTTCCCAGCGACCGTCAGAAATAACAGCTAAAATCTCTCATATTTAAACAAACTAAAATCAATATAGATCAACCTATGCTTAACAGGCAACTAAAACATCAAATGAAAGAAAAGCTTGTGCTTTAACTAATGCAACAGGCATATGTCTTACAACCCTTGTGCACTATATTTCTGACAGATATATACTAATAATCTTTATTGTCACAAGTAGGCTTACATTAACAGTGCAATGAAATTATTGTGAAAAGCCCCTAGTCGCCTAGAATTCAGAATGTTCAATTCACCTAACATGCACATCTTTCGGGACTTGTGGGAGGAAACCGGAGTACCTGGAGGAAACCCATGCAGACACAGGGAGAACATGCAGACACTGCATAGGCAGTGACCCAAGTCGGGAGTCAAACCTTGGACCCTGGTGCTGTGAAGCCCCAATGCTAACCACTGTGCTCCGTACCGCCCACACTAGAGGAACACTAGAGAATAACAACTAGAGGAACAAGTCCACCATAAATCATTGCTCCCAAGCAGGCTCATTTCTCCCTGCCACACTAGATCAAAACTTCTAGTGTCCTTCAAAAATCGTTCCACTCAGATCTGATTTTTTTTACCAGTAAGGTCCATCTCAATAACTCCTTGCAAATTAAATCTCCAAAAGTCCTATTTATTCTGTTCACTTCCTTTTAAATAGAAAACTAACTTTCACAAGCATCCTGCTTGGTTGTTAAGTCAAAATAATCTTCCTGTTTCTCCACACCAGTAGTTGCATTGTCTCTCATGCTGTCTCAAAAAGCAGCTGTCCCCTCTCTGTGAATTACTGTGCAAAGGTGTGAAAATTGTCACTTGATATTGCAATAGATTTCCGTTTGAGTTGCTTCCTCGATGGCAACAAAGATCATGTAGGCAGGTCTCCAAACTGGGTTGCTTATAGAATTATCAATGTTACCTGAAATTAAAGGTACATTTTAAAACATAACCACCTTGTAAAGTCCAGCTTCATAACAACACAACACTCCTCAGTATGTACTGTTAAAAGTTCTGTTTCCTAGGTTAGCTGTTAAAGATTTTGTGGGAATAGTCATTTGGTCGTCCAGAACTTGAGTATTGCTGACAAAGAGACATACTGGGTGCGATTCTCCCAGCCCCGTGCCAGGCCGGAGAATCCCGCAACCACGCTACGCCCCCCGTCGCTGGCGCACGATTCTCCGAGGTGCGGCAAATCAGCGCCATTTGCGCCGGTGTGTTATGTGCGGCGCCGGTCGCGGGCTGCTGTACTCGGCAGGGCCGCCGATTCTCCGGCTGGGCCGAGCGGCCGCGTGGAAAAAGCAGAGTCCCGCCGGCGCCGTCCACACCTGGTTGCTGCCCGCGGGAACTCTGCGCGAAGGGTCAGGAGGCGGCCACTGGGGGGGACGGGACTCCGTCCCCGGGGGGCTTCCGATGGGGTCTGGCCCACGATCGGGGCCCACCGATTGGCAGGTCAGCCTCCCCCCCCCCCCCCCCCCCCCGGGCCTACTTTGTCGCGCGTCTGGCCCCAGAATCCTTGCGCCATGTTGCGTCGGGGTCGGAGCGTTCAGTAAGGCCACCGCGCATGCGCGGGTTGGCATGTCGCCACTGCGCATGCGTGGTTTGACGCCGCCCCCAGTGCACGCCAGGAAGTAAGGCTGGAGCGGCGTGAAACGCTCCAGCGCCGTGCTGGCCCCCTGTGGGGCCAGAATCGCTACTGCCCGCGCCGGCTTCGCGCCGTCGTGAAACCGATGGCATTCACGACAGCGCGGACACTTTTTCCCGCGATCTGAGAATCACGCCCACTGTTGTTAGGATGCTGGACCGGACCTCAACATTTGTTAGGATACCAGATAGGAACACCAAACTTTTTAAAAAATTTGTAGAACTGTGAAGATAGGACACTTCACCCCAGGAGTAATGACTCTGACCAATAGGTATCTTTTATGTTAAAACACACTTTAATTTAAATGCAGAATTAACCACATTAACATCAAAGAAAACAGCTTTACAATTATCAGTTAATTAATAAATAAAATAAAAAAATTGAACTTATTACCTATACCTGCTAGTAACCCCATTAAGCAACCCAATGCAGTTCAAATGCCTCTTATAAATAAAAGTTAACAAAGCAGGTTTACTTACTCAGCTGTGCACAGATCTTTTCAAGATCCTTTCAAGAGCAGATTCAGTACACTTTGCTCAACCTAGCAGAATTTGGCAAGACAGCTAGCTGTTCAACTTATAAGCCCTATATCAAACAGCAAAACTACAGACAGACCTGGCTCTTCCCATTAATTACATCATCTATATCCCACTAAGTTCCATGATCTGCTTATCTAGGACTAAACACCACACCTCCATACATCATCTACGCTCTAGGGAATCTCAAGAAATCATAACACAATTCAATTAGCCCTTTATCTGTAACCAGGTGAGTGGTTGGAATCAATTATGACCTCACCTTTATGATTCCTTTATTACTGCTTGAGCAGACACACAGTCTGAATACCTTAACCTAGGTTCTTTAATAATGTTACTGCGACAAATATATACCTTAACCCTGGCTTTTAATACCATTACTGCACCAGATATAAAATATATAACAATTTCTATATTCATCACACTGTCAAAGCTTTCCACCTTGCAGTCATTGGGACAGATTCATATGAATACCAATTGTGAAGGCATCAACAATTTATACTGCCTAAGGAGAGAGTGAAGATTGGTCGTCAAGTGGACTCTGATTGGCAGAGCCGTTGCCATGGAGAATGCCCCAAGGACCAGTTAACTGACAAGCTTTTGTTTAAATTCAAACCAAGCAGGTTGACTCTGATTGGTCGAGGCATTGCCATGGGGAATGAACCAGCAAATGGCTGTTCCCCCAAGCTTTTATTTAGCTGAAAAAGGTGCAATGCGTGGACATGCTCCTTCTGTCTGCAAAGGACAGGACCATGTGTGAATATATGTTGCTTCTAGCACACTGCAAATGTGACTGATCATCCCAAAATTGGTTGTCAGTGTAATGTTAGCATAATCAGAATTGTTTAGCAAATGCTGTCCAGTTGCGCAATCACATTTAACGGTGGACACCATGTTTTGAGTTTTGCAAGCATTGGTTGGTTGTGTGTGGTCAGTACATTGTCAGTCACTAACAGCCAAAGAAACATGCTGTTTGATACATCTGCCAATCGTTGGGACATATGGCCTACATAACAGCATCACACCGGCAGTGAAATTTATACCCTAAATTACTCATTTGTGTGATAGGCAGAACGTCTTTTTGACTCGATGGCAGTATCCTGTCAGTGGAAAATATACCACTGGTGTTGAGACTGAATAGAAGCAGTGTGAAATGATTCAAGGCTTTGACAACCAATTTAAGATGATTAGTCGTGTTTGCAGTGTAGCTGACTTACTCCCCCCACCCCACCCCGTCCCCATGTATCTTTCTTCCATTTGGTATCAGTTTTCTGTCTGGTTAAGTTCCAGTGAAGACCTAGGCATGTTTTACCACGATAAAGGCGCTATATAAATGTAAGTTGTTAATTTATAATATATGACGTGCTGAAACAAATGACCCGACTCACGTTATGTATAATATTATCTGTATCCAAACCATAAGAAAATGAACATCTTTCTCTTTATTTCCCCAGGCCACAATGGACTAATAGCTGTATGTACATTTTTATGTCTTTCTGGTTACGTTTTATTGGGTGTCACACTGAGGTGCCAGTCCTGCTTGTATTTGGGAAAGTATTGCCCATTGATGACCCTTAGATTTGGTCAGGCACAGCCCAGTCTGACATTTGCTGATTGGCCATGCTGTGAACTTTGACCAAATGGGGAAAAGCCTTGGCCTGAACCTCCAGGAGGAAGTCTCTATCCATGTGGCAATGTCTCTGGATAGGCAGAACGAGCAAGACTGGCCTCCTGACTCCTGATGGTCAGCTCCCAACGTTGGGAGAGACAGCGGACCGTCATAGAATGTACATAGAACATACAGTGCAGAAGGAGGCCATTCGGCCCATCGAGTCTGCACCGATCCACTTAAACCCTCACTTCCACACTATCCCCGTAACCCAAAAACTCCTAACCTTTTTGGATACTAAGGACAATTTAGCATGACCAATTCACCTAACCTAACCTGAGTCTTGGGCAGACTCAGTCTCAGGCACAGAGAGAGAGAGAGAGAGAGGGAGAGAGCAGGAACAGGGAGGCATCTGAGGGTGAATAAGGACATTTTATACTCGCAGAAAAATAGGATCAGTGGGATATAATCGAGGTAGCTCTCAAATAATGAAAGGAAATGAAAATGGCTTATTGTCACAAGTAGGCTTCAAATGGTGGGGACCAAAGGGGCAAAGTTTAGAGTAGATGTACGAGGCAAGTTTTTTACGCAGAGGGTAGTGGGTGCCTGGAACTCACTACCGGAGGAGGTAGTGGAAGCAGGGACGATAGGGACATTTAAGGGGCATCTTGACAAATATATGAATAGGATGGGAATAGAAGGATACGGACCCAGGAAGTGTAGAAGATTGTAGTTTAGTCGGGCAGTATGGTCGGCACAGGCTTGGAGGGCCGAAGGGCCTGTTCCTGTGCTGTACATTTCTTTGTTCTTTGTTCTTTGTAAATGAAGTTACTGTGAAAAGCCCCTAGTCACCACATTCCGGTGCCTGTTCGGGGAGGCTGTTACGGGAATTGAACCGTGCTGCTGGTCTGCCTTGGTCTGTTTTCAAAGCCAGCGATTTAGCCCTGTGCTAAACAACTTTGAAGATAGTTTGAGATGGGGAAGATCCCTCTCAGTTCATTGATCTAGACTCTAAAATCCCCGCCATTGTAGCTTTTTAATGATTCCTGATTCTGACCTCTGCTGTTCTATTCTGGGAATGTGTTCCAAGAATTGATCAAACTTTGTGTGAAGACGACCTTCTTGATATCAGTCCAAAGTTTGCATCCCAGTCCCATTGTCACGGTTAACAAGTTGGCATGAAAGTCTCTTGTTTGCTGCAACGATGAAACTGCAGACAAAAAAAGGCTGAAAAGACACATCACCAGAAAGAGTAAAGACAGATTTATGCATCCGTGCTGACCTCCTGAGACCCACTTTGTCAGAACCCACTATGAGTGGAATGCCCATAAGAAACTTTAACCCGTCTTCTCCCCTCCCAGCGGCTGACTGATGGTGTGTATTTCCAGAACTTTCCCTGTTTATGCAGGATTTATGGGTGAATGGTTTTGCTGAATGTGAGCGTTGTGTTTTATGAGGTCAAGATTCAGATGCGCCGAACCTTTCTAATTGCGCTGTCGAGGAGCATGCCACATGGTTGCACCAGAGAAATCCTGCTTGATTCAAAGTTCAGCTTATCACTGTTCCCCGTCTCCTGTAATAAAAACAGCAACTCTCAGAGCTTCTTAAAGCGAGAGGAGAGGTTACTGTTCTGGGTGAAGCTTTCAATTGTAGGAATTCAAACAGGTGTCCGCCGTCAAAGATCCCCATCCCACACATTTACGTCAAGACTTTTAAAAGAAATCTCAAACTAATCTCCTCTTTGTATTTTCTCTGTCTCTACACGACCCTGGATCCCCGATCCTGGCAAATCAATGCTGGTTTCCAAACTGGCCAGCTTTATTTATACAGGGAGTCTGCTAATGATTTCTCTGCCCCCCCCCCTCATTGGGGAAGCTCATACTCCCACAGGATTGTGGGATTGTCATTAGTCCCCAGCCAATGGTAAGCAGGCAGGTTATAACATCCCTCCCCCCGCAAAGTCCAAGGAATCCACCGAAGACCCTGGCGAAGGAGGGCGTCGGACTCGTTTTGCGCAGGCCGGACACCATTTGCATGAGGCGCTGGATCGGGCGGCGTGTAACGAGACGGAGACCGGCGCTTCCGTGATGAACGGCGTAACGGTTGTACATCCACGGCCCGTGGGCCTGAGGATTCCCCCTCTGATGCGTCCTGTGTCTCCATCTCGGAGTCAGAATCTGCTGCCTCTGTCTTCTCGGCGTCTCTATCTCCACGCGGTTCTGTAACGACCTGCGCAGACTTTGAGTGAGGCACCAGAGGAAGATTGTGAGGACTATTTCCATTGTCTCTGGTCTCTATGGCTGTAGAAATGAGCTCCGGGGGCGGGGAATCTTTGGAAGGGATAGTCTTCTGGACCGAACGTGGTCTACATGTTTGCGCTGGAGACGATCCTGGGCTTGCACCTGGTAAGATATAGGGCCCGTTTGGCGAAAGATTACGCCAGGGACCCACTGGGCACCACCAGCAAAATTGCGAATGAACACTGGGTCACTGGGTGCAAACTGCCGAATCGGCCGATGCCGAGAAAAACCCTGTCCCTGCCGTTCTTGTGTGTGGTGTACTTTTGCGCCAATGTCCGGGAAAACCATACTAAGGTGGGTGCGAAGTCTCCGGCCCATTAGGAGTTCTGCGGGAGCTACCCCAGTCACCGCATGGGGGGTGCTCCTATACGAAAACAGAAAGTGAGCCTGCTTCTTTAGGCCTCGTTTGAATGTCTGCACTGCGCGCTCCGCCAACCCATTTGAAGCCGGGTGGTAAGGGGCAATGCGGATATGGCGTATGCCGTTTATCTTCATGAACCTCGCAAACTCACTGGTGAATGGAGTGCCGTTATCTGTGGCCAGCACCTCAGGGAGGCCATGCGTACTAAAAGACAAACGCATCTTCTCAATTGTTGCGCAGGACGTTGTGCCTAGCATCTTATGCACCTCTAGCCATTTAGACTGGGCGTCGATTAATAGAAGGAACATGGATCCTTGAAAAGGACCGGCGAAATCCACATGTAAGCGCGCCCAAGGCTGCCCTGGCCATTCCCAGTGATGTAGGGGCGCGGCCGGCGGAAGCTTCTGATGCTCCTGACAAATGGAGCAGTTTTGGGCCACCTTCTCAATGTCAGTGTTGAAGCCTAGCCACCAAACATAACTCAGGTGATTTTCATTTTAGTCACACCTGGATGCCCATTGTGCAAGTCTCTTAGTATCAGCTCCTGTCCTTTTTCCGGGACAATCACATGCGCCCCCCCACAAGAGGATGCCGTCTTCCACGCTGAATTCTGACAGCTTGGAGGAAAATGCCCGCAACTCGCCTGGGAGCTGTCTATGCTGCCCACCATACAGGACAATGTGTCGAACCTTTGACAGGACTGGCTCCGTCTTGGTCCACTCACGGATCTGTGATGCCGTGACAGGCAAGGTGTTCATAAAATTTAGGGTTGCAACCACCTCACCGGTCATGGGGGTCGACATGGGGCCGGTTGATAAAGGCAATCGGCTCAGTGCGTCGGCATTCGCTATCTGTGTTCCTGGTTTGTGCTCCAGAGAATGCTCGTATGCAGCGAGCAACAAAGCCCAGCGCTGGATCCGTGTAGAAGCAATGGGCAGTATTGGCTTATCCTCTCTGAAAAGTCCCAGCAGAGGCTTATGATCAGTCACGATAGTGAAGTGGCGGCCAGCCACGTACTGATGGAAACGTTTCACCGCAAAGACCACTGCCAGGCCCTCCTTCTCGATCTGCGTGTACTTTTTCTCCGCTGCAGTCAATGTGCGGGAGGCGAAAGCTATCGGTCGCTCAGCCCCGTTCTCCATCTTGTGGGACAGGACGGCCCCAATACCATACGGGGATGCATCACATGTGACGAGCAAAGGCTTTCCAGGATCATAGTGGGTTAGTAACCCAGACGACGACAATTGTTGTTTTACCCGCCGAAAAGCGGTTTCTTGCGGCTGACCCCAAACCCAGGTGTGATTTTTCTTTAGCAGCAGGTGTAAGGGGGCCAGCGTAGATGCCAGATTGGGGAGGAACTTCCCGTAATAGTTTACGAGGCCGAGAAAAGAACGAAGATGCGAAGTGTCAGCCGGGGCGGGGGCCTGTTGAATCGCACGCACCTTTTCTGCGACGGGGTGCAAACCTTCACGGTCCACCCGATAACCCAGGTAGACTACTTCCTTCGCCTGAAAGACGCACTTTGTGCGACGTAAACGGACTCCAGCCTCCGAAAAGCGCCTAAGGACAGCCTCCAGATTTTCCAAATGTTCCTGCTCCGACGTCCCTGTGATCAAAACGTCATCTAAGTAGACAACGACACGCGCTAAACCTCTCAAAATGCCCTCCATAACGCGTTGAAAAATAGTACAGGCAGAGGATACTCCAAAGGGCAAACGTGTATATTCATACAGGCCCTGGTGTGTATTAATCGTTACATATGGTCGGGAGGCAGGGTCCAGCTCCAACTGTAGGTATGCGTGACTCATATCTAATTTTGTGAACGAGAGTCCACCTGCAAGCTTCGCGTAGAGATCCTCTATGCGAGGCATTGGGTATCGGGAAGCCGTATTCACTGTAAGTTTATAGTCGCCGCACAAGCGAACTGTGGCATCTGGCTTCATTACAGGTCCAATTGGTGCTGCCCAGTCAGCGAAACAGACAGGCCTGATAATACCCAAAGTTTCCAAATGAGTGAGCTCCCCTTCTACCTTCTCGAGCAAGGCGTAAGGCACCGGGCGCGCCCGGAAATAGCGCGGCATGGCTCCTGGTTCGACTTGGATACGGGCTACGGCCCCTTTTATTTTCCCCAAACCAGGCTGGAATACATCTGGGTATCGTCCTAGCACCTCAGTCAACCCTCCAGAAACTGTTTGGAGGATGTGCTGCCACTGCAGCCGCAAATGGCGCAACCAGTCCCGAGCCAACAGGCTGGGCCCATGGCCGCGCACCCCGAAAAGTGGGAAACGCCACTCCTGGCGTCCATAAACAACAGGGGTCATCGTAGTTCCTGCAATGTCCAATGGTTCCCCCGTGTAGGTGGCCAACCTGGCCTGTGAGTCGGTTAATGTAAGGGTCTGTATACCCTGCTTAATGCGGTCGAATGTCCTCTGGGCGATCACGGAGACCGCTGCGCCAGTGTCCAACTCCATCTCAAGCGGGTGACCATTGACCCGTACTGTCACCTTAATTGGGGCCACACGGGGAGCTGCCACACAATGCAGCTGCAGGCAGTTGTCCTCCGTCTCCACGTCCTCAGGAGTAGTCGCCGCAGGTTCATCCACATGGAAGGTATGGCCCCTGGGCTGGTCACAGTTTCGGTCGGAACGACGGCGGCCCCCAGGACCGGCGTCCGCGACGGGGTCGGCACCTACAAGCCTGACACGGACATGGCTCCTCATCCATTGGTTCTGGAGATGGCTCCCTTTGGGGAGGAATGTCCAATGGCCACTGCCGTCGATCCGGACGTCACCTCGCCCAAAGTACCGCAGGAGTGCGGGGGGACGTTTTCGGACGGAAGGGGTTGCGTCCCAAGGCATGCACTTCCATTCCCTGTAGCTCCTGCACTCCTCGTTCTGCGCTCTCTCGGGACAATACTATTTGAATGGCCTGTTGGAAAATCAATGTTGGCTCAGCTAACAACTTTCTCTGGGTGGCCGCGTTGTTAATACCGCAAACCAAATGGTCGCGTAACATTTCTGACAAGGTCTCACCACAGTCACAGTACTCCGCAAACCTGCGTAGCCTGGATAGAAAGTCGGCAAGGGATTCTCCTGGGGTCCTCTCAGCGGTATTAAACCGGTAATGTTGGACTCTCGTGGACGGGGTTGGGTTAAAATGCAACCCCACTAAATTCACAAGTTCATCAAACGTTTTGGTGTCCGGCGCAGCTGGGCACGTAAGGTTCCTAATCACCCCAAACGTATGCGGGCCGCAGGCGGTGAGCAATATGACCACCTGGCGCTCGTTTTCGGTGATATTGCTTGCCTGGAAATAGTAACGCATCCGTTGTGCGTACTGGTTCCAGCTTTCCAGCGCAGCATCAAAAACATCCAAACGTCCTCCCACAGGATTGTGGGATTGTCATTAGTCCCCAGCCAATGGTAAGCAGGCAGGTTATAACAGACCATTACTGATTTAACGATCTGTGCTTGTTTATGTGCTTGAAAGTTGATTTGTTTTTATTATGTCTTCATATCCCTCTGCTCAAACATTCAACAAATTTTCTATCTGAACCCCTCCATTGAGTTTTTAATAAATTCATTCATAGACTGTGGGCGCTATTCTCCCCCCCCCCCCCCCCCCCCCCCACGCCGGGTGGGAGAATTGCCGGGACGCCGCGCGAATCGTGCCACGCCGCCCCAACCCCCACACGCGATTCTCCCACCTCCTGGAAACCAGCGGCGCGCGATTCGCACCGGGCCGCTCGGAGAACCGGCGAGCGGCGATTCTCCGGCCAGAATCGGCCGAGCGGCCGCTACGACACAACAGGTTCCCGCCGGCGCCATCCACCCCTGGTCGCTGCCGGCGGGAACTCCTTCACCGGGGTGGACTCCTTCACCGGGGTGGACTCCGATGGGGTCTGGCCCGCAATCGGGGCCCACCGATCGGCGGGCCGGCCTCTTTCCCCCCCCCCCCAGGGCCTACCTCCTTCTGCACGCGGCCCCAGAACACCGGCTCCATGTTGGTGAGGGACCGGCGTGCGTAAGACATTCCCCGCGCATGCGCAGGATTGGGCTGCCCATTTGGCGCCGCGTAAGGGGGCCAGAAAGGTCATGCCCGGGCCCCACCCCTGTGGGGGCCAGACTAGGTCATGCCCGGGCCCTGTTCGCGCCGTCGTGAAACGCGATGGCGTTCACGATGGCACGAACACTTGGCCTCCATATCGGAGAATCGCCCCCTGTGTGTGTAGCTGGCTGGTCCGGCATTGGTGCCCATCCCTAATTGGCCCTGAACCGAGTGCCTTGCTCGGTCTTTTCAGAGGACATTCAAGAGTCAACCACTTTACTGTGGACCTGAGCCACTTGCAGGCCAGATTCCTTCCCTAAAGGACATTCGCCAATCAGATGGGTTTTTACAGTAACCAGCAATGGTTTCATGGTCATCATGAGGTCTTTCGTTCCAGAATTTTTTATTGAATTCAAGTTTCACCATCTGTTGTGGTGGGATTCGAGCCGTGGTCTCCAGAGCCCGACTCTGGGTCTCTGGATTACTAATTCAGCGCCAATACCACAACACCACCGTCGGGATCTTCCAGTCCCACTGATGTCGATGGCCATTCGCATCGCTCGCCGGCCATGCCACGGTGGGGGGGGGGTGGGGGGGGGGGGTTGTCGCCTTCGGCAGCACTACAAGATCCTGCCAGTTGAATTGGGCAGATAATCCTGGCCATACTGGGTGACTTGCTTCCACAATAAAAATGAGTTCTCAGGTGATTGAGGAGTCCAATGCGTGACCTACGGTGTCTGTCAGAGGTGGGTCTGACGGTGGTTAGAGGAGTGGGTGGGTGGGGTGCCCGGGTGGGGTGCCCCTGGTGGCCACGCGCTGCGTTCACCGTTAACACTCAACTTCCGCTTGTTCTCGCCGAAGAACCCTCAGGGTGTTCAGCTCCTTCTCACTTGCTTTTCCTCCACTTCGGGCAGTCCTGGGCCAGGGATTCCCAGGTGTCGGAGAGAATGTTGCACTTTTTCAAGGAGGCTTTGAGGGCGCCCTTGGAGAGTTTCTCTGCCCTCCTGGGCCTTGCTGTGTCGAAGCTCTGAGTAGAGAGTTTATTTCGGGAGTCCCGTGTCAGGCACGCGGGTGATGTGGCCCATCCCGCGGAGCTGCTTCACTGATGTGGATGTTGGCCTTGGCAAGAACACTGATGTTGGCGTCTTTCTCCTGCCAATGGATTTGCAGGATCTTGCGGAGGTTGCGCTGATGACACTTCTCCAGGGTTTTGAGGTGCCTGCTGTACATAGCCTACGTCTCTGAGCCAGATAGGGGGGGGGGGCGGGTATCGCTACTGCTCTGTAGACCATGAGCTTGGTGCCAGGTCTCGGGTCCTGCTGTTCAAACAAACACTCTCTTCCTCAGGCAGCCGAAGACTGTGCTGTCACACTGAAGATGTTGCTGTTTGTCCTTGTTGACAGTCGGCTCCTAAGGTAAACAAAGTGGTCCATGGTATCCAAGGTGGTCAGTGCTGTGTGGAGGAGCAGGTTGCTAGACGACCTTTGCCTTATGGATGTTTAGTGTAAGACCCATGCCCTCTTACCCTGGATAATAGTGTTGATGATGACTTAGAGCCTGGTCTCCCAGGATGCGCAGACGCAAGCATCGTCTGCAAGCTGTAGTTCAATGACAGAGGATGGAATGACCCTAGATCTGGCCTGTAGGTGGTGGAGGTTGAACAGATTCCCATTCCATCTGTAGTTTAGCTCCACTCCAGTGAGGGGCTTGCTGAGGGTGAGATGGAGAATTACAGCAAGGAAGATTGAGAAGGTTGTGATGACTCAGCCTTGCTTGACCCCAATCCGGACATGAATTGGCTTTGTAGTGGATCCATTGGTCAGGATCACGGCCTACATGTCACCGTGGAGCAGGCACAGGATGGTGACAAACTTTTGGGGGCAGCCGAAACGGAGGAAGCCGCGCCATAATGCCTTGTGGTTCACAGTGTCGAAGGCCTTTGTGAGGTCAAAAAAGGCCATGTACAAGGGTTCATGTTCCCTGCATTTCACTTGTGGTTGCCGTGCAGTGAAGATTGTGTCTGCTGTCCCCCTTAGCGAGCAGAATCCGCATTGCGACTGTGAGAGGAGCTCTTCAGCCACGGGGAGATTAAGGAGGACTCCTGCATTGACCTTCCGTGCGGCCAACAGCAGGGAAATTCCTCTGTAGTTACTGCAGTCAAACTTGTCACCTTTCATGATATGTCTCTGAGGTCTCCTGGCACCCTCCTTCCTGATAAGGGAAGTGAGGTCATGTATCCACATCAGTTTTGCTTCTCCACCATGTTTTGGTGCTTTGGCGGAGATTCCACCTGCTCTTGATGCCCCAATGTTCTTTAGCTGTGGGATGTGTTGGATCCTACCTTGTGTTGGGGTTGTGTTGAGATGGTGGGGGGCAGTAGCCTGCTGCAGGATGGATTTGGGGGAACTCATGTTGAAAACAGAGTGTCTGGTAATGAGGTCGTCAAAGTGCTCTTTCCAGCAGGCGTTGATGGCTTCCCTATTCTTGATGAACACCTCTCAGTTCCTGGCCAGCGGTGGGATGGGGCCTTGATGCTTGGGCTGTAGGTGGTCTTGAATGTGCTAAAGAAACCTCGCGCGTCATGGTTGTCAACTAACTGCTGTATCTCCTGCGCTTTCCCCACCCGCCATCTGTCCTTTAGGTCACAGCTTTTATTCAGACCTCTGCAGAGCTGCTTTCTTACTCTTGAGGGGGGAGGGGCGTCGCTGTTTCATGTTCAGACAGCATTGCACTCGCGGTTTATCAGCTCCTGGATCACCTGGTCATTCTCATTAAACCAGGTTGAGTGACCAGGCATCGCTTTGCAGGTGCTGATTATGAAGTCCTTGGGGGCAGACAAGGCACTGTGGATACCCTCCGTCTCTGGGTTAATGGGAGTCGTCAGGTTGACAGTGAGACACTGGCTGAACAGGGCTCTCTTATCAGGGTCTTTGAGTGCCTAAGAGTTGATTTTTCGACAGCATTGTTTCTGCTCCCGTCACTGCTTTGGGGCTAGTGATGACGCTCACAGAGCAGATTAGGCAGTGATCCATCCAGCAGTTGCCGGATCTTGTGATACGCACGTCCTTGCAGTCCCTCACTCAGGTGATGACAGAGTTGAGCAGATGTCAGTGCTTGGAGCAAGGGTGTTACCATGAGCTCTTGTATTGATGGCTCTGATGGAACACATTGTTGATTAGGATACGGTCGTGTTACAGATATTTTGTCAGGAGCAGTTGGTGCTGGACATCCCTACCCCTCGCTGCTGATTACACCGGCCCAGAGGCCGGTGCCCTTTCCAATTCTGGCATTGAGGTTTCCAAGCAGGATCAGCTCGTCACCTGTTGGGACTCAGACCAGGGATTGAGAGAGGCTGGAGTAAAATTCCTCTTTGACTTGACTGTAGTGTCCAGTGTTGGAACATATGCCCCGAAGACTGGTTCTGGGCAAAGATGAGCTGAAGGGTCATGCCGTATGCATTTATCCTGCATGGGGAGTCTCTGAGATGGTCAACTAGTTTGTTTTTAATGGCAAAGCCAACCCCATGGAGGTGGCGACCTTCCACTGGTATACCTTTCCAGAAGGTATAATTGCCACCTTGTTCATTGAGCTGGCCTCAGCGAGGGCAGCGATGTCAATAACAAATGAGTTGAAGGGCTCCAACAGCAGCACACTGTTCCCGTCTGTCACCGTTGGCATTGTCCGTGAGATTCCTAACATTCTAGGTCCTGAACTACATTTTAAGGGTGTGGTAGTCGGTATTAGGGGTATTACGGTACCCAGGTTGACGCTGTAAGACCATTGGTGTGGGAGGTACCTGAGATAGCGATATCATTGGTGAAGCCTGCCTGCTGGTTCCGCCCAGTAAGGCGGAGTATAAGAGCCTGTGTCTCCCCAGCAGCTGCATTCTGTACCTGCGCTGCTGGGGGGAACATCTAGTCCAATAAAGCCTTCAATTGTTTCCAATCTCGCTTCTGGAGTTATTGATCGAACATCAAAGGGTTGGAAGATCCTTCTGCATGAGTTCTTTTTAAAAATAAATTTAGAGTACCCAATTATTATTTTTTTCCCAATTAAGGGGCAATTTAGCGTGGCCAATCCACCTATCCTGCACATCTTTGGGTTGTGGAGGTGAAACCCACGCAGACACGGGGAGAATGTGCAAACTCCACATGGACAGTGACCCAGGGCCGGGATTCGAACACCGGGTCCTCAGCACTGCAGTCCCAGTGCTATCCACTGCGCCACATGCCACCCATTGCATGAGTTCTTTTAATGTGGAATGGACGGACGGACGAGGCCTGGGTCCAGTGGCAAGTGGCTTCAAGGTGATTGGAGACCAATGCCTGCCGTATGGGCCAAGAGCACACAAGCTCACATTCTCCCGCTGTCCTCCTTTCCCCTTCCCACAGGACAACCATAACATGATAGAATTTTTTATCAAGGTGGCAAGTGAAGCAGTTGATTCGGAGACTAGGGTGCTGAACCTTAATAAAGGGAACTATGAAGATATGAGGTGTGAGTTGGCCTTGATAGATTGGGGAGAGTTACTAAAAAGGTTGACAGTGGATAGACAATGGCAAACATTCAAGGAACGCATGGGGGAACTACAGCAACTGTTCATTCCTGTCTGGCAGAAAGGCAAAGGGGGTAAGAGGGCCAATCCATGGCTTACAAAGGAAATTAGAAATAGTATCCGATCCAAGGAAGAAGCATACAGATTGGCTAAGAAAAATAATAGGTCTGAGGATTGGGGGCAGTTAAGAATTCAGCAAAGAATGACGAAGGGATTGATTAAGAAGGGGAAAGTACAGTTCGAAAGGAAGCTTGCAGGGAACATAAAGACTGACACTAAGAGTTTCTATAGATATGTGAAGAGAAAGAGATTGGTAAAGAGAAATGTAGGCCCCCTACAGCCAGAAACAGGGACAAAGAAATGGCTGAGCAATTGAATACATACTTTGGTTCCGTCTTCACAAAAGGACACAAATCAGATACAAGAAATGCTGGAGAATGAAAGATTTAGTGAGAGGAAACAACTGAGGGAGATCAACATTAGTAGAGAAGTGGTGCTGGGAAAATTGATGGGATTGAAGGCGGATAAATCCCGAGGGCCTGAGAATCTGCATCCCAGAGTGCTTAAGGAGGTAGCTCTGGAAATAGTGGATGTATTGGTGGTCATCTTCCGGGATTCTATAGACTTTGCAACTGTCCCTGCAGATTGGAAAGTAGCTCACATCACTCCGATATTCAAAAAGGGAGGTAGAGAGAAAGCAGGAAATTATAGACCAGTAAGCCTAACATCGGTAGTGGGGAAAATGCTTGAATCTTTTATAAAGGACTTTATAGCGGAACATTTAGAAAGCAGTGGCAGGATCAGTCAGAGTCAGCATGGATTTATGAAGGGAAAATCATGCTTGACAAATCTGTTGGAATTCTTTGAAGGGGTAACCAGTACAGTTGACAAGGGGGAGCCAGTCGATGTGGTATATTTGGACTTTCAGAAGGCGTTTGACAAAGTATAAGAGTTTATTGTGCAAAATTAAAGCGCATGGGTTTGGGGCCAATGTATTGAGGTGGATAGAAAACTGGTTGGCAGAGAGGAAACAAAGAGTAGGGATTAATGTTCCTTTTCAAATTGGCAGGCAGCAACTAGTGGGGTACCACAGGGATCGGTACTGGGACCCCAGCTTTTCACAATATATGTTAATAATTTGGATGAGGGAACAAAATGTAACATCTCAAAGTTTCCAGATGATACTAAGTTAGGTGGGAGGGTGAATTGTGACGAGGATGCAGGGATCCTACAGCATGATCTGGACAGGTTGGGCGAGTGGGCAAACCAATGGCAGATGCAGTATAATTTGGATAAGTGTGAGGTTATTCATTTTGGAAGCAAAAACAGGAAGGCAGATTACTACCTGAATGGTTGTAAATTGGGAGAGGGGAGTGTGCAGCGGGACCTGGGTGTCCTTGTGCACCATTCGCTGAAGGTAAGCATGCAGGTGCAGCAGGCAGTAAAGAAGGCTAATGGTGTGTTGGCCTTCATTGTGAGAGGTTTTGAGTATAGAAGCAGGGATGTGTTCCTGCAATTGTACAGGGCCTTGGTGAGGTCACACCTGGAGTATTGTGTGCAGTTTTGGTCTCCTTCTCTGAGGAAGGATGTTCTTGCTCTCGAGGGAGTGCAGCGAACGTTTACCAGACTGATTCCAGGGATGGCCGGACTGTCATATGAGGAGAGATTGACTAGGTTGGGATTGTTCTCGCTGGAGTTCAGAAGAATGAGGGGAGATCTCATAGAGACTTATAAAATTCTAACAGGACTAGACAGGGTAGATGCAGGGAAGATGTTACCATTGATGGGTGTGTCCAGAATCAGGGGTCACAGTCTGAGGATTCAGGGTAAACCATTTCGCACAGCTATAAGGAGACATTTCTTCACACAAAGAGTGGTGAGCCTGTGGAATTTATTACCACAGGAAGTAGTTGATGCTAAAACTTTGAATATATTCAAGAGGCAACTAGATATAGCACTCGGGGGGAATGGGATCAAAGGCTATGGGGAGAAAGCAGGATTAGGCTATTGAGTTGGATGATCAGCCATGATTGTGATGAATGGCGGAGCAGGCTCGAAGGGTCAAAAAGCCTCCTGCTCCTATCTTCTATGTATCTATGTACCTCTCTCCCAGGGATTCACAAAGTGGCCTCGTGAGGGCCGCACTGGCCAATGGGTCCATGCTGCTCCTCTCGCACTCCCTCACTAATTTGATGTCTGTGCAATATTTTTAAAGAATGTTTTAAAAAGCGTGTCTTCAAATTTGATCTTGGGGACTGGAAGCCAGAAGGCTCGATGGAAGTTTTGACTGTTGCCTTGTCTCTCGCAGGCCGCGTACCTCCAGATGTCTGGAGTCAACACTGCCGTGTTAGAGAAGCGTCATGTGATTGGTGGGGCCGCTGTCACGGAGGAACTCATTCCAGGTAGGAGCAGATCCAACCAGGCCAGGTACAAGAGGTTCCTAGGGTTTCAGTAAGAATACCTGTTGAGCCTTGCAGGCTGCGCTCCAGCCGAGAAAACATTGAGCCAAGGCTTCTCTGCTCCCAGACCTCTGCCATCTAGATGGACAAGGGAAGCAGGTACACAGGGACACCACCATCTGAATGGGTCCGTGGCCACGCATGCACACGGCGCCGACCTGCAGCGGTCGCACCGTACAACATGGCACCGGTCGTGCGCGGACCCAACATGCCAGGTAGTGCCCCCCCTGGACATCCGCTGGCCACCCCCCTGGAAACCCCCCACCAGTCCCCACAGCCCTCGCCGAAGCCCCCCCCCCCCCCGGCCAGGAGAACGGCTCCCGCCCGTCTGTGGCCGCAGCTGCCATGCCAGGTTCCTGACCGCTGACACCACACGTCCCCTGGGCTGTCGGGAACTCAGCCCATTGGGGGCGGAGCATCGGGGGAGGGCCTTCAGGTGACGTCCTGAGGACTTCCCACAGGCGTACGGCACGCTGCTCAATGACAGCGTTTAGGAGGGGCGGAGCGTGCGAAAACAGGCACGCCCTCGATTCCATCAGAAAAAGGGAATGGAGAATCCCGCCCAGTACCTCTGACAGTGCAGCACTCCCTCGCCACTGCATTGGAGTGTCAGTCTTGAGTTGTGTGCTTAAGCCCTGGAGTGGGACTTGTACCTACAATCTTCTGGCTCCGAGGCGAGAGGGCTAGCCACTGAGCTATGCCTGACACACTGAAGGTGGCTTACCACTGGCTTCTTGAGGGCAATTGGGGGGTGGGTAATAAATGCTGGTCTTGCCAATGTTGCCCATCTCCCGCGAGAAGAAGCATTTCAGTCAGCAGAAGCATTTATTCATCGTAGTTACGGTGTTGGTTTATGTGATACCAGACCTGCCAACTCTCGCAAATTCATTGGGCGAGAAACCTTTTCTGAACCTTGCTCAAGATCTCACACTGAGACTTTCAAGTCTTGTGATTGCTTTTTTCCAAACACTACGGTGTTAAGGACTAAAGCAGGTGTTAATAGTAGCATAAAGATCAGAAAGCAGAACAAATAATAGCAAAACAAGTGTCAACACCTCTGAAAGCAAAACCTAAGAAAAAGTTAGACACTGTTCTTGTCTGGAGAAAGGATTTGGAGATGAAAATATATAATTGCCATTAATATTTGGCAGGAAATGACAAGAGTATATGTTTTTCTTTTGGACAGTTCTGTGACTGTTTTGATATTTTTCCATTTTAGTTTATATTTGAAAAATGAGTGAGCAGCTCAACATTTATGTACCGAATCTCTCAATTTTTAAGAGTTAATGTTTTGATTTGTGAGATGGTGGGGTTGACATTGCCACATCTCCCTGCATCGGATACTGTGTCTGTTACCATCTATCCAAGCCCCTTCCAGCTGCCAAATGCTCATGGCGAAATTGGCAAGTTGAGGCCTCACAGTTTTATAATTGGTGGAAATTGATGGGATATCTCATTGTTCTGTTTATCCTCCGCATCCCTCCTAGACTCGCTTCTGACCGCACGCTCCCCTCAGGGACTTGCTTCATGTATTCATCCTTACCACTGAACACTGGGAGATTCCTGAATGCAGAATGTGGTACCTCCCTCCCGGGGGCTCTTTGCTTCCTGCCCAATTGAGACACAAAATGGTTTTGCTCTTTCCCTTTTCTCGCCTTCAGTCCATCTCCCGACAGAAGTCCTCCAGGACATTTGCTAAGTGACCATTTTACACGTGTGGGACTAGTCAGCGATCACTGGCAGGTGATTCAGTTGCCAAGCCTGATGTCTGCAGGCTGGGGATGGGATTGAAAAATGAGCCAATGCCACTGAGTCAAGATCAGGGTTTCGGATTGCCCAGTGTTTTCTGTTTAATACTCTCCTGCAGGGCAAAATGGAATGATGTCACTAATTATCCTTCAACCAGATCACTAAAACTGGTTATTATCACATTGCTGTTTGTAGGAACTTATGCTTAAATTAATTGTTGTGTTTTCTATTTAACCGCATTGACCGCACTTTAGCAATTCCTTATTGACCGTGAAACAATTTGGGACCCCCTGAAGTTTAAAAGGCGCTATATAAATGCAGCTTCATTCTTTCCATGACGTCCACAATTGCAGATTGAAATAAAAGCAGAATATTGCGAATGCTAGATAAAACACCAGGCCCATCAGCAGCAAAGAGAGAAATGGAGTTAACGTTTTGACTCAACATTGTGTTCGCCAACCTCAGACCATGAACCCTCTCCTCCATCTCGACTCCTTTTTTAAATCCAGTTTTTTCTCCCAACTCCCTCCCCTCCCCAGCCCCACCCCCACCCTCGAACCATCCCCACCGATGCTGCCAGACCGGCTGTGTTTTTTTCCCCAGCATTTTCCTCTTTCCGTATGTAATTGCACGCATGTCCATCAGAGGGAGCTCTTCGTAGCCAGGTCAGCGCACAGGAATCCTGGGAGCTGAGGTCCAGAATTGTAGCAGATAGCTTTTAACAACTGACCTAGTTTGGGGAAATGTGATTAAGTAACAGACAAGTCAGACTGGTAAAGTAATAAGTTCCAAAAGTCCAGCTACTTGCTGATGGAATGGATCTCCCAAAGCGCTGTTCATCCAATGAATTGATCCCGCTGAATATGGGCGTGGAATTGAAGGCAAATTATTGACCCTATTGGGAAATTTGCTGAGTGGCAGGATCCAGAAAGTAGGGGACATGGGCTGGAGGTGTTCCACAGAAATTGTGCTAGAAACTCATTAACGACTTGATGGGGCAGAAAATATGTTAGCCATTTATTGCAAGAGCGTTTGGAATTGACAGTAATAAGTCCTGTCGCAATTATACAGGACTTGCTGAGGTCACACCTGGACAACTGTGTCCAGTTTTGGTCTCAAGCTGAGGAGCTTGGCTGTTTAGGACTTACTGACTGGCAGATCAGGTTCGAGGGGCCCGTAAGGGCTACGCCTGCTTCTATTTGTTATGGTCCTAACTATATATGATCAGCTTTGCCCCCATATCCTTGGGTTAAGAAAGATCTATCAATCTCAGATTTAAAATTAACAATCGCCATTAAATGTAAATACGACAAAGATATTTGGCGGGATGCACCCTCCAAACGGGGGCCTGGCATGGCCAGTAAATGCCTGGAGATCTGAATCCCGGCCATTGTTCGCGGGATCACTATTTGACAAATCACTACCGAGGCCCTGGGATCTAATCCCTTTGCCTCAAAGACCCTAGATGAGCGGCGTTCAATACTGGTCCCCACAAATGGAACGGCACTTGGGGGGGGGGGGGGGGTCCCAAGGGATTGGAGGCCCCCAGGTGGTTGCCCTCGGGGCAGGGTAGCATCTGGCAGTGCCACCTGGGTGCCAGGCTGGTACTTTGCCCGTGCTGGGGATCGGGCCCTGTCCGTCTGAGGTGGGGCGTGGGGTGCCCCCGATGACTCCCTTGTATGTGAGTTTGGGCTTTTGGGGGGCTGTCGGGGGATGGGGGAGGGGGTCGAGAGATCGGGATGGCATTTAAAAACCCCGATCTTCTCCTGTACTGAGGAGTTCTGGTTCGCGGAGCTCCTCAATGTAGGAAACGGGACTATGCGTGGCCCCGGCCGGGTGTCCCCGCTGAGGCCAGATTGCTACAAAGTCCCGTTACGTAGCGCGGTCTTTCTCGGTGCTGTGAGTGCCAGGAAACACCTGGCTAAACGCACTCGGCACGGGACCCTGCAGCAATTCGGTTAGATCGCACCCATTGTGTCATCTGCTCTTTGAGGGCCAATTTTGTGCAGCCGAGGTCTGGAGTTTGGGTATGTTATTTTGAAGGATTAGGTATTTTTAAGTTCACTGATATTTAACTACAGGAACCATTTTGTTCAGGTTAGGTGGGGCATGTAGTGCTCCACCCACGTAGCCTGAATTGAGAGCCCCTTTACAAATCTATGCACTGCTTGTCTGTCTGATGCCGTGTCTTTTCATGCTGCAGGTTTTAAATTTTCACGAGCCTCTTATGTGCTCAGTTTGCTAAGACCTCAGATCTGCAAAGAGTTGGAGCTGAAGGTGAGGCAACTTTCACTTTAAAACTATAATTTAAATTAATATAAATGTTTTATAGTTCCTCAATGGGGAAAGGCATAATCTGGAGCAGTTGTACAGACCCCAATCAGTTGCTAATCTGTGTCGAGTCAGTTGATCGCAGCCAAAGTCCACACAGTTGAGGCACGAGAATTAGCATTTTGGTCCTGGCACCCCTGAGATGGTTGAGCGCTTGAAACGGCAGATTGACCAAGTGCTGGAAAATGAGGTTAGAATAGATAGATATTTGGTGGCCGGCGTGGAACGACGGGCTGAATGGCCTCTTTTGATGCTGTAAAACTCTATGACTCTGTGGGCAGCACGGTAGTATTGTGGATAGCACAATTGCTTCACAGCTCCAGGATCCCAGGTTCGATTCCGGCTTGGGTCACTGTCTGTGCGGAGTCTGCACATCCTCCCCGCGTGTGCGTGGGCTTCCTCCGGGTGCTCCGGTTTCCTCCCACAGTCCAAAGATGTGCAGGTTAGGTGGATTGGCCATGATAAATTGCCCTTAGTGTCCAAAATTGCCCTTAGTGTTGGGTGGGGTTACTGGGTTATGGGGATAGGGTCGAAGTATTGACCTTGGGTAGGGTGCTCTTTCCAAGAGCCGGTGCAGACTCAATGGGCCGAATGGCCTACTTCTGCACTGTAAATTCTATGATATCTATGACTCTATCTCTATATGAAGGGACTAGCTGGGGCTGCCTCCACTGATGCTGAACCCCTGCTTCAAGGCGATATCGGGTCGAGGACAAGACCAGGTTGTGCTGTGATTCTCCCCACAGTCAAATAGCATGTTGCTGCCACGCGGGAAGAATTATTTGGCCTTCGTGATGCCGGTGTCCGCACGCCTGGCGAGTGGGAGGGAAGGGAGAAAATAAATAGCGATGTTCAGTCATATTTACCTCCATAGGGAGCGAGGAACAGAATGCGGCAGGAATCAACACAGATCAGGACGATATTCCACACTTGCCATGGAAAAGTGAACGTTTTCCGGTTTGCTCCCATAGTCCAAAGATGTGCAGATTAAGTGGATTGGCCATGATAAATTGTCCCTTCGTGTCCAGGGATGTGCAGCTTAGGTTATGGGGTTATGGGAATAGGAGGGAAGTGGGTATGGGTAGAGTGATGATTTGAAGGGCCGGTGCAGACTCGATGGGCCGATTGGCCTCCTTCCGCACTGTTGGTATTCTATGATTTCTGGAGAGAAGAGGATGTCATCCAGCAAATTAACACTGTGGGGCGTGAGGGACACTGAACAGTTGCGAATCATTGGAATTCCCTACCTCAGAGGTGCATGCATGTGAATTGGGAATAGAAGAAGGCCACTCGGCCCCTCGAGCCTGCTCCGCCATCCAATAAGATCATGATTGATGGGATCGTACCTCCAATCCCACATCCTTGCGTACCCCGATAACCTTTCACCGCCTTGTTCATTGAATCACAGAATCATAGAATCCCTACAGTGCAGAAGGAGGCCATTCAGCCCGTCAAGTCTTCACCGACCCTCTGAGAGAGCACCCACATAGGCTCTCCCTCCCCCCCCCCCCTACTATCCCTGTATCCCCACCTAACCTACACATTTTTGGACATGAAGGGGCAATTTAGCATGGCCAATCCACCGAACCTGCACATCTTTGGACTGTGGGAGGAAGCCGGAGCACCCGGAGGAAATCCACTCGGACACGGGAGAATGTGAAAACTCCGCACAGACAGTGACCGAGACTGGAATTGAACCTGGGTCCCTGGTGCTGTGAGACAGCAGTGCTAACCACTGTGCCGCCCTGTTAATCAATAATCTACCTAGCTCTGTCTTAAAAATAGTCAAAGACTCTGCTTCCACTGCCCTTTGAGGAACAGAACTCCAGAGACTCGCCGCCCTCTGAGACACATGATTTCTCCTCATTTCCATTTTAAATGAGTGACCTCTTATTTTTAAACAGTGACCCCCCCAGTTCTAGATTCTCCCACGAGGGGAAGCACCCTCAGGGATCGCAAATGTCCAGTTGTTGCATATATTCAAGACTGAGATCGATAGATGTTTGGGCACAAAGTGATGTGCGGAGGAGTGGATAGGCAGGTGGAATTGAAGTAGACAATCAGCCATGTTCTTAAATCAATGGTGGAGTAGGCTCGAGAAGTTGTATAGTTATAGAATCAGTCATAGAGTTTTATGTGGTGATATGCATCACTGTAAGTACACAAGGGGTTAATGTAAATACACATAGACTGGCTAAACTATAGAGGGAGCACCAGAGACATGACACACACACATTCAACCAATAGGTCAGTAAGATAGGACACGACCAATGGGCATTAACGATACACATAGAGGTGACACTACCACAGGAGGGCATTACACCAACCCATATAAAAGGCCATAGCGCACATGCTCAGTCTCTTTCCAGTGGAGACACTCGGTGAGTACAGACACAGGGTTGATTGAACATCACACCCACCACGTGGATTGTAGCAGACTGGTTCGTCAGTCTGAGCAGCTATAGAAGGATTAACAGTAGAGTCGAATCCAAGGAGGAGAATCGTTAACAGTTTAATAAATGTGTTCAAGCTATCTCCAAGTCTGACCCTTCCTTTGTCAGAGTGCACAGGAAGCAGCTTATGCTACGTCAAGAGCATAACAAAACATTTTACAGAACAGCAAGAAGGCCCCTCAGCCCATTGTGACTGTGCCAAGCATCAAGCTCCAATCTATTCTAATCCCATTTCCCAGCACTTGGTCCGTAGCCTTGTCTGCTTTGATGTTTCAAGTGCACATCTAATTGCTCCTTTAATGTTGTGAGGTTCCCGCCTCCTTCACCCTTTCAGGCAGCGAGTCCCAGATTCCCACCACCCTCTGCTTGAAAAAGGTTCCCCCAAATCCTCTCTCAACTTCCTGCCCCCTCCCTTAAATCGATGCCTCCTGGTTCTTGACCCCTTCTACTAAGGGGAAAGCTTTGTTCCTATCCACTCCTATCTACGGCCCTCATAGTTTTGTACACCTCAGTCAGGTCCTCCCTCAGCCTCCTCCGCTCCAAGGAAAACAACCCCAGCCTAACCAGTCCCTCTTCATTGCTGAAACGCTCCAGCCCAGGCTGCATCCTGGTGAATCTCCTCTGCACCCTCTGTACACTAGAACGAGGAGCAGGAGGAGGCCACCTGGCCCCTCGAGCCTGCTCCGCCATTCAATAAATTGTGACTGATCTTTTTGTGGACTCAGCTCCACTTACCCGCCCAAAACAAAATAATGTCAAAATCCTGTTGGTACGTCTACGCATCAAATGGGTCACTCCCAAACTCAAGCTGTACCCTCAATGTGGGGGCAGAGTGAATGCTAAGCGCCCACTTCAAACAGAGGATGGGGGGGTGAAGGAGCTAGAGATGCTCTCACCCGCACGCTATGCCCAGCGGGATGGCGACCAGGTTGTTTTCTATATGTACAGATCCAAAACAGAATAAGAAATAGGGGCTGGTGTCCTATACAGAGGACCCGAGGGACCTTGGGATGCCTGTCCTAGGATCCCTAAGGACAGCAGGGCAGGTAGATACGCTGGGTAAGAAGGCCAGTGCCTGAGTCCTGTACCTATCCTCTGGACCCCACACATTTTTACCGATGATATGTCTATTGCATTCTATCAGTGCTGGAATCCTGACAGGTAGTGCCCAGCAAAAACCCGACACCATTTCTGTTTTACAAAGCACACTTTAAAAACCTTTTGTGGTCTGCCATTTTAGGGATGCAAAAAGCTAGGGCAGCAGATACGTGGGAACGCCGCTGCCGGAAGATCCCCTCCAAGCCACTCATCATTCCTGACTTGGAAATATATCGGCCATTCCTTCACTGTCGCTGGGTCACGTTGGAGACTGCAGCGGTTCAAGAAGGCATCTTACTCCCACGTGCTCAAGGGAAATAAGCCATGGCAAATTCTGGCCCAACCAGTGATACCCATTTCCCTTGACTGAATAAAAAAAGGAGAGATTGTGGCCCATTGAATCTATTTTGCTGCCATTTCAGCAGGTGCCTGGTGGGCCCCTTGTTTCTTCAAGTCCTTGTGCAAATTTGAACAGGTTCAAATTAGCCTCTGTAACCGAAGCTGCTCCAATAATCTCTCAGTAATATTTCCTGACAAGCCATCTGCATCTCTATCAGTAATTGCCAGCTTAGTAATAAAAGAACAAAGAGATGTACAGCACAGGAACAGGCCCTTCGGCCCTCCAAGCCTGCGCCAACCATTCTGCCCGTCTAACCTAAAACCTTCTACACTTCCAGGGCGCGTATCCCTCTATTCCCATCCTCTTCATGTATTTGTCAAGACGTCCCTTCAACGTCACTATCGTCCCTGCTTCCACCACCTCCTCCGACAGTAAGTTTGAGGCACCCACCACCCTCTGTGTAAAAAACTTCCCTAGTACATCTCCTCTAAACTTTGCCCCTCGCACCTTAAACCTATGTCCCCGAGTAATTGACTCTTCCACCCTGGGGAAAAGCTTCTGACTATCCACTCTGTCCATGCCCCTCATAAGTTTGTAGACCTCTATCAGATCGCCCCTCAACCTCCGTCGTTCCAGTGAGAACAAACTGAGTTTATCCAACCTCTCCTCATAGCTAATGCCTTCCATACCAGGCAAAATCCTGGTAAATCTCTTCTGCACCCTCTCCAAAGTCTCCATATCCTGCTGGTAGTGTGACATCCAGAATTGAACACTATACTCCAAGTGCGGCCTAATTAAGCTCCTGTACAGCTGCAGCATGACTTGCCAATTTTTATACTCAGTGCCCCTGCCGATGAAGGCAAGCCTGCTGCATGCCTTCGTGACTACCTTCTCCACCTGTGTTGCCCCTTTCAGTGACATGTGTACCTGTACACCCAGATCCTTCTGCCTGTCAAAACTCTTAAGAGTTCTGCCGTTTACTGTATATTTCCCACCTGTATTAGACCTTCCAAAATGCATTACCATTCATTGTATTAAGTTCCTCAGTCATGTTTCTTTAGTCCTTAAAGCCCACCTCTTTCATCAAGATTTTAGTCACCTTTCCTTATCGCAATTAGTGTCAAATTGGGGGAAGGTGGTGGCGTTGTGGTATTGTCACTATACTAGAAACCCAGACACCCAGGGTAATATCCTGGGAACCCGGGTTCGAATCCCACCAGGGCAGGTGGCAAAATTTGAATTCAATAAAAAATCTGGAATTAAAAGTCCAATGATGACCCTGAAACCAGTGTCGAATGGTACCATCTGGTTCAGTAAGGTCCTTTAGGGAAGGAAATCTGTCATCCTTACCTGGCCTGGCCTACATGTGATTCCAGACCCACAGCAATGTGATTGACTCTTAAAATGCCATTCAGTTCGAGAGCAGTTAGGGACAGGCAACATATCGCCTTTCTTGCGATGCCCAAGAACGAATAAAAAAATAATAATTTTGTCTGATAACGCTCCGGTGAAGTGGATTATGGTGGACAACTACAGCAAAGGTGCTATGTAAATGCAAGTTGTTGTAAATATTGAACTGAAAAACGTATGTAATATGTTGGCTGTTCCTGCATCCTCACCACCCTGCGCTCCTTTTCCCAAAGCCTGTCGTCCTATACGCATTTTCTTTTGCATTTGTTTCACAGAATGGGACAATTTGGCCCATTGCATCTGTGCAAACTCTTTTAAAGAGCTATCCATTCCCCCTTTACTGTTTCTCCTTAGTCTGCAAATGCTTCTGTTTCAAGCATTAATCCAATTCCTTCTTGAAAGTTACGGTCAAATCTGTATCCACCACCTATTCCCAACCCTAACTTCACTATGTTGAAGGCGGGAGAGTCTCCAAGGGCCCACCAGGCCCTGTGGGCCTATAGCACCATTACTCTTCCCTTTCCATACCCTAACCGTATCACTATATTCTTCACTTATCCCCCCGCTTCAAAAAATCCCACAATAATGTCTTCATTAAACTTGTTGATTTGGGCCATTAATTTATTGTTTATATTATTTTCCTGTGACAGAAACACGGACTGAAGATATACCTGCGAAACTCATCTTCCTTCACACCCATGTTGGAAGATGGGGTTGGAGGGAAACCGCCTCGGTCCCTCCTTTTGGGCAATAACATGGAAGAAACCCAAAAACAAATTGCGCAGTTCTCGGTGAAAGATGCACAGGTAACTGAAAATGACGGGAGTTTGACTTTACCTTTACCGTCACCGTTTTTTTCACCTCTTCTTTACCATTTACAAGTCATTCCTCCATCAGAAACGCTCCAGAGGGTTGTCAACCCCTTTAGAATTGTCCTGGAGTTTCCAAGAATTGGAATATGGGGTGGGATTCTCCGGCCTCCCAAAGAGAATACCCATGTGCTGCCGGTGGGTCATCACAGAATTCCTACAGTGCAGAAGGAGGCCATTCGGCCCATCTGGTCTGCACCGACCCTTTGAAAGAGCACCCTACCCAGGCCCACTGCCCCACCCTATTCCCCTCACACCAGCTAACCTGCGCATCCATGGACACTAAGGGGCAATTTATCACGGCCAATCCACCTAACCTGCACATTTCTGGACTGTGGGAGGAAACCGGAGCAGCCGGAGGAAACCCACGCACACACGGGGAGAAAGTGCAAACTCCGCACAGACAGTCACCTGAGGCCAGAATCGAACCCGGGTCCCTGGAGCGGTGAGGCAGCAGTGCTAACCACTGTGCCACCCACGCCGCCCCATCCCTCAACCAACAACTGAAATATATGATATGGTCATGATCACGTTGCTGTTTGTGGGAGCTTGCTGTGCTCAAAATGGCTGCCATGTGTCTTGCGCTAAAAACGTATTTAGTTGAGACCATGAAAGATGCTTTATCAGTAAAAATGTGTCCTTTCTTTTGAACTACGAAGTCCCCCCACACTCGTCTTTTATTTCCTCAACCTCTTGAAATGAAATGAAATGAAAATCGCTTATTGTCACAAGTAGGCTTCAAATGAAGTTACTGTGAAAAGCCCCTAGCCGCCACATTCCGGCACCTGTTCGGGGAGGTTGGTGCCGGAATCGAATCTGCCTGCCTTGGTCTTCCTATAGCCAGTGGTCATCTGGGCAGCTGAGAATGAGATGGCCAAATGCATTTTTGGACACAATGGCTCCTGCGCTGTGTGGTCATGAAGAAGAATGCTGGAGGATGTCTTATGCAGGACAGTAGGCCAGGGTTGAGTAGTGGACATATGAAGATGGGCAGATGCCATGGATTCAGTTTGATAATCCTCAGGGCGCAAGGAGAGTGTTTATGCACAGTTTCTCCACAGGAGGTTCAATGCTGTCGAAATGATCTGAATGGCCTTTGTTCCGCACTTTCTGTAATCCAAGTGTGATTGTGCTTTACTTGCCAGGCCTACGCTGAGTATGAGGCCTTCATCAATCGCATGGCCACGGCTGTTGACCCTCTTCTGGATGCAGTACCTGTGGATATTCCATCACTAACCAGTAGCTCCCTGAGGGAGAGGATACGATCGTTACGTACTGTGAAACCGCTCTTACAGACAGGTAAACGTGAAAAGCTGCATTTGCACAGCACCCTTTGCAGCCTTGAGGGAACCCAAGATGCTTTGCGGCTGGTGGATTACTTTTTGAAGTGTAATCACTCCTCACACCAGTGACAGGACCAAACAGTTAAGCTGCTTTTGGTCTTGGTTTGAGCGCGAAAGCAGAAGAAATCACAATTCTGAACATTAATTTTTGTGATCTCGACCACAGAAGAGATGCGGCTACAAAAGATGGCCGCCACCTCCATTTCATGACACTCGCTCAGGTAGGGCCCTCAGGAGAGGGCTGGAACCCCAAGAGACCTTGCCCCATGACGAAATCCTTCTCACATGGTTAACACAATGTCAGGACTTGAGTTACCAACACAACAAAGGCTCATTCGATTGATTCCTGGGTTGAAAGGATAATACTATGAGGAACGATCGAGCAGAACGGGCCTTCACTCTCTGGAGTTTAGAAGGATGAGAGAAGACCTCATTGAAACATTAAGGTTTCAGAGTGGTCTTGACAGAGTGGGTCCTGAGAGGCTTTTTTCCCCCAGAGGGCTGTGAATGCTCAGTCACTGAGTATATTCAAGGCTGAGATCGACAGAACGCTCGGGGAATCGAGGGATCTGGATTCTGGGCAAGCTAGTAGAGTTGATGTTGAAGATCAGTCATGATCTTAGTGTATGCAGTGAGGTGGGCTCAAGGGGCCAAATAGCCAACTCCTGGTTCCCATGTTGATATACAATTATTGATTTCACTTCTTATTCTCACAGGTTTTAAGCTGGGGAAATACATCCCACAGTTCTACGAATTACTGACCGCCCCGATATCAAAAGTGAGTTAACATTCTCTCCTGAAATTGCTGCTTCGAGGCTACACCACGTACTGAGCCTGGGGTTCTTTTCCCCACTGCCCCCCATTCTGTGCTGGGGGAGAAAGACTCACATGGCTGTTTGGACAAGGGACAAGAAGAGATGATAGTGGCCGACCTTAACGTGGGCCCCACCATCCTGCCTCACCATGGACAGTGATCAGGGAAAGGGCTGCTCCTCTCACGAAGCAAACTGCACAGATGGGTTCTTGACTCTGAGCAAAGGGATAACCTGCCCTGCTCACCCGCAATCATCATCTCTGAGAGCATTAGCTGTTGGGAAGTAGGGAGGAGGTAGAGCAGGAGGGTACCTTGGTAAAAAGATTTTACCAAATCAAATTAAAATGTTATTTTTGGGGGCCGTTGATGCACGCTAGCCCCTGCAGCACCCACCAGTCACGGAAGGCCTCAAGCCTGTCAGTGGACACTGCGTTTCCCACTCCAAGACCATCTGGCCATGAACGTAGCTGTGGAAGAGAGATCATAGATCATAGAATTTACAGTGCAGAAGGAGCCCATTCGGCCCATCGAGTCTGCACCGGCTCTTGGAACGAGCACCCTACCCAAGGTATACACCTCCACCCTATCCCCATAACCCAGCAACCCCACCCAAACACTAAGGGCAGTTTTGGACACTAAGGGCAATTTATCATGGCCAATCCACCTAACCCGCACATCTTTGGACTGTGGAAGGAAACCGGAGCACCCGGAGGAAACCCACGCACACACGGGGAGGATGTGTCGACTCCACACAGACAGTGACCCAAGCCGGAATCGAACCTGGGACCCTGGAGCTGTGAAGCAATTGTGCTAACCACCATGCTATCATGCTGCCCTTATGGCAGCATCTGTAGGGAGAGAAAAGAGCTAACATAGGGAAAGAAAAGACCCCCCTCCCATCAGAGACCTCCATCAGTCACCCCTGCCTGAAAGCTGAAGAGCAGTCCAGGCAGTAGGGTGAAAAATCGCTGCATTTTCACTTACCCTTCCCTAACATCTGCAGCCTGAGACATAAGTGGTTAAAGCAGCAGCTGTTACAAGTATCAGAGGTTTCCTCCAAGGCCAAGTACATTTCAAAGGGCTTCAAATCCCTTGACAGCCTTTGAAATGCTAATTTTCCATTCACTATCACGCAGCGATACATTGCATTAGCCAGTGATTGACAGTTTTATTACTCCAAAGACAGGCCCTTGGTGGAGTTTGTTGATCTATTTTTCCCTTCATGCTTGAATGCATTTCAAGTACCTTGCTTTGATGCTAACCACAATGTTTATAAACACTCTTGCTATGATTGAGAGTTCCTCACTATATTAAATGCAGCTAAGTGCTTTTACCCTCTTTCACAGCAGAAACCACTTCTGGGGGTCTCTATTGGGGTCTCTGATGGAGGGGTCTGATGGGGGTCTCTAATAGAGGCATCTGATCTGGGGTGTCAGTAAGGGGTAGTGTTGGGCGGAGTGGCGGGATTTACTTTGTGGTGGGGGGAGGGGGCCTCCCGATGGACTTTGGGAGTCACCTCAGTTATGCACTGAACTCCTTGACCCACCTCTGCGTCAGGGCCGCACTTGGGAAAACTTGCACCAAATCTCCGCCGGGAGAATTTTGCGCTGTGGGGGTCAGGGGTTAGGTGGGGAAGTTTGGAGACTCGGGCTTTCAGCTCCTTAATCACATTGAAATGGATGCAAACCACTGATTTTCATCTTCCCACCGGCACGGGGCATGTATCTCGCTGCCACCGGCAACAGGAGACTGGAGGGGTGCCAATCCCGTGTTCAGCTGGCGCTCCATTCTTCGCCCCTGACCGACCCCCCCATGCCCCAGGCCTCCCACCAGAGACCCCCACCAGAGACCCCCTTCAGAGCTTTCTGCTGTGAAAAAGAGGAAATGAAAGCACTTAGCTGCTTTTGATGCAGCGAGGAGAATCCACTCCGTTGTTAACAATCCACTCCAATTTTAAAATTCCTCCTGTGTGAATCAGCACCTTTGGGAAGTGGGATGGAAGAAAGTAACAAAGTCCGTCAGTGTTAAATGTCTCACAGGAAATTAATGTCAGAAGAGTCCGTTCCCGGCTTAACTAATGATATTTGTGCTTTGCCAACTCATGGTCCATGTTTCATTTTTGGCAGATTCTAAATCACTGGTTTGAATCGGAACCGCTGAAGGCCACTCTCGCCACGGACGGAGTTATCGGTGCAATGATAAGCCCACAAGCTGCAGGGAGCGGGTAGGAGACCTTTGCTTATTTGTTGCAAATGATTTTGACTTAAATCCGCGCATCGAACAATTCAAACTGAGAACAGGAGGAAGCTTCTGACCGCTTCTGCCATTCAATTAGATCATCGCTTTCTGTATCAGAACGCCGTTATCTAACTTGCTCCAAATCCTTTGATTCTCTTACCTAACAAAAACATATTTTAATCCATTCAGTCTTTTAATTTCAATTAACCCACTAGCGCCCATATCCCTAAACATCTTGCACAGTTGTCACGTCAGATTCACAAACCTTGCTTCCTGGTGGCATAATATTCAGTCTCAGCACCAAGCGCAGGCCCCCCTCCAAGCCACACATCACCCTGACTTTAAATATATCGCCGTTCCTTCACTGGCGCTGGGTCAAAGTCTGCAACTCCCTCCCTAACTGCACCGTAGGCGTACCTACATTACATGTACTGCAGCGGTTCAAGAAGGCAGCTCACCACCACCTTCTCGAGGGGGCAATTAGGGATGGGAAATAAATGTTGGCCTAGCCAGGGGCACTCGCATTCCAGGAACAAATACGAAAAAAACACTTTGTTACAATATTTTAATTGTAAATTGCTACGTCAACATTTTCTATCCTGTGTTAGGATGTCAACTGTCACGATGCAGATGCAGGTGCTAGCCATTAGGTGGCAGAATGTGTCAGGATTCTGAAGGCTCTCCCAGCTACATAGATGTAAATATAGAATAAAATGATATTTGTCAAATTGAGCACCAATTAACGAGTTGTATGTTAAGAAGTCCATGAACTGTTCTCTTCTCTCTTGTTCATTTTAGGTATGTGCTGCTTCATCATGTGATGGGGGAGCTGGAGGGGATTAAGGGGGCTTGGGGTTATGTGGAAGGTGGAATGGGTGCACTTTGCCAAACTATTGCCAGTGCAGCCGCAGACCATGGAGCCTCTATCTTTACAGAAAAGGTGAGTGTTCCAACTACTGGTCGGACTGTTTCATTTCCATTTCCTTTATGTTGCCGAGAGGTTTTGACAGGGTAAAGCAGGAGAAACTGTTTCCACTGGCAGGAGAGTCTTTAACCAAAGGATACAGATTTAGGTTATTCATCAAGGCCCTGCCTTCTCAACCTTGCCCCTCGTCTGAGGTGTGGTGATCCTCAGGTTAAATCACCACCAATCAGCTCTCCCCCTCAAAGGGGAAAGCAGCCTATGGTTATCTGGGAGTATGGTGACTTAACCTTTACAGATTTAGGATAATTGGTAACAGACTTAAGGTGATGCCGAGGAGATTTTTTTTTAACGCATGTACTTGTAAATTTAAACACAATTACTCTTTTATTAATAACAAGAATTGTAATGAAATATGCAGCAAATACAACTGGTTAACTGTTACCTAATTCCTAATTCCCCGCTTTAATTTGCCCCCCCCCCCACCCGCCATCTTCTACACACACATATACACACATGACAGGCAACTACAGAGGGGAAGAAAGGGGTAAAAAAAAACATAAGTGAAAGGGAGAAAGAATCTCGGTTTCAGATGGTTGTTGCCACCACCTTACTCCTCTTCAAACTCTACTTTCAGCTTTACTGTGGATTCATTTAGGCCTCTGTAGTTTCAGGAATATGACAATAGACACAGGGTTAAAGCTTCCTCCAGTCTATTTCACAAATGTGCCTTAACCATCCTGTTTAGGGTAGATTTTATTTGACGCAGTGAGTACTTATGACCTGAAATATACTGCTTGCGAGGGTAGTGGGAGCAGATTCAATCGTAACTTTCACAAGGGAATTGGACAAGTAATTCATCACCATTGCATCATCTCCATTCTCGTGGCATCACAGAGCAATTTACTGCCAAGTTTTCAGTATTTTGAGAATATGAGATTTGATAATATTCACGCTTTTGACATCCTCAGTGTAAATTAATTCATTCCTCTCTGTGTTGAGCAGCCAGTGAACTCCATTCTAGTGGACGGTAACGGGACAGCACAGGGAGTTGTGTTGCAAGATGGAACTGAGATAAGAAGCAAAGTGGTTTTATCCAATGCCACTGCCCATGTGACCTTCCTCAAGCTGACACCAGAGGTGAGATTGGATTCTATCTCTTTTTCCATCCCTTTTTCTCTCCCATCCCTTCATTGAAGTCCAGGGTTATGTGCAGCCTTGTCAGCCTTGCCCCTCGACTGAGGTGTAGAACATAGAACATACAGTGCAGAAGGAGGCCATTCGGCCCATCGAGTCTGCACCGACCCACATTAAGCCCTCACTTTCCACCCTATCCCCGTAACCCAATAACCCCTCCTAACCTTTTTGGTCACTAAGGGCAATGTATCATGGCCAATCCACCTAACCTGCACGTCTTTGGACTGTGGGAAGAAACCGGAGCACCCGGAGGAAACTCATGCAGACACGGGGAGAATGTGCAAACTCCGCACAGACAGTGACCCAACGGGGAATCGAACCTGGGACTCTGGCGCTGTGAAGCCACAGTGCTATCCACTTGTGCTACCGTGCTGCCCGATCCTCAGGTTAAATCACCCACCGGTCAACTCTCCCCCTCAAAGGGGAAAGCAGCCTATGGTCATCTGGGGCTCTGGCGGCTTTACTTACTTAGAGGCAGAACCAGACGACCTCACTCCAATAGCCATTCTTTAGACAGTGAATACCAGTGGTCAGCTCAGTGATGTGGAACCCGGCATCTCAGCCTTATCCAGCCACCATCCATCCAATACTGATTAATGGAGGTCCAGGGGCCCCTCAGCCCCCTCCAGGCCACACCCACCTCATTCACAGCTTGGTATGTATATTATCATTCCTTCACTGCCACCTCGCTGTGGGAGCACCTTAACCACACGGACGGCAGTGGTTCAAGAGGGCTTGAGCGCCTTGTGAATGGTGGACCCCAGCACCTTGTCAAGGCAACTCTGGATGGGCAATAAATGGCGGCTCTGCAAGTGACACTCACTTGCCGTGAACGGGAAAAAAATAAACAGGCGTGACAGCCCTGGCTGAGTTTCCTCTTTTGAACACAAGAGCATTAAAGCTAGTTGTCGCATGTAACTTCTGCCATTAACTAGTAGCATATGTGCCATGCAAAGGCCAGGGAATGACCATCTGTCTACAAGATATCTGCTTGGCTCTTAGCAAGTCGGGTCGGAGTGGAAACTGCAGCAGGTGCAGAGTTGTAGAATATAACAGAGGCAGTGGGAGGTGGAGAGGACGCTGAATTGTAATACACAACCGCAATGATAACCTCTCTCAGTGTTTAGTTGGCATTTAATTTATAACAGCACGATCTGATTCGTAAACAGTGACAGTGTTATGGGCGAGGCGTTTTCAGAACCCCAAAATGTATCATGGAGTTCAACCAACCTCTCCCTTCAATGTATTTGTTGCTTTTCCGAGCACACGGCTTGTTCCCTAGGTGTGGGATTACAATTATGGACACGTGGGTTTTTAAACACAAAACACTGTTTATTCCATGAACTCAACTTAACATCTTAAATAAACATTGGATCTCTTAACACCCCTTACGTCAAAGATAACTCAGAAAATATTGCAACAGTAAATAATTCCTCAAAATGTTCCTTCAAACTTCCAAGAGACTTAACACCTTTAAACAGAATCACATCAGGTTAAAGGCTTTACTATTATGAGTTTAAATCATCCAAATGATCCAAAGATAGTCTTTCATGGCAGAGATACAGCTCACTGCAAACACTGACACTCCCCAAGCTCTTTTCAAACTGCAAAACTAAACTGCAGAATGGCTGACCTGACCTCTCTGACATCACTGTTTTCTTAAAGGTACATTGCTTAAACATCCATGTCTTAAAGGTACTCTCACATGACAACAGGGATAGACTTACACTGTTACCCTGAGCTGAATATGCACTTTGTGAGTTAGTGCTTATTTATAACCTCAGGATTTATGAACAGGTAACAGTCAACAGCTCCGGTCTTCCCTCCAATACACTTATTTATTTGTTTCGTAAAATTCTAGTTTGCACAAATACCCCGCTATCAACATCCGAGAGATTACCATTGACTAGTAACTGAACTGAACCAGCTATATAAATACTGTGGCTACAACAGCAGGTAGGAAGCAGGGATTTCTGCAGAGGGTAACCCACCTCCTCACTCCGCAAAGCCTGTCCACCATCGACAAGGCACGAGTCAGGAATGTGACAGCGAATGTCAGCAGAAAGTTCAATGATGGGTAGTCGACCATCTCGGCCTTATTTTTTTTCAGTTCATTCAGGGGATTTAATAATAATAATAATCTTTATTATTGTCACAAGTAGGCTTACATTAACACTGCAATGAAGTTACTGTGAAAAGCCACTAGTCCCCGCACTCCGGCGCCTGTTCGGGTGCACAGAGGGAGAATTCAGAATGTCCAATTCACCTAACAAGCACTTCATCGCTGGCTCTGGGAATACTCTCCAAATGCCTGGATGAGTGCAGCTCCAAGAACATCAAGGAGGTCGGTACATCCAGGATGAAACCAGCCTGCTTGGTCAGCATCCCATAAGGGCTAGGAGCAGGAGTAGGCCACTCGGCCCCTCGAGCCTGCTCCGCCATTCGATAAGATCATGGCTAATCCTTTTGTAGACTCAGCTCCACTTACCCTCCCGCTCACCATAACCCATTTACTATTCAAAAATCTTTGCCTTAAGAAGATTCAACGAGGTAGCCTCAACTGCTTCAGCGGGCAGGGAGCTCCACAGATTCACAACCTTAAATGTTCACTGCTCCATTACCAATGCACAATGGCAGCAATGTGTACCATATACAGGCTGCACTGCAGCAACTCATCAAGCACTCTTCGACAGCACCTTTTAAACTCTTGACCGGTATCTTCTAAAAGGACAAGGACAGCAGATGCATGGGAAGCCCTGCAAGTTCCCCTCCAAGCCAATCACCATCCTGACTTCGAAATATATCACCGTTCCTACATTGCTGCTGGATCAAAATCCTGGAACTCAAACGCATCGTGGGGGTACCTACGACACATGGGGTTCGAGTAGGCAGCTCAAGGTCAGTTAGCGATGGGCAACAAATGCTGCCGTAGTCATCCCATGGCTCATCCCATGAAAGAATGAGAATAGCTTGGCCGGGATTAGCGAGGCAATGATGGAGGGTCATAGCTTGGACCGTGCTGATCTTCAGGCCTTAGTTTCACACTAAAGCATTCAGTCTACTAAACATGGATGAATCTGCGGGGTTGATTTTAGTTAGAGGTGGGATTGTTGCATTAGGGAAGGGTCGGGTGCGCGGGAATGTTCAAGATGAAGGACTGCACAGTAGCACAGTGGTTAGCACTGTTGCTTCACAGCTCCAGGGTCCCAGGTTTGGTTCTTGGCTTGGGTCAGTCTGTGTGGAGTCTGCACATTCTCCCCGTGTCAGCGTGGGTTTCCTCCCTTAGTCTAAAGATGTGCAGGTTAGGTGGATTGGCCATGCTAAATTGCCCTTAGTGTCCATAAAGGTTAGATGGAGTTACTGGGTTACGGGGATAGGGTGGAAGTATGGGCTTAGATAGGTGATCTTTCCATGGGTCGGTGCAGACTCGATGGGCCGAATGGCCTCCTTCTGCACTGTAAATTCTATGATTTATGATCCATGAACGGTAAACTCAAAGACCAGCAACTCACGCGACACAGAGAGGTTTTTGTTTGGGCTCTCTTGTTTGGAGAAGGCTGGTTTCAAGCCACGCTGACAGTGGTGACAGACAGGTGGGCAGGGTTTCTGGCAGCAGAAGGTTGTAGCTGTGGCCCTGATGGAACAACCCCTGGAAATAAGATCGTCTGTAAGATTAGGGTGGGACAAGCTCAGGGCAATTACGCTTCCTCCTGCTCCTCACCCACATGGAAACAGTAACACATTTTAAACTTGGGGCGTCTTCTGGGCTTAGAGCCAAGAACATACACCCTTGTGAGAAGGGCATCACTGCTTCACCACACAGGACTTGAGTGAATATTGCAGCCACGAGGGCATTCTTAAAGGAGGGGCCTGTTGGCTTCGGCAAGTCACATTGCTGAGTGCGATTTAAAGTAATTCGGCCAGATCAGAATGAGAATGGATTGGGTAAAACCATTTCATTTTAAACACCCCTCTCATCTCCAGTTACCCCTGCCAGGTTCCCAGAGTTCAAATTAAAACCTCTGACTCCCAGATAAGAGTGTTATCACTGAGCCAAGCCTGATACGATTACATCTGAATGGTAGGCACACCGATAATGGATATCAGGCAATTTGTATAGAGGCAATCTGCATCGTCGGCTTCATCTCCTGGCTGCAAGTTGGAACATCTACCCAGGCGTCTCTCTTGTCTAATCCACTCCAGGTGCTTGAGCGTCAACTCTCGGCTGGCGCTCCTGTTTGCAGTTCTGAAGGATCCCCGTCTGCCCTCTCCAGTGGTCATAAGTGATCCCATGGCAGTGTTTCAAAGAGGAGCAGGAGTGTTCTCTCTGGTGTCCTGGCCAATATTTATATGCCAACCCATAAGTAGGTCGGAATTGTTCCCTGGAGCACAGAATCCCACTGATGGCGAACTGTGCAGCGCCTCCGGGAAACACGCAGCTGGGAGGCCAGAGTAGCCCGCTGCTAACATCTGGCCATTATTACCGCGGGAGCCGACATTGCAACACTGATAACATGGCGAAATGGCGTGACAGGCACTATGTAACTGCTCGTCTTTAATTTGAAATTGGTTTCTGTCTGTTCCAGTGTTCACTGTCCAAAGAATTTATAAAGGAAGTTTCGTCCATCGATTACACTTCTCCTGTCACGAAGATCAATGGTATGCGGACTCTTTGGAAACAGGCTTGGGTGAAGGGAGCGCGGGTGACGGAGTGACTTGTCCGCAGGAGGGCTGGTGTCATTGTTGTCCCCGACAGAGTCGATGGAAGGTGCTTGTTGGAGATCCCCGGGAATAATCAGCCCCGTGCCCTCAGGGAATTCAGGAGAGGACAGTTCCACGTTCCACCCTCCCCTGTGTGAGGAAGGTCTTCCTGATTTCACTGCTGAGTAACCCCAGCTCCAATTCCAAGACTTTGCCTCTTTCATTCCCCCAATCTCCTGGCTCAACCCAATAGCCCGAATAGCCAGTCCCCACCAATCCGATTCAATTGATAACGATGGCTAGAATGGAAAGTGGGGACAATAGCAACAAATAACACTTTCATTTATGTAGCTACTTTAATGTAGTAAAGTATCCCTTCACAGGACTGTTGTTAAACAAAATTTGTCACTTAAGCCACATCAGAAAACATCGGAGCAACTGACCAAACACTTTGTCAGAGGTGAGTTTGACGGAGAGTCAGAGAGAGAGAGAAAGGACAGAAAGAGAGGTGGGAGAGGTTTAGGGTAGGAATTCCAGAGTTTAAGTCCGGGCACCTGAAGGCCAGGTCACCAGCGGTGGAGCAATTAAAATCAGGGATGTCCAGAATTGGAGGAGCTCAGAGGTCTCGGAGTGTTCTGAGGACAGAGGAGGCTATAGAAATAGGGGGCGTGAACAAGGATGTAGAAGCATTTGAAAACAAAGAAGAGAGTTGTAAAACTGAGGAGTTGCCAGACCAGGAGGCAATGTAAGCCGGAATAACTACACCTGCCTGCTACCTCTGAAAGGAAAGTGGCCTATATGAAAAATATTAATACTGTTTCTGTTTTGATATTACCAGTTGCTGTGGATCGCTTACCGAACTTCCTGGCTGTACCAAGTAACGATGGAATATCATCTTCCCGGCTTATAGCTGGTACCATTCATTTGAACTGTGAGGACATGGCCTTTATAAAAGAGGCTTATGAGGAAGCCTGCCAAGGGATTCCATCCACCAGGTACATTCGGAAGAATTGGCTGTGCTGGGTATAAATGATATATAGAGTCGAGGAGTTCTCCCACTGTCCTGGCGAACACTGATCTCTCAAACATCACCACAAAAAAAACAGCTTAACTGCTCCTTTATTTTGATGCTCTTTGTGAAACCCCTGCCATGTCCATATTGGCTGCTTTATTTCGCGACAAAACAACAGCGACTGCTCTTCAGCCGTGTGTTGCGGCCCAGCTAGATTGTCGTCCGCTACAGCCTATAACTTGGCCTAACGTGTGGCCATCCTGAAACCCCAAATCTTCATTCTGCAATTGCAGCCAAAGACCCCCCCCCCCCCCCCACCCCCAAACCCCAGTGCCCCCTTCCCCACCCCGAGTTGGTTGATTTTACAGAGCACCTGATTCATTCATTTATTTTGGAGTTTGAGGGCTGGAAACTGTAAGATGTGCACATAATGTCGGCCGGGATTAAGCCTGAGCACAAGGCACCAGTGTGGTCCCACTTATAATGCAGGTCTGAGATAGGGATTGCTTGGGCTGTTTTATAGTGGGCCCCCCCCCCCCAGTGTGTTTCATTGGCTGCGAAATACTTTGGAACATCCTAAATGCTTTTTCTTTCTCTCTCTCGGCCTCTCTCACCCTGGTTTTTAGTTACTCATCTTTTTGTTGCTTTTTTGTTTCGTTCTCTCTGCATTTTCCATCAAAGATATTCTGTCCACCTTGTCTATTTACTTTTGATTTCATTATCTTCCATCCAGAGCCCCCAGCTCTGGGGTTCAGTACGCTGCAGAAAACCGCGTGTATTTGCAACATATTAAACCCCTTCAGAAGGTGCGTTCTTCATTAATGTGAATTCATTTCTCCTTTGCTGTCTTCCAATAAGACCATTGCTGGAGTTATGTATCCCCTCGATCCTCGACCCCACCATCGCTCCACCAGGCTGCCATGTCATCTCTATCTTCACCCAGTACACACCGTACCATCTACAAGGAGGAAAAGAATGGGACGACTTGGAGAGGAATCGCTACGCTGATAGAGGTAGACACCATTGTGAAATAGAGTGCCTTCTGGCCACTTAGAAGAGGTGGGCTTGCTCTATAAAAGGTTTAATCAAGATACGCCACTGAAGGGGTTTGGCGGTGCATGAGCAGCACAGTAGCACACTTGGATAGCACTGTGGCTTCACAGCTCCAGGGTCCCAGGTTCGATTCCCCACTGGGTCACTGTCTGTGCGGAGCTGCACGTTCTCCCCGTGGCTGCGTGCGTTTCCTCTGGGTGCTCCGGTTTCCTCCCACAGTCCAAAGATGTGCAGGCTAGGTGGATTGGCCATGCTAAAATTGCCCTTAGTGTACAGAAAAAGATTAGGAGGGGTTATTGGGTTGTGGGGATAGGGTGGAAGTGAGGGCTTAAGTGGGTCGGTGCAGACTCGATGGGCCGAATGGCCTCCTTCTGCACTGTATGTTCTATGTATTTATGTATCTACTCCCTGTCCAGAACTTGGACACAAATTGACACTGGACCACATAAGGAGAAGCAACAGTGCCTCACCAGCCTGTCTTGTAGCTGAATTCATTGAATAGGGAGTTGACAGGGTGAGAGCTGACTAGGCGATGGCACTTCACGACCACTACTTCTGGGTAAGGTGCCAGCCATTTCTGTCCTTCTTTCATCTTTTTGCATTCCAAATGGATATTGAATTAGATACTTCGGAACCTTGAACAACATTCTGTTTATGGCAGTAAAAAAACCAGAGTTCACCTCAGCCCAAAAGGAGGCCATTCAGCCATTTGTTTCTATGCTGGCCCTTTGCTCGAGCAAATCCAAACCGAATCCCACGCCCGTGCCATAGTTCCTGTGTCCTCTTATACGTCTAATCTTTACCTGCCTTTCCCTTAAAAGATGCAATGTGTTTTACCTTAACTGTTTGCTGTGGCTAATTGTTCAATAATCCGACGATAATGTGCCTGATTATCTCCAAACCTCTCCCTTCACTCTCTTGGCCACATTCTGAAATTAACGACTCGTTACTGACTTCCCACCTATCAGCTCTGCCCTTGCCAAAGCCCACTGGCAACTCTCATCCTTGTCTGCCATTGCCTCCACTACGACATTCCAACCTTGCCCTGAATGTGGACCACCGGGACCCTTCTCTCTGCTGACCCTGATTCGATGTGTGTTTTCTCACCCTCCCTGAAGCCTCCCTCCAACCTCATTTTTCCATTGCGTTTGCGTGAGCTCAGAGTCAGGCAGTGGAGAATGGGGGTGAGAAAAATATCAGCCATGATTAAATGGCGGAGCAGACTCGATGGGCCGAGTGGCTCCTATGTCTTATGGTCTTATGGAGATCTGTGAGCTGAATGTTCAGTACTGAGATGGTTAATGAAATGTTCGAAATGGTTGTGTGTGTGCATCGAGGTTAGTTATGACCTTTGTTTTGCTGCATTGTTATTATTTGTAAGCTCCTGGGCAATGTAACATTTCTCAGGACAGTTAGTGATGGGGTTTTGTTCTGGTTCAATGGTGTTCACATTTTCTGCTATAGGTTGAGGCTGAAACCATTTCTAGCCATAAAGGCTATCCAATGACATTTCTTGGTGCATTACATATGCACCAAAAAGGTTCAGCCTGCGAACTGTGCTGGGTTACAAAACCTCAGCCACAATGGCAGTTCAGCTGCGCAAGTAGACTTCAATGCACCACAGACTGGGAATAATTAACCAGGTTTTATCCGATGGACAGTGGTCCCTGATGGAAAACACATGAGTCTGACAATCAGTGAGGACAGAATACTTTCCACAATCAAAATTGTCCACTCACATCAGAAATGGAGATTTGAATACGCCACTAGAGGGTGCTTGCAAGAGTGAGCTTCCAGAGAGGAGGAGAGAAGAAAAGGATAAATGAACTTTGTGAGAAGTCTGATTCTCTTTCCTCTAAAGTATAAATGATAATCTGTCTTCCCTTACTGCCCTCAGTGTTCGATTGCATTGAGCAATATGCTCCAGGTTTCAAGGCCTCCGTGATTGGACGTGATATCTTGACACCACCAGACCTGGAGAAAGTGTTTGGCTTAACTGGAGGGGTTAGTATTAGCGCGGTAACAGAAGTTGATTAAACTTAACAACCGGTACATTGAAAAGGATGAAGTGACTCATTAGCCTTGGACAGTTTTCACTTCCTGTGGTATTGCACTCATTAAGAAGTTTGGGAAAAATCATTCTCTTCAGTCTTTCCTCGTCATTCAAACCTTTAAGATTGGAGATCACCCAATTTCTAATCTCACACCCACTTCCAGGGTTTTAATGTCCCCCTGTTTTGCCTGGATTGAACTCTACTCTGTACTCGAGGCATACCCTGACCAGATTGTACAGTTGTGACTTGCATTCCACCGTTTCAGCTGTATGCTTCAACATTCTACTGGCTTCATTGAAACAAATTTCTTTGAAATTATTTCGCTTGGGCACCTCAGCAGGTAAATCCATCCATCCCGTCTCTCACCTCTTCCTTTGCTTTTGGCCATACACCAGAGGAAACTGATGCTCCAAAGTCACCTTCTGCCTGAGTTTGGCCATTGACCCCTCAAAAGAAGACTGAAACATCTTGGAGATCTTTTCGTTTCGTTTCTCAGTGGGTAATGATGTCTGGGGGGGGGGGGGGGGGGGGGAAGGGCTTGGATTGATGTCAGTGAAAGCCATTTAATAATAATATAATAAGAATATTTAATATTGTCACAAATAGGCTTACATTAACACTACAATGAAGTTACTGTGAAAATCCCCTCGTCGCCACATTCCGGCGCCTGTTCGGGTCCACTGAGGGAGAATTCAGAATGTTCAATTCACCTAACAGCCCGTCTTTCGGGACTTGTGGGAGGAAACCGGAGCACCCGGAGGAAACCCACACAGCCAGGGACAGACAGTGACCCAAGCTGGGAATCGAACCTGGGACCCTGGCTCTGTGAAGCAACAGTGCTAACCACTGTGCCGCCATTTGTCCACCCTATTTAATATGACTACACACAGTTCTCAGCTTTACAATGTTTGAGTTCGGACAAACATTTATAAATTAACAATGTTTATAAATTGACACCCCATTTTGACTTTATAATGTCGGTCTCGACTTGACAACAGCAGGTTCCTGCGGGCGCATTGACATCCTGCATCACCTGTCGTAAAACTGGACAGGTTGAACCGTCTTTATCAGGTCGGAAACAGTGTGCTTTATTCTGTTAATTTGTTTTGAAATGAAATGAAAATCGCTTATTGTCACAAGTAGGCTTCAATGAAGTTACTGTGAAAAGCCCCTAGTCGCCACATTCCGGCGCCTGTCCGGGGAGGCTGGTACGGGAATTGAACCGTGCTGCTGGCCTGCTTTCAAAGCCAGATTTAGCCCTGTGCCATCACAACTGTTGCGATTTCAATGCATTTATACACTTATGTTGTATTTAATATGAGCACAGACTCACAGAAGTTCAAGGTTAAGCAGGCAACAGCAGGTGTTGAGATCAAAGCTAACAATTTAAACTGAAACAAAGGGATGGTTGTCATAGACAACCCGGCCTCAATGATTAGGCCCTGGCTTCTGTGGTTAAGTCCTATTTGGTCCAATCCTGGTCACCATCTCTAAGGGAGGATCTTAAGGCCTTCGGGAAGATGCTGAGGATATTTGCAAGGGATATGCATAAAACCTACAAACATAAGTGTTCCATCCTGTAACATGCCTCTTACTGCATTACACTTTTATATCACTCCCAAAAGACAGTGCTTACAAATAGATAGCTATTTACAATTTGTGATATTTTCTTGCAGAATATTTTCCATGGAGCAATGTCACTTGACCAGCTGTACTTGACACGACCTTTGCCCTCTTATTCGAACTATAGATCACCTGTCAAAGGCCTGTACCTGTGTGGAAGTGGAGCTCATCCAGGTAATTAGCTAATTAATGGTTCATTAAAAATAATGAACTCTGGACTTACCCACGGACTCAAAGGGTTTGCACAGCGAGCAGCCTAATATGCTGGAAGCCCTCCAGAGGTTAGGCAGTGGTGGAGGGCTGGGCAGGGGGCTGGGCGGAGGGAGGGAAGGGGTGAGGGAAGGAGCAAGGGACATATAATGGCACTGCTATCGCTAAACCCCCCACTATCAACATGCTGGGGATTACCATTGCTATGGCGCAGCAGATGGTAAGCGCCAGTCTGCCCAAATCCCAAAGGGAAACTTGAACAAGCTGCCACAACAATTTGCACTTTGTGTATTATGAGGAGTTATCTGAAGACAAGATATTCTGAAGCAAACACTGAGACATTGGGGGCAATTATCCGCTGCACTGCATCCGGTTCAAATCACCCTATGTTGGGAAAATACAGGGAGAACCCTGAAATGGGATTTGCACCGGGCTCCAAACAGTGCGTGAGGTTCCCGGGACCTCCCAGCAAACCTCGCCTGGGCAACTTGGAGCAGATGGTATTCCCATGTGCTCGCTGTCATTACCCTGTCCGATGCTGAAAATTGCAGGTTTAGAAGGTGCTGTGAAAACAGGATCAGGGTCAGCAATGATGCCTTGCATGTTGAATAGGCTGTTTGTTAACAATTGATTGGTGACTGTCCCCTATTTCTTTCATCAGGCGGTGGAGTGATGGGATCAGCAGGGCGTAATGCTGCACACGTCGTCATAGCTGACCTGAAACGGTCTTAGCAAACCCTCGTGCGAGGATCCTGGCTTTGAGCGCACGTCAAAGAATATGCTCATGCACTCTGACTGCTCTGTGTTTGGAATGATAATTAGCTCATAAAACACTTTATTAAATTAATATCCGTTCAAAGAATCATAGAATAGTAATAGCAGAAAAGCAGGCCATTTGGCCCAGTGAGGCCTGTCCTGGCACTCTTGAGGAACGATTCAGTTAGTCCCCACATCGGCAGCACGGTAGCATTGTGGATAGCACAATTGCTTCACAGCTCCAGGGTCCCAGGTTCGATTCCGGCTTGGGTCACTGTCTGTGCGGAGTCTGCACATCCTCCCCGTGTGTGCGTGGGTTTCCTCCGGGTGCTCCGGTTTCCTCCCACAGTCCAAAGATGTGCAGGTTAGGTGGATTGGCCATGATAAATTGCCCTTAGTGTCCAAAATTGCCCTTAGTGTTGGGTGGGGTTACTGGGTTATGGGGATAGGGTGGAGGTGTTGACCTTGGGTAGGGTGCTCTTTCCAAGAGCTGGTGCAGACTCGATGGGCCGAATGGCCTCCTTCTACACTGTAAATTCTATGATAATCTATGAATCCACACTCTTTCCTGATATTCCTGCAATTTTTTTTTCTTAAAGCATTTATCCAATTCCACTTTGAAGGCTACTACTGAATCTCTATTCATCACCTTATTGGGCAGTGCATTCCAGATTCCATTCACTCACTGTGCAAAACTTGCTATGTTGCTTGATTTTTAACTAAAGTTAAGAACACCTTCTAATTGTCACATTGGTTGAATGTTATCATCTGTGAATGAAGAATGTAAATCCAAAGACAACAGAGAAAATTACCTTTGGGGCTTTTCCAATGTGTCATTAAAAGCTTTGATAAAAATGTGCTGGGGTAGTGTCGGGATCGGGAACCTGGATACGGATGAAGTCAAAATCATGCAGGGGGTCTGGAATGCAGGCGCTAGCGAAGGCCTAATCCCGTTCGCACCGGTGAAATATTCAGCAAATACGGTGGTTGAAATTTGGGCTCTGGAATTAGTCGAGTTAAAGACAATTTGCCAAGCGTATGTTTAAAATGCCAGCAAAAATCTGAGGCGTCAACTGCCCATTGATATTTTATCCGTTTGAGTTTTAACTTACGCTCCTTTATTGTAAAATTATATTTTAAAAGTTGCATCCTTGACTATATATGATTGCCTCTTAATGTCAAACAGGTTTTACAAGGCACTTCAGGATTGCCAGCGATTGATGCAGTCTCTTTGAGATATGTGAATTAATGCTTAAAGTCCTACTGCCAATTGTTCTCAAAGTATTGGGAAAATACTGGGTTATAAGTTACATTTTAGGACAGGGGATGTTGTCAGTTGCTTTGATGTTCAGTTCAATAAAGGGGACCAGGTGATGCTGTCTTCAGTGCGAAGGTAGTGTATCATTGACAGTAACCCTAACCTGACCAGCATGTCAGGACTTTTCGCGGCCTGAGACTGTCAGGTACAAGCCTTCGACAGTGAAACCAACTCGAGGAATATTCTCACAATGGGAGATTGGCATAATCAAATGTTGTTGTTCTGGACTCTATGGCCCAGATTTTCAACATGACTGAGGGTCTCGCCGTTGTTGCAAAAACCAGAAATGGCTGAAAATGCCCAGTCCTTCCCCAGAACCTGACATTTCCCATGTTTACGGGGAATGGGGCTGGAGTTGGGTCAGGATTCGGACATGCGGGATTCACAGGGGCAGCTGGACATTTCAATCAGCAGCTGTCTCCGCTCAAGTGGGATTTTGGAAGAACTGGAATGTGGAATCTTGAAATGCGCGGATCGGAACAGGCAAGAGGAGGTCTCAACTTGGTGGATTCTTATGGATAGCCAGAGGTAGCCCTTTCGATAGAGTTCCAGGAAACCTTAGGGAGAGACAAGGCACGCTCTAGAATTGTTAAAAGTGAACATAATTCTACATTTTCTTTTAAGCACATACTCATTGGAACTGACAAGATGCAAAAAGAAGTGTACAGTTGTTAAATCTGTCAAAGCTGCCCAGGAGGTTTCCAACCTGGCATGGAACTGTCCAATGATACTCGGTAAGTTGGCATGGAGGAGGTAGGGGCAAAGGGTGGTGGGTTGGAGGCATGGGTTGGCATGATTTGACATTGGGATCAGAAGCATGAGGGCACTGGGATGGGTAGGGGACATTAAGTTGGCATAGGTGTGTGAGGGGCCATGGGTGGAGTGGATGGGGGCATGGGTTGGCATAGGTTGGCATTGATAGGGCACAGGAAGTATGTGAGGGGATGATGGCTGGAAGGATGCCGTTTGTTTCATTGTTTTTATTTTTATATTTTTTAATTATTTAAACGCAATGCCGGGGCACAGAGACAGTTATGCCCCACCTGTCTCCGTTCTTGGCAGCCTCTGCACTTATAATAATAATCTTTATTGTCACAAGTAAGCTTACATTGCAATGAAGTTACTGTGAAAACTCCCCAGTCACCACTTTCCAGCGCCTGTTCGGGTACACGGAGGGAGAATTCAGAATGTCCAATTCATCTAACAGCACGTCTTTGGACTGTGGGAGGAAACCGGAGCACCCGGTGGAAACCCACGCAGACACGGGGAGAACGTGCAGACTCCGTACAGACAGTTACCCAAGCCGGGGAATCGAACCTGGGACCAGGGACCCTGGCGCTGTGAGGGCACAGTGCTAACCACTGTGCTACCGTGCTTCCTTCTTGTCCCGGGGTGCCCGACCTGACATGTTTTCCACCTGCACCCCCAACCAAAGTCTGCCCTGCAGGTAGGTGGGTATTTTTAAAGGTTGGGTTCACCAGGAAATCTTCCCACTCTGTAAATCCGGCACAGGGATGGAAATCTGGGTGTACGTGATTGTTAGGTGAATTGGACATTCTGAATTCTCCCTCTGTGTACCCGAACAGGCGCTGAGGTGTGGCAACTTGGGGATTTTCACAGTAACTAATGCATGCCTACTTGTGACAATAAAGATTATTATTATTAACTTTAAAGAGTCTCAAATATAAAAATACTGAGAAATCCACATCAGTAGAGGCTCTGTCTGTTTATAGAATGTGCACAGTCTCCTGTTAAGGACACATTCCAATTCCCAAAATCCCGGGAACTTGGATGCAGTTTTATAAGTGTCAAAGTTTGTGCACAGGGGTGTTGCTAGATTATGACTGCAGAGAACTAGTGTCCTCTCTGTTGGATGCAAGCATCCTACCCATTTAGCCATTGCTTGCAGTGTTCCCAGGAGATGAGAGAGACGGATCCCAACCTCCATCGAGAGCCCTAACCCAGTGGGAAATGGGAACCAGAACCCATTAATCACTCGCAGCATCCCGGAATAACATGAACCTGCCTGATTTATTATCAGAGTACCGAGAGTTGAATCTGACACAGTCTTTCTGATGTGTTATCTGGGAGGTGATGAGTCCCATTGACACCTCACTTACTTTCCCTTGAAGAAAGAGGATAGTCACTGGGGTTACAAAACCTGCTGATGTTATGTGCATGAGTGTTGGTTTTGCGTGGTTTTCTTTTTGCATATCAGTGAGAAACATCTATGGAAACAGTGAGAACACAAACCTCTCTTTGATTAAACAACAATAAAAATGCATACTGAAGTTGAGGAAAGATAATGAAGCTCTACAAAGAATAATCTTATACTTTGGCACATTAAAATAGGCATTTAGTCCCTCAAAGACTAGAAACTCAAAAGCATCTATTTTCCCCATAGTCCTAAACTCTACTGAGACTCCTCCATTTCCCAAACAACAACCATAAATCTATTGGTCAAATCTAGCCAGTGACTGCCACTCCGTACCACCTAAGTGACCAGTTCTGTGAAGATAATGATCTTTTGCACCAACTGGCCTTCAGCAATTCATCTCTAGCTGAGCTGTTTGGCTGCTCCTCTCTTGCTGTTACTTCTTCAACACCTCATCTATGACTAGCCTGCTTCCTGGCTCAAAGCACTCTGACTGCTAAATGTATCAATTGCAAAGAACACCCGGTTCCCTATTCTCTCCTGTTCTTTTCTTTCTCTTAGTTGCTGCCCAGACATGGTTTACAAAATACTCGGCAGTTTGATTTTACCTGTGCAAAAACAAATACATTCATATTAATAGAATTTTACCATGTTATGACTCTGGTTAGTTGGACATCTGTTAAATGGATAAACGCTTTGTTTGAAGATATTCTTCACCTTCAAGTAAATTAATTGCACAGCCATGCACAATGTTCATCTATTTTTAAGAGCTTGGTTTTGATAATTATAATGGAACAACTGCAGCACAAATGCCACAGCAAGCCTCAATAAGTAGCCAACGCTATTATTCAATATTGCAGCTCCCTTTCTACCAGGACTTTCAATAAGATCACAGGAATAAGGGGCAGGATTCCGGGGACTAAGTCCCCATGCCGGCGGGGAAACCAGCGCGATCCACTCCGGCGTCAACAGCCCCCGAAAGTGCAGAGTTCTAGATGCACGCTGGAGGGGTTGCCGCTGCTCCAGCCGGCAGCGAAGGGACTGGGTGAGTTTGTGCATGCGCCAAAAATCCGGCATGACCCCGCGCATGCGCGGAACCGCCGGCGTGTTTTGGTGCATGCGCGTCGGCCATGGCGGAGCCCTACAGGGGCCGGCGCGGAAGGAAGGAGTGCCTCCACGGTACAGGCCCGCCCGCAGATCGGTGGGCCCCGATTGTGCGCCAGGCCACCGTGGGGCCCCCCCCCCCCCAGGGTCAGATCCCCCCCCCCCCCGTCCCCCCCGAGGACCGCACCAACTGACTTACCTGCCAGGTCCCGCCGGTGTGAGCTGAGTGATTCACGCCGGCGAGACTGGCCAAAAAGGACGTCCGCTCGGCCCATCGGGGCCTGAGAATTGCCGCGTGGCCGCTGCCAACGTGAACCCTGCCCTCGCCCGAAAAACGGCGGCGGAGAATACTGCAGCTGGCGCTGGGGCGGCGGGGCGGGATTCGTGCCGCCCCCCCCGGGATTCTCCGAGCCGGCGGGGTTTGGAGAATCCCGTTGAATGAGTTTGATTTGTCTTACTTTTGTAAATCTCAGAAAGTGATCAGAGCTTAGGAGCACCCATTATGAGAGAATGAAGAGCGCAAACTGATTACTGACCAAAATAAATATTCTACATTAACAATGAACTTGGTTAGCTGTGTGCAAAAAGATTGGTGCCTTTCCTGCATTGCAATAACTACTCTTCATAAAGTACTTCATTGGTTGTAAAGTGCTTTGGGGTTGTCCCGAGGTCCTAAAGATGCTGGGGATAAATATAACTCATTTTCCTCCTCCCCTGCTCTAGAATTGCCAGAGGTGCTTCACTCTCTGGGCCTCCTGTCTATGGTTCTCTTCCTCCACCTTTAAGACACTTGGTCGCCCATCTGTGATTGCTCTTGAACTGAGTGGGTTGGTGGGCCTTTTCACGGGGCAGTTAAGAGTCAACCATATTGCTGTTGGTCCGGAGTCACATGCAGGCCAGACCAGGAAGGCTGGCAGATTTCCCTCCCTTGAGAGCCAGATGAGTTTTTTACGACAATCGATCATAATTGTCATGGCGACAATTCCAGGTTTATTAATTGAATTCATTTCCACCAGCTGCAGTGGCGGGATTTGAACCCATATCCCCGGAGGCCAGGCCTCTGGATTGCTAGTCCAGTAACATTACCATTACAACACCGTCTCCCCACCTCCCCCATTATAATAGCTTGCTAGCAAAAGAGCCATTTTTTATTTCACTGATCGATGGGTATCTATGCTCAGACTAACAATGGCTTCAGTGCTTCCTGCAGCAATGGACTTGTGCCTGCCTCAGGTAACTACAGGTCTCTGTGTACCCGAAAGTATTTTTGTTTGAAGAGAGCCTCATAGCCGGAGCAAATGCAAGAAACTCGCAGCTGTAACTTGGAGGCAGGAAAGGAATATGGGCTGATTGATGGCACTGGGCAGAAGGATCACTAAATGACGACTAGGAGCAATAGGAAGAGATTTGGGCATTCAATTTTATAATTCTCATCCTTAGTTTCAAATCCCTCATTTCTATCTCTGCAACCAGGCCCACATATCCAGGATATCCTTTAATTTCAGCCTATTGAGCAACCCGGATTTCAATTGCTCCACCATTGATGGTCATGCCTTCAGCTGCCTGGGCTCGAAGATCTGAAATTCCTTCCCTAAACCTGTCCATCTCTCTACCTCTCTCTCCAACATTATGACCTCCCAAAAACCTACCTCCTTGATCAAGCTTTTGGTCAACTGTCCGAATATCTTCTTACGCAGCTCAGTGTCATACCTCAAGTGAAAAGTACTGCGACTCTGAAGAAGTCATATTGGACTCAAAACGTTAACTCTGTTTCTCTCTCCTCAGATGCTGCTTCACCTGCTGAGTCTCTCTGCATTTTCTGTTTTTGATTTCAGTGTCAAATCTTGTCTGATAATGTTCTTGTTAAGTACCTTGGGATGTTTTCCGACATTAACGGGACTAGTTAATGAAATGAAAATCGCTTATTGTCACAAGTAGGCTTCAATTAAGTTACTGTGAAAAGCCCCTAGTCGCCACATTTCGGCGCCTGTTCGGGGAGGCTGTTACGGGAATTGAACCGTGCTGCTGGCCTGCCTGGGTCTGCTTTCGAAGCCAGCGTTTTAGCCCTGTGCTAAACAGCCCCGAGCTAAATACGAGCTGTTGTGCTTACCTGGGTAACTCGGTCATGCATGGTCTTTTGGGCCACTTTGCGTGTGCCTCAGACGCAAATATACAAACATTCCAAGCTTCCTCAAAGTGCATTTTGATCTTGTCTCTACTGGATGCAGAGTAAACAATGGATTGATGTTAATGAATGGAGAGCTACAGTGCATTGTTGGCCTTACTGTCACACAGTAGAATGGCCACTACAAGATTCAGAAGGCTGCCACAGAAGACACTATGACTACTTCATACACGCACTGTCACTTCTAGTAAAAGCAATAGCTTTACCACTAAATGAATATGAGTGCCAGGTAAATTGAATACAGATATCAGGAAAATCATAATTACTGGAATGAACAGAAATTATGTCGTGCAAAATTAGCGAAGAATGGCAAAAAAATTCTTTAAATATTCCTCAAAGGGTCTTTTAGCAGAAAATAACCATTAAAGATTAAGGCGTTTAGAATAACCAATAAAGCAGTACAATAAAGATAAAGATATTGAAGTTATATTTCAGCCAACAAGGGAATCTTGGGTGCCAGGAGAAAATGTTTCAATGTACCGTTACTCATCTGACTTATCATGGCTGAGATACGGTGAGTTATTGACTGTAACATGATCCCAGACCTCAAATAATGTTCACAGGCTCATCAAGCTTCCTTCTCATGGTCTGTAAACCCTCGATCAGAGTGAAAAGCCTTATAACATTCTCCGACCCAACCATTGAACAAGCAAAGAACAAAGAAATGTACAGCACAGGAACAGGCCCTTCGGCCCTCCAAGCCCGTGCCGACCATGCTGCCCGAATAAACTACAATCTTCTACACTTCCTGGGTCCGTATCCCTCTATTCCCATCCTATTCATGTATTTGTCAAGATGCCCCTTAAATGTCACTATCGTCCCTGCTTCCACCACCTCCTCCGGTAGCGAGTTCCAGGCACCCACTACCCTCTGTGTAAAAAACTTGCCTCGTACATCTACTCTAAACCTTGCCCCTCTCACCTTAAACCTATGCCCCCTAGTAATTGACCCCTCTACCCTGGGGAAAAGCCTCTGACTATCCACTCTGTCTATGCCCCTCATAATTTTGTAGACCTCTATCAGGTCGCCCCTCAACCTCCGTCGTTCCAGTGAGAACAAACCAAGTTTATTCAACCGCTCCTCGTTACTAATGCCCTCCATACCAGGCAACATTCTGGTAAATCTCTTCTGCACCCTCTCTAAAGCCTCCACATCCTTCTGGTAGTGTGGCGACCAGAATTGAACACTATACTCCAAGTGTGGCCTAACTAAGGTTCTATACAGCTGCAACATGACTTGCCAATTCTTATACTCAATGCCCCAGCCAATGAAGGCAAGCATGCCATATGCCTTCTTGACTACCTTCTCCACCTGTGTTGCCCCTTTCAGTGACCTGTGGACCTGTACTCCTAGATCTCTCTCACTTGTCAATACTCTTGAGGGTTCTATCATTCACTGTATATTCCCTACCTGCATTAGACCTTCCAAAATGCATTACCTCACATTTGTCCGGATTAAACTCCATCTGCCATTTCGCTGCCCAAGTCTCCAAACAATCTAAATCCTGCTGTATCCTCAGTCCTCATCGCTATCCGCAATTCCACCAACCTTTGTGTAGTCTGCAAACTTACTAATCAGACCAGTTACATTTTCCTCCATATCATTTATATATACTACAAACAGCAAAGGTCCCAGCACTGATCCCTGTGGAACACCACTGGTCACAGCCCTCCAATTAGAAAAGCATCCTTCCATTGCTACTCTCTGCCTTCTATGACCTAGCCAGTTCTGTATCCACCTTGCCAGCTCACCCCTGATCCCGTGTGACTTCACCTTTTGTACTAGTCTACCATGAGGGACCTTGTCAAAGACCTTACTGAAGTCCATATAGACAACATCCACTGCCCTACCTGCATCAATCATCTTTGTGACCTCCTCGAAAAACTCTATCAAGTTAGTGAGACACGACCTCCCCTTCACAAAACCATGCTGCCTCTCACTAATACGTCCATTTGCTTCCAAATGGGAGTAGATCCTGTCTCGAAGAATTCTCTCCAGTAATTTCCCTACCACTGAAGTAAGGCTCACCGGCCTGTAGTTCCCTGGATTATCCTTGCTACCCTTCTTAAACAGAGGAACAATATTGGCTATTCTTCAGTCCTCCGGGACATCACCTGAAGACAGTGAGGATCCAAAGATTTCTGTCAAGGCCTCAGCAATTTCCTCTCCAGCCTCCTTCAGTATTCTGGGGTAGATCCCATCAGGCCCTGGGGACTTATCTACCTTAATATTTTTTTAAGACGCCCAACACCTCGTCTTTTTGGATCTCAATGTGACCCAGGCTATCTACACACCCTTCTCCAGACTCAACATCTACCAATTCCTTCTCTTTGGTGAATACTGATGCAAAGTATTCATTTAGTACCTCACCCATTTCCTCTGGCTCCACACATAGATTCCCTTGCCTCTCCTTCAGTGGGCCAACCCTTTCCCTGGCTACCCTCTTGCTTTTTATGTACGTGTAAAAAGCATTGGAATTTTCCTTAACCCGATTTGCCAAAGACTTTTCGTGACCCCTTCTAGCCCTCCTGACTCCTTGCTTAAGTTCCTTCCTACTTTCCTTATATTCCACCCAGGCTTCGTCTGTTCCCAGCCTTTTAGCCCTGACAAATGCCTCCTTTTTCTTTTTGACGAGGCCTACAATATCTCTCGTTATCCAAGGTTCCTGAAAATTGCCATATTTATCCTTCTTCCTCACAGGAACATGCTGGTCCTGAATTCCTTTCAACTGACACTTGAAAGCCTCCCACATATCAGATGTTGATTTGCCCTCAAACATCCGCCCCCAATCTAGGTTCTTCAGTTCCCGCCTAATATTGTTATAATTAGCCTTCCCCCAATTTAACACATTCATCCTAGGACCACTCTTATCCTTGTCCACCAGCACTTTAAAACTTACTGAATTGTGGTCACTGTTCCCGAAATGCTCCCCTACTGAAACTTCCACCACCTGGCCGGGCTCATTCCCCATTACCAGGTCCAGTACCGCCCCTTCCCTAGTTGGACTGTCTACATATTGTTTTAAGAAGCCCTTCTGGATGCTCCTTACAAACTCTGCCCTGTCTAAGCCCCTGGCACTAAGTGAGTCCCAGTCAATATTGGGGAAGTTGAAGTCTCCCATCACCACAACCCTGTTGTTTTTACTCTTTTCCAAAATCTGTCTACCTATCTGCTCCTCTATCTCCCGCTGGCTGTTGGGAGGCCTGTAGTAAACCCCCAACATTGTGACTGCACCCTTCTTATTCCTGATCTCTACCCATATTGCCTCACTGCCCTCTGAGGTGTCCTCCCGCAGTACAGCTGCGATATTCTCCCTAACCAGTAGCGCAACTCCGCCACCCCTTTTACATCCCCCGCTATCCCGCCTGAAACATCTAAATCCTGGAACGTTTAGCTGCCAATCCTGCCCTTCCCTCAACCAGGTCTCTGTAATGGCAACAACATCATAGTTCCAAGTACTAATCCAAGCTCTAAGTTCATCTGCCTTACCCGTAATACTTCTTGCATTAAAACATATGCACTTCAGGCCACCAGACCCGCTGTGTTCAGCAACTTCTCCCCGTCTGCTCTGCCTCAGAGCCCCACTGTCCCTATTCCCTAGTTCTCCCTCAATGCTCTCACTTTCTGACCTCTTGCTCCCGTGCCCACCCCCCTGCCATACTAGTTTAAACCCTCCCATTGATTGGTACTAAAACAAAAACACAGAAAATGCAGGTCAGGGAACGTCTTTTGTTATTCTGTATGCTTTGTTATCCTGCGCAATTTGTTGTTCTGTACATTTTTCACTGAAACTATGTGTAATGCTGTTGTTTTCAACATGACAAGTTGAAATGGGGCGAGAGAAGAGCCAATGGCTGTAACAGGAGAGTGTTGACCTTCCAGTCAGAGAGTCCTGAGCTTCTGCCCCATACCTGAACACAATTCATTTCAACAGAAACGATCGAGAGTCTTTGTGGATGCCACAAACATTTATCTTGCATTTGAGAATGGCTATAAGGAGATCCACGATTCCGAGTGTCAATTATCCCTACCCCCGCCTACTTGTATGAAGCTGCCATCCAATGAAAAACTCTTTGTGGACAAATTTGGCAACTCATTTTTCGGCAATGAATGCAATGGATTTGTCAAAGTTTTCTCCTCTCTTCTGAAGTTACTGATTACCACTGGAATATATTTCCATTGCTACCCTCCAGTCCTTCACCATTGTTTTAATTCTTCATGTGTGGGAGAAATCAAGAATGACCACTAAAGCGAGGTTGTAGTCCAACTGAAGGCTTTAATAAGCTAGATGTTTCCCCCAGCAGCTCAGGTACAGAAAGAAGGCTGCTGGGGTGGCACGGGCTCTTATACCCCGCCTTGCAGGGTGGGGCTACCATACAGCTTGACCAATAGGAAACATACAATATCTACCAATGGTGTTCCAGCATTACCAGGTACCGTAATACCTCTACACAGAGATAATTCCTCGAGAAATCATTCTTGATTTCTCGAGGAATTAAGGGCTATGGAGAGAGAGCGGGTAAATGGAGTTGAAATCAGCCATGATTGAATGGCGGAGTGGACTCGATGGGCCGAATGGTCTTACTTCCGCTCCTATGTCTTATGGTCTTATGGGTGTGGATAGCAGGTGTCAGTATTCATTTGTGTTCTCCCCTGATGGCTGGAACAGAGAGATTATTGAATGAGCTGGGGCTCTTGTCTCTAGAAAAGTGAAGACTATGAGGTGATGTAGGAGATCTTTAATATTATGAAATAGTTTGATACAGTAGGCATAGAGAAGATGTTTGCGGATGGAATCAGAACAAGGTGGCATAATAATATAAGATAGTCATTACAAAATCCAACAAGGAATTCAAGAGAAACTTCTTTAGACAGAGAATGGTTAAAATTTAGAAGGAGGCGGGAGGCTATGGCATTGTGGTATTATCATTGGACTAATAATCTACTGGAATAGTAATAGGCTCATGCGAAGGGGAAATATCAAATGGACCTGTTGGGATGGAATTTGGTATGAACAAGGAGAAGGGACAGAGGTGCTCCAGATGAACTCAAGTTTATGTTTGTTGAGGCTGCAAGGTGGGAGGGTTGGATTGGATTGGATTTGTTTATTTCCACATGTACAGAGGTACAGTGAAAAGTATTTTTCTGTGAGCAGCTCAACAGATCATTAAGTACATGGGAAGGAATGGGAATAAAAGAAAATACATAATGTGGTAGTCTGTGTAGAGGTATTACGGTACCTGGTAATGCTGGAACACCATTGGTAGATATTGTATTTTTCCTATTGGTCAAGCTGTATGGTAGCCCCGCCCTGCAAGGCGGGGTATAAGAGCCCGTGCCACCCCAGCAGCCTTCTTTCTGTACCTGAGCTGCTGGGGGAAACATCTAGCTTATTAAAGCCTTCAGTTGGACTACAACCTCGCTTTAGTGGTCATTGATCGTGCATCAGTTTTTAATAAGCTAGATGTAAAAGGATGGAGCTCCGAATCAAGCCGGAGTGTCTGCAACTCAGCCCCCACGCGGCGAACTCAGCGGCAACATTCAAGCACTGGCTGGCGTGTTTTAAAGGATATCTAGGAATGGCCGAAAACACACCAACGGGAGAACAGAAATTGCAAGTCCTGGACTCGAGGGGGAGCCCGGAAATTTATGCCCTCATCGAGGACACGGACGACTTCGATGCAGCAATGGAGTTGCTAAAAGGACTTTATATTTGCCCATTAAACCAGGTCTACGCCCGACATCTGTTAGCAACGAGGTGACAAATCCCTGGGGAATCGCTGGAAAAATTCTACCATGCGCTCCTGGTGTTGCGGAGAAACTGCAGCTGCCCACAAGTTTCGGTGAGCGACCACACAGAACTCTTGATCCGGGACGCTTTTGTGGCAGGTATGCTGTCCTTCCAAATCCGCCAGCGATTGCTGGAAAAAGACACCCTAGGTCTCAAGAGGGCACGGGCCCTTGCAGGCTCCCTGGATGTGGCCTCCAGAAACGCCCGGGCTTACGTTCCCGACTGCGCGGCAGCCCCCTGGGCAGCGGGGAACCCCTCCGATGCCAACCCTGAGACATCTCCCATTCCCCCACAAGCTTGTGCTGCTAGATGGCATGGCAACCCCGGGGGGCCCCGCTGCTACTTTTGCGGGCAGGCCAAGCACCCCCGGCAGCGCTGCCCGGCCCACGCATCCACCTGCAAGGGATGCGGTAAAAAGGACCACTTCATATACCAGGCCCGTGCAGTCGCCGTGGTCTCTGGCGGCGAATGCGGACAGCTACCACAAACTTCTCCACGGTCCCCGTGCGGCCAGCGGGCACCACCATATTCCTCCACCAGGGCCACGTGCGGCCCCCGGGCACCGCCATCTTGTCCCGCGGACGCCACGTTCGATGGATGGGAGCCCCCGTTTTGTGCACCCCCAGCCATGTGCGACCAATGGGAGCTGCCATCTTGGATGGACTCCCAGGACCCCAGCTCGGCTGACAGCACACTGCACAAAGAGGACACTCAACTGCTGCGATTAGCCTCGGTGACCCTGGACCAGTCCCGGCCTCGGACACTCTCAACTGCTACAACAACAGTACTAATCAACGGGCATGAGACGTCCTGCTTAATCAACTCTGGGAGCACAGAGAGCTTCATACACCCCGACACGGTAATGCACTGTTCCCTCCTCGTCCACCCCGTTAATAAAAAAATCTCCCTGGCCTCCGGTTCCCACTCAGTAGAGATAAAGGGGTTTTGTGTAGCAAACCTCACAGTCCAGGGTAGGGAGTTTAAAAATTACCGGCTCTACATCCTTCCCCACCTCTGCGCGGCCACATTCCTGGGTTTAGACTTCCAGTGTAATCTCCAAAGTCTAACTTTCAAATTCGGCAGCCCTATACCCCCCTCACTGTCTGCGGCCTCGAGACCCTCAAGGTCGATCCGCCTTCCCTGTTTGCGAACCTCCCCCGAATTGCAAACCCGTCGCCACCAGGAGCAGACGGTACAGTGCCCAGGATCGGATCTATATTAGGTCAGAGGTCCAAAGGCTACTGAGGGAAGGAGTCATTGAAGCTAGCAACAGTCCCTGGAGAGCTCAAGTAGTGGTGGTAAAGACCGGGGAGAAGCATAGGATGGTCATCGACTACAGTCAGACCATCAACAGGTTTACGCAGCTGGACGCGTACCCTCTCCCCCGCATATCCGACCTGGTAAACAGGATCGCGCATTATAAGGTCTTCTCCACGGTGGATCTTAAGTCCGCCTACCACCAGCTCCCCATCCGCACTAGTGACCGCAAATACACTGCCTTCGAGGCAGATGGGCGGCTCTATTGCTTCTTAAGGGTTCCCTTTGGTGTCACCAACGGGGTCTCGGTCTTCCAGCGCGAGATGGACCGAATGGTTGACCGGTACAGTTTACGGGCAACATTCCCGTATCTCGATAATGTCACCATCTGCGGCCATGACCAGCAGGACCACGCCACCAACCTCCGAAAATTCCTCCAGACCGCAAAGGTCCTTAACCTTACATACAACAAGGATAAATGCGTGTTTAGCACCGACCGCGTAGCCATCCTCGGCTACGTAGTGCGAAATGGAGTTATAGGCCCCAACCCTGAACGCATGCACCCCCTTATGGAGTTCCCCGTCCCTCACTGCTCCAAGGCCCAGAAGTGCTGCCTAGGGTTTTTCTCTTAATAAGCCCAGTGGGTCCCCAACTATGCGGACAAGGCCCGTCCCCTGATCCAATCCACAGCTTTTCCCCTGTCGATAGAGGCCCGCCAGGCCTTCAGCAGCATCAAAGCAGACATTGCAAAGGCCACGATGCACGCCATCGATGAGTCCCTCCCCTTCCAGTTCGAGAGCGACGTGTCTGACGTAGCTCTGGCGGCCACCCTCAACCAAGCGGGCAGACCTATGGCCTTCTTCTCTCGTACCCTCCATACGTCCGAAATCCGCCACTCCTCAGTCGAAAAGGAGGCCCAGGCCATAGTAGAAGCTGTGCGACATTGGAGGCATTACCTGGCTGGCAGGAGATTCATTCTCCTCAGTGACCAACGGTCAGTTGCTTTCATGTTCGATAATGCACAACGGGGTAAGATAAAAAACGATAAGATCTTGCGGTGGAGGATCGAACTCTCCACCTACAACTACGAGATGTTGTATCGTCCCGGGAAGCTAAACGAGCCTCCTGCACCCTGTCCCGCGGCACATGTGCCAACGCACAAGTGGACCGCCTCCGAGCCCTCCACGAGGACCTTTGCCACCCGGGAGTCACTCGCTTTTTCCACTTTATCAAGACCCGCAACCTGCCCTACTCCATCGAGGAGGTCAGTACAGCCACCAGGGACTGCCAAATCTGTGTGGAGTGCAAACTGCACTTCTAGCGGCCAGAGAAAGCGCACCTGATAAAGGCTTCCCATCCCTTTGAACGCCTCAGCATGGACTTCAAAGGCCCCCTCCCCTCCACCGACCGCAACACGTGCTTCCTGAACGTGATTGACGAGTACTCCCGGTTCCCATTCGCTATCCCCTGCCCCGACATGACCGCAACCACCGTCACTAAGGCCCTCCATAGCATCTTTGCACTGTTCGGGTTCCACGCTTACATACATAGTGATAGGGGTTATCACTTTATGAGCGATGAACTGCATCAATTCCTGCTCAGCAAGGGCATCGCCTCGAGCAGGACGACCAGTTAAAACCCCCGGGGTAACGGACAAGTAGAGAGGGAGAACGGAACGGTCTGGAAGACCGTCCTACTGGCCCTACGGTCCACGTATCTCCCAGTCTCCCGCTGGCAGGAAGTCTCCCAGATGCCCTGCACTGCATCCGGTCACTGCTGTGTACCACGACCAACCAAACACCTCACGAACGTCTCCTTGTCTTCCCCAGGAAGTCCTCCTCTGGGACCTCGCTCCCTGACTGGCAGCTCCCGGACCCATCCTGCTCCAAAAACACGTGCGGGCGCACAAGTCGGACCCGTTGGTCGAGAAGGTTCATCTTCTCCACGTTAACCCCCAGTACGCCTACGTGTCGTACCCCGATGGCCGACAAGATACGGTCTCTCTACGAGACCTGGCGCCCGCCACGCACACGCTAGCCACCAGTCCCACCCTCGCTCCCACCAGTGCACCTTACAGGAGGATCGGTCCTTCCGCCTGCCCCGTCTAGGCCCCCCCACCCACCGACGCACCCCGCAGACGCTCCCTTCCCAGGTCAACCGTCTTCCCTACCAGCGCCGTGTAGGGGTGTTGAAGCTGCCACAGAGATCAAGGCCACGCTCCAGGAGTCACAGACGCCCGAGCCTCCACCGGAGTCACCACCGAAGCTCCGACGATCACAGAGGGCGACCAGGGCCCCCGACCGACTGATTGCTTCATTTTAAAGTGTATAGTTAATTATGAATCTGTAAATAGTTACAAAACGCTGTACGGAGGTATTACGGTACCTCCATAACTATAATTTCTAGCACGTTACCATGTTGTAATATCAAGCCACCAACCCCGCCGGACTCTTTTTTAACAGGGGGTAAATGTGGTAGTCTGTGTAGAGGTATTACCAATAGCCAATAGAAAATACAGCACAGAACAGGCCCTTCGGCCCACGATGTTGTGCCGAACCTTTGTCCTAGATTAATCATAGATTATCATTGAATTTACAGTGCAGAAGGAGGCCATTCGGCCCTTTGAGTCTGCACCAGCTCTTGGAAAGAGCACCCTACCCAAACTCAACACCTCCACCCAACACCAAGGGCAATTTGGACATTAAGGGCAATTTATCATTGGCCAATTCACCTAACCCGCACATCTTTGGACTGTGGGAGGAAACCGGAGCACCCGGAGGAAACCCACGCAGACACGGGGAGGACGTGCAGACTCCGCACAGACAATGACCCAAGCCGGAATCGAACCTGGGACCATGGATCTGTGAAGCAATTGTGCTATCCACAATGCTACCGTGCTGCCCAAGTACCTGGTAATTACGGTACCTGGTAATGCCGGAACATCATTGGTAGATATTGTATTTTTCCTATTGGTCAAGCTGTATGGTAGCTCCACCCTGCAAGGCGGGGTATAAGAGCCCGTGCCGCCCCAGCAGCCTTCTTTCTGTACCTGAGCTGCTGGGGGAAACATCTCGCTTATTAAAGCCTTCAGTTGGACTACAACCTCGGTTTAGTGGTCATTGATCTGGCATCACATAATAGGGCAACACAACATATACAATGTAACTACATAAGCACTGGCATCGGATGAAGCATACAGGGTGTAGTGTTAACGAGGTCAGTCCATAAGAGGGTCATTTATGAGTCTGGTAACAGCGGGGAGAATCTGTTTTTGCGTCTGTTCGTGCGAGCTCTCAGACCTCTGCATCTCCTGCCCGATGGAAGAAGTTGGAAGAGTGAGTAAGCCGGGTGGGAGGGTCTTTGATTACGCTGCCCTCTTTCCCCAGGCAGCGGGAGGTGTAGATGGAGTCAATGGATGGGAGGCAGGTCCGTGTGATGGACTGGGCGGTGTTCACGACTCTCTGAAGTTTCTTGCGGTCCTGGGCCGAGCAGTTGCCATACCAGGCTGTGATGCAGCCCGATAGGATGCTTTCTATGGTGCATCTGTAAAAGTTGGTAAGGGTTAATGTGGACATGCCAAATTTCCTTAGTTTCCTGAGGAAATATAGGCGCTGTTGTGCTTTCTTGGTGGTAGCGTCGACGTGGGTGGGCCAGGACAGATTTTTGGAGATGTGCACCCCTAGGAATTTGAAACTGCTAACCATCTCCACCTCGGCCCCGTTGATGCTGACAGGGGTGTGTACAGTACTTTGCTTCCTGAAGTCAATGACCAGCTCTTTAGTTTTGCTGGCATTAAGGGAGAGATTGTTGTCGCTGCACCACTCCACTAGGTTCGCTATCTCCCTCCTGTATTCTGACTCGTTATTCGAGATTCGGCCCACTATGGTCGTATCGTCAGCAAACTTGTAGCTGGAGTTGGAACCAACATTTGTCACGCAGTTGTGTGTGTACAGGGAGTAGAGTAGGGGGCTAAGTACGCAGCCTTGTGGGGCCCCGGTATTGAGGACGATTGTGGAGGAGGTGTTGTTGTTCATTCTTACTGATTGTGGTCTGTTGGTCAGAAAATCGAGGATCCAGTTGCAGAGTGGGGAGTCAAGTCCTAGGTTTTGGAGCTTTGATATGAGCTTGGCTGGGATTATGGTGTTGAAGGCAGAGCTGTAGTCAATAAATAGGAGTCTAATGTAGGAGTCCTTGTTGTCGAGATGCTCTAGGGATGAGTGTAGGGCCAGGGAAATGGTGTCTGATGTGGACCGGTTGCAGCGCTATGCGAATTGCAGTGGATCAAGGCTTTCTGGGAGTATGGAGGTGATGCGCTTCATGATCAACCTCTCGAATCACTTCATTACGACTGAAGTCAGGGCCACCGGATGGTAGTCATTGAGGCACACTGCCTGGTTTTTCTTTGGCACTGGTATGATGGTGGTCTTCTTGAAGCAGGTGGGGACCTCGGAGTGGAGTAGGGACAGGTTAAAGATGTCCGCGAACACCTCTACCAGCTGGTCCATGCAGGCTCTGAGTGCACGACCAGGGATCCCGTCTGGGCCCGTCGCCTTCTGAGGGTTCACTTTCAGGAAGGCCAATCTGACTTTGGAAGCTGTGATGGTGGGTATGGGTGAGTTATGGGCTGCTGGGGCACTCGCCAGCGGATTGTTGGTTACCTGCTCGAACCGAGCATAGAATGCATTGAGTTCATCGGGGAGGGGTGCGCTGCTGCCAGAGATCCTGTTCGGCTTCGCTTTGTAGCCCGTTATGTTGTTTAGTCCTTGCCACAACCGCCGAGTCTGTCTGTGACTCTAGCTTGGTTTGATATTCTCTCTTGGCATTCCGGATGGCTTTGCGGAGGTCGTACCTGGATTTCTTGTATAGGTCAGGGTCGTCTGCCTTGAACGCCTCAGATCTGTCCTTCAGTAGGGAGTCAATCTCGCGATTGAGCCATGGTTTCCGGTTGGGGAATGCACGTACTGCTTTCTTTGGCACGCAGTTGTCCACACATTTGCTGATGAAGTCTGTGACGGCGGTGGCATACTCATTTAAGTTGGTCGCTGAGTTCTTAAATATGGACCAGTCCACTGTCTCTAAGCAGTCATGGAGGAGCTCTTCTGTCTCCTCGGACCAGCACTGCACGACCTTCTTAGCTGGATTCTCCCGCTTGAGTTTCTGCTTGTCTGCCGGGAGAAGGAGCACCGTCTTATGATCTGATTTCCTAAAGTGCGGTCGGGGGATGGAACAGTAGGCACCCTTGATTTTTGAGTAGCAATGGTCAAGAGTGTTGTTGCCCCTGGTGGGACAGGAGATATGCTGGTGGAATTTTGGCAGTACACTCTTGAGGTTGGTCTTGTTGATGTCTCCGGTCACGATGAACAAGGCCTCCGGGTGTTCTGTTTCGTAGTTGTTTATAACTGTGTACAGTTCGTCCAGCGCCTTCCTCACTTCTGCCTGGGGTGGGATGTAGACCGCTGTGATAATGGCTGAAGTGGGTGGCCCGGAGAGATTTGGAATGGCGGAGTCTAGAGATGAGGGTTTAGGCAGCAGGTGGGCTGGGCTGGATGGCTAATGTTGCGGTAGTGCGAGTGGGTGATCTAGATGATGGTGTGAATATGGGACAGGAATGTCAGGTCAGAATCAGAAAGGTAGCAAAGGCCAGGGTTGCAAACTGTCTTCTCCAGCCTCAGCCAGTGGCCCAGGAAAGGGATGGAGTAGGCGACTGGGGAACAGAGTTTGACACGGGGACCGGCGACGATGGTTTCAATCTTCCCAAAAGGAAAATTCTACTCGCTGTCAGTTTTCTGGACCGACAGCAAATCAGGAGTCGTGGAAGAGGAGAAGTTATGTCGAGGTAGAGCTGGGTGTTGTCAGCATTCAGTTATCTCAGAAGGAAAAAAAATAGTAAAAATAGGGAAATCAGAATACTGGCCCGAACTTGTCTTGTATACATTAAAATGGAACATCAAAATCAGAATACTGGACTGAACTGGTCTTAGAACATAGAACATAAACAGTGCAGAAGGAGGCCATTCGGCCCATCGAGTCTGCACCGACCCACTTAAGCCCTCACTTCCACCCTATCCCCGTAACCCAATAACCCCTCCTAACCTTTTTGGGCACTGAGGACAATTTAGCATGGCCAATCCACCTAACCTGCACATCTTTGGACTGTGGTAGGAAACCAGAGCACCCGGAGGAAACCCACGCACACACGGGGAGAATGTGTAAACTCCACACAGACCGTGATCCAAGCCAGGAATCGAACCTGGGACCCTGGCGCTGTGAAGCCACAGTGCTATCCACTTGTGCTCCCGAGCTGCCCTAATGTATGTCTTGCATACATTAAAATGGAGCACCAAAATCAGAATACTGGTCCGAACTGGGTTTCCTCCGGGCGCTCGGGTTTCCTCCCACAAGTCCTGAAAGACGTGCTTGTTAGGTGAATTGGACATTCTGAATTCTCCCTCAGTGTACCCGAACAGGCGCCAGAATGTGGCAACTAGTGGCTTTTGACAGTAACTTTGTCGTGTTGGGTGTTCCACTATACAAACAAACCAACATGGTTGTAGATGGTACAACACTGTTTTATTATTCTTGATAACGTCTACTGTATACTTCTGGCTGTGGTTCGTACTTTACCAGTTAACCTGTGGACCCAGCCCTTGCACTATCTTAGAGAGGCACTCAGCACATGGTGAATGTCTGAGTGACACGCTGTGAGCTCTGTGCCCTGAGCTATCTCCTGGTAGAATGAGCGGGAACTGCGGTGTTCCCCGTTTTATAGTGCGTGTGCTCTGACTGGTGATTGGCTGTGATGTTGCGTGTGTGTTGATTGGTCCGTTGATCTGCCCATCAGTGTGTGTGTTTGCACCATGATATGTTTATATGAATATCATGACATCCCTTTTCACAAGAATATGTGCCTATATGGTAATAAATATTGGTGTGTACTGAGTGCAGCTGAATATGTGTGTGCAATATCTACAACATGTACATGAGGCTAAACTATATACATAGGAAGGTGTCAGGTGCAACATAGTAACAAGGTTGTACCATAAACAAAACAAGTGCAATCATCAAACATCGAAAGAGAACTCCTGGAACACCAAAAAGAGAAACACATTGACATTGTTGCATAACAATTCAGTGAGTCCAATGTGCAAACAGGCTCATAAGTCCAGCCTAGTAAGTGGGCGACGAATTCGGGTTGACCGCCTCAAGGGTGGGTCAGGATCCACCGGCTGAGGAATGGGCCTGGCCACAGGCGAGAGAGGAATAGGCAGAGCGGCAGGAAGCTCCACGATGTCGACATCAGGGGCAACAGGAGGGCGTGGCACCGGTGCATGATCACGTAGCCAGCGCGGAAGCAGCCGAAGGGCCCGCCGATTACGCCGGCGAATGGAGCCATCAGGCATGCGAACCAGGAACGAGCGGGGAGCTACGCGGCGGAGAACTTCGGCAGTTGCCGACCAGCCACCCTCTGGTAGGTGTATGCGGACGTTGTCTCCAGGCGCCAGGGCAGGAAGATCAGTTGCCCGAGCGTCATATGCCACCTTCTGCTGAGCACGCTGCTGTCGCATCCTTTGCAGTAATGGAGCATGGTCGGGTTTAGGACCATGAATGGACGGCACAGTGGTCCTGAGGGCGCGACCTATCAACAGCTGGGCTGGTGAGAGGCCTGTGGACAGTGGGGCCGATCGATAGGCCAGCAGGGCTAAACAGAAATCAGATCCGGCATCAGCAGCCTTGCATAGGAGCCACTTCACGATATGGATGCCCTTTTCCGCCTTACCATTTGACTGGGATGCAGAGGGCTGGACGTCATGTGTGTGACGCCATACAAAGCAGCAAAAGAAGACCATTCTTGGCTCGCAAAACAGGGCCCATTGTCCGACATGACGGTGAGCGGAATGCCATGGTGAGCGAAGGTTTCCTTGCATGCTCTGATTGCAGCTGATGATGTCAAATCGTGCAGGCGTATGACCTCCGGATAATTTGAAAAATAGTCAATTATGATGACGTAGTCCCTGCCGAGCGCATGCAAAAGGTCCACACCCACCTTCGCCCAGGCTGAAACCTTTGGCAGGTGGGGGCAGTTGAGCACCATGTTGGCGATGTCGTCGCTGATGCCCGGGCCATTTCGCTCGTGATCTCTTCCCGTTTGGGTATAGGGTAGTGTTCCCTCATGATGTTATTGTTCAGGTCTTTCGGGTCGATGCAGATCCGGAGTTCGCCAGAGGGCTTTTTAACGCACACCATGGGTCTGACCCATGGCGCGGGCTCCGTGACCCGGGAAAGCACTCCTTGGTCCTGGAGATCCTGCAGCTGCTGCTTGAGGCGGTCCTGGAGTGGTGCTGGGACTCTACGAGGTGCGTGAATGACCGGGATGGCGTCCGGTTTGAGCCGTATTCTGTAAGTGTAGGGCAGTGTGCCCATGCCCTCGTAAGCTGCCTGGTTGTGGGCGAGGAGCGAGTGGAGCTATGCCCTAAAGTCTGCATCCGGGAAATTGGACGTGCCTTCTGGAGACAGAGTGTGTACCCGCTGAACGAGGTGGAGGATCTTGCACGCATGTGCGCCTAGCAGGGAGTCCTTTGAGGATCCAACTATCTCAAAAGACAATGTGGCTGCGTGTGAATTGTGTGTCACCTCGAGCTGGCAGGATCCCATGGCCGGGATAACATTACCGTTGTAATCGACCAACTGACAACGAGCTGGCCGAATCGGTGGTTTGACCTTCAAGGTGTAGAAGGCTGACCATGCAATGAGATTGGCGGAGGCACCAGTGTCTAAATGGAATGAGATTGGTTTTCGGTTGACCATTAGGGTGGCACACCATTCATCACCCGGATTGACGCTGTGCACTGGCATCGGCTGGTGGGTCCTACTTGGAGACATCCGATTTCTGTCAATTACCGCAACGCGGAAGGCTTCCCGGTCGTTGGTATCACCGGTCTGTACGTCGATAGGGTATGACTCGGTGTATGACTCGGTGTATGGAGGCTGACTGGCCCGCACGTCCCTGCGAGGCTGGCGGAATTGGGGAGCGTTGGCAGGTTGAGCTGCTCGACAGCAGGCAGCGTAGTGGCCCATCTTGCCACAGCGGAGGCATTGTCGATTTTTTGCTGGACATTGCTGCTTTAAATGTGCATATCCACAGTTGCCACACGTCGTGACATCATGGCGTTCGTTGCGCAACTGCGCATGCGCAGTTCGGTCCTGCATAGAGCGCGACTGCGCGTCACGTCCCTCTGCGTCTCTTTTGGCGCATACAAGCGCTGGAGGCCTCGGAAAGCGCGCAAAATGGCCGCCCTCGTCCGGGGCGCGGGCCGGGAGGAACTCGATGGAGTGGACCCACTCGGCCTCGTGGGAACCGTGCCGTGCCAATTCGGCCACCTGGAATTGGGAGTACCGGCTGGTCGCGTTTTCGTGGAGGACGCAGGTTTCGATGGTGGTGGCTAGGGTGAGGCTCTTTATTTTGAGGAGCTGCTGACGTAGGGTGCCCGAGGTGACCCCAAAAACGATCTGGTTCCGAATCATGGAATCGGAGGTGGTCTCATAGCCACAGGACTGCACGAGGATACAGAGGTGTGTCAAAAAGGATTGAAAAGGCTCATCCTTACCTTGCAGGCGCTGCTGGAAGAGCTACCTCTCGAAGCTCTCATTCACTTGGACGCTGAAGTGTTGCTCAAGATTTTAGAAGGACCGTCTTGTACTTCGTCTTGTCCTCACCGTCCGCAAATGCCAGGGAGTTGTAGATGTGGATGGCATGTTGCCCTGCCGTGGAGAGGAGGAGGGCGATCTTCCTGGTGTCCGATGCATTCTCCCTGTCTGTGGCTCCTAGGAAGAGCTGGAAGCGCTGTTTAAACAGCTTCCAGTTGACGCCGAGGTTTCCAAGCGATTTGGAGCGGCTGCGGCGGGCTGATGGTGTCCATGGCGCAGGATGGCGGATCGCTGAAGATGTGCAGGTAGGTCTCACAGTTGCTGGGTTCCAATCCTGGTACTGTGTCGTGTTGGGTGTTCCACTATACAAACGAACCATCACGGCTGTAGATGGTACAACTCTGTTTTATTATTCTTGATAACATCTACTGTATACTTCTGGCTGTGGTTCGTACTTCACCAGTTAACCTGTGGACCCAGCCCTAGCACTATCTTAGATAGACACTCAGCACATGGTGAATGTCTGAGTGGCGCGCTGTGAGCTCTGTGCCCTGAGCTGTCTCCTGCTGGGATGAGCGGGAACTGTGGTGTTCCCCGTTTTATAGTGCGTGTGCTCTCACTGGTGATTGGCTGTGATGTTGCGTGTGTGTTGATTGGTCCGTTGATCTGTCCATCAGTGTGTGTGTCTGTTTGCACCATATGTTTATATGAATATCATGACAAACTTCATTGCCCTGTTAATGTAAGCCTACTTGTGACAATAATAAAGATTCCATTATTATTATCCCCGTTTTCAGAATAAAGTAATTTCCTATATTAATGGAATCAAAAGTTGCTTTATGCATTGGATAATATTTGGAAGGCCAGTCTTTTACATTATTATTCTGCAGGGAGCTTTAAGTATTGCAAAAAAAAAAGTAGTTTGCCAGGAGCTGCCACATTACATTGCATAAAATTGGCAATGCGTATTGCATCGCCCCGGAGAGGGAGGGGATGCCAAACACTGATTTCTTTGCAAACTGCAGCTTCTGCAACGACCCATTCCCTCCGCTAGTCGGGCAGGTTGTGCAGAGGGGCAGGGGCAGTGCCGGGGCACCGAGGGAGGCAGAGCCCCGGGACAGCGAGCGCTGCGAGGATGCGGAATGAGGGGCGACATGCTGTCAGTCAAAGACCTCTGCAGACTGCTGGGCTTCCCCGGAGGTGAGTGTTCCCCACCCGCACCCTGTCTCCAAGCGGCTGTGCTCACCCCCACTGAGAAACCTCCCATCAGTTAGCAATTGGCAACTGAGGGCCTGGCGATTGACAATAAAAGTTAACTTTGTTTAAAAGTTTTGGAAGTACCCCAACTTCTCGCATTCCGAATTCTTGAAATTACTTTGAAATGTCCAATGAGCGACCGAGCGAATGTTGAAGGAAGTTATGTGAACTAAAGGATTTATTTTTATCTAACCCCCTTTTTAACTAACTGTGCTGTCAGTTAATCAGCGCCATTGTTGAGGTTTAAAAAATGTATGCATGTATACATATAAAATGCAATGTCTTTTGAACAGTAATGTGTATTTCCTCTTCAGATTGGTTTAAGCCAGCAGGGTGTGTTCCAAGGGCATTGATACCAATGTAAGATGTTTTAACTCATCTCAGTAAAAGCTCTCTCCAAGTCCAACGAACTGTTTTCCCGTGCAATAACTATTGGTCGTTAGGAAAAGATGCCAGCTGCTCTATGCGCAGCAAGATCCCAGGTATGGCTGGCTGACTTGATCTGCTGTGATCTATGTTGGTTCAGAGGGCCTGCCTGCTTGATCCGGACACTCCCCTGATCTTCACTTTCTGGCTCTGGAATCTTTACTGTGTCCTGGTACAGAGTGTGGAGTGAGCACCTCTGCAAGGTGCTGGCTCTGACATTCTAACGTTGGGAAGTCAGTTTATATCATCTCCAACCTTCCGAGGAAAGCGCGGTAGCACAAGTGGACAGCACTGTGGCTTCACAGCGCCAGGGTCCCAGGTTAGATTCCCCGCTGGGTCACTGACTGTGCAGAGTCTGCACGTTCTCCCCGTGTCTGCGTGGGTTTCCTCCGGGTGCTCCGGTTTCCTCCCACAGTCCAAAGACGTGCAGGTTAGGTGGATTGGCCATGATAAATTGCCCTTAGTGACCAAAAAGGATAGGAGGGGTTATTGGGTTACGGGGATAGGGAGGAAGTGAGGGCTTAAGTGGGTCAGTGCAGACTCGATGGGCTGAATGGCCTCCTTCTGCACTATGTTCTATGAAAGTGGCAGGGAAGTCTTGTAGTGCAGTCATCGCGTGTGGGGTCTCGTGGAGGAAAACGAGGGCATTCGATTGCCCTTTTCCAGTATTATCTTGCAGGGAGCTTTTAAGTGTTATGTCATTTTGCAGGTGGTGCCCCATTATATTGCAAAATATTGCAAAAAAAATTGCACTTCAGATATTGCATTGCCCGCCCTGGAGAGGGAGGGGATACCGAACACTGATCTCTTTGCAAACTGAAGCTTGGGCCATGACCGTTCCCTCCGCTAGTGGAGCTATTTCCTCTTCTTTAGCTTCAGCTACCTGGGCTCTTGGCTGTGGAATTCCCTCCCTAAACCCCCCCACCCCCCCACCCACCTCTCTTGCTTCATTCTAAGAAACTCCTTGAAACCTACCGCACTTGCCAAGCTCGGGGTCATTTTTTCTGACATCCCTTCACGTGGCTCAGTGCCATCTTTTGTTAACGTTCCCGTGGAGGCTATTTTACTCTGCGAGGCGCTATATAAATGGAAGTTGCTGTTGTATCAGATGGAGTATACGCTGTTCAAGTAGCTGTTCTACAGCTCACTGGAATTATATCTTTAAGTAGTTCAGCCATTCAGTGTAAGCGTGTGGAGGCCTGGTCTTGAAATTAAAGTATAGTGTGTTTTATGTCTGGCCCACGTGGCCAATATAGTGTGGCTCTGAGGCATCGAGATTTAAATGGAGCTTTGTTCTGATTAACCCTCAAAACGATTGGCGATGGTATATTTGTGACTGGCTGTCTCACAGTCTGAGGTCAAAGATTGATCTATGTCCTTGGCAGTGTATACCTATGTGAAAAGTGACTGTGTTCCAAGGAACAACGTGATGTTGAGATTTAATGAACAATCAACATCTTTGTTGTTTTGATATTTCACTGGGAATCATAAAATCACGGCATCACAGTGGTTAGCACTGTTGCTTCACAGCGGCAGGAACCCGGGTTCGATTCCTGCTTGGGTCACTGTGCGGAGTCTGCACGTTCTCCCCGTGTCTGCGTGGGTTTCCTCCGGGCGCTCCAGCTTTCTTCCACAAGTCCCGAAAGACTTAGGTGAATTGAACATTCTGAATTCTCCCTCTGTGTACCCGAACAGGTGCCGGAATGTGGCGACAAGGGGATTTTCACATTAGCTTCATTGCACTGTTAATGTAAGCCCACTTGTGACACTAATAAAGATTATTATTATTCTAAAAAATTGTGACTGTTGTAGATTGTGCTGTGCACTCTATTGAGCTGCTGATTGTTAAATAAATATGTATTGGTTTATATCCTAAGCCACTTTCTCAAAGGGTATATTCCTTAACTTACCAATGACGAAGTTGTGCGTTAGCAAGCAACATTTTAGGGTAAACTGGAATGCAGTGATAGATACTCAATTTAATCTTGGAAATCAGGCTACCTTTGCCCCTGCTGGCTAGGTAAAGCTGCAGCCTGTTTTGTAGAGGATGCCTGGTCTATTTATGGAAGTTATCATTGACGCTGAGCTCCAGTGCTAGTCATAATGTCGAGACGCTCCAGTGCTAGTTTAATACCAACCTCAAATCCTCCATTATTAAAACTCAGGTTGCTCAAAGCTCAATACTAGGTCCTGCTCACCCATCTCTCTCTGGCCCACACTGTCTATCAGTTTTCCAATGCATAAGATTTCAATAAAAAAGTATAATTCACAGGATGTGAATTGGCAAGGCCAGCATTTATTGCCCATCCCTAATTGCCCTTGAACTGAGTGGCTAGACTATTTCAGAGGGCAGTTCAAGGTCAACAACATTGCTGTGGGCCTGGAGCCATATGTAGGCCAGACCAGGTAAGAAAGGCAGATTTCCTTCCCTAAAGGACATGAGTGAACCCGATGGGCTTTACGACAATCGATAGATTTATGGCCACCGTTACTGAGTCTAGCTTTCAATTGAATTTGCATTCCACCAGCTGCTGTGGTGGGATTTGAACCCATGTCCCCAGAGCATTTGCCTGGGCCTCTGGATTACTAGTCCAGTGAATCTTTATCTTCAGATCTCTCCCATAGTCTTCAGTCTTTAGCCAGGCCACTGCAAACTCCTTGTAATCCTCTGTCAATCCTCTGACTCTGGATTCAGTGTGTTCCCCATTCCTTCATTCTATTATTGGTGAAAGAGTCTTCGGCTGTTCTGCATGGGACACACACTCCAGACCTATCCACCTCTCAACTTCTCTGTCTGTCTCCCCCAAAAACAACTAACCTGACAGTCGTCCATCCAAACAGTATCCCTATAGTTTGACACATTTCTTTTACCTATTTACTTTTTCTTTCTCTTCTCCCCTTCTCTCCCCCTGTAATCCAACTGGGAACATTTTATATTCTAACTTCATGATGTGTTATGTACTCTGGGATAACACAGGCTGCAACTGGATGCAGCTTTGACCAAAAGATACTCCAGACCTTGAAGTTAGTTCAATCTGATTTATTGAACTAGTAGCACAGTTAGCACAGTTCTCTATGAGTTCGACTCTCTGCTAACCTAAGTGTGGTTACTCTGTCTGACTGAACCAGACTAGCTCTTATCCACGTGCTTGAGGTGTGTTACTGTACATACACCCTGACTCACTCTGTAGATGTTCATCAATGGAACGAGGCGGCGTATGAGTGCCTCATGCCTTTTATAGTGAGATACCCCCCCTGAGTGTCCTGCCTGCTCATTGGTCATGACCTGTTCTCTGTGTTCATTTGCTGCCTGTCTGTATATCATTATGTGCATGTTTGCATATCATGACACTTCACTCTCTCTAAATGCAAGTTGCTTTTAGGGAAGAGAGACACTGAAACTGCATTGGCTGCTCCTTCGCCTGACACTTCGCACCCGCTGATGTGAAACCATTTTTGTCCAGGGATGTGCCAAGTTGAACTGATTCCCATCTCCTCCTTTTTGAAGCAAAATGGTGAACCAATTTAATTAAATCAAGTAAACTGAGGGACCAATGAAGGGAGTTTCCTCTTAAAGGGTTACCCCGTCAAACAAAATACAAATCACAAAGGAAACTTAAAAGCATAAAAATACAATGTGACCCGAGGGGTTGATGAAACAGCGCAGCCCTGCGGTGCCCAACGGGCACGTCATTCCCATCTAAGGAACTAGTTTGAAATTTATTCCCAAGCTCATTTCACGTGAAGTCAATTGTTTATAGGAGGGGGTTTTCACCAGGTCAGTTTAGCTTTGTTGTCTGTTTATTTGTTCTCCAAAATTCGGTATGTCTTACCCATTGCCCTGAAGGCACTTTTTGTGACACTGCTCCACTTTAATATTATGGTTCCGTCTACAAAGCTACGCTGCCACCAAACAAATTGCTCTCTAATGTCAGGTCATAGACATGGCATTAGACAGACCACCCTGTCTCCCAAACAGAGTGAGAAAGTTGCTTCACCCACTCACTGGTCGCTCGAATATGTCAGAGGTTCAGACACATTGGTTCAGGATGGTTATTACAGAACTTTTCTCGGGAGGAGAATCTATATTGTATCTAACTGAAATGCAGGTGGAAAATGACATTTAGAAGTGTTTCGAGGTGAATATTCTATGTTGCAATGGATGCCGTCATGGGAAGTTACTGAGACGACAACTTATATTTATAGCGTACCTTTAACATAACAAAATGTCACAATAAAACAGTACGACATTGACCCACATGAGGAGATATGAGGTCAGTTGATCAAGAGCTTGATTTTAAAGGAGGAGAGGGAATGAAGTTTGGGAAGTAAACTGACTTTAACGATGACTATCTGCCTCCTGGTTAAGTTAGAATGGGAGTTTTGTAATGTGGGAATGTGTCAGAGAGTGAAAGTCAGATTCAGTGCGACCTGTACTCTGGGCTATGACTAATTTAGCTTGAGCCGATTGCATGCCCTAAATTTGTTGACGGTGCATTTGGCGAACGGTGAGACTGTTCGATAAATGTACTATCAACCAAGATAGTATCTCTTTTGAAGCCGTTGTTACAACTGGGCTGCGAGTGTTTTTAAAATGTGCTGTTACATTGTGTATAAATGTTTTACTTCTGTGTTATTGCTAAGGTTTATTCAGCCTGCATTTACACTAACGCCTTTGTGTCGTTCATTGAAGCAAGAGTTACTGTACACGTAGCTATGGACTGGAACAGTTTCAGACGCCCTTGCAAAACAACTTTGGTTGATGAAATGTGGGGTGGGATTTACCAACCAACCCGCCGCGTGTTTTTCGGCGGCGGAGGCAGCCAGCCAGCGGGATTTACCGGTACCACTGTTGTCGATGGGATTTCCCGTTGACTGCACCCTTGTCGCCAGAAACCTGTGCGCCATCGGTGGGACTGGAATATCCCGCCGATGTGAACAGCCGATAAATTCTGCCCAAGACTTAACATTTCAGACCATTGACCTTCCATCAGAACTGGCAGAAGTTAGAGATTTATTACTTTTATGGCAGGGTAAGAAGTCTTACAACACCAGGTTAAAGTCCAACAGGTTTGATTCAAATCATTAGCTTTCGGAGCGCAGCTCCTTCCTCAGGTGAATGAAGAGGTGGGTTCCAGAAACATATATATAGACAAAGTCAAAGATACAAGACGATACTTTGAATGCGAGCATTTGCAGATAATTAAGTCTTTACAGAGCCAGAGAGAGGGGTAATCCCAGGTTAAAGAGGTGTGAATTGTCTCAAGGCAGGACAGTTGGCAGGATTTTGCAAGCCCAGGCCAGATGGTGGGGGGGTGAATGTAATGCGACATGAATCCAAGGTCCCGGTTGAGGCTGTACTCATGTGTGCGGAACTTGGCTGTAAGATTTTATGGCAGGTGCAAGGACCAGGGGGGAAAAGGGCAAGGAAAGAAGAAAGGCCTGCATTTATATAGCGCCTTTCAATATCACAGGAGATCGCAAAGCCTTTTACAACTAATGAAGCACTTTTTGAAGTGTTGTCGTTGTTGCAATGTAGAAAAGACAGCAAGCTCCTGCCAAACAACGAAGTGACAAAGACCAGATAATCTGGTTTTGTGATGTTGGAAAAACAGCACATTGGTCATGGCTCAGTTGGTAACATTCTTGCCTCCTGAGTTGGATGGTTGTGTGTTCACGTCTGCCCACCAGGACTCAAGGCTTTAATTTTTAAAAAAAATCCATTTAAGGGGCTATTTAGCGTGGCCAATCCACCTGATTGTGGGGTGAGACCCATGCAGACACGGGGAGAATGTGCAAACTCCACATGGACAGTGATCTGGGGCCAGGATCGAACCTGGGTCCTCCGAGCCATAGGCAGCAGTGCTAACCACTGCGCCTCCGTGCCGCCCAGAAATCAAGGCTAACACTCCAGTGTAGCACTGAAGGAATATGTTACAATTACGAGCTTTACAAGATTGTTTTGGGACTGTGACTTAAAGTAAGGTAAGATGAAGGGGGTCATGTGAGCCGTTCTGAAGTCTGCTTGACACCTGGCCTGTGGTTGTTAAAGATTAAGGGGAGGCCCAGGGAAGACAGCGGCAATGGTGTAAGGTGTTCATGGTTCGGGATAATTACTGTCCCATTTAGTTCTAAGCTGGGGTGGCACAGTGGTTAGCACTGCTGCCTCACATCTCCAGGGTCCCTCAATTCCAGCCTCGGGTCACTGTCTGTGCGGAGTCTGCACGTTCTCCCCGTGTGTGCGTGGGTTTCCTCCGGCTGCTCCGGTTTCCACCCACAGTCCAAAGATGTCAGGTCAGGTGGATTGGTCGCGCTAAATTGCCCCTTCATGTCGAAACGATTAGGTGGGGTTACTGGGTTACGGGGATAGGGGGGAGGCTTTATTAATGTGCACTTTCCAAGGGCCGGTGCAGACTCAATGGGCCGAATGGCCTTCTTCTGCACTGTAAATTCTATGACAGGACAGAACTTCACAGTATTGCCCTGGAGTGCCAGCCTTGATGTTTCTTGTACTCAAGTGTCTGGAATGGGGGTCCTGAATGTGGAACTGCTGACTGAGACTCAAGGATGCTACTCACAGAGTTGACTCCTGAGGGACTGTGAAAGGGTGGAGGGCAGGAGCGAATAAATGCAAAACAATAAGGGTGGTAATGGGACGATAAAGAAATGATGAATGGGTCCCTAGAGGAAGGTTAAGTGGCGACGACAGAATCATTACCAGCCGCTGCTGGTTATGATCTGAAGTTGTTGATCTCGATATTGAGGTCAGAAGGTTGTAGCGCACTGAATCAAAAGATGAGGTACTGCACCATGAGATATTGGATAAGGAGGTATTAAAACAGAGGGCAGTAGCTTGGTCAACGAGGTAGGTTTTTAAAGAGCATCTTGCAGGACGAGAAGGGTGGAGAGTTCTGTGGCATTATGGGAAATGGTCAGAATACAAAGGGTTAATGTCATATCATAATTAGCCACTAGATGGAGCTAGATGCAGAACTATATAAAGCACTGACTCACAGGCTTCTGGGAGAATGCTGGAGAGGCGAGCATGGGAGTAGTGAGAGTGATCAGGGTATAGATAAGAGTGTAGACTAGTGTCAGTGTAGTGTAGATTACTGGATTATTGTTTACTATAGGAGTAAGTGGTCGAGCTTTAATAAGTAGTGTAAACAAATGTTAGCTTTGTTAATGAACTTAGCTTCTGTGTCTTTGTGAACACTACAACATCCAGCCTGAGAACAAGTATCACAAGGAACACCGCAAGTTCGGAAGGTATTCGATAGGGGCCAGTTTGGATTATGTTTCAAATACTGTCATGAAGCCACTCCCCTGACCCGGGGGTGAGGTGAGAGTGGGGGATATGTTGACTAAAGTGAGTGATGCTGATAATTACGGTGTTGAAACACATGGAAATGTTAGGATGCATTTCATATCATCGGCATTCAATGATCCGGGTCCTCGAAATCCTTTCACAACACTGGAGAGGTCCCAGAAATATCTACCAAACATTCCTGACATGCAATAAAATGGAATTGCTGTTTGTGTAAAGCACGTCTGGATGGCCAGATTTTGCTACAGAACCATTTTACCAGTTGTGACTGCACTTCAAAAGTACGTTGTTGATTGCAAAGTGCTTTGGTATGTCCTGTGGCTGGGAAAATTGTTTAATCGATGCATTTTTTCATTTCCGCATTCCTGTCTGTCTTTGGCTCTCCTTTTCCTGCTTTGGTCGTGGATGTCTTTACATTTTGCTCCAATGTTCCAGTGGGACAGACAATCTTGTGGATCACGTACACGGCAAAAAAAAATCACTCCTGAGAACAATGGGACCTTATTGAATCTTTTAATTTAAATGTAATTTACGTGCATTTTTAAAATTGAATATCATAATTAAATTACTTCATACCAGAAACAAAAAAGACATTTTCATATATTTTTTTAAATAAACATTTTATTGAGGTATTTCTTTGGCATTGTAACAGCAACAAAATCAACCATGTACATAACAAGGAAAATATTAACATAGTGCAAATACCGCCCCCCTCTCCCACAGGTCCCACCATTACTTACCCCCCCTAATCTACGCTAGCCTAACCCCCTTCCCCCCCATCCTCCTGCTGACACTTAATTCTCTGCGAAGAGGTCGACGCGGCTGCCACCTCCGGGCGAGCCCTAACAAAGACCCTCTCAGGGCGAACTTAATTTTCTCCAGGCAGAGGAAGCCAGCCATGTCCGATAGCCAGGTCTCCGATTTCGGGGGCTTTGAGTCCCTCCATGCTAGTAATATCCGTCTCCAGGCTACCAGGGAAGCAAAGGCCAGATCATCTGCCTCTTTCTCCTCCTGGATTCCCGGATCCTGCGACATCCCGGAAATCGCCACCTCTGGACTCATTGCCACCCTCGTATTTAATACCTTGGGCATGGCGTCGGTAAATCCCTGCCAAAATCCCCTCGGTTTTGGACATGCCCAGAACATATGGACATGGTTCGCTGGCCCCCACGCACACGTCGCCTGTCCTCCACCCCAATGAATCTGCTCATCCAGACCATCGTGATGTGAGCCCGGTGAACGATCTTAAATTGGACCAGGCTGAGCCTGGCACATGTTGCGGTCGCGTTGCCCCTACTCAGCGCATCCGCCCAGAGGCCCTCCTCTATCTCTCTCCCCAGCTCCTCCTCCCACTTTTGCTTCAGCTCCTCGGTCTGTGCCTCCTCCCAACCCATAAGCTCTTTATATATGTCCGAGACCCACCCCTCCCCTATCCATCCTCTAGAAACCACCCTATCCTGAATCCCCCTTAGCGGCAGGAGTGGGAAGGGTGGTACCTGTCTCCGCAGAAAGTCACGCACCTGCAGATACGAAATTGATATTTTCATATTTTAAGCATTAATATGACCTGAACGCCCGTTCATTTGAAACATTCTATTAATATGTTATATAAAATCATCGCAATAATGCTCCAAGAAGCTAAGTTCTATCTTAACCAAACAAAATTAACAGTAGCATAAATCATGCTTAGAAAATGTTGTTGTTGCTCGTGCCTATGGCGACTGGTGCTGTGCATGCGGGAGCTTCTGTGTGAGGTGATGCCAGTGGCGGAGCTGAGGATTCTGGTCTCTTGTATGCCCTTGGCCAGCCTGTTGCGCCTCAGTGGCTTGTATTCCCGTTCAGCCTGACTGTTCTTTGAGAAGCACCAGCTAACGGACCGTAAGGTCAGGAGTTGGAATGAACGGCGTGTCTTGGACCCTCTTCCGTGTTGTCCAACCCACCATGCATGATGCTGCCATTCGAAATAAACTTAATGGAAAGGAAGATTGCATTTCTGTAGCATCTTTCATAACCACAGTACTGTCAGCCAAAGAAGTACTTTTGAGGTGAAATGAGTGTTGTGATGTAGGATACATGGCGGCTAAAATGTGCACAGTAAGCTCCCACAGAAAGCAAGGATTCACTAATGTTCTTTGGGAAAGGAAATCTGCCATCCTCTGGCCTACAATAACTCCAGATCCGCAATGTGAGTGACTCTTAAATGCCCCTCTGAAATGGCCCAGCAGACCACTCAGTTTTATCAAACTACTAGAACGCCTAAAAGGAATGAAACTAGGCCCCACATTGACCAGAAACGCCAATGGCACACCCAGCCCTGTATGCCCTGCAAAGTCCTCCTTTTCCTGGGGACTTGTGCCAAAATTGGGAGAGCTGTCTATCAGGTTAGTCAAGCCTGACATAGACATACTCACAGAATCTTATCTTATAGACAATGGGTGAGATCTACCAGCCACGTCGCGCCTGACCAGGAGCACGGCGTCGCCGGTGGATGTCTCCCAAATCCGGCGAGGCGGCGCGATCAACATCCCGCCCACAAAATCCCGCCCAAGCTGCTCTCGCGTTAGTAGGCCCTAAACCGACTAAGTTCTACTCAACTGGGATCTACCGGCCTTCCGGTATCTAACGGCCTCCCCAGGGAGTCCTCAAACCGGGCACGATTCAGTCCTGGTCTACACCAATGCGGGTCAGGTGGAACGGGGGTAGAGGTGGGAGGAGGCGGCGGGTGCTCTCCCAGGCCATCGGAGACCCCTGGGTGGTCAGGGACAGTGCAGGGTGGCTGCCTGAAATGTGGGCACCATGGCACTTCCTGGCTGGCATCTTGGCACTGCCACCATGGGACGGGCACTGCCAGGGTGGCTATGCAAGCATGCCGCGGTGGCACTGCCAAGGGTCAGGGCCTGAGGGGTACCATGTCCATGAAAGGAAGTTGGAGGGGGTTTATGAAGGGTGGGGGGGTGCTGGACAGGCAAAAGGGGCCTCTGGGAGGTTGGGGGAAGACGGGTGGGGGTCCAGGAAGGGGGGGCTCTGTAAGGGGGTGCAGGGGGGGGTCTTAAGAGGAGAGGGGAGACGCTCCTCAAGTGTCCTCACTTGGGGGGGGAGGGGTTGTGGGATAATGCCCATGGGTGTGGGGGATTCCTAAGCTCAGTTGGAGCAGCTTGACCACTACTGACCAAGCTAGTCGAGTCCTAAAGGACATAGCTGGGACTACGACCGGTAGCGAGGGAACCAACAAAATGGAAAAACATACTTGACCTCATCCTCACCAACCTATCTGCCGCTGATGCATCTATCCATGATGGTATCGATAGGAGTGACCACCGTACAGTCCTCGTGGAGACAAAGTCGTGTCTTCACATTGAGGGTACCCTCCATCATGTTGTGTGGCACTACTACCGTGCTAAATGGTTTAGATTCAGAACAGATCTAGCAACTCAAGTCTGGGCATCCATGAGGCGCTGTGGGCCATCAGCAGCAGCAGAATTGTACTGAACCACCACCTGTAGCCTCATGGCCCGGCATATCCCCCACTCTACCATTATCGGCAAGCCAGGGGATCAATCCTGGTTCAATGAAGAGTGCAGGAGAGTGATGCACTATCAATTGCGACGAGACGAGAGTAGAATGTAATCGAGGCTTTATTACACAGAGATGTGTGGCCTCCTACAGCTGCTGCCGAAATGGCTGCAGTTCGGGGAGCACACACATTTATACTCCGCCTACTGGGCGGAGCTAGCAGGCAGGGATCTACCCCCGTACCTGTAGTACAGGGGCCTTACCGTAATACCCTCGTATGCAGTGCAGTATATACAATATAATACAACAGTGGTGACGACCACAGAGAGCATGGATCAGCACTAAGTATACCGAAAATCAACTTGGCGAATCTATAACACTGGACTACAAGTGATAAAGCTAAGTGATCCCACAACTAATGGATCTGTTCGAAGCTCTGCAGTCCCGCCATATCCAGTTATGAATGGGGGTGGGCAATTAAACAAACTGGAGGATGAGGCTCCACAAATATCTCCAACCTCAGTGGAGTGGGAGCCCAGCACATCAGCGCAAAAGGCCAGGCTGAAATACTTGCAGTCAGCTTCACGCAGAAGTGCCGAATGGAAGATCTGTCGCGGCCTCCTCCGGCGGTCCCCAACATCACAGATGTGAATCTTTCTCCAATTTCACCCCACCTGATATCGAGGAATGGCTGAAGGCACTGGACACTGCCAGACTAGGGGCCTTGACAACATTCTGGCATTAGTCCTGAGGACTTGTGCTTCAGAACTTGCCGCGCCCCTAGCCAAGTTGTTCCAGTACAGCTACAACACTGGCATCTACCTGGCAATGTGGAAAATTACCCAGGTATGTCCTGTACACAGAAAGCAGGACAAATGCTACCCGGCCATGTACCATCTTAAGGGGCCACTGTCAATCATCAGTAAAGTGATGCTCAGTTTGGGTTCTATCGGCATCACTTAGCTCCTGACCTTACTTCAGCCTTGGTTCAAACATGGCCTAAAGGACTGAATTCCAGAGGAGAGGTCGGCTGTCCTGACATCAAGGCAGCATGTGACTGAGTGTGGCATCAAGGAGCCCTATCGAAACTGGAGTCAGTGAGAATTAGGGGGAGAAAACTCCGCTGGTTGGAGTCATGCCCGGCACAAAGGGAGATGTTTGTGGTGGTTGGAGGTCAATCATCTCAGCTCCAGGACATCGCTGCAGGAGTTCCTCAGGGTAGTGTCCTCGGCCCAACCATCTTCAGCTGCTTCATCAATGACCTTCAGCTAAGGTCAGATATTAGGGTGTTTGCTGATGATTAATGTACAGTACCATTTGCAACTCCTCAGGTACTGAAGCGGGTCCATGTCCTTATGCAACAAGACCTGGACAATATCCAGGCTTGGGCTGATAAGTACCAGAAACCATTTATACCACAAGTGTCAGGCAATGACCATCTCCCCATGACATTAGTGGCATTATCATCACTGAATCCCCTATTATCAACCTCCTGGTGGTTCCTATTGAATAGAAACTGATCTGAACCAGCCGCATAAATACTGTGGCCAGAAGATCAGGTGTGAGGGTGAGAATTATGCAGAGAGCAGCTCCCCAAAGCATATCCACAATCTATAAGGCACAAGTCAGGAGTATGATGGAATACTCTCCTTTCCTGGATGAGTGCAACTTGAAGAACACTCAAGAAGCTTGACATCCCCCAGGACAAAGCAGCTCACGTGATTGGTACCATATCCACCACAATAAACGTTCACTGCTTCGACCAACTAACGCACAGTAGCATCAATGTGTCCCGCCTACAAGAAGCACAGCAGCAATTCACCCAGGCTCCTTCGAAAGCAGCTTCCAAACCCGCAACCTCGACCACTTAGAAGGACAGGCCAGCAGCTGCCAGGGAACACCAGCTACAAATTCCTCCCCCCCGCACCAAGCCACTCACCATCCTGACTTGGAAGCATACCGTTGTTCCTTCACTGTCGTTGGGTCAAAATCCTGGAATTCCCTCTCTAATGGCACTCTTGCTGTTCCTACAACACATGGACTGCAGCGGTTCAAGAAAGCAGCTCATTAGCACTTTCTTGAGGGCATTTAGGGATGTTCAGCAAACGATGGCCTCGCAGGTGATGCTCACAGCTCCAGGACGGATATTAAAAGAAATGACGCAAATGGGATAATGACCAGATAATTTTTTAGTGGGATAAATATTAACCAAGGCACCAGGAAGAGCACGTCTGCCTCTCTTCAAAGTGGTGCCAGAGGATCTTTGATATCAGACAGGGAGGACAGATGGGGCCTTGGTTTTATATCTCATCTGAAAAGAGCTGGGGTACCGGTTTTGAATTTTGTGCCCCAGTCTTACAGTGAGTCTTGGAGTTAAACCCACAGCGCTCTAACGTGGAGACGAGTGAACTACCATCGGAGTCAGAGCTGATAATGAAGGAAGCGCATTGACTAAAAGTGCTTTTTTCCAGCTGTTTGTTAGGCTCTACAAATTAACAGCAGATGACTTCATTCTACTTCGGGATCTAAAATTACATGCTCAATCGACGAAGCAGCTCCTTTGAACCTTCAATGCCTCTACTTGGCATTCCCTGTGGCGGTTTCCAGCTACACGATGATGCTTTGATGTGGTGGTACATTTGGATGTAGGTAATGTAACTGGGGTAGCAATGCAAATGGATTATCGTGCTGAACTGCCATGAGTAGGCATTTAGCAAACAAACAAAAAAAAAGATAGGGAGGGGCCCATGCCGGCAGACCTTCATGACCCACCCATCTTGCTTACCTGTAAAGCGACAGGTGAGCCTGCTTGGTCCTCATGATCTCACTTGCTTTGTCATTCAATATTACATTTCTGTGTGGGTTGTTCATTACATGTCCTGGAGCTCACACCAACACTGCTTTGTCCCGTTGTGGACTCTCCTGAGCAGCTCACACCACCACTGCTTTGTCCCGTTGTGGACTCTCCTGCGCAGCTCACACCGCCACTGCTTTGTCCTGTTGTGGACTCTCCTGAGCAGCTCACACCAACACTGCTTTGTCCTGTTGTGGACTCTCCTGCGCAGCTCACACCGCCACTGCTTTGTCCCGTTGTGGACTCTCCTGAGCAGCTCACACCGCCACTGCTTTGTCCCGTTGTGGACTCTCCTGAGCAGCTCACACCGCCACTGCTTTGTCCCGTTGTGGACTCTCCTGAGCAGCTCACACCAGCACTGCTTTGTCCTGTTGTGGACAGAATCACATCAGGTTAAAGGCTTTACTATTATGAGTTTAAATCACCCAAATGATCCAGAGATAGTCTTTCATGGCTGAGGTCACAGCAAATCCAGCTCACTGCAAAACACAGACACTCCCCAAGCTCTTTATCTCCAAACTGCTGCTCTCTGGAAACACACAGACACACACAAGCTGCTTTTTCAAACTGAAACTTCCAAAATGGCTGATCTAAAGCCCAGCTCCACCCACTCTCTGACATCACTGTTTTCTTAAAGGTACATTGCTTAAACATCCATGTCTTGAAGGTACTCTCACATGACATCTCCCCCCAAGAAAAAAAAATAAACATCACCTTCAAGATGGTTTCATTTTTCACTTTTGCACCATCCACTAAGAAATGCACACAGTAAATATACATTTTCATTTACAGAAAACACACTCAAACAGGTATAATAATATAGTCCATTTTTCTTTGTTCTTCTTCCTCCAACCAAAATCATTCTCGATTGACAGTCTCTTTGAACAAAGTCCCTGCACGATCCATCCATTCCACTACTCCTCGGCATTTCTCTTCAGAATCAGATACTTTCGTTCAATCTGACCACAGAGTCCCTTGCAATTCTCCAACACAGGAGCATTGGTTACCACAGCTTTCAGGCAGTCAAATGCCTGTTGAAAGTCCGCTGTCCATTGAAATATTTTACGTTTCTTCAGCAATTCCATCAGTGGAGTAATCCCGCCACAAAACGTTTGCACAACTGTTCGATCAAATTCATTCATGCTAAGAGATCGCATTATTTCCCTTCGTCTTGAGGGTATCGGAAAATCCGCAAGGAAAGTGATTCGGGCTTCTCCAAATTCATTTCGGCTAGGTTCATCACCAAACCCGCCTCCTGAAGTCGATCGAAGAACTCCACACGATGTTTTAAATGTTCTTTCCATGTCAGGAAGTTGGAAATAAAAGCAGATTGTCCCAATTTCTCAATGCAATCTCTCAAACGTGGGATAGGATAAGAGTCCGTTCTTGTAACTGCATTCCCCTTTCTGTAGTCCACAAACAACCGTTGGTTACCATCTGGTTTAGGTACCATCACTATGGGTGAGCTCCATTGGCTGCAACCCACTTCAATTATGCCATTTATAAGCATACTTTCAATCTCTTTGTTAACCTGTGTCAATTTTAAAGGGTTAAGTCTATATTTGATAGGAACAGCATTTTCCACATCTACATCATGTGTAGCCATTTTAGTACTTCCCAATTTATCTCTACAAACTTGCCCATGTGATATCAATAACTCTTTCAGGTCAGTTTGTTTTTCCTCTGGAAGGTAACTTAACAATTCAACCCAATTTTTAAGAACATCCTCATTTTCCAATTTAATTTGAGGGATGTCAAATTCACAGTCATCTGGATTTGGTTCATCAGTTTGAGTTAGAATCATTAAAACCTCCTTTTTCTCTCCTTCCCTTTCAAAGTACCGTTTAAGCATATTCACATGACACACGCATTGAGTCTTCCTTCTATCTGGTGTTTTTACCACATAATTCACCTCACTTAATTTCCTTTCAATCTGATAAGGTCCACAGAACCTAGCTTTTAAAGGCTCCCCTACCACTGGTAACAACACTAAAACTTTTCCCCTCTGGCAAAACTACGAACTTTGGATTTCCTGCCCGCCACCAGTTTCATCACATTTTGTGCAACTTTCAAATGTTGTCTAGCCAATTTACCTGTTCTATTTAATCATTCCCTAAAATTTCACACGTAATCCAATAGTGTAATTTCCGATTTCTCACTCACCAATTTTTCCTTAATCAATTTAAGTGGTCCTCTTACCTCATGACCAAAAATTAGTTCAAAAGGACTAACTTTGGTAGACTCATTAGATGCATCCCTAATTGCAAACAATATGAATGGAATTCCTTTATCCCAATCCTCTGGATAATCTTGACAAAATGCCCTCAACATTGTCTTTAATGTCTGATGCCACCTTTCTAATGCTCCCTGTGATTCTGGATGGTACGCAGTTGATTTTAAATTGTTTTATTCCTAAGCTATCCATAACTTGAATAACTTTGAAGTAAAATTTGATCCTTGATCCGATTAAATTTCTTTGGGTAGTCCATATCTGGTAAAGAATTTAAGTAACTCCTCCACAATCCTTTTAGCTGTAATCTTACGTACTTGAATGGCCTCTGGAAACCTAGTAGACACATCCATTATTGTCAAAAGATATTGATTCCCACTTTTTGTTTTAGGAAGCGGTTCTACACAATCAATTATGACCCTCGTAAAAGGTCCCTCAAATGCTGGAATGGGTATTAAGGGCGCTGGTTTTATCACTGCTTGAGGTCTGCCTATCACTTGACATGTGTGACATGATTGACAAAATTTAACTACATCTTTATGTAGTCCAGGCCAATAAAAATGTTTCTGGATTTTAGCTTGAGTTTTTCTTATTCCCAAATGACCTCCCACTGGTACCTCATGTGCAACTCGCAACACCTCCTTTCTATACCCTACCGGCAATACTACTTGATGAACCTCTGCCCACTATTCATCCGCCTGCATATGTACAGGTCTCAATTTTCTCATCAAGACATCATTTTTACGGTAATAGCACTCTGGTATACTCTCAGATTCCTCTTCCGTATATGCTTTCTGATATATCCGTTTTATTTCTACATCTTTCTGTTGTAACTCCGCCAATTTTCCTGAACTAAAAATATCCGCCTCATCCTCCACCTGTTCTTGTTCTTTTTCAACCATCTGATCAAAAATCGTTTCTGATAATTGCACTTCAACTTCATCTTCATTCTTTGATTTCTCCTCTTGTCTTAACCTGTGACTTTGCGACCTTGTTACTACACAATCTGGAAAAATCCCAGGATATTCGTCCTTCAACCCTTCAGTTGTCTGATCTTCCACTGGCTTATCAACCACAGTAGGCATCACTCCCACCTGCGATCCAGCTATATCATTACCCAAGATAAACTATCTTGTCCAGGAATACAGTTTATCTATTACTCCTACTACCACTTCACCACTCTTCACTGGACTTTCCAACCTTGCCTTATATAATGGAACGCTACTCCTCTCACCCTGAATTCCACATATTCCCACCTTTTCTGGCAACATTCTTCCCAAACTTCATAATACCTCATCTCTTACCATTAAAGATTGACTAGCCCCTGTATCTCTTAAAATTGTAACTTCTTTACCTGTTCTTCCTGATACACATGAGCAAACTTTACCCACACAAGTAAATTCTTTAAATACATCTGGCACCTTCTTAACAATTACTTCTTGAACAGGCTGTACAATCATTTGCACCTCCTTCGCTTCCCTTGGGCTTTCCTTTACCACTCTAACAAATCCCACTGTCTTATCCTGTTTTACCACATCAGCCTTCCCAGTGCTTTTCTTCAACCACCAACACTGTGACTTTACATGGCCTAGTTTATTACAGTGAAAACATTTGAAACTTTTCATTTCTTTTCCACCCTCCTGGATTTCTTTTTTAATCTGAGGTACACTCTCCTTATTATCTCCCATCAGATCACCTTTCCCTTTACCATTTGAATATTTCTCATGTCCCCAGTTTCTGTCCCTCACCGGCTGAAACTGATGTCGGAAACCAATCTTTGATTTATGAATTAATTCATAATCATCTGCCATTTCCGCTGCTAATCTCGCAGTTTTAACCCTCTGTTCTTCCACATGAGTTCGCACTACATCAGGAATTGAATTTTTAAACTCCTCCAAAAGTATAATTTCTCTGAGAGCTTCATACGTTTGGAGTCTATTTTCAAAGCCCTCATCCACCTATCAAAATTACTCTTTTGATCCTTTCAAACTCCATGTATGTTTGACCAAATTCTTTCCTTAAATTTCTAAACCTTTGTCTGTGAGCTTCAGGCACTAGCTCATATGCACTTAAGATGGATTTCTTCACCTCATACGTTCCAGATACCTCCTCCGGTAGCGATGCAAACACTTCACTAGCCCTACCTACCAGCTTTGTTTGAATCAGTACTACCCATATGTCCTGTGGCCATTGCATTTGTTTAGCTACCTTCTCAAATGAAATGAAAAAGGCTTCTACCTCCTTCTCGTCAAACTTTGGCAATGCTTGGACATATTTAAATAGATCCCCACCACGTCTTCGACTATGACGCTCTGTCTCATTATCCTCATCCATCTCCTCCAACTGTACGTGTCCCTTTGCGTCTGCCAATTTTAACTGATTTTCATGTTTCAGAGCCATTTTCCGAAGTTCAAACTCTCTCTCTTTTTCCCTTTCCTCTCTATCTCTTTCTTTGTTTCTTGCTTCTCTCGTGACTCTGACTTTGAAAATGACTGCCTTACATGAGCTCCCACTACCAACCTGGAGACATGGAATAGCTGGGAAGAGGTGCACAAACAACCACAGCTTGCTTCTATTTTGCACCTTTTTAAGATATTAAAATGTTGACAGGAGAGGTTAGAGTAAGCTTGGTTGAAGTAAGCTTCGAGTTTGAGGTTTTCAGAGGGAATTCCAGTTCTTTGGGCCTAGACAGCTGAAAGCTCAACCGCCAATGATGGTATGATTAAATTCGGGTTATGCAAAAGGCCAGGATTGGAGGAATGTAGGGATGGCGGAGATTACAGAAAGAGGGATGGTCAAGCCATGATGAAAACCCAGGCTAATTAGGCACAAAACCCCAAGGTGATCCTTTCTGCCGATCAAAGCTAGTCCAGGATGCCACATTGATCCTAGTGTAAATATATAGTGCCTTGGGAGCGTCCCTTTAAGAAATGTTTTTACCTTATCACATGGCTTCAGTGATGTCATGGTGTGGGTGGAGCTGGGCTGTGGCTCTGGGTTTTTACTTTCGTTATTTGAGTTGGGAGTTGGCTGTGGCTCTGAGCTTTACTTTTGTTTTGCGTTTGAACTGGTTTTGTTTCCAGACTGCTTGATAACTTGGAAAATAAATAATTGTTTTCTGGAAGAAATTCAAACCTGCTGTTTTGGAAAGGACAAGAGCATCTAAACCAGGTCTTGAGTGCCGTGTGCTGGGCCGCACCTTTGAAAAGGGATTTCTGGTTTATGGGATCTTGTTATTAAATTGGAACAGCTAAAGGGGGAATTTATTCAGGGTTACACATAGAGTACTGTGGCTGTGTGGGGTATTTATGTTTGTCGTTAATAAAAATGCTTACTGTGTGTGTTTATGAAATGTTAAGTAAATTTGTAGAATAAACTTTGTTTTTGATTAAAAGTGCTGAAGGCCTCTGTTGAAAGGCAGGCCTTTGTGCTCCCCGTAACCAAAATCTACAAACAGCTGTAGGTCAGGTGAACTCCATGATACACTTTGGAGTTTTCTAAACTTTGGCCCATAACAATAGGATACCCTCATCTTGCGCAAAGCTTCACCCAAGCTAGAAAGAGGCCTAGCTTTCACTGATCTACAACAAAGCATTATTGTTCACTGTACAGATGGCAGCCAGTTCCCCTAGTCTCTGTGGGGTGGAGGGTGGGGTGGTGAGAGCTGCATTTCTAATCTCGATCTACTATTTGCAACTTATAACCATAAACCCTGGTCTTCCCCAACAGATCCAGTTGAAATAATTGGTCCACGTAAACACAATCTAATCCCCCAAAACAACGCAGAGGAGACCCGATTTTCAGCCTTGCTGGGGAACTAAGATCTTGTAAAGCGGGCATTAATCTTGTGACCCTCCTGTTCACCCTTACCAGAGCATCAAAATCTCCCATCGTGTGGGGGGGGGGGGGGGGGGGGGGGGGGCAGAATCAAAATGGCTACAGTATTCTAATTGAGATCTAACCGAGGCCTTGTACAAGGGCAAAATCGTGTGTTTTATTTTGTGGGGAATTATCATGTGACTAAAATCTGGTGCCCACAAGAACATGAGAGATAGGAGCAGGAATAGATGATTCGACCTGTCCGGCCTATATTCTGCCAATCAGTACGATCATGGCTGATCTTCAGCCTCACCTCCCTTTCCCCCCTGTCCTGCTCCCCATATCCCTGGATTCCTTGAGAGATCAAAAATCTGTCTGTCCCTATTCAACAATGGAGAATCTGCAGCCTACTGGACTAGATCATTCCAAAGATTTACAACCCTTCACACCATTGCTCATGAACCTTACAAAACTACGTCACCCCGGTCTCTTTCATTAACTGGCGACTTCAGTTCTCTTCCACAAGAACACACAATGCAGGAATTAGGAGAAGGTGTAGGCCATTCGGCCCCTTGAGCCTGCTCCACCATTTGATAAGATCATGGCCAATCTTATTGTCGCCTCAGCTCCACTTTCCTTTCTGTTCCCCCCCCCCCCCCCCCACCCCCCAATACTCCTTGAATCCCTTGCTGATCAAAAATCTGTCTAACCCAGCATTGAATATTGTTACAACACGCTGGGCTAGTGCGCGGTCAATACCAACCTCACAGGCCTTGGAGTCCCACCACATATGAATTGAACAATAATTCATATAGTTTCCTGAGATCTTTGACCCTGCACTGCTACAATGATTTACAGGTACCAGATTTGTAAGAAAATCATTAAAAAACTATTTATAGCAAGAGAAGAGCTAAATATGTAATGGCAATAATAGAACAATGGTCTGCTTATCTAATTATTACCCTAACCCCTTCCCACACAGACACACACACATACACACAAGACAAACACACAGTGGGGGTAGGGAAGGATTAAAAGGATGGGGATTCAACTGGGAATGCAAGATTTGAGTATCTTTGCTGTTGAGTAGGCGGCGATCTCTTCGGGACGCGAAGCGTGGAAATCTACCTGTTGGATTGGACCCTCTGGTCTGTGCCTTCAATTAAAAAACGCAGGCTGTAGAATTTCCTCTGGGGAGTCACTTGCACTTGACTGACCTCAGTCTCACCGAGACTATCTTAGAACTCTGCTTGAGAATTTAAAAGAGGGTTTTCCATCCACTCTGCCTCTGAAAGCTTGACTGCTCTTTCTGCAGAACAAGATTAACTGTAGTAAAGGGGGGGGGGGTGGGGGGGGGTGGGGGTGTGGGGGTGGGTGGGGTGGGGGTGTGTGGGGGGATGTGGGGGGATGGGGGTGGGGGGGTGGGGTGGGGTGGGGGGGTGGGGGGGGGTGGGTGGGGGGGTGGGGGGGGTGGGGGGTGGGGTGGGGGGGTGGGGGGGGGTGGGTGGGGGGGTGGGGGGGGTGGGGGGGTGGGGGTGGGGGTGGGTGGGGGGGGTGGTGGGGTGGGGGGGCCCTGCCGACGGCCCCCGACCGGTGTGGTACGATTCCCGCCACGCCAAAAAAAATGGCGCCGGAGAATTCGGGGGGGGGAGGGGGGGATACACGTCGCCCCCCCCGGCGGGTGGTCGGCGAATCCCGCCCAATATGTTGAGATCTGCTAGCAAGAGTTTAGCCTCCTCGAGTGCATTAGGGTATACTGAGCTTGTAGAAAGGGTGATAGAGTAGAATCCCTACAGTGTAGAACGAGGCCATTCAGCCCATCAAGTCTGCATCGATCATTCGAAAGAGTATCTTACCTCGGCCCACTCGCCTGCCCTATCCCCTTCAGCCCACCTAATCTTTGGACACTAAGGAGCAATTTCGCACGGCCAGTCCCCCCCCAACCTGCACACCTTTGGACCGTGGGAGCAAACCGGAGCACCCGGACGAAACCCATGCAGACACGGGGGCAACGGGCAAACTCCACACAGACAGTCACCTAAGGTCGGAATCAAACCCGGGCACTCTGCCGCTGTGAGGTAGCAGTGCTAACCACTGTGCCACTATGCCACTGTATAAATGGAAGTTTATTGTTTATTTGCAGTGTGAGTCATGGCGTCTTCATCAAGACTTTCCCGATGCAGTTGACCAGACATGGCTCGAATGGCATGCAGAACACAAACCACACACTAAACTATATCCTACAGTCAGTGTAGCTTAGAGGAAACTCACCATAATGGATCATGTAGAGTAACGACCAACACTGATGGGGGATCGTCACTGCAAATCTTCACTATGTAGTAAAGTTTGACAACTACTTGCAGTCAGGAAAGAGACAGGCTTATTGAACCCTCTGGTCTGTTCCTGTCTCCCCCACTGCCCCCGAAAAAAAATATATTTTCTTTATCCTGGAGGGTGGGCTGAGCATCTTTGCAAAAGTCAGATCCTTGTGTATGTTTGCTGTAAAATTGAGTTACTTTCTTCATTCCTCATGACAATGTCACTTACAGTACAGTTCTCTAAATCTCCAGCCTTCGTTACCCTGTCCCGGTCGGTGTCTGTTCTTGGCTTGTGAGCACCTGTCTGATGCAAAATAATAATACCAATCTTTATTAGAGTCACAAGTAGCCTTACATTAACACTGCAATGAAGTTACAGTGAAAAGCCCCTCGTCGCCACACTCCGACGCCTGCTCGGGTACACAGAGGGAGAATTCAGAATGTCCAATTCACCTAATTGAACACGCTGTACTGAGCCTTGGACGGAATGAGCAGGGGGTGAACCTTGCACAATCTTGTGCAATCTTCTTCGATTGTTGGTATTTCAGTTCGCTACTGAGGGACGCGCTGTCGGTCGGATGAGGTGTTGAAACGAGATCCTGTCTTCTCTCAATTTGATGTGAAAGATCCCATGGCACTCGTCAAAACTGGTTTTGGGGGGGGGATAGGGTGGAGAAACCTTTGTTAACAATGTTCGTCCCTCCGCCGACATCACTAAAACAGTTGATCTGATATTGTTGCTGTCTGTGGGACCTGACTGCCCACACATTAGTCGTTGTATTTCCTACGTTACAACAGTGACTACGCTTCAAAGCGGGTGATTGGCTGTGAAGTGCTTTGCGATGTGCTGAAGAAATGAAAGGAGCTTCAGCAATGGGAGACTTTCACTCTCTTCCGCGATTCACGAAGAGAGAGGGAAAGTGGGACCCTGGCCAGGAGTGAGTGCAATCGTGCAGAGAATAAGCTTTCAAGAAATGTTTCCATATTATTAGGATGCCTCGAGAGTAAGCGGTGAGATCTTGTAAAAAAAATCTGCCACTCCCTCCTTTTGGCTGAATGTCAAGTTGTGCATTCCAAACATTTACAATTTCTCCTCTGAATCCTCGATTTCAATCACTCCACCATTGGTCGCTGTGCCTTCCCTGCTCATTATTAAACTAATGGCACAGGACCATTCCTGCCTGAGAGAGCAGATGGAGTCTCCCTTTCCTTTTTTTTAAGTTCACCTCTGACAGTGCAGCATTCACTCAATGTTTCGCGTGAGTGCAGGCCTAGGTTGAAATGCTCAAGTCTATTCAATCCTCCTCAAGATCTATTTGTTATACACTTGGTACCTGAGACACACATTTCATTGAAAGCTCGTTTAGGTACCTGTAGTACCTGTTAACAGTGGCATTCTGATCGGTAGTCCCGCTGTTGAAGATGTCACGGTGTGTGACACACTATGTTTGGACTGCCAAATAACTGTCAACTGGTTCATGCAGAGTCCTTTAGGGGAGAAATTCTAGTCTGACTTATGAACTATTCCAGTCCTATATTATGGCTGTTTTGCTCTCTCTGCCTCTCCCTCTTTCTCACTCTCCGTCTCTTCCTCTTTCTCTCTCCGTCTCTTCCTCTTTCCCTCTCCGCCTCCTCCTCTTTCCCTCTCCATCTCTCCCACTTTCCCTCTCCGTCTCTTCCTCTTTCCCTCTCCGCCTTTCCGTCCCCGTCTCACCCTCTTTCCCTCTCCGTCTCTTCCTCGTTCCCTCTCCATCTTTCTCTCTCTCTGCCTCTCCCTCTTTCCCTCTCCGTCTCTTCCTCTTTCCCTCTCCGCCTTTCCATCTCTTTGCCTCTCCCTCTTTCTCACTCCGCCTCTCCCTCTTTCCCCCTCTCTGCCTCTCCCTCTTTCTCTCTCTGTCTCTTCCTCTTTCCCTGTCCGTCTCTTCCTCTTTCCCTCTCCACCGTTCTTTCTCTGCCTATCCCTCTTTCCCTCTCCATCTCTTCCTCTTTCCTTCTCTGCCTTTCCCTCTCTGCCTCTCCCTCTTTCTCACTCCGCCTCTCCCTCTTTCCCCCTCTCTGCCTCTCCCTCTTTCTCTCTCTGTCTCTTCCTCTTTCCCTGTCCGTCTCTTCCTCTTTCCCTCTCCACCGTTCTTTCTCTGCCTCTCCCTCTTTCCCTCTCCGTCTCTTCCTCGTTCCCTCTCCATCTTTCTCTCTCTCTGCCTCTCCCTCTTTCCCTCTCCATCTCTCCCACTTTCCCTCTCCGTCTCTTCCTCTTTCCCTCTCCGCCTTTCCGTCCCCGTCTCACCCTCTTTCCCTCTCCGTCTCTTCCTCGTTCCCTCTCCATCTTTCTCTCTCTCTGCCTCTCCCTCTTTCCCTCTCCATCTCTTCCTCTTTCCTTCTCTGCCTTTCCCTCTCTGCCTCTCCCTCTTTCTCACTCCGCCTCTCCCTCTTTCCCCCTCTCTGCCTCTCCCTCTTTCTCTCTCTGTCTCTTCCTCTTTCCCTGTCCGTCTCTTCCTCTTTCCCTCTCCACCGTTCTTTCTCTGCCTCTCCCTCTTTCCCTCTCCATCTCTTCCTCTTTCCTTCTCTGCCTTTCCCTCTCTGCCTCTCCCTCTTTCTCACTCTCCGTCTCTTCCTCTTTCTCTCTCCGTCTCTTCCTCTTTCCCTCTCTGCCTCCTCCTCTTTCCCTCTCCATCTCTCCCACTTTCCCTCTCCGTCTCTTCCTCTTTCCCTCTCCGCCTTTCCCTCCCCGTCTCACCCTCTTTCCCTCTCCGTCTCTTCCTCGTTCCCTCTCCATCTTTCTCTCTCTCTGCCTCTCCCTCTTTCCCTCTCCGCCTTTCTCTCTCTGCCACTCCCTCTTTCCCTCTTTGTCTCTCCTTCTTTCCCTCTCCGTCTCTTCCTCTTTCCCTCTCAGCCTTTCCCTCTCTCTGCCTCTCCCTCTTTTCCTCTTTATGTGTCTCCCTCTTTCCCTTTGCGTCTCCCTCTCTGCTTTGCCCACTTTCCCTCTCTGCGTCGGCCACTTTCCCTCTCTCTGCGTCGCCCACTTTCCCTCTCTCTGCCTCTCCCTCTTTTCCTCTCTTTGCCTTTCCCTCTTTCCATCTCCCTGCCTCTCCCTTTTTCTCTCTCTCTCTGCCACTCCCTCTTTCTCTCTGCCTCACTCTCAAAAGAAAACGTGCTCTTCTAGTGGCTTTGTGTGTGTGTTTGTTTGAGAAAGACTTGGCTCTCTGAGATTCATAACAGAAGGATTAGTTGAAAAGCTTGGTTGAATATTTTTGCTTGCATGTTTCAAGTTTGGGCTCGCTAAGGATGCAATAGATTACTATGAGTAAGCTTTAAGGAATTTATAGAAACAAGTGGCTCAAATAACATAATCGCCTGCCAAACAGTATTACAGCTTGATCAGATTACTGGCTGTAGAAATCATTTATTCCTATCAGGAGAACATAAAAAAATAGGAGCACTAGAGTAGGCCACATGCCCTCTTAGGCCTCCTCTGTGCAATGAGATTATCTAACTCCAATTTTTCAGCCCTATCACTATATCCCTTGACTCCCATCAGGTCCAAAAATCTATCAATCTCATTCTTGAATGCATTCAATGACTGAGCTTCCACAATCTTCTGTGGCAGAGAATGCCAAAGATTTACCATCCGCTGAAGAAATTCCTCTTAGCCCTAAATAGCTGACCCCTTATCCTGTGGCTCTTAGTTTATGATTCCCCAGCCAGGAGAAACAATCTCTCCGCATCTACCCTAAATCAAGACACTTAAGAATTTTATGTTTCAATGAGATCACCTCTCATCCTTTTGGACTACAAATAATGTAGCCCCGACCCGATCACTCTGGGAAATAATTTACTCAGCAAGTGATTACAGGCCTAGAACTGAACTGACAATTTGTGCACAGAATAGCATTGAACATGCAGCACAGAAACTGGCTATACAGCCAAACTGAGCCACTCTCGTCTTCATTCTTCCCCACCTTACTCCAGTCACTCTTATCAACATATTCTTCTGTAACTTTCTGTCTCATGTGCTTGTCCAGCTCCCCCTTAAATGTACCCATGCTGTTTACCTCAACTGCTCCCATTCTAACTCCATGGGCGGGATTCTCCCGCAGCATGGTAGCACAGTGGTTAGCACAATTGCTTCACAGCTCCAGGGTCCCAGGTTCGATTCCCGGCCTGGGTCACTGTCTGTGCGGAGTCTGCACGTTCTCCCTGTGTGTGCGTGGGTTTCCTCCGGGTGCTCCGGTTTCCTCCCACAGTCCAAAGATGTGCAGGTTAGGTGGATTGGCCATGCTAAATTGCCCTTAGTGCCCCAAATTGCCCTTAGTGTTGGGTGGGGTTACTGGGTTATGGGGATAGGGTGGAGGTGTTGACCTTGGGTAGGGTGCTCTTTCCAAGAGCCGGTGCAGACTCGATGGGCCGAATGGCCTCCTTCTGCACTGTAAATTCTATGATAATCCTGTGGCAGAGTGCCCAAGCCGTCGTAAACATTGTCGCATTTTATGACGGCGTGAACGGGCCGCTGCCAGGAGTAATTCTGGCCCCTATAGGGGGCCAGCACGGCGCTGGAGCGCTTCACGCCGCTCCAGCTGCCGATCCCGGCGCGAACTGGGCGCCGCGGGAACTCTGCGCATGCGACTGGCGTCGGCCCCAACGCGCGCATGCGCTGTGGCCTTCTTCAACGCGCCAGCCCCTACGCAACATGGCGCAGCCGTACACGGGGCGGCGCGGAAGAAAAGAGGCTGGGGGACAGAGAGGCCGGCCCGCCGATCGGTGAGACCTAGGCTGCATCGGGGCCCCCCCCCGGGGGCGGAGACCCCCCCCCCCTCCCGCCACACAGGCCGCCACCCGACCGTTCCACGCAGAGTTCCCGCCGGCTGCGAGCAGGTGTGGACGGCGCCGGCGGGACTCAGCGTTTTCTCTACGGCCGCTCGGCACATCCCGGGCCGAGAAACGGCGGGCCGGCCGCCTAGAGCGGCCCGGGACCGGCGCCGTGCCAAACACGATGACGGAGAATCGTGTGCCGGCGCCAGGGCGGCGTAGCCCGGCCGCGGGGATTCTCCGGTCCAGCCCCGGGCTGAGAGAACCCCGTCCCATATTCTCAATCTGCTTAAATACATTTTCCCCATAATGTTGGGTGGCACGGTGGCACAATGGGTAGCACTGCGGCCTCACAGCACCAGGGATCCGGGTTTAATTCCAGCCTCGAGTGACTGTCTGTTTGGAGTTTCTTCTCCCCGTGTGTGCGTGGGTTTCCTCCGGGTGCTCCAGTTTCCTCCCACCATCCAAAGATGTGCAGGTTCGGTGGATTGGCCATGGTCAATTGCCACTTAGTGTCCAAAAGGTTAGGTGAGGTTACAGGGTTAAGGAGAGTGGGCGGGGGTGTGGGTCTAGGTAGGGTGCTCTTTCAGAGGGTCGGGGCTTACACGATGGGCTGCTTGGCCTCCTTCAGTACTGTCGGAATTCTATGAATCTAGGAATGTTCCCAGTTCTTGATTGGAGAAAGCTTTTGCTCCTCCAGCTCTGGATGTTGGATAAGCTAGCTGATAACCACAGCAGAGAAACCGAGCGAGGTGTTGGTGAGGTATCAGTTTGCATACGCACATTAGCACTGTGCTTTCGGATAACGCCATCCACATAACCCACAGGCGACAATCAGTAAGGATAGGCAACAACATCTCCTCCACGATCATCCTCAACACCGGTGCCCCACAAGGCTGTGTCCTCAGCCCCCTACTATACACCTTATACACCTATTTTAAAAAAAAAAAAAATTTTATTCAAGGTTTTCATAAAATATCAATAATAAAATGAGAAAGAAAAAAGAACCCAACAGGGTTAAGTACAAAACACAATCTAAAAAAGCAACCCCCCAAACCCCTCCCCCCCTGTACCTAAATAATAAATTAACATTAACACCCCGACTTAAGACAACAGGTGTATACACCCCCTCAGACCCTTCCAGTGTAAATAACATAAACAAAAATAAAGTAAACCCCCCCCCCCCCCCCCCCCCCACCCCCCGAGCTGCTGCTGCCATTGACCAATGTCTATCGTTCTGCCAGAAAGTCTAAGAATGGTTGTCACCGCCTAAAGAACCCTTGTACCGACCCTCTCAAGGCGAATTTCACCCTCTCCAATTTAATGAACCCTGCCATATCGCTGATCCAGGATTCCACGCTTGGGGGCCTCGTATCTTTCCACTGAAGGAGAATCCTTCGCCGGGCTACCAGGGACGCAAAGGCCAGAATTCCGGCCTCTTTCGCCTCCTGCACTCCCGGCTCCTCTGCCACCCCAAATATTGCGAGCCCCCAGCCCGGTTTGACCCTGGATCCTACCACCCTCGACACCGTCCTCGCTACGCCCTTCCAAAATTCCTCCAGCGCTGGGCATGCCCAGAACATATGGGTGTGATTTGCTGGGCTCCCTGAGCACCTGACACACCTGTCCTCACCCCCAAAGAACCTGCTCATCCTTGTCCCGGTCATGTGTGCCCTGTGCAGCACCTTAAACTGTATGAGGCTGAGCCTCGCGCATGAAGAGGAAGAGTTCACCCTCCCTAGGGCATCTGCCCACGTCCCCTCTTCGATCTCCTCTCCCAACTCCTCCTCCCACTTACCTTTCAACTCCACCACCGAGGCCTCCTCCTCCTCCTGCATCACCTGGTAAGTTTCCGAGATCTTCCCCACTCCCACCCACCCCCCCGAGAGCACCCTGTCCTGTACTGTGTGTGGCAGTAGCCGTGGGAATTCCACCACCTGCCGTCTGGCAAACGCCCTTACCTGTCAGTACCTGAAGGTGTTCCCCGGGGGGAGCCCGTACTTCTCCTCCAGCTCACCCAAGCTCGCGAACTTCCCGTCCACAAACAGGTCCCCCAACTTTCGTATCCCTGCCCTGTGCCACCCCGAAAACCCTCCACCTGTTCTCCTTATACACCTATGACTGTGTGGCTAAATTCCCCTCCAACTCGATTTTCAAATTTGCTGATGACACCACCGTAGTGGGTCGGATTTCAAACAATGACGAGACAGAGTACAGGAATGGGGTAGAGAATCTGGTGAACTGGTGTGACGACAATAATCTCTCCCTCACTGTCAAAACGAAGGAGATTATCATCTACTTCAGGAAGCGTAGTGGAGAACATGCCCCTGTCTACATCAATGGGAATGAAGTAGAAAGGATCGAGAGCTTCAAGTTTTTAGGTGTCCAGATCACCAACAGCCTGTCCTGGTCCCCCCATGCCGACACTATAGTTAAGAAAGCCCACCAACAACTCTACTTTCTCAGAAGACTAAGGAAATTTGGCAGGTCAGCTACGACTCTCACCAACTTTTACAAATGCACCATTGAAAGCATTCCTTCTGGTTGTATCACAGCCTGGTATGGAGCCTGCTCTACCTAAGACCGCAGGAAACTACAAAAGGTTGTGAATGTAGCCCAGTCCATCACTCAAACCAGCCTCCCATCCATTGACTCTGTCTACAATTCCCGCTGCCTCGGAAAGGCAGCCAGCATAATTAAGGACCCCACGCATCGCGGACATACTCTTCCGCCTTCTTCCATCAGGAAAAAGATACCAAAGTTTGAGGTCACGTACCAACCGACTCAAGAACAACTTCTTCCCTGCTGCCATCAGACTTTTGAATGGACCTACCTCGTATTAAGTTGATCTTTTCTCTACACCCTAATTATGACTGTAACATTACATTCTGCAGTCTCTCCTTCCTTCCCTATGTACAGTATGAATTGTCTGTACAGCATGCAAGGAACAATACTTTTCACTGTATACCAATACATGTGACAATATTAAATCAAATCAAATCAAAAACCAGGGGCAGGATTTAGATGAGAACTAGAAAGGCTGGGCAGTGTGGATAAATCCTCACGGAGCTCAAAGTAATGGTGCAGGCAGTTACAAAGAAAAGCTTCCTACTCATGGTATCCTCTCAGCTGAAAGCACATATGTAGATGTTGAGAAAGCGTATGTAGCCTCTAGTGTTTATGAGAAAGCCAAACTTCATTTCAGAGAAACAGTTGCAATCTACCACTTTGCAGATAATTATCATAACCCCAACTAATAGCAGCATCTTCTCCTCTCCCGTCTTCTAGTTGTCAAAATGATTTAATTGAGGTCCTCGCGCACATTGTTAATGATGAGTCCTCGAATGGCCGTAGCTTAATCTTGAATTTAGCTCTTGTGTTTCATGAACTCATCTGAACCACTTGATTAAATTGTAGCTTTAATGCACTCCTTTTGTACCATTTCGAAGTCCAATTACATGGTTTCTTTGTGTTATTGTGTAAGGGAGTGGTGACCCGTGGCTTTAGGGGCAACACAGCAGAGCAAGGGTCACCTGAGATGCAGGGTGGGTGGGAAGCCCAGAGAGTGGAGTCTTCCCTCAGGCAGGAGACATGTAGGGAACTAGGTGCAGACATGTGGCTGCTGTAAATTCTTCTTATTAATAAACACTTTTGTGTTTCTCATGAAGTCTGTGAAAGTGCACCATTACAAAGGGGCTGTGTGTTTATTTTTGCATCAGAACACAGTTTTTGAGTTACTGAATTTTTCTACCATTCCGTCCATTATGCCAACATCAACTCCTTCACTCGAGCAATCCAGAGCCGATCACTCAGCTCTATCCCGATTAGCCAGCAACTTTGTCTGCTTCAGGTGTGTCTCTACCTTATCCTTTAAAGCTCACTTTACTGTCTGTTCAACCACTCCATATCAAAGCATTTCCTGTTCCAGCAGCTCTGTCTAGATTAGGACAATCATTTCATCATTTGACTAAAACTGTAGTGAACCTCCTCGTGGCCATCTTTCCTCCTGCGAAAATCTCAAATCACTCATTACAACTCTTGTTTCCAATCCTAAACATCATCCTACAGACCTGTACCCAATAACATTTATGCCCCTTCGATATGGAGCATTCAAAGCTGCATGAAGTACTCTAACTGTGGCCTAATGAGGCTTATTTATTTTCTCTTGTACTATATTGCCTCAGTTAGGAGATACGCAATGCCTTTGGCTTGTTGTTTTTGAGGCCTTATCTATCCACACTGCACTTCTGATGAACAGTATGAATGCCAAGTTGTTGCTTCACACTTAAATGATTTTCAATTGAGTTTATATTAACATCCTGGTCAAAAACATACATACAGACAAGCTACTTTGAAAGAATTGTTTTTACTAGTTTTTGGAATATTTTGACATATGATGACTCTCTGGCTAGACTTTGGTGGAAGAAGCAACTGATCATAATGATAACAGAGACGGAGTGGCAGCCGCAGAATTGTAATCTTAACAAAAGCCCATGTTATACAGTAAATGGAATGGACCTTTATACGAAAACCCATTAACCTTTTTGGAGAAGAGAATGAAACTTGCATGTATGTAACACATGTCCCAACATCTCGTGAAAGTGCTTCATGTTCTATGCATTTCTTGTGAAATACAGTGGCCCCTCCGCGGCCGACCCCGGGCCATCCCCCATCCCCCCAGAGGCCTGCGCTGCAAGGCAGCCTGGCAACCCCGAGGGGCCCCGCTGCTACTTTTGCAGGGAGGCCAAGCACCCCCGCCAGCACTGCCCGGCCCGCGCATCCACCTGTAAGGGATGCGGCAAAAAGGGGTATGCCAGGCCCGGGTGGTTGCCGCGGTCTCTAGCGGTGAATGCGGACCGCAACCACAAACGTCTCTACGGGCCCCATGCGGCCAGCGGTCGCTGCCACCTCCATATCCCAGGGCCACGTGCGGACACCGGGCGCCGCCATTTTCTGGAACCCCAGCCATGTGTGACCAATGGGAGATGCCATCTTGGATGAACGCCCAGGACCCCAGCTCGGCTGACCACACACTGCCCGAAGAGAACTCTCAACTGCTGCGATTAGCCTCGGTGACCCTGGATCAGTCCCGGCCTCGAACGCTCTCAACCGCTACAACGACCGTATTCATCAATGGGCACGAGACTTCCTGCCTAATCGACTCTGGGAGCACGGAGAGCTTCATACACCCCGACACGGTAAGGCGCTGTTCTCTCCTCATCCACCCCGTTAATCAGAAATTCTCCCTGGCCTCCGGTTCACACTCAGTGGAGATAAAGGGGTTTTGTGTAGCAAACCTCACAGTCCAGGGAAGGGAGTTCAAAAACTTCCGTCTCTACGTCCTTCCCCACCTCTGTGCGGCTACACTCCTGGGTTTAGACTTCCAGTGTAACCTTCAAAGTCTGACCTTCCAATTTGGTGGCCCTATACCCCCCCCTTACTGTCTGCGGCCTCGCGACCCTTAAGGTCGACCCACCTTCCCTGTTTGCGAACCTCATCCCGGATTGCAAACCCGTCGCCACCAGGAGCAGACACTACAGTGCCCAGGACCGGATCTTTATTAGGTCAGAGGTCCAAAGGCTACTGAGGGAAGGGGTCATTGAAGCCAGTAACAGCCCCTGGAGAGCTCAAGTAGTGGTGGTAAAGACCGGGGAGAAGCATAGGATGGTCATCGACTGCAGTCAGACCATCAACAGGTTTACGCAGCTGGACGCGTACCCTCTCCCCCGCATATCCGACCTGATAAACAGGATTGTGCATTACAAGGTTTTATCCCCGGTGGATCTCAAGTCCGCCTACCACCAGCTCCCCATCCGCACTAGTGACTGCAAATACACTGCCTTCGAGGCAGATGGGCGGCTCTATAATTTCTTAAGGGTTCCCTTCGGTGTCACCAACGGGGTCTCGGTCTTCCAGCGCGAGATGGACCGAATGGTTGACCGGTACGGTTTACGGGCAACATTCCCGTATCTCTATAATGTCACCACCTGCGGCCACGACACCAACCTCCGAAAATTTCTCCAGACGGCAAAGATCCTTAACCTTGCATACAACAAGGATAAATGCGTGTTTAGCACCAACCGTCTAGCCATCCTCGGCTACATAGTGAGAAATGGAAATATAGGCCCTGACCCTGAATGCATGCGCCCCCTTATGGAGTTCCCCGTCCCTCACTGCTCCAAGGCCCTGAAACGCTGCCTAGGGTTTTTTAGCGACTACGCTCAGTGGGTCCCCAACTACACGGGCAAGGCCCGTCCCCTGATCCAATCCACAGTTTTTCCCCTGTCGATAGAGGCCCGCCAGGCCTTCAGCCACATCAAAGCAGACATCATCGACGAGCCCCTCCCCTTCCAGGTCGAGAGCGATGCGTCCGACGTAGCTCTGGTGGACACCCTCAACCAAACGGGCAGACCCGTGGCCTTCTTCTCCCGTACCCTCCATGCTTCCGAAATCCGCCACTCCTCAGTCGAAGAGGAGGCCCAGGCCATAGTAGAAGCTGTGCGACATTGGAGGCATTACCTGTCAGGCAGGAGATTCACTCTCCTCACTGTCCAACGGTTGGTTGCTTTCATGTTTGATAATGCACGGTGGGGCAAGATAAAAAACGACAAGGTCTTGCGGTGGAGGATCGAGCTCTCCACCTTCAACTACGAGATCCTGTATCGTCCCGGGAAGCTAAACGAGATTCCTGACACCCTGTCCCACGGCACATGTGCCACCGCACAAGTGGACCGCCTCTGAGTCCTCCACGAGGACCTCTGCCAGCCGGGGGTCACTCCATTTTTCCACTTCATCAAGACCCACAACCTGCCCTACACCCATCGAGAAATCTGCGCGGAGTGCAAACCACACTTCTATCGGCCAGAGAAAGCGCACCTGATAAAGGCTTCCCGCCCCATTGAACCCCTCAGCATGGACTTCAAAGGCCCCCTCCCCTCCACCGATTGCAACACGTACTTCCTGAACGTGATTGACGAGTACTCCCGGTTCCCATTCGTCATCCCCTGCCCCGACATGCCCGCAACCACCGTCGTCAAAGCCCTCCATAGCATCTTTGCACCGTTCAGTTTCCCCGCCTACATACACAGTGATAGGGGGTCCTCCTTTATGAGTGACGAACTGCGTCAATTCCTGCTTAGCAAGGGCATCGCCTCGAGCAGGACGACCAGTTACCACCTCCGGGGTAACGGACAGGTAGAGAGGGAGAACGGAACGGTCTGGAAGACCGTCCTACTGGCCCTACGATCCAGGAACGTCCTGGTATCCCGCTGGCAAGAAGTCCTCCCGGATGCCCTCCACTCCATCCGGTCACTGCTTTGTACGACCACCAATCAGACACCTCACGAATGTCTCCTTGTCTTCCCCAGGAAGTCCTCCTCGGGGAGCTCGCTCCCGACCTGGCTGGCAGCACCCGGATCTATCCTGCTCCGAAAACACAAGTCGGGCCCGTTGGTCGAGAGAGTCCATCTGCTCCATGCTAACCCCCAGTACGCCTACGTGGCGTACCCCGATGGCCGACAAGATACGGTCTCCCTACGGGACCTGGCGCCCGCCGGAACCCCACGCACATTCCAGCCACCAGTCCCACCCTCCCCTCCACCAGGGCACCTTATAGGAGGATCGGTCCTTCCTCCACCCCAGTCTAGGCCCCCCCACCCACCGAGGCCCCCCGCACGTGCTCCCTCCCCAGGTCAGCCATTTTTCCCACCTTCGTCTAGGGGTGACGAAGCTGCCATGGAGATCGAAGCCTCGCTCCCGAAGTCACAGACGCTCGAGCCTCCACCGGAGTCACCACCGAAGCTCCGACGATCACAGAGGACGACCAGGGCCCCCGATCGACTGATTGCTTCATTTTAACTGTAATCTGTAAATATTAACCATCAAATGTACATAGCTACCAGACTTATAAATAGTTACTAAAAACTGTACGGAGGTATTACGGTACCTCCATAACTAATTATACCATGTTGCTATGTTTTGTAGTTTCTGGCCACCACCCCCGCCGGACTCTTTTTTTTTAACAGTGGGTGAATGTGGTATTATAGGTATTACAGTACCCGATAGGCTAAAGCACCATTGGTGGAAACTGTATGCTTTCTATTGGTTAGAGTGTATGATAGCTCCGCCCTGATAGGCGGGGTATAAGAACCCGTGCCACCCCAGCAGCCCTCATTCTGTACCTGAGCTGCTGGGGGTAACATCTAGCTTATTAAAGCCTTCCGTTGGACTGCAACCTCGCTTTAGTGGTCATTGATTGTGCATCACTGTGTTTCAGGCGAAGGTGGTCACGTACCTGGGATACTGTGAGGATAAGGATGGCTTTCACCCCGGTAGAGCAATAGGTCCAGGCCATAAAGGGAGTCCCGATAACACAACCAAGGTCGTTTTGGGGGCTTGTGAACTATTATAGGAAATTTATCCTGAACTTAGCCGCTCTGTTAGAACCCCTACACGTGCTGCTGTGGGACGTTTTTCTAACATAAGACATACCCATTGGTCAGAGGTATCACTCCTGAGGCGGCACAGTAACATTGTGGATAGCACAATTGCTTCACAGCTCCAGGGTCCCAGGTTCGATTCCAGGCTTGGGTCACTGTCTGTGCAGAGTCTGCACGTTCTCCCCGTGTGTGTGTGGGTTTCCTCCGGGTGCTCCGGTTTCCTCCCACAGTCCAAAGATGTGCAGGTTAGGTGGATTGGACATGCTAAATTGCCCTTAGTATCTAAAAATGGTAGATAGAGTTACTGGGTTACGGGGATAGGGTGGAGGAGTGGGCCTAGGTAGGGTGCCCTTTCCAAGGGCCGGTGCAGACTCAATGGGCCAAATGGCCTCCTTCTGCACTGTAAATTCTATGATTCTAGGTGAAGCGTCACAGTTTTACAAATTTGCAATATTGTCTGGGGACCTTGTCCGGTAGCCTAAAAAATCACAGAATCATAGAACCATAACAGTGCAGAAGGAGGCCATTTGGACCACCAAGTCTATACCGACACTCTGAAAGAGGGTCCTAACCAGGCTCCCACCCTATCTCTGCAACCCCATAACCCACCTAACCCGCACATCCCAGGACACTAAGGGGCAATTTAGCATGGCCAATCCACCTAACCCGCACATCCCAGGACACTAAGGGGCAATTTAGCATGGCCAATCCACCTAACCCGCACATCCCAGGACACTAAGGGGCAATTTAGCATGGCCAATCCACCTAACCAGCACATCTTTGGACTGTCGGCGGAAACCCATGCAGACACGGGGAGAAAGTGCAAACTCCACACAGTCGGTCACCCAAACTGGGGATCGATCGAACCCGGGTCTTTAACGCTGTGAGGCAGCAGTGCTAACCACTGTGCCGCCCCTAATGTTGGGAGCAGGTATCCTAACAGCTGCTACTGTTAGATATTTAAAACAATCCATCTGCTAGTGCGCAGTGCCTCAAGGACTATTGATACGATAATTAAACATACTCAGACAGTGACGATGCTGCATGGGTATAGTGTAGAAATGTGTCCGGGTATTGTCTCACCAACTCACTTGCCTGTGTAAAATAGTACCTTCTTGATGCTGTTTAATAATGACAACATTTTGGATCAGTGAATGATAGTCTTTCATTTATATAGCACCTTTCATGACTTCAGGGTGTCTCAAAGCCCTTTACAGTCTGTAAAGTATCTTAATTTGCAGTTGTAATGCAGGAAATATTGCAGCCCAGTTATACACCACTATTTCCCACCGTCTGCAATGTTATAATGACCAGGTCATGTATTTTTAGTGATGTTGATTGAGGGACAGATATTGACCAGTACATTAGGGTGATCTCCCTTGCCCTTCATTGAAATTGTTACATATTTTGCCCCCATCAGGAAGGGCAGGTGGGACCAGAGTTTAAAGTCCCTTTCAAAAAGACCGCACCTTCTGACAAGTGCAGCCCCTCCTCGGTATTGCTGAGGAGCATCAGCCTAAATCTTTATGTTGAGGCCCTGGAGTGGGTCGTGAACCCACAACCTCCATTTTAGGAAGTGCCAATGCTACTAACTGAATCATGGCTGAGGCAATTTGAAACGGGCCACGATTTTTGAAACATAAAACCCATATCTTTTGTCAGATTGATTTCTCCACCACCGCACAACCCACCCTGCTATCTTGTTCTTTATCGGATGGTTTATTTTTCCCCTTGTAACTCCTTCATTTCTTTTTCTGCCCCCTTGCTTTTGCAGATAACTTTGCGAAGATGGACGAAAGTGCCATGGAATGTGGTGAAGCTCCTCAAACGAATGGAGAAAGGACTCAAATCAAACTCTCCTGCGTGCAGGTGACCAACTGCAGCCCGAGTCCTGTAAGCACCCACTTAGTGGGGTTTTATATCAAAGGATTGCTCCATCTGGGGTTGGCGTAGCTGTGAGCCTGATCGGGAAAATAGGGTTAACACCTGGAGTGAGCTTGATAGGAGGTTGTGGTGAGTCCAGGGGAGACCTGGCCTGAGTTTGGGAGGTCGGAAAGAGAGCCTAAGAAGAAAGAAATCACCAGGGCCGTGACTCGGCCTGCCACTGAAACTTCCTCAGTTTCTATAGGGAGGTGGACATCCAATTTCTGCACCCCATTAGATGATCAGTTTTTGAAATTTGACTTAATCTCTAATTATGCTCAGGGTGAAATATTTTGTTGGTTGGAAATTAAAGTAACAGAAAGGAAAAATACTAGCCTTCGGTGACCTTGGGTGCGCGAAGTGCCTTCCAGCCAATTAAATACTTTTGAAGTGTAGTTGCTTTTATAATATAAAGACAGCAACCAATTATCACACAGCAAGCTCCCACAAACAGAAGTGTGATGAATGAAAATGAAAATCTCTTATTGTCACAAGTAGGCTTCAAATGAAGTTACTGTGAAAAGCCCCTAGTCGCCACATTCCGGCGCCTGTTCCGGGAGGCTGGTACGGGAATTGAACCGTGCTGCTGGCCTGCCTTGGTCTGCTTCCAAAGCCAGCGATTTAGCCCTGTGCTAAACAGCCCCTTCATTTCTTTTTCTGCCCCCTTGATTTTGCAGATAACTTTGAGAAGATGGCCGAAAGTGCCATGGAATGTGGTGAAGCTGCTCAAACGAATGTTGCGATGTTAATGTTGAGATAATCAGTTTTGGTGAAATTGACTGAGGGATAAGTATTGGCCGGGGCATGGCGAGGACGGGGTGTGTGTGTGTGTGTGTGAAATTCCTCTGTGTGTCTTTGAAATAGTGTCACAGGATCTTTTACATCCACTTTGGAGAGCAGACAAGATCTCTGTTTAAAGTTTTACCTGGATAAATTGGTCGCAATACATTCTTTTCCCTTTGTGTATCGATTTGTGATGGAATATCTCTTTGATTAAAACACATTAATCAATGCAATCAGAATATTCTGCAGAAGTTGAAATTTTAAATATTGAAGTATTGCTACTTTGAGAGTGAATTAATGATATGCACGTAGAACAAATCAAACTGAAATTGTGAAAACTGTTGACATGTTCCATGTAATACCACATGATAGCTACTTCGCAGTTTACATTCAGATAGTGTTATGGGCCAGGGTTTAGAGAACCCCAAAGTGTATCATGGAGTTCCCCTGCCCCACAACTTTTAATAGATTGTGGTATGGGGAGCACACGGCCCACTCTACAGGTGTGGGACAGCAGAAATGGAAAAGTATTTTTTAAAAGCTAAACAATGTTTATTCTATGAACTCAAGTTAACCTTTTTAAAACATACAGTGAACATCTTAGCAACCATCAATTCAGATACAACCCCCAAAGAATACAACACTAAGTAATCCTTGATAACTTCCCAAACAACATCCAGAAGACAGATGAAACACCTTTTAACAGAAGCACTATCCCTTAAGAAATGCACACAGTAAATATACATTTTTATTTTTAAAAAAACAACACAAGCAAACAGGTACAATAATATAGTCCATTTTCTTTCTTCTTCCTCCAACTGAAATCTTTCCTGATTGACAGCCTCTTTGAACAAGAAAGTCTCTGCACGATCCGTCCATTTCTCTACGCCTCGGCATGTCTCTTTGAAGTCAGATACTTTACTTCAATCCGATCACAGAGTCCCTTGCAATTCTCCAACACGGGAGCATTGGTTATCACAGCTTTCAGGCAGTCAAATGCCTGTTGAAAGTCCGCTGTCCATTGAAATTTTCGATGTTTCTTCAGCAAGTCCATCAGTGGAGCAATCACACTACAAAACGTTTTCACAAATGTTCGATCAAATCCACTCATGCCAAGAAATCGCATTATTTCCCTTTGTCTCGAGGGTATCGGAAACTCCTCAATAACTGTTGATTTCACACCCCATGGGACCATTCGACATTGGCCCCACACCTCAGGAAGGACATACTGGCACTGGAGCGGGTCCAGTGGAGATTCACACGGATGATCCCAGGAATGGTAGGCCTAACATACGATGAACGTCTGAGGATCCTGGGATTATATTCATTGGAGTTTAGGAGGTTGAGGGGAGATCTAATAGAAACTTACAAGATAATGAATGGCTTAGATAGGGTGGACGTAGGGAAGTTGTTTCCATTAGCAGGGGAGACTAGGACCCGGGGGCACAGCCTTAGAATAAAAGGGAGTCACTTTAGAACAGAGACGAGAAGACATTTCTTCAGCCAGAGAGTGGTGTGTCTGTGGAATTCATTGCCACAGAGGGCGGTGGAGGCCGGGACGTTGAGTGTCTTTAAGACAGAAGTTGATAAATTCTTGATTTCTCGAGGAATTAAGGGCTATGGAGAGAGAGCGGGTAAATGGAGTTGAAATCAGCCATGATTGAATGTTGGAGTGGACTCAATGGGCCGAATGGCCTTACTTCCGCTCCTATGTCTTATGTCTTATGGTCTTATGATTGTATGGCCAAGAAAAGTGACTTGGGCCTTTCCAAATTCACTTTTGGCTAGGTTTATCACCAAACCCGCCTCTTGAAGTCGATCGAATCACTCCATCAGATGTTTTAAATGTTCTTTCCATGTCTGGCTGAAAATTACCAGATCGTTGATGTATACCGCACAATTGAGTAATCCTGAAACAACTTTGAAATGTTAACCGTTGAAATGTGGCTGGGGCATTTTTCATGCCAAATGGCATAACTTTGAATTGGTATATACCACCTGGAGTCAAAAAAGCTGAAATCTCCTTCGCCCTTTCGGATAAAGGTACATGCCAGTAACCTTTAAGTAAATCCAGTTTGGAAAATAAAAACTGATTGTCCCACTTTCTCAATGCAATCCTCCAAATGTGAGATAGGATAAGGGTCCGTCCTTGTAACTGCATTAACCTTTCTAGAGTCCACACGCAACTGTTGGGTACCGTCCGGTTCAGGTACCATCACTATGGGTGAGCTCCGTTGGCTGCAACCCACTTCAATTATGCCATTTTTAAGCATTCTCTCAATTTCTTTGTTAACCTGTGCCAATTTTAAAGGGTTAAGTCTATATGGATGTTGTTTGATTGGAACAGCATTTCCCACATCTACATCATGTATAGCCATTTTAGTACTTCCCAATTTATCTCTACAAATTTGCCCACGTGATATCAATAATTCTTTCAGGTCAGTCCGTTTTTCCTCTGGAAGGTAACTTAACAATTTATCCTAATTTTTAAGAACATCCTCGTTTTCCAATTTAATTTGAGGTATGTAAAATTCACAGTCATCTGGATTTGGTTCATCAGTTTGAGTTAGAATCATTAAAACCTCCTTTTTCTCACCTTCCCTTTCAAAGTACCTTTTAAGCATATTCCCATGACACACTCGGTGAGTCTTCCTTCTATCTGGTGTTTTTAACCACATAATTTACCTCACTTAATTTCCTTTCAATCTGATACGATCCACAAAACCTAGCTTTTAAAGGTTCACCTCCCACTGGTAACAATACTAAACCTTTATCTCGACTGGCAAAACTACGAACTTTGGATTTCTTGTCCACTACCCGTTTCATCACATTTTAAATGTTGTCCAGCCAATTTACCTGTTCTATTTAATCGTTTCCTAAAATTTGACACGTAAACCAATAATGTAATTTCCGATTTCTCACTCACCAATTTTTCCTTAATCAATTTATGTGGTCCTCTTACCTCATGACCAAAAATTAGTTCAAAAGGACCAAATTTGGTTGACTCATTAGGTGCATCCCTAATTGCAAACAGTATGAATGGAATTTCTTTATCCCAATCCTCTGGATAATCTTGACAATAAGCCCTCAACATTGTCTTTAATGTCTGATGCCACCCTTCTAACGTTCCCTGCGATTCTGGATGGTACGCAGTTGATTTAAATTGTTTTATTCCTAAGCTATCCATAACTTCTTTGAATAACCTTGAGGTAAAATTTGATCCTTGATCCGATTGTATTTCTGTGGGTAGTCCATATCTAGTAAAGAATTTAAGTAACTCCTCCACAATCTTTTTAGCTGTAATATTACGTACTGGAATGGCCTCTGGAAACCTAGTAGGCACATCCATTATAGTCAAAAGATATCGATTCCCACTTTTCATTTTCGGAAGCGGTCCTACGCAATCAATTAGGACCCTTGTAAAAGGTTCCTCAAATGCTGGATTAGGTATTAAGGGCACTGGTTTTATCACTGCTTGAGGTCTCCCTATCACTTGACATGTGCGACATGATTGACAAAATTTAACTCCATCTTTATGTAGTCCAGGCCAATAAAAATGTTTCTGGATTTTAGCTTGAGTTTTCCTTATTCCTAAATGACCTCCCACTGGTACCTCATGTGCAACTCGCAACACCTCCTTTCTATACCCTACCGGCAATACTACTTGATGAACTTCTATCCACTTTTCATCCGCCTGCATATGTAAAGGTCTCCATTTTCTCATCAAGACATTACATTTACGGTAATGACACTCTGGTATACACTCAGATTCCTCTTCCGTGTATGCTTTCTGATACATCCGTTTTATTTCTACATCTTTTTGTTGTAATTTTGCCACTTTTACTGAACTAAAAATATCCGCCTCATCCTCCACCTGTTCTTGTTCTTTTTCAACCATCTGATCAAAAATCGTTTCTGATAATTGCACTTCAACTTCATCTTCATTCTTTGATTTCTCCTCTTGTCTTAACCTGTGACTTTGCGACCTTGTTACTACACAATCTGGAAAAATCCCAGGATATTCGTCCTTCAACCCTTCAGTTGTCTGATCTTCCACTGGCTTATCAACCACAGTAGGCATCACTCCCACCTGCGATCCAGCTATATCATTACCCAAGATAAACTGTATTCCTGGACAAGATAGTTTATCTATTACTCCTACTACCACTTCACCACTCTTCACTGGACTTTCCAATCTTACCTTGTATAATGGAACACTACTCCTCTCACCCTGAATTCCACATATTACCACCTTTTCTGGCAACATTCTTCCCAAACTACATAACTCCTCATCTCTTACCATTTAAAGATTGACTAGCTCCCGTATCTCTTAAAATTGTGACTTCTTTACCTGCTCCTCCTGATACACATGAGTAAACCTTACCCACACAAGTAAATTCATTTAAGAGATCTTTCGCACCTCATTCGCTTCACTTGGGCTTTCCTTTACCACTTTAACAAAGCCCACTGTCTTATCCTGTTTTACCACATCAGCCTTCCCAGTGCTTTTCTTCAACCGTCAACACTGTGACTTTACATGGCCTAGTTTATTACAGTGAAAACATTTGAAACTTTTCATTTCTTTTCCACCCTCCTGGATTTCTTTTTTAATCTGAGGTACACGCTCCTTATTATCTCCCATCAGATCACCTTTACCTTTACCACTTGAGTATTTCTCATGTCCCCAGTTTCTATCCCTCACAGGCTGAAACTGATGTCAGAAACCAAGCTTTGATTTATGAACTAATTCATAATCATCTACCATTTCTGCTGCTAACCTCGCATTTTTAACCCTCTGCTCTTCCACATGAGTTCTCACTACATCAGGAATTGAATTTTTAAACTCCTCCAAAAGTATAATTTCTCTGAGAGCTTCATACGTTTGGTCTATTTTCAAAGCCCTTATCCACCTATCAAGATTACTCTGTTTGAGCCTTTCAAACTCCATGTATGTTTGACCAAATTCTTTCCTTAAATTCCTGAACCTTTGTCTGCAGGCTTCAGGCACCAGTTCATATGCACCACAATGGATTTTTTCACCTCCTCATACGTCCCAGATACCTCCTCCGGTAGTGATACAAGCACTTCACTAGCCCTACCTACCAGCTTTGTTTGAATCAGTAATACCCACATGTCCTGTGGCCATTTCATTTGTTTACCTACCTTCTCAAATGAAATGAAAAAGGCTTCTACCTCCTTCTCATCAAACCTTGGCAATGCTTAGACATATTTAAATAGATTCCCACCAAGCATTTGACTTTGACTCTCTTTCTCACGATCATCCAACTGTACATTTCGCTTTATGTCTGCCAATTTTAACTGACTGTCATGTTTCATGGTCATTTTCTGAAGTTCAAACTCTCTCTCTTTATCTTTTTCCCTGATCTGTATCTCCCTTTCTCTTTCTTTTTGTTCTGCTTGGGCTATTCTTTCTTTTCTCCTTTCTTCTCTCTCCTTTTCTTTTTCCTCTCTCTCTCTTTCTTTTTCCTCTCTATCTCTTTCTCTCTCACTTTTTCCGCTCCATCTTTATCGTATTCAAGCAGCTTTAATTCTTTCTCGTATTCCATTTGTTTAATTTGCAACTGAATTTTTGCCATTTCCAATGAGTTAAACTCTATCTCAGGCAAGTTTAAATGCTTAGCCACCGCTATAATTACCTCACCTTTTCGCATTTTGTCAGGTAACGTTAACTGCAATGTTTTTGCCAAATCTAACAGTCTGCTTTTAGTCTGTCCGTAAGGTACTGCGTGTGACCGTCTCCACCCCCAAAAACTTCTGAGCCTCTGAAAGAGCCATTGTCCACAACACACTCCCCACTTAAACTAGAATCCAAACCTGAAAAACAACGACAATATGCTCACCCCTCACTGTCTTTACGTTCACTAAGCCAGTCCAATAGATAGATGTTTATCCCGCTTGAGCCCCCAATTTGTTATGGGCCAGGGTTTAGAGAACCCCAAAGTGTATCATTTAGTTCCCCTGACCCACAACTTTTAATAGATTGTGGTACGGGGAGCACACGCCCCACTCTACAGGTGGTTACAGCAGAAATGGAAAAGTATTTTTTAAAAGCAAAACAATGTTTATTCTATGAACTCAAGTTAACCTTTTTAAAACATTCAATGAACATCTTAGCAACCATCAATTCAAATAAAACCCCCAAAGAATACAACACTAAGTAATCCTTAATAACTTCCCAAACAACATCCAGAAGACCCAAGAAACACATTTCAACAGAAGCACTACTGAGAACATTTATAATTCTGAATTCACCAAATGATCAAGAGATAGTCTTTTGATGGCAGAGAGAACGGCAGTACACCTGCTTGGTCTGGCTTCAGCTCCAACACTGAAAAGGAAACTAAAACACACCCTGCAGCCTGCTCAAAAACAAAAGTAAAAAGCTTACAGACAGCCCAGCTCCACCCACTCTCTGACATCACTGCAGTAATAAACACCCATTTCTTAAAGGTACTCTCACATGCCAATAGCACACCCAATGTAGCAAAATGTCCTTTCCAGGGGCTTCGCAGTTGAGGGTCTGATGTGATCAGGAGCTGAACTGTGACCAGTGGAGTTACCCAAAGACGCTATCAAAAAGATTTAAGGCAGGGGCATTTAGGAGGTAAGTTCCATTGTGCAGGGTGACGATAGCTTTTACATTGTTGTAAATCTGAAAGAAGGAAGGAGGAACAAACAGTGGAAAAGCTGGATTGGAAGGATGGAATGGAATGGAGGGATTTGAGGAGAAAGAGTTCGAAATTGATATGCCAAAGTACCATGGTTGACTTTTGGATCTCTTTAATGTTCATGCTGTCGACTGTTTTGACATTTGAACCTTAGTTCGCTCTTAATAGCTACATAGATACACGGGAAGAGGAAGAGGCCACTTAGTCCCTTGAGCCTGTTCCCACCATTCAATGAGATCCTGGCTGATCTATTACCTAATCCCATTGTGATGAATGGAGGAAATTGTTATATATATTGTATATATATCTGGTGCAATAATAATTTTATAAATCCTGGTTTAACATACAGGCAGGTGGTGTGCGTGTGCAAAAGATGCAATTAAGATGTCATAAATGTTAGGATAATCATTGATTCTAATAATTTAATTGTTTACCTCTGTCGGACTAACGACCTTTCGTATATAGAAAGAAGGTTCCCTGGGGTTCAGATAATTGAGGGTTGTGTTTAACCTTAATAGAATAGAGATGATGTAATTAATGGGAGGAGCCAGGTCTGTAGCAAGCAGTTTAGCTTTTAGTCTGCCAAAGACAGAAGGGCTTGCAGCTTCTGTATGAAAGAGTCACCACATCAACAGCATCACCCTCATAGACCCTTACTGTTACCTCTTCAAAAATCAAGTTAGGTAAACATGATATCGCCTCTAGAAATCCATGCTGGCTATTTCTAATCAACCTACAATATTCCACGTGACCACTAATTCTATCCCAAATAGCTGTTTCTAGAAGCTTGCCCACTATTGGTGTTAAACTGCCTGCTCTGTAATTGCTGGGGCTTATCGTAACAAGCTTTGAACAAGGACGTAACATGTGCAATTCTTCAGTCCTCTGGTACTTTCCCTGGATCTAGAGAAGACTGGAAGCTGATGGCTCGCTCCCCTGCAATCTCCATTCTCACCTCCTTCATTATCCTTGGATGCATCTCATCCTGTTCCTGGTACCTCCACAACTTTCAGTACCGCCAGTCTATTCGACACTTTCTCCTTATCAATCTTGAACCCTTCTCGGGACAGAGTTTCCTCCTCTGTCACCATGGCCTGTGTAGTATTGGATTGGATTGGATTTGTTTATTGTCACGTGTACCAAGGGATAGTGAAAAGTATCTTTCTGTAAGCAGCTCAACAGATCCTTCAGCACATGAAAAGAAAATACATAATAGGGCAACACAAGGCCCACAATGTAAATACATAGACACCGGCATCGGGTGAAGCATACAGGGTATAGTATTAATCAGCTCAGCCCAAAAGAGGGTCGTTTAGGAGTCTGGTAACAGCGGGTAAGGAGCTGTTTTTGAGTCTGTTTGTGCGTGTTCTCAGACTTCTGTACCTCCTGCCCGATGGAAGGAGTTGGAAGAGTGAGTAAGCCGGGTGGGAGGTGCTGCCCGTTTTCACCAGGCAGCGGGAGGTGTAGATGGAGTCAATGGATGGGAACTAGAACATAGAACAGTACAGCACAGAACAGGCCCTTCGGCCCTCGATGTTGTGCCGAGCTTTGTCCGAAACCAAGATCAAGCTATCCCACTCCCTGTCATTCTGGTGTGCTCCATGTGCCTATCCAATAACCGCTTGAAAGTTCCGACTCCACTATCACAGCAGGCAGTCCATTCCACACTCTAACCACCCTCTGAGTAAAGAACCTACCTCGGACATCCCACCTATCTCTCCCACCCCGAACCTTATAGTTATGCCCCCTTGTAACAGCTACATCCACCCGAGGAAATAGTCTTGGAATGTCCACTCTATCTAACCCCTCATCATGGGAGACGGGTTGTACCTCCTTGGTAAAGATGGATGCAGAGTATTCATTTAATACCTTAGTCATGCCTCTTGTCCCAATGTATAAATCCACTTTCAGGGCCCCAAGTGGGTCTTCTCCTTTTATTATTTATATGCCGAAAGGAGACTTTGGGATTCCCCTTTATGTTGGCTGCCAGTCTTTTCTCATAATCCCTCTTCACTTCTCTAATCCGCTATTTCACCTCCCCTCTGAACCTTCTGTATTCAGCTTGGTTCTCAACTGTATTTTCTACCTGATGCCTGTTGTAAGTACAAGTTTTTGCCTAGATTTATATCCCCCTTTTTATCCAGGGAGCTCTGGATTTATTTGTCCTTTTTGAGGGAATATATCTTGGACTGTATCCAGACTGTTTCTGTTTGAAGGTATTTGAATTTACGGCACTAAAGTAGGCCACTTGGCCCACTCACACTAGGCCTGAAGCTCATGCTTGTATCATGGCCCCTGCCACCCCTTCTCATGGAGGAAATACCTCGTTAGCTTGAGGAATGCCTGGATTTGTTTCTTGAGCCCGAATTTTCCGGATGTTCTCACCGGTGGCATCTTCCAGTCATGCTGACGGTGAACCCCTGCTGTGGGTTCCCGGGTGGTGGAGAGGGGGGGGGGGGGGGGGGGGATGCATAGAACGGGAAGCCCCGTTCACAGTGACTGGATCAGAAGATCCCCCTAGCCAATAGCCAGCCGCCCCTGCTGTTGTGAAAGACACTGCGGGCAACGTGGACAATACCGCCCTTGGTTTTGGGGCAGGGGGTTTGTGCAATGTCGCCCACCTTTCCCTTGTTTGATCCTACTTACATCTTTGTTTTCCCCTTGACCATACTGGTGATCCATGTGTTTTATCTTTGGCCTCCCAACAGCTTCGCGAAACCCAACTATGTCATTATTGTGCCAGCTGTTGGTAGCACTCTCGTCCTTGAGTCAGAAGCTTGTGGGTTCAAATCCCAATCCAGGGCTTGAGCACAAAGTCCCGGCAGACAAAATAATGCAGTGCCCAGGGAGTGCTGCAGTGCCCAGGAAGTGCTGCAGTGCCCAGGGAGTGCTGCAGTGCCCAGGGAGTGCTGCAGTGCCCAGGGAGTGCTGCAGTGCCCAGGGAGTGCTGCAGTGCCCAGGGAGTGCTGCAGTGCCCAGGGAGTGCTGCAGTGCCCAGGGAGTGCCGCAGTGCCGAGGGAGTGCCGCAGTGCCGAGGGAGTGCCGCAGTGCCGAGGGAGTGCCGCAGTGCCGAGGGAGTGCCGCAGTGCCGAGGGAGTGCCGCAGTGCCGAGGGAGTGCCGCAGTGCCGAGGGAGTGCCGCAGTGCCCAGGGAGTGCCGCAGTGCCCAGGGAGTGCCGCAGTGCCGAGGGAGTGCCGCAGTGCCGAGGGAGTGCCGCAGTGCCCAGGGAGTGCCGCAGTGCCCAGGGAGTGCCGCAGTGCCGAGGGAGCGCCGCAGTGCCCAGGGAGCGCCGCAGTGCCCAGGGAGCGCCGCAGTGCCGAGGGAGCGCCGCAGTGCCGAGGGAGCGCCGCAGTGCCCAGGGAGCGCCGCAGTACCGAGGGAGCGCCGCAGTGCCCAGGGAGCGCCGCAGTACCGAGGGAGCGCCGCAGTGCCCAGGGAGTGCAGCAGTACCGAGGGAGTGCCGGGGCGCCAAGGGAGTGCTGGGGCGCCGAGGGAGTGCTGCAATACTGAAGGAGTGCTGCAGTGCCCATGGAGTGCTGCAGCGCCCATGGAGTGCTGCAGCGCCCATGGAGTGCTGCAGCGCCGAGGGAGAGCTGCAGCACCGAGGGAGTGCTGCAGCGCCGCGGGAGAGCTGCAGCACCGAGGGAGTGCTGCGGCGCCGAGGGAGAGCTGCAGCACCGAGGGAGTGCTGCAGCGCCGCGGGAGAGCTGCAGCACCGAGGGAGTGCTGCGGCGCCCAGGGAGAGCTGCAGCACCGAGGGAGTGCTGCAGCGCCCAGCGAGTGCTGCAGCGCCCAGCGAGTGCTGCAGTGCCGAGGGAGTGCTGCAGCGTCGAGGGAGTGCTGCAGTGCCCAGCGAGTGCTGCAGTACCGAGGGAGTGCTGCAGTACTGAGGGAGTGCTGCAGTGCCCAGCGAGTGCTGCAGTGCCCAGCGAGTGCTGCAGTGCCCAGCGAGTGCTGCAGTGCCCAGCGAGTGCTGCAGTGCCCAGCGAGTGCTGCAGTGCCCAGCGAGTGCTGCAGTGCCCAGCGAGTGCTGCAGTGCCCAGCGAGTGCTGCAGTGCCCAGCGAGTGCTGCAGTGCCGAGGGAGTGCTGCAGTGCCCAGCGAGTGCTGCAGTGCCCAGCGAGTGCTGCAGTACCCAGGGAGTGCTGCAGTGCCCAGCGAGTGCTGCAGTACTGAGGGAGTGCTGCAGTACTGAGGGAGTGCTGCAGTGCCCAGCGAGTGCTGCAGTGCCCAGCGAGTGCTGCAGTGCCCAGCGAGTGCTGCAGTACCGAGGGAGTGCTGCAGCGCCGAGGGAGTGTCAAACTAAGGGCACATCTGCACTCTAAGTGGACATAATGCCCCATCGCTCCCTTTCAAAGTAGATCAGGGGTTCTATCTCGGATGCCCGGGTCAATATTTATCCCACAATCAATGTCACAAAACATTGATCATCTCCTTATCTCATTGCTTTTTGTGGGAGCTTGCTGTGTGCAAATTGGTTACCTCGTTTCCTACATCACAACCTTGCCTACATTTCAAAAAGTACGCCATTGCCTGTAAAATGGCTTTGGGACAGTAAATGGTTGTGAATGGAGGGACAGAAATGCAATATTTTCTTATATATTTTGTGAGATCTCACTGCTCCTTGATTCACTCCTGACCTCATTCTAAATGTAAGATTATGATTTGATTTGATTTGAATAATTGTCACATGTACCGAAGTACAGTGAAAAGTATTTTTCTGAGGCCGAGGAACATACACAGTACGTACATTGTAGACACAAGAATAATCAACAGAGTACATTGACAAATGGTACATCGACAAACAGTATTTGGTTACAGTGCGGAACAAGGGGCCAAACAAAGCAAATACATGAGCAAGAGCAGCATAGGGTGTCGTGAATAGTGTTCTTACAGGGAACAGATCAGTCCGAGGGGGAGTCGTTGAGGAGTCTTGTAGCTGTGGGGAAGAAGCTGTTCCTATGTCTGGATGTGCGGGTCTTCAGACTTCTGTACCTTCTGCCTGATGGAAGGGTCTGGAATAAGACAATGCCTGGGTGGGAGGTGGTCTCTGATAATACTGTCTACCTTCCTGAGGCAGCGGGAGGTGTAGACAGAATCAATGGGAGGGTGGCAAGCTTGTGTGATGCGTTGGGCTTAGTTCACCACAGTCTGCAGTTTCTTGCGATCTTGGACTGAGCAGTTGCCATACCAGGCTGTGATGCAGCCGGATAGGATGCTCTCTATCGCACATCTGTAGAAGTTTGTGAGAGTCGATGCAGACATGCCGAAATTTATTTAGTTTCCGCAGGAAGTAGAGACGTTGTTGGGCTTTCTTGACTGTCTTGATTATGCCATCTGTTCTGGAACATGTGGTGGTCTAACTGGGCCTCTGGGCTCATTCGCACTGTAAAGGACTATTTGGAAGCTTGTCAGCTCTCACTGGGTACTGCTAGATGGGCCTCCCTTTATCTGCCAGGGCTCTAATGAGTCCTTGGGAAGTGAATACTGGGCAGGGTGTATCACAGGATGAATTTCTGTCACATTGTTTATTTGATCAATGCAATGAGCATTGAGCTGGCAGTTGTAAAATAAAAAGTCAATCTCCGATTGTTGCCGTCGGGCTGCGTTTTTACTTGACTGCATTAAGAAAACTAAGTATTGTGGTTTCCGACTCTTGAATTCATTACGGTGTGGTTGCAATGTTAACCATGACTTCTCTTTATTCGCTAACAGGACAATGGGATCAAGTTGGACAAACATATAACCGACCAGGAAAGAGCGAAAACGAAAGCAGCGAAGCGAAGGGCGAAGAAAAAGGTTTTTGTTTTGCTTGTTGGCTTTCCAGTGGCGAATAACATTTCTGCTGGAGAAAAGAATGGGTTAATCCCAGTGAGCCCCGATAGATTGGTAATGTCATGTATGAATTTCAATGCCGGGTGCGATGCCAGATAGGTTGGCCATACATCCCAGCGATTGTCGAATCAAAGAGTGCCTTCCTTCAGTTGTTCGTAATGGGGAGAGTACAGACCACAATCAACCAGCCCACATTTGCAAATCCCAAACCAAAATGTCCACTGTTCAATATGATTCTGCGATTGGGCAGCAATTGATGAACAATCCTGAGTGCGTTAACAGCTATACTCGCAACCAATGTCAGATAATCAGTTGCGCTAATAATATGGCTCGTTAACCCATGTTGGAAACGGTATACACAGGGAATTGTTCTCCTCAAACTAAAGGAATATGTTCAAGTCTTGCGCCTTTTTTTGTGTTTGGAAGCCAATAGTTCTCTGCTGCTTCAAGGCGATGCCTCTGCCAATCAGAGTCGACTCGCCAACCAGTCAACATCCTTTCCTCTTTTAGTACAAATTGTCGTGATTGTTAGAAATTTGGCATTCTTCCATTTGTTCCGATGAGTGCCAGGTGAGAAGCACCAGCAGCATGGGTTGATGCAGCCCATGTCCAAATCTAGCTGGCCCTGGACAATATCCTGCTGGACCTGGACAATATCCAGCAGCCCATGTCCAAATCCAGCTGGACCTGGACAATATCCAGCAGCCCATGTCCAAATCCAGCTGGACCTGGACAATATCCCGCTGGACTTGGACAATATCCAGCTGGAGCTGGACAATATCCAGCAGCCCATGTCCAAATCCAGCTGGACCTGGACAATATCCCGCTGGACTTGGACAATATCCAGCTGGACCTGGACAATATCCAGCAGCCCATGTCCAAATCCAGCTGGACCTGGACAATATCCCGCTGGACTTGGACAATATCCAGCAGCCCATGTCCAAGTCCAGCTGGACTTGGACAATATCCAGCAGCCCATGTCCAAATCCAGCACCCCATGTCCAAATCCAGCTGGACCTGGACAATATCCAGCTGGACCTGGACAATATCCAGCTGGACCTGGACAATATCCAGCAGCCCATGTCCAAATCCAGCTGGACCTGGACCATATCCAGCTGGACTTGGATAATACCCAGCAGCCCATGTCCAAATCCAGCTGGACCTGGACAATATCCAGCAGCCAATGTCCAAATCCAGCTGGACTTGGACAATATCCAACTGGACCTGGACAATATCCAGCAGCCCATGTCCAAATCCAGCTAGACCTGGACAATATCCAGCTGGACTTGGACAATATCCAGCTGGACTTGGACAATATCCAGCTGGACCTGGACAATATCCAGCAGCCCATGTCCAAATTCAGCTGGACCTGGACACTATCCAGCTGGACTTGGATAATATCCAGCTGGACCTGGACAATATCCAGCTGGACCTGGACAATATCCAGCTGGACCTGGACAATATCCAGCTGGACCTGGACCATATCCAGCTGCACTTGGACAATATCCAGCAGCCCATGTCCAAATCCAGCTGGACCTGGACAATATCTAGCTGGACTTGGACAATATCCAGCTGGACTTGGATAATATCTAGCAGAACCGTTTGTCCAAATCCAGCTGGACCTGGACAATATCCAGCTGGACTTGGATAATATCCAGCTGGACTTGGATAATATCCAGCAGCCCATGTCCAAATCCTGCTGGACCTGGATAATATCCAGCTGGACCTGGACAATATCCAGCAGCCCATGTCCAAATCCAGCTGGACCCGGACAATATCCAGCTGGACTTGGATAATATCCAGGAGCCCATGTCCAAATCCAGCTGGATCCGGACAATATCCAGCTGGATTTGGACAATATCCAGCAGCCCATGTCCAAATCCAGCTGGACCCAGACAATATCCAGCTGGACTTGGATAATATCCAGCAGCCCATGTCCAAATCCAGCTGGACTTGGACAATATCCAGCAGCCCATGTCCAAATCCAGCTGGACTTGGACAATATCCAGCTGGACTTGGATAATATCCAGCAGCCCATGTCCAAATCCAGCTGGACCCGGACAATAGCCAGCAGCCCACTCCCAAATCCAGCTGGACCTGGATAATATCCTGCAGCCCATGTCCAAATCCAGCTGGACCTGGACAATATCCAGCAGCCCATGTCCAAATCCAGGTGGTCCCGGACAATATCCAGCAGCCCATGTCCAAATCCAGCTGGACCTGGATAATATCCAGCAGCCCATGTCCAAATCCAGCAGGACCTGGACAATATCCAGCAGCCCACACCCAAATCCAGCAGTACAAATACTCCTAAATAAGACACAGTTGATTGTTACCATATAAACTACACTCATCTAGTCATAGTTCCAGACATAATGTTCAATTTACCCCAAATGATCTGCTTGAAATTGTGTGTTTTTCTTTCGATCTCTGTTATCCTGACTTCATCAAATAAATGCATGTGTAACATTGAATTTCTTTGTCATTTGCTTAGAGGTAACAGGTAACCTGATCCTCTTTTACTGACCTGGCAGCATTTTTCCATAGGTCCTGTTTAGTTTGTCGCTGCACTTTCCGACACACCTCTTTCACTTTTTAATAATAATAATAATCTTTATTATTAGTGTCACAAGTAGACTTACATGAGCACTGCAATGAAGAAAATCCCCGAGTCGCCACATTCCGGTGCCTGTTCGGGTACACAGAGGGAGAATTCAGACTGTCCAATTCACCTAACAAGCATGTCCCTCGGGACTTGTGGGAGGAAACCGGAGCGCCCGGAGGAAACCCACGCAGACACGGGGAGAACGTGCAGACTCCGCACAGACAGTGACCCCAGCCGGGTCTCCCAGCCCCCCTCCTGACACTGGCGCATCTCGAGGGCCGCGGGCAGATCAGGGTGGCATGACGATGCCTGTGACACCAGTAACTCGGGCGGGGCCCGCCGGCCCCAGACCCTTCAGAGGACGTTTGCCAAACGTATCAAGGGCGCGGAAGGCAGAAGGCTCTCTCCACCTCCACCTCCACCTCTGATGTGCATCCTGGGGACCCACCTAGACATTGCAGTAGACCACGGAAGACCAAGGAGATTGAGGAACACTGAATGGACATGGGGGTGGGGGTCGTAATCTGTAGCTAGGGGGAATGGAAATCTATCACAGTAAAATGTTCACTATTAAAACATTCACGCCTCATACATGTGAAGCCTTATTAATCTTCACAGCGGGTATACTCACACCCCTGCCACCCCTGGGCACAGTGGTCCAAGATCAACCCCGCCCCCCCCCCTCCCTGATACAGCCCCCGTTCAGAGGATGGGTGTGAGCGTGCTGCCAGCGGAAAGGCAGGCGTCAGATCTCAGAAACTGAGGAGACCAGAGCTTTCCTCACAGCGAGTTATGGGAAAATGGGGGACGGGAGGGAAATGGGGGTTGGGGGGGTAATGGGGGGGGGGGGGGAGAGGGAAATGGGGGAGGTTGAGATGATGGACACAAGTTCGTCCTGGGAGAATCTGGAGACGATGAGGGCATCCTTGGTCCTCCTGGTATGTTGGGTCCTTACCGCCGTCTATCCTCCGTTCTTTGGTTCCACCTCCTGGACCCCCCTCGTCCTCAGACGAGGCCACACGTCCCCTCGCCTCCTCCAGCATATCACGCCGCTGCATGCCAGATTGTGGTGGACATAGCGGACCACCATAAAGCATGAGACCCTCTGGAGGGTGTATTGCAGGGCACCATCAGAGCAGTCAAGTCATTGGAACCGCATTTTCAGCAGGTCGATGCACCGCTGGACGACATGTGGGCCTCAGTCTCGGCCTTGGCCTCAGGCCTCCACACCGGTGTCTGATAGACATCAATTCAGACGAGACGCTGAGAAGCAGCGAGCCGATGCTTTAATAAGCTAAATATGTGCCGACCTGTAGCTCCTCACCCACTGCAGGGCTGACCCAGGACAACAGGCTATATACCTCCACCGCTGGGCGGAGCCACAGGCGGAGCCAACAGCAGCACCAATAATAACATTCCAACAGTACAACAGCAACAACCAATAACAGAACAGCAATAACAATAAGTATATACAACAGTGGAGATAACAATACTAATAGAACAGTAGAACATATATATAACAGCCTTACGTAGCCATACGTGGCTCACCACAGTGTCATCAGCCATGACCTTCCTGGGTATTGCTTGTCCAACAAGAGCCAACCCTTCATCATGCCCTTGAAGACACCGAGGATCTGCGAATGCCCCAGGATGTATGCTGTGTCATGCATGCTCTCGGTAGCTGGGAAACATGCTCATGATTCGGAAGCGGTGGTCGCACATGATCTGAACATTCAGGGAGTGGAACCCCTTTCTGTTAATATAGGGCACTCTCTTGCTCCATTGCCCGCAGGGTGACATGCTTGCCATCGATTGCACCCAGCGATGGTAGCCAATCCTGCAGCCTGGACATCTTGGTGGGCCTGGTCCAACTCGAAGATGATGTAGTTCGATGCCCGGGCACACACAATATCCATCACCTGTGGATGGAAGATTATGATATGCCACAAATCTCCGCTCGAGCCCTGGAATGACCTGGTGGCATAAAGGTTGACGGCTGCAGTGACCTTCATGGCCACCGGGAGCAGGTGTCCTCCTCCTCCATGAGGACGTGTCGCAGGTGCTGCACTGTCTCTCTGCTGAGACACAATCTTCTGTGGCACATGGTGTCCGTCAGCTCATTGAAGGACCAATGAGGCCTGTACACCTTGGGTCACTGCTGGCCTCCCCTTCTATTTCCCGCCACAGCCTGATGGGCGGCTGGGTCTTGCACACGATGTGTCGCCGCCAGCGAGTGTTGGCATTGCTGCTGTCTTCAGTGTCTGGCCCCCTCAGCTACCACAAGCAGGCAAGGGCAGATTCCACGGGATCAACTCCAGCAAACATAGCTTCATCTGGAACGAATTGGAGAAGGAGAGAGAACAACTTTGAAAGTTAATGCGATGATTAATATTTCTTTCAATTTTAGCTGCATGTGAGACCTTGTCCTGAAGCAACTTGTTCTGTAGATGTTGATAGTAAGACGGAAACTTTGTATTGATCCTTTGAAACTGTTTTTTCCTTATAGCGTCAGAAGGAAAGAAAGAAACTCGAAAAAGGAAAAAGCAATGAAGTGAACAGACAGGTAAGGAAAGAAGTAGTACCATCCGCTGTTCTCTTCATTTCAACCAGGTGTTTGGAAAGAAGAGGCCTAATGGAATTTTGCTATGATTGCTGGAGATTCCCTGGAGAGCAGATAGTTTGAGACATTGTGTTTAGATTTAGGTAAGCAGGTCATGGGATCTGAGTGGGATAAAGATGATGTAATTAATGGGAGGAGCCAGGTCTCTCTGTAGTTTTGCAGTTTGATATAGTTTTGGCAGTCAGCTGGGAGCTTTAAACTGCGTAGCAGCTTTTGCCAAATGCTGCCAGCTTAAGCAGGCGTGAGACAAAGACAGAAGGATCTGCAGGCTGCTTAAGGGTCTTTCTCTCTTCAAGCAGTCTTTCCAATAAATATCTCTACAGGTGTACAGCAAGTAACCCTGGGCGGGATTCTCTCAGCCCGGGGCCGGGCCGGAGAATCGCCGAGAATGGCGCAAATCGCGCCATGTCGCCCCGACGCCGGGACGCGATTCTCCACAGAGCGGAGAATTGGCGCCGGCGCGGTCGGCGCTTCGCTGGCTGGGGGCCGCTCTACAGGGGCCCCCCCTGGCGATTCTCCGCCCGGGATGGGTCCCACCAGCGCTGTTCTAACCTGCTCTTAGCCACGGGACCTTGGCGTGGAAGGATCGGGGGGCGGCCTGTGGGGGGGAGGGGGGGTCCGACCCCGGGGAGGTACTCCGCTGTGGCCTGGCCCGTGATCGGGGCCCACCGATTGGTGGGCTGGCCTCTCGGGCTGGGGGCCTCCTTTCTTCCGCGTTGGCCCCTGTAGCCCTGCGCCATGTTGCGTCGGGGCCGGAGCGGAGAAAGGAGCAACTGCGCATGCGCCCTTTGGCTCCGGTGCCACTGTGCATGCGTGGACCTCGTGGCACCCAGTTGACGCCAGGATCAGCAACTGGAGCGGCGTGGGTCACTCCAGTGCCGTGCTGGCCCCCTGTAGGGCCCAGAATTGCTGTTCCTGAGGCCATGTTGATGCCATCGGGAAACGCGACGGCATTTACGATGGCGTCAACACTTAGCCTCAGGATCAGAGAATCCCACCCCCCTGTGTTTGCTAACTTTATTTACAAGTGGTTTTTGACCTATAATGGGCTTTGCTTAATTGGAGATAGAGAAGTTAATAGTAAAAAGGGTTTTCTTTAATTTTAAGAATTCAACTATTAATTGAAAAGGTATTTTCTATGATGTGTTTAATCCTGTGTTAATAAAGTTTGATTTAACGTGAAAGATACCTGTTAGTTCTTTGTTCTTTGTTCTTTGTAGTCAGGGAAATCACTCCTGCAGCAAAATATCTTTTCCTCACAGTTTTAAAAATAAAAATAAAGTGTTTGAGGTCCTAGTCCGGTATCCTCTCGATTGGTGGCTGCTTTACGCCAGTTTTCCTGGTGTAAAAGGCCACCGTTTTCACACCGGCTTGGGGACTTAGTCTCCAAAACGGGAATCCAGCCCAAGCTGTGGCTGGGATCTGTGCAAATCACCTTCACCTTAAAATAATTCCCCATATATACTCATCCCTTTTAGTGACACTCTGTGAGATGTGATGCGCTAGTCTTGTTTCTTTTTAATAGTTTGAAAAATTGACGGCAGAATCTTTTACATTTGTAGGAAAATGAAGACAGCGAGAGTGCTGAAGAGATTGAAGAAACTGTTCGAATACAGAACATTCCGGAGTGTACAGAAGGAACGAAGAAGACAGCACAGCCTCTGGGCGTTTTTGGGAATGTGAATAATTTATCTGTGTCAGTGATGATGGATGAGGTTAGATCACAAAGAATTTCAGCTACTTTACCATGTGGTCGGTTGTAAAAACTGACACCGTTTACAATCCGGAATATTTGATGATTTTTCAGTGTTTATTTTTGTTTTTCCAATTAAGGGGCAATTTAGCGTGGCCAATCCACCTCCCCGGCACATCTTTGGGTTGAGAGACGGGGAGAATGTGCAAACTCCACGCGGACAGTGACCCGGGGCCGGGATCGATCCCGGGTCCTTGGTGGCGTGAGGCAGCAGTGCTAACCACTGTGCCACCCTGCCGCCCATTTAAACTTCTTTTTGACCTTTGGGGGGGGTGGGGAAGGGAGGGGGAGAGGAAAGTGCCTGTTTAAAGCCAGGTGTTTTCACACTTGTTCTCAAACAAAGCTCCTTCTGTCTGTATTGCACCTTATTCAACCAGGGGAAAGCTTGGGGGTGTGAGGGGTGGGTGGGGGGGAAGGGGTGGGGGGTGGGGTTGGGGTGGGGGGTTGGGGGGGTGGGGGTGGGGGTGGGGTGGGGGGTTGGGGGTGGGGGAGAGGGGTCGGGGGGGGACGCCATTCCCTGGTTCAAATGCCTTGACCAATCAGAGTAGATCTGCCTGGTTTGAATTTGAACAAAAGCTTGGCAGTTAACTGTTCCCTGGTGCATTATCAGTGGCAACGACTCTACCCATCAGAGCCCACTACCAACTAACGAGCGCACTCTTCTCACTTCTCTTCCTTTGCTGGAATCTCTCAGCTGGTTGCAGCTTCTGAAATTAATTAATGTTTTCACTGCATTTGTGAGTGCAAATTGAAGTTAACTTTAATTTATTCATTTGATTTTTTTTTTTTAAATCTATTTGTGCTTAAACTTTTCTAGGCTTATGTACTGCATTACATCCAGTAAATAAGTTGGTCTTTCCTCATCATGATTGCTCGTTTGCTTTTTCATTCTGGTAACTGAAATAGGGCAGTGGCAGTTTGTTCGCAGAGTGACACTGCTGCAGGGTGTTCCGTCTGTCTTTCCAGGAATGAGGACTTCCCCGATGGGAGAAGGCACGCTGAGATGAATTTAGGCACCGAGACAGGGGTTTCAATGCTTCAGTAGTGCACCGTGTAGATGAGGACCAGGCAATTAATCTGGACGCATGTCTTTCACGCAGCAATATTACAGGTTCTAGCAGCTTGGAGGAGGTCCTGTGACACACCTCCCGCTCCTTCTACTGGGTTTCCAGGTTTGGAATGTTGAGAGGTTTAATAGACGAGTCTGACTCCCTTTCCCCCCCTGAAAGACATATCGACGTGTGGCCAGAGCTCCGTCTTCGAAATGTAAAGGGTGTTGGTACAATTCTTTGGAACTTGACTTGCTGCAGTCTCAGGAGGCCTTAGTGCCACTTTAAAGTTAACAAAGTCCCTGCTGGTTTTCTGAAAGCTACATATTCCTTTGATAAGAGTCTGGTCTGGTCAGGCATTTCTGGGTAAAGACTTTGTCCATTTGTTAAATCATACAATAATTTTATAAAGTAGATATTTATTTTTAGTTCTATCTTCTAGATGGGACAGTCCCCATATCTGACTCACTCAAAGTCACACCCTCCTGTCGCTGACCACTGACCAAATCAAATAACTGATGCAGCAAGCAACCTCTCCCTTCCTGATGCATTGCAGTATCGGTAGCTAGGCCTCCAGCTCATTGACTCAGAACCAAGGCTCCATGAGCTGCAGACATTACTTGCAGATGTGGCTGGGTTACATTGGATTACATGGTGTCCATGAGCTCCCACAAGCTGCAGTCGCGACACATCGCCTGCCCTGCCATTCATATTGTGTTTTGATTAACTTGTTAATGACTTATCTAATTGTTTTAATTGGTGCCCCTCCTCGTCACCATTTACTGTACTAATTTAAACTTTAGCAATGCGTTAAACTCTACCACTTAAAAACAAAATGGTAGGGGCGGTACAGTGGTTAGCACTGCTGCCTCACGGCGCCGAGGACCCGGGTTCTATCCCGGCCCCGGATCACTGTCCGCGTGGAGTTTGCACATTCTCCCCGTGTCTTGCGTGGGTCTCACCCCCGCAACCCAAATATGTGCAGGCTAGGTGGATTGGCCGCGCTAAATAGCTCCATAATTGGAAAAATTAAAAAAGAATGGTAGATTTCTCTCCGCTGCAACCTCTCAATGAATTGTAAGGTAGCTTAACTTGAGGGTTAGAAAAATATCTTTTTCTAATTTTCAGCACTTTATCCACACCCTAAAAGTAGTCACTCATCAACCATTCAACCTCTGGCATTCCTGCAGATTACAAAGCCTTACAACACCAGGTTAGAGTCCAACAGGTTTGTTTCGATGTCACTAGCTTTCGGAGCGCTGCTCCTTCCTCAGGTGAATGAAGAGGTCCTGAGGAAGGAGCAGCGCTCCGAAAGCTAGTGACATCGAAACAAACCTGTTGGATTTTAACCTGGTGTTGTAAGACTTCGTACTGTGCTCACCCCAGTCCAACGCCGGCATCTCCACATCATTCCTGCAGATGTCACTGGTCCCTTTTTGTCAAACTCTGAGCATATCTGAAGTTCCCTTGGATTGTGTTTCCCCCCCCGCAGGTAACCCCCCCGGAATGTTTAACAATGAGAATCATGTGGGCTCCCAGAGTGACCGAGCAATACACTGGACATTTAGACTGTTAATAGTTTCAAGCAACGATTTTCAGGCTGAGGTTGTTTGTTCCTCTGTAGGAGGAGTGTGAGCGTGGGGGTTGGGGTGGGAAAGGTGTGTGTTTAATTCTCGAACAAGGAGGCAAAGCGCGGTTTAAAAAAAAGGAAGCTTTGAGAGGTGGGCTATTTTAGTGCCTGAAGTTCTTGATTGGGTGGGATGCTGTTGTCAAACCCGGGCGTGGGCATTACTTTGACAAAGAGTTATCCAGCTTCGAAGCATCAGCTTCCTTGTCTCTCCACAGAGGCCCTGTCAGGCCTGCTGAGATTTTTCCAGTATTTCCTGTTTCTGTTTCTGGGCACCACTTGCTAGGCCAGCATTTATTGTCCTTCATTAATTTCCCTCTTTTTTTTAAAATATAAATTTAGAGTACCCAATTCATTTTTTCCAATTAAGGGGCAATTTACCGTGGTCAATCCACCTACCCTGCACATCTTTTGGGTTGTGGGGGCGAAATCCACGCATACACGGGGAGAACGTGCAAACTCCACACGGACAGTGACCCGGGGCCGGGGTCGAACCTGGGACCTCGGCGCCGTGAGGCAGCAGTGCTAACCCACTGCGCCACCGTGCTGCCATACTAATTTCCCTCTTTAAAGGTGATGGTGAGCGGCCTTCTGGAACCGCTGTAGTCCTTGCGGTGTAGGTACACCCACAGTGCTGTTAGGGAGGGAGTTCCAGTGTGTTGACCCAGGTAGGAATGGGGATACAGTTTCAAAGTCCAGATGATGAGTGCGTTGGAGGGGAAACTGCGGTCGAGTTCCCATGGGTCTCCCGTCCTTTTCCACACAGATGGTTGAAGCCAAAGGTTTGGAAGATGTGGTTGAAGGACCCTTGGTGACTTCCTGTAGTGCCTCTTGTAGATGGTATACCACATGGCTGCCACTGTGTGTCCGTGTTGGAGGAAGTGAGTGTTGAAGGTGATGGAAGGAGTGCCAATCAAACGGGCCACTTTGTCCTGGATAGTGTCGAATGGAGTGTTGTTGGAGCTGTTCTCATCCAGGCAAGTGGAGAGTATTCCATCACACTCCTGACTTGTGCCTTGCAGATGGTGGACAGGCTTTGGGGGGGGGGGGGGGTCAGGACTAGGTAATGACCAAATATAGCGTTTTAATAATGTTGGTTGGGACACCTGTTGGGGAGTCGAGGGAGCTCCCTTTTTTTCTCATTAAGGATCCCAAGGTCTTCATCTGTATCCACTTGAAAGGGCAGGTGTGGTGTCATTTTAATGCCTCATTTGAAAGATGGCATCTCTGATAGTGTGGCACTCCTTCGGCACTGTCCTGGGAGTGCCAGCCTGGATTTGACCTCCAGCTTTTGAAAGTTGGGAGGCTCAATCTGTACAAACATAACAATGAATGTTAACATACGTGTGTGTCATGGGATGACATCAATGACCTCTGTGGCACTCACTTGGATCAAGGAGTTGCCATTGTCTTATTTTGAAAACCAGAGAGTACTGTGAAACCCTCAGGCGATGCCCAGCTGTTGGCGGGTATATTGGGCTGGACAGTGCGTGTCAGTGTGGCTGATGGGTTTGTTCAGTTGCCTTCATTCATTTTCCTTTTTGTCTGTTTCAGTTCACAGCGGGAAGAAAAGTCAGAAATCATTTTGGGGACTTTTACCTTTTTTGATCCGGGAGGGATTTTTGGCATTAATTCATGTAATATTCCCGATAAGGTCCAATTCTCAGACACACTGGTCATTTAGAACTTTAATTTGTGATACTGTTGAAACGGCTGAGTGGGCTCCCTTGCTTCCTGCTGATAGGTTCAGATCACCCACCTATTGATTGACACCTATTCCCGCACAGCGCTCTGATACTCGTCAAAGCCAGCAATGGAAACTGAAAATGCTGGAAAACCCTCCACTGCTCACGTAGCACCTGTGACGAAAGGAATAGAAAAATGCAGAGTTAATGCGTCGCCTCGATTACCTCTCGTCAAAGCTTAGAATAAGAGGCAGCAAATTTAAAACTGATTTGATGAAAAACTGCTTCTCCCAAAGGATTGTGAATCTGTGGAATTCGCTACCCCAGAGTGCAGTGGATGCTGGGACAGCGAGTAAATTTAGGAGGAGTTAGACAGATTTTTAATTGGTAACGGGTTGAAGGGTTGTGGAGAACGGGCAGGACAGTGACGTTGAGGCCAGGATGGGATCAGCCATGATCAGATTGAGGGGGTTAGGCTCGGGAGGCTAAATTGCCGACTCCCGCTCCTCGGTCTTGTGTTCTAGGGAGGAGATGCTCCGGCTGATTTCGCAATCCAGCTCTTGGTCTGTAACATTGTAGGTAGCAGGGGCGGGATTCTCCGACCCCCCGCCGGGTCGGAGAATCGCCGGGGGGCGGCGTGAATCCCGCTCTGACGCCAGCTGCCGAATTCTCCGGCGGCAGTTTTCGGGCGGGGAACACGCCGTGCCGGTCGGGGGCCGTTGGCAGTGCCCCCCCCCCCGCGGCAATTCTCCGGGCCCCGATGAGCCGAGCGGCCGCCCATTTTGGGCCAGTCCTGCCGGCGTGAAATGGACATGGTCCGTCACGGCGGGACCTGGCTTGTAGGCCGGCCAGGTGAGTCCTCGGAGAGGGGGGCACGGAGGGATCCGGCCCCGGAGGGGGGCCCCCACGGTGGCTTGGCCCGCGATCGGGGCCCATCGATCTGCTGGCGGGCCTCTGCCGTGGGGGCACTTCTTCCTTCCGCGCCGGCCTCTGTAGGGCTCCGCCATGGCTGGCGCGGAGAAGAACCCCGCGTGGAATGAAGGAAACATGCCGGCGATTCTGCGCATGAGCCAACTCGCGCCAGCCCTTTGGCGCCGATTGGCGCGGCGCCAACCCCTCCGGTGCCGGCTTAGCCCCCGGAAGTACGGAGGATTCTGCAACTTCTGGTTGGCCCGATGCCGGAGTGGTTCACGCCGTTCTTGGCGCCGGCGTCGGGCTATCCCGCCCCAGATGAGGGAACATATCAGCCAGGATAGAATGGTGGAGCAGACCCAATGGGCCGAATGGCCTAATTCTGCTCCTATATCTCATGAACTTCCGAACTTTTGAAAATAAAGCATTGGGAACTCCCACACCGAGATCTTTCAAAATTCATTAGAATTGTGTCTTGATTGCATTTATTTAGCACCTTTAACAATGTCTCAAAACACTGTACAGCTAATCAAGTACTTCTAAATTGCTGTTGTGATGTGGGAAACATGGCAACCGGTGTGTGCACAGAAAGCTCCCACAAACAGCAATGCGTCAATGACCAGGACATCTGATTTTGGTGATAGTGGTGAGCCAGGACACTGGGTAGAACTCTCCTGCGCTTCTTTGAGATAAGATCTTTTATCTCCAACTGGGAGGAGGGACCTCAGCTTCGCATCTCATCAAAATGGCAGCAACTCCTACAGTGCAGTGTACCCTCGGTACCGCACAGGGATGCCAGCCTAGGTATTGTGTTCAAGTCATGGACTGGAGCTTGAATTGATAGATGATTGACTTGGAGTCAATAATGCAACCCCCTGATCCCGTGGCTAATGCTTAATGGATTGGTAAATAGCAAGGAGATTATAATTGCGTGAACCTTATTTGCATTATGAGGAATTCTGTTCCAGAAATTGAGGGAGTGTAGGCGATTATCTGAAAAAACCAGGTCTGATCAGAGAGAGACAAAATCTATTGAGAAGACACTGATTAACGCCGGAGCAATTTATTAGATTCTTTAAGAAGGTTGCTGAACTGGTCTAGAAAGAAAAGGCGGTGGGGGTGGCTGCATGAAATTCAGGAAGGGTTTCCCCACATTCCCACACAATGACAGGTTTTCTGGGTGTGTTCCATTTGGATAGATGGGGAAGTATTTATTGGCGAAAGGTTATCATAGTATAGTAGCGCCTGGAGATGTGTCATACTGAAAACCACCACAAGGTGTCACTGCCGCTGCTGTTTGGAATCTTGGCCAAGATTGCAGATCAGGCCAATCATGAAACTTTGCTCCAAACATTTCTATCTCATGCACGTGTAAATGGGGGACTTTGCCCAAGTCCTGCTGAGGTTACAGCAGACCGAGACAACGGGAAAAAATTCTGTGTAAACCTGTTGTGTGAGCCTGCATGCCAGTGAAATGGAAAGATGCTCGGCAGAGCAAGCGTCCCCGGAGAATCGCCGCGAATCGCCCTCACGTGGTCTGCGCGGATAGGGGGGGCCATTGACAGAAGTCCCCGCGGCGATTCTGCGAGGACAACTGGCCGAGTTCCCGATGGTGTGGCTCCCGCCACGTTTTGCCTGTCAGGAACGGCCGCCCCGGGGGGGGGGGATCCTTCACCGGGGGTGGGGGCCTCACAGATGGCCAGGCATGCGATCGGGCGGCACGATCTCGGGGAGGACCTACATTTTTGGTGCCGCTCCGCGGTCCGAGTCCACCGTGTCGCACTGGCCGGCCGCTGCAGGCCGCCGCCTTGCGCTTGCCTGTACGCCCGACCGGAGGTGCGGGGCCCCGTATCCGCAGCCAGAGCTGCGAGGAGCACTCCTGGGCTCTGCTAGCCCCATGCAGGTAGGGGAATCACTCTGGACTTTCTTAAGGATGCTGGCCTGGGGACAATAGCCCCATTATTGGAGAATCCCGCCCATGGTTAAGGAAATGGTACCAGATCCAAGAGTGGGCATCTTGGAGAAGAGAGACTTTAGGAGAATTACAGGATTACATACAGAATCATTAGCACAATTTCTATTCGTGTTTGGTTCATTTGCAGGTGAGGTCATCCACAGCCAAGGTTGAGATCAATACTGGACAACATTTGATAAGATATTGAAAAGCTTTGGAAGATATTTTAAACTTTTAAGTTGTGGAGTGCGCGATCCTAGAAGAAGATCAAGCACACGTTCAATAAAATGCAGTCAGCAACAACAAAAGACCCTGAGAGAGGGAGCCGAAAGACGCCAGAGTGAGGAAGATGGGACTGGTTTAGCACAGTGGAATAAGCAGCCGGGTTGTAATGCAGAACGAGGCCAGCAGCGCGGGTTCAATTCCCGTACCGGCCTCCCCGAACAGGTGCCGGAATGTGGCGACTAGGGGCTTTTCACAGTAACTTCATTGAAGCCTACGTGTGACAAATAGCGATTATTATTATTAAGACAAAAGACCCCCTGAACAAGGGAGACGTTATTCAAGTAAATCACAGGGTGGTTGCCGACCTTGTCAGTACAATGAAATGCACAAGCCAAAGAGTTTAACACAAAAGAAATAAATGGCTGAAAAGCAGCTGAAAGACAGAAAAATAGGGCATTTTTACATACTCCCTGTCTGTGTGGGTCTCACCCCCACAAGCCAAAGATGTGCAGAGTAGGTGGATTGGCCATGCTACGTTGCCCCAATTGGAAAAACAAATAGATTAAAAATTGAGCATTTCTGAAAATGCTGACACAGTACTCAAACTGCAGAGTGCGCAGATGGCTGTGAATGAAGGAAAGCTATCTGAGGTAACTCAAAAGCAACAAAGCATGCAAAAAGTAATTGAAGCTGTTCTGTAGGAAACTGATCGCATCAGAGCTGAATGAGAAGATTTGAAGGGCAAGATTCAAGCTGAGTGTATACTTTTGAAAACACACGATAAACTGAAGACTTCGATGAACCGAGCTGTTCGATATCTGCAGAAACAAATTTTGGAGACGATGCAGCAGGAAATAACGGTCCTCAATTCCACTGTTGGCAACTCAAAGCAGGAGTTGGGAAAATTCAGCCAGATGTAAAGCCAGGCAAAACAGCAGGCAGGAAAGACACACAAAGAAGTTGCGACCCTAAAGGACTCCTTGAAGAATCAATACGTAGCCATCAAAAAATGTGAACGAAAAAGAACATTTGAATATTACTTGAGAAAAAGTTAAAATAGAACGAGCAGCAGCAACAAAATGAAGAACTGAAACTCAGACTGAGTTGACAAAGGGTCAGCAAGAAAATAAACAGCTGATTGTCCTTCAAGATTAAATGCAAAAGGAATACGTTACCATTCAGCAACATGGAACAAAACTGTCTTAAACAGCAAAATGGAAGGCCAGCAGAAGAAACTCGAGCGGACGCCGCTGGAATTCAGAATAGCTCGAGATGAAGCAAGTGGGCTTCGCAAGGAAGAGGGCGGCCTGTTGAAGGACCATCACACACTGCAAGGATCCCTCGGGTCAAAGGTTGTGGAAGGAATCTGAAAAAACCCAAAGTCTGCATAAAATGCGGGTGGGTTGTCCCGTGCGAGGTTAAGCCTCATCCAGTTGAAAGTGGTGCAAAGGGGCCCGCATGACGGAAGCGAGGATGGGCAGGTTTTCTGCTGGGGCGGGGGATAGGTGCGGGTGGTGCGCGGGAGTGGGGTGGTGGTGGTGGGGGGGGGGGGGGCGTGAACCACTTCCACATGTTCTGGGCGTGTCCAGGACTGAGGGGATTCTGGACAGGACGTGATGTCCGAGGTGTTGGGATGGTTCCGAGTGTGGAGGTGGCGATATGCGGCGTGTCGGAAGACCCAGGAGTTCGGGGGGGGGGGGGTGGTGGGAGAGGCTGACGGATTGGCCTTTGCCTCCCTGGTAGCTCGGAGACTGATTTTGTTGTGTTGGTGGGACCCGGAGCCGCCAAAGCCGGGGGTGTGGGTGAATGACCAGGCAGAATTCCTGTGGTTGGAGAAGGTCAAGCCTGCTCTGTGGGGGTCGGTAGAAGGGTTCACCCAGATGTGGAAAGCGTTCATTGATTTCTCCAAGGTGAATTGAGGGGGTCAACAAGGGAGAGGAGGGTGTGGGTAAAGGGGTTAAAATGGGGAAGGCGGGATGTGGTGGGTGTTGGTATTGGGGGGGGGGGGGTGGTTGGATATCTGTGGTTGTTTGTTGGGTTAATGTGTTCTTCTGATATTCTGTCTATATGTAAAAAACCTCGAATAAAAATATTTTCAAAAAAAAAATGTGGGTGTGTTAATAAAGAGAAGCCCATCTTGAAGGACCGCCAAGAGCAAAGCAAATGGAGAGAACCAAGTATCAGAAGCACAGGTTGCTGCTAACATTCCGCCGAACATGACAGACTGAAATCTGGAAGAACTGTCAAGCCTCAAGGCCGTCTGAATTTACAAAGCCCGAATCTTGAGGTGGGGGAGAAGGGATAGCAAGTAAAGATTGCGCTATAGGTAGATGTAAATGTGTTAGAAGGGAGGAATGTTCTCTTTTGAGAAGGAAGGATGTTGTTTGTGCCTACATGCCATTGTAATGTAAAGGTGCTCAGCAGAGCAAGGACCAATGTGGGGACTGGAGTACAGTACCTCCCAAAGTATGATGTATGAGGTCACATGGTGATAGAATCAGACAACAGTCCAGAAAGAACCTGCATGGCAGTAACCGGGATCTGTAATTAGTGAAAGATTGCTAATAGGTAGCTCATGTTTAAACATACAAGTCTCAAGATCTCATGAATGAGACACCCATAACACAACATAACAACTTGTGACACTGTCCATTGTGCAATCCTACAAGGTAGACCCATAGACAAGAGAGGTTTCAGGTAAAGTTCAATCTAAATCAGTTTAAGCACTGAGGTTGGATAGAAGAAGCGGTTAAAGAAAGACTAGTCTTCACAACCACCAAATATCTGAATGAACTTTACAGCCAATGAAGTACTTTATTGATGACATTTAGAAATGTGGCAGCCATTTTGCACACCTCAAGCTCCCACAAACTGCAATGTGCTAATGACTCGATTTATTTGAGGGTGATCAGGGGAACTCCCCATGGTGCCCTATTGCTTTAAAAAAATGAATGGCCTGGTGTTCACTATATCGCTATTTGTGGGAGTATCCTATGTGTATTAGCTCAGTTGGCTGGACAGCTGATTTAGTGCAAAGCCAACAGGGCAGGTTCAATTCCCGTACCAGCTGAGGTTATCCATCAACCCCCCCCCCTTCTCAACCTTGCCCCTCGCCTGAGGTGTGGTGATCCTCGGGTTAAATCCCCCCCCCCCCCCCCCCTAAGGTCACCTGGGACTAGGGCGAATATATTAGCTGCTACTTTCCCTTTGTGTAAGTAGAATTCTTGAGGTGATTTTGAAGTTGTATTGAGCCTTGTGAGGCTGCACCTAGAGGATAGGGGTGGCACAGTGGTTAGCACTGCTGCCTCACAGTGCCAGGGACCCGGGTTCAATTCCAGCCTTGGGTCACTGCCTGTGCGGAGTTTGCACGTTCTCCCCGTGTCTGCGTGGGTTTCCTCCGGGTGCTCCGGTTTCCTCCCACAAGTCCAAAGATGTGCGGGTTAGGTGGATTGGCCATGCTAAATTTCCCCTTAGTGTCCAAATGTTAAGTGGGGTTACAGGGATAGGGAGGGTTGTTGGGCCTAAGTAGGGAGCTCTTTCAGTGGGTCAGTACAGACCAGTTGGCCCAAATGGCCTCCTCGTGCACTGTAGGGATTCTACAATTGTGTTCAATTCTTGCCTCAAGATCTTGGGCAAGATTTAGGATTACTGGAGAGAAAGTAACAAGGCTGAAATCGGAACAGAAGTGTGAATTATGAAGATTCACTTTACTCTGCAAGGTTACGGGTGACTTAATACAAGTGTTCATTGAAAGAGTAGACCATGTAATTTTACGGAATGGGTGGGGGAGTGGGACTAATTGCTTCACTTTTTCAATGGGCTGATACAGGCACAATGAAGCAAGAGGCAGGTTTCTATATTGGTTCATTCTGGGGGAGTGGTCTATGATTCGGAGAAGAGGAAAATGAGGGGATCTTGATGGAGGACTTTTATGATTATGAAGTCTTTTATTATAAATATGAAACCTTTGGAAAGAGGAAGATAAAGCTGCCGGGCGCAGTACTTGGAGACCCTCAGCGTGAAGATGGGAGTGGGAATAGATTAAAGAAACTATCTTCATCGCCCTCCCGAATATTCAATCCCCTGCGTCCATGAAATGAGAGAGTGTAGGTTCAGCCTTGTAGTTTCTATTCCTTCTTCTTCATTTCTTCCTCTCCTTCAATTTTCTATTTTCAGGGTCGACGAAGCTACAGAAAGGCAGAGATGTTGCATTTATGGTTATGTTTCTATCGTTCAATTTTATTTGACTAGGAGCCTGAATGGGATGTGAGCAGTGCTTTCGTTGCCAATGCTGCCAGTCACATAAAGCCCAAGAGCAAAGCCAAACCTGACAAAAAGTCCAAGGAAAACAAAGAGAACGAGGATAAAGGCCATGGGGTGAGTGTGGTGAGGTTAGTCTGTGCCTGCCCGACTGCATGTGCCAACCCGTGTGAGTGTGTCTGCCCGTGTCTCTGTGTGTGCCTGTCCCAGTCTGTGTGTCTGCCGTGTGCATGTATTCATGTTTATGTGTGTCCATCTGTCCATGTCTGACTGTCCGTGTTTGTGTCTGTATGTGTGTGTGTGGGTTTTGTGTGTGTGAGGGAGAGCTGACGTGTTTGTGTGCATGTGAGATTTTGTGCATCCCTGCAGTGTGTGACGGTCCCTGCGTGTGTGTGTGTGTGTGTGTGTGTGTGTGTATGTGTGTGTGTGTATTGTGTGTGAGGGAGAGCTGACGTGTTTATGTGCATGTGAGATTTTGTGCGTCCCTGCAGTGTGTGACGGTCCCTGCGTGTGTGTGCGTGTGTGTGTGCAATCCTTATCCATCTCCTGATGCAAATTTTAAACCTAACCTATTTACTTATAAATGCACTTCACTGTGGCCTTATTACAAACTTGTGCATTTAGCACTTTTACCCCTTTTATCTCTCAACTCTCCCAGACAAGTTGTCTGGGATTCTCCCGGAATCGGTGGGACGGCCCGTACCAGCGCCAAAGAGCGGCGTGAACCACTCCGGGGTCGGACCGCCCGGAAGTAGCGGAAACCTCTGCACTTGCCGGTGCCGAAGGGCTGCCGCTGGCCGGCACATGCGCAGCACCGCCAGTGTGTTCTGGCGCCAGCCATGGCGGAGCCTTACAGAGGCCGGCGCGGAGGGAAAGAGTGCCCCCACCAGCAGATCGGTGGGTCGCGATCGCTGGCCAGGCCACTGTGGGGGCCCCGCCCCGGTGACGGATACCCCCGCGCCCCTGCTGAGGACCCCCGCTAACCGCCCTCCAAGCCAGGTCCCGCCGGTATGGACCACGTCTATCCCACGCCGGCGGGACTGGCCGAAAAACGGGCGGCCACTCGGCCCATCGGGGCCCGGAGAAATGCCGACCGGCGCGGCGCGATCCCCGCCCCCACCCAAAAACCGGCACCAGAAAACTTGGCAGCCGGCGTCGGAGCGGGATTCACGTCGCCCCACGGCGATTCTCCGACCCGGCGGGGCGTCGGAGAATCCCAACCGTTGTTTTTATTAACCTTTCCCCAGCCTGAGGAAATAATTTACACATTGAGAGAGGCACACAACCTCCTTTATAGAATAACATATTCCCCCGAAATATTAAAATAAATAAACAATCATCTTGTGTGTGTCTGTGTGTGTGTTTGTGCGTGTGTGAGAGTTTGTATTTTGTCTGCTGTATGAGAGCCCTTGTCCGTGTCTGTATGTGAGAGCTGATGTGTGTCATGTCTATCCGTGTCTTATCTGATGTAAATACCTGTAAATTACCCATTCACACTGCAGTAAAACTTATGGCCAATATGGATAGATCAATTTTGAACACTGTGAATTGACAGATCTTTGTCAGGTAAGGGTGTTAAAGAGTTGTAGAGTTGTCTTTTCTCTCTTGCCCCTTTTGCTTTTTCATCTCGCTCCTCTCCCCTCCTTCGCTACTTGGAAGCAGATTTTTTTTCCGATCCCTGTTAAATTAACCTTGTGGGAGAGAAGCTGAAAACGGCATTATCTGTTGACGTGTTGTTGAGTTGTGTGTGGACCTCAGTATCCCAGCGTACATGGGGCACTCTGAATGCACCCACAGTGGAACCTTGCCAGTGTGATTCTTTGCAATGAATTACATCCATGTCTCATGCGTGAACCCAGTGTGTTCAAGATTTTGGAAATTGTCGCCCATTGCACTTCCCCCAGTTGTAATTTTCCCGTGTTTTCTACACTATAATAAAGGGATATATTATTTCTGTTTTGTTTAAAGACTTAGACAGTTTCATTGTGTTAAAAAGCAGCTGCCAACTTCGAGAACATTGGAACAATGAGTTGTTGCTCATTGACCTTGTGAACCATTTTGGTCTTTTCATCACAGGGAGTAGCTTAAAAAAAACTGGCTAGACTAGCAACTAAACATTACCGCCATGCATCATCTGTATGGCCACCAATGGCACAATCAGCACATAATAATTATGCTGGCCATTCACAGTGACACATTGCCTTGCCGAAATTCCGAAAACTCCCGTCACCGATGCGTAAGTATGTTCGACTTCCTCTGCTAAAAAACTGATTGCAGTCAGACCTGAGTTCCCCTTAAAGGAAAGAGGGTTCCTGTGGCTGCGAGGATAAGGGGGTAGGGGTTGTCTGAGCCAGAATGCAACCCCCACCTTAGTGGAGTAGCTCTCTCTGTGTAGCTCGTACACTGGGAGGCAGATGGCAGGAGGGGGGTTACGTTTGTGAATGAAATGGCAAATGCCACCTTAATGCTCTGCCTGCTTTTTGGTTGAACTCGTCTGAGTTAAGTTTGTTTCTTTTGAATAAAGAATGCTTTTCTTTTTGTTTGATTCATTTTTTGATCAGTGGCTTTTTAATTCACTTTTCAGCTCACTGATTTGGATCCATTAATATTGAAAGGCCGGCAGTTGGCTGGTAAGGTCATCACGCATGAACGTTTACAGTATTTTAGCAATCTTGTGTTTTTCCCCCCCGCATAAGCGTCAACTCTTGGCCTCTTGAAAAACATTCTTTGTAGGAAACGCAGTTCTTAATTCCAGCCTCTGAACCTTTTGACGTTACGACATCCCTCTCCCTGGCTGCTGTCTGACTCCGAACCAGGCCGTTCGTCGACTTTTTGTGCCATTTAACTCCAGGTCGAGCTTCTGACTCCGCGTCTGATTTATTAGCAAGCCCGCTGATCCCCCCCCCCTAACGTTGCCACTTCTCCAACCCCTTACCTCTGACCATCTGCTGCTGCATCCTGCAGCCACCCCTTTGTTACCTCTGGACTCGACCATTCCGATGCTCTTCCCCACCACTCACCCCAAACTCTGCTGTCCATGCCCTAACTTGCAGCAAGGCCCATTCGCCCACCGCCGCTGCGTCCGTTGACCTCCCAGTTTGGTGTCGCTCACGAGTTTTACATTTTCATTTTTGTTTCCGAATTCCTCTTTCGCCTCCTTCCCTACCAATCTCGGTTAGCTTCCTCCAGTAGCTAACTACTGATTGCACACCTCCAATTCTCAGGAGAAATCCCAACTGTTGGCCGTGCGTTCAGCTGCCTAGGTCCTCCCTAAGCATCTCTGTCCCCTCTTTCCTCCATTAAGACGCTCCTTAAAATTGACCTACCTCATTGACCAGGTTTTAACTTATCCGATTTAATGACTCCTTGTGTGTCCCGGTGTCAAAAACTTGGGATGTTCCAAACAATTTCACAGCCATTGAAGTGTCGTTACTGCTGGAACGTAGGGAATGTGGCCGCCCCATTGCACACCCACAAGCCCCTGCTCCCCTTCCAAATAGTGGCCATGGGATATTTGTCTGCCCACCTGAGGGGGAAGAGGACCTCGGTTTAATATCTCAACCAAAGGAAAGCACCTCTGACAGTGCAGCACTCCCTCAGCACTGGAGTGTCAGCCTTGGTTTTGATGCTCAAGTCACTGTACTGGGATTTGGCGCTGCTGCCTTCTGACCCGGAGGCCAGGCTGCTACCCATCAGCCACAGTTGACAACTTTGATGTAGTATATGAGTCAGAGGAAAAAAAAAATAGTGTTACTGTAAATGGAATTTCTCTCTCCCTTCTCTTTTTCATATTTTCCAAACATATTTGGCATGTGAAAATGAAACTCATTTGCCTTAAGGCCAAAGGGAAGGGGTTTGCTGCATTGGTGGCTTTGCAGCTTGGTTGCAAGTCCTGGTGGAAATGATCTCTTGCACCAAGTTCGCCGTCAACTCTTGTTCTTAAGCTCGCTCACGATGGCCAGATTGATGTAGATGATGGCGGTCGAGGAAGACGGGTGCAGGAGCGGTGTCAATGTCTTATCAATTACATTGTTAAGGTTTGTTAATGTCAATTACGTTGTTAAGGTGAGGAGAAACCGGGGATGGGTCTTAATTGTCTTTGAGCACAAATAAATAGGGGATGACTGGGGCACTGGGTTGAGGGAGAGGAGAGCTGTGGGACTGACCTAAGTCAATAAACTCAATAAAGAAAAGCTCTGAGTCCTGGTTCCTGCTCCATCAACTGACTAGGATCCTGCTGACAAGCAAGAGCTTTATCTATTGCTGCTCGGTCTTTAGGTTCATGGGATAGTACAGCACGGAAGGAGGCTGTTCAGCCCATCGAGTCTCTGTCAACTCTTTCAGAGCGAGAGAGACCCAATGATATCACACCTTCCCTACAACCCAGCAAATTATTTCTCCTTTAACTATTATCCAATTCCCTTTGGAAAGTTCCTGTTGAATCTGTACCCAGCATCCTGTCAGGCCGTGCATTCCAAAGCCTGGCTACTCATCGTGAAATCAAATTACTCCTCCGGTTGCCTCTGGTTAGTTTGGCAATCATCTGGAACTCCTTGTCCTCGGGGGTGAGTGTCAACCATTGAGCCACAGAGTTTGGAAGGAAAAGGTGATGGGAGGGGATTAATGTTTGAGCGATTCGAAGAGCACAGCCTTGTCGCCATTGAGGCAGTGAACATCTGGTTATTGTTAGAAATCCTGACGTCACACGCTACCTGTTGTGCTCCACAGAACAAGGGATTGACCTGGCTAAACAAGGCAACTATTTGAAGGCCGTCGAGCTGTTTACCGAAGCTGTTCAGTTTGATCCTAAGGATCACAGGTAACCAAATTACCGACCTTGGGCGCGGGTGGGAAGTTAAAAGGGCAGAAGGGGATCAGGGGTTATGGGGAGAAGGCAGGAGAATAGGGATGAGAAAATGGGTTGATAGAAATATCAGCCATGATTGAATGGCGGAGCAGACTCGATGGGCCGAGTGGCCTAATTCTGCTCCTAAGCCTTATGGTCTAAGTACGTGGGGAAACCTGGTCCAATTCACCAATCCGCGTATTACTGAAATCGGGCAATGACCTACAACCAGCTAGTGTGTAGGTGGTGGATTGTTATTTTCGATATGTTAATGAGGGCTGGATGCAGTGGTAATGTCGCTGGGCTCTTATTCGAGAATCCCAAGTTTCACTCTGGGGACATAGGTTCAAATCCCACCGTAGCAGCTGATGGAATTTAAATGGGATTATTAGCGAACATCCCCTCTTCTTCCCTCCATCGTGTAGCCGCTGGTGATTGCACAATGTTCAGCACCATTCATTTCTTAAAATAAATCTAGAGTACCCAATTCATTTTTTCCAATTAAGGGGCAATTTAGCGCGGCCAATCCACCTACCCTGCACATCTTTGGGATGTGGGGGCGAAACCCACGCGGACACGGGGAGAATGTGCAGACTCCACACGGACAGTGACCCAGAGCCGGGATAGAACCTGGGACCTCGTTGCCGTGAGGCAGCAGTGCTAACCACTGCGCCACCGTGCTGCCCTTTGCTCAGCACCATTCATGACTCCTCAGATACTGAAGCAGTCCATGTCCATATGCAGCAAGACCTGGAGAGCATCCAGGCTTGGGCTGATAAGTGGCAAGTAACGTTCGCGCCGCACAAGTGCCAGGTAATGACCATCTCAATTTGGCATTTAATGGCATTGCCATCGCTGAAACTCTCAGATCCTGGGGGTTACCATTGATCTGGACGAGCCATATAAATATTGTCGCTACAACAGCATGTCGGCGACAGTGCGTTCTGGATAGAGTAACTTACCTCCTGACCCTACCAAAGCCTCTCCAATATCTACAAGGCACAAGCCAGGAGTGTAATGGAATACTCTCCACTTGCCTGGATGAGTGCAGCTCCAACAACATTCAAGAAGCTCGACACAATCCAGGACAGAGCGACAGCGACAAACATTCATCCTTTCCACCACCGTCAGCACATTCCAGTTCTCCTCCCACCCCTCGCGGTAAACTAAGGCAGACTTTCGTCTGTTTTAATTGCTAGTAATTCCCGGTCGCCAGGACTGTCAGCAGAACCTTCAGGGGCTTCGCTCCACATCAAGTACGGCTGACCAGGCGTTTCCCGCTCTTACCACCGGCCACAGGCATGTTGGAAGGATTTTGCAGGTTGATGCACTCACATAGGGGAACTTTCGATGAAACACACAGTGCTACAGCGTGGGGCACCAGCCAATCAGGAGCACCATTCAAAGAGGTGACTGTTGTGGGTGGGAACACCCATCAGAACCTCGGAATTCAGCAAGCAATACAAAGCCACATCGAGTGGGAGAACAGATTGCCGGACGTTGAGAGGTGGTGGAGGCTCCGAACTGCTCAGACACGGATCTCCTGAATTGGTGTGAAGGTTCTGAACTTTCATGGAATAAAGGTGCAAAACAGCAGCCAGGTTTCTGGTATTCGGCCTGGCGGAGAGCCTGAGGCCAAAGTGAGGCCGCCGCCCTAACATCAGGGTTGGAGCCTGCAAAGCCTTTGGCTAGACGAGGAGGAGGTGCTGGTCAATGGCTGTCGAGGGGAGCAGCGAGGTGAGACGAGGAGGTGCTGGTCAATGGTTGTCGAGGGGAGCAGCGAGGGGAGCAGTGAGGCGACTCTCAATCAGGGCTGAGGAAGGTGGGCAACCAACCAAAAAGGACAGAGGCCACCAGGCCAGATAGCCAGGAGCACACGGTCGTAGAGGATCGAGCCTGAGACCCGGCAGCCTGAGCGAGGGCTGAGAGGTGAGCAGAGCAGTGAGCAAGAGTGTGAAGAAGGCCAGGCAAGTGGCAGAGTTACATCTCGGGGAATCGGGGGTCAGGGGCCTGCGGGTGGGGGGAGACTCGACCAGAGCCCAGGCAGGCAGGGCTGAGAGTGAGGGGGCTGGACTGGGCAGCAACCGAGCCAGGCAGTGAGGGTGTGAGAGAGAGCAGGGGCCAGGCCAGATAGCCAGGCAGCCAGTCAGGAGCACGATCGAAGATCGAGGCCCGGCCACCTGTTTTTGAAAACTCACCACTATTCTTAGAAGTCCCCCTATACCAAAAAGGGCCGACATTCTAAATGGTGATCAGGGATTCTCACTCCCTGACTCCGATGCAAGCTTCAGTGGGTGCTATTCAGGTCAAACTGTATTTTCAAGTTATCCCCCGGTATAACCCATACCTTCACCGAAGATTTCATCTACTTACCACTTAGTAGCATCGATCCTGGGTCCCGCATTGCTAAGTAAGTAAAGTAGACTAATAACCACTGTTTCAGGTTAAAACTTTTAAGTTATTTTATTATTATATATTTTTTTTCTCTTTTTAAAAGATGCAATCACTGTCTTTACAGAAAAGTAAAAAGATCTTGCTTCTGGATCCTTCTGGTTGGTTGAAGGGACCTTCAGGCCCAACTTGACAATCAATCTTCTTTAAAGCCTGCTCTTCTTTAGATGTATCAGCTATTTTAGCTCGGCTGCTCTGCCCTGTCCATTTCCCATGGCCGAGCTGATTGTGACTCTAGCTGCTTGTTCCTTCTCTGCTTCTCTCTCTCTCCCTCTGAGCTCTGGTTCTGGATCTGAATCTCAATCTTTCCTGCCCTGGTCTCTAGGTTTATATTTGCTTTCTAACAATTAAGTTTTTTTATGTTATTGTAAAGTAACTCTTATTTTCTTTGATTGTAAAAAGTACCTTTTGATCTAAACCTTTTAATCCAACTAAGTATACATTTTGACATGACTTCATCTCATAGATCTGATTACATTGTTTCCTTTGTGGTGTTCAAAATGCTTTGGTTTCAAGAGGTGTTACTTTTAATTCCTGTCATTTCTATAGTTTTATTTTCCAATTGTATCCTCAGCTCAATTTTGACTTTGATTTTGGCTTTGAATGATGTTTCTCGTAGACTGATAAACCTGGTATTAGCAAATTTTCACACCTCGAGCCTCATCCATTCTTTTCCAGATCCTTACTAAGTTAGTTACTTTCAATGAAGGTGTGAGCCATTGTCTTTGCCTTCATTCAAAATCCTGTTTGTCTTGTTTGCTCAGCCTGCTTGACCAAGGCTATCTGCATTTTACAATCCTTCTCCTGGCAGCTGCTGTTAACCCTTTGTGGGATCTTTCCCTGTATTCTCTCACGTTTCTCTCAGACCAGATATTGCCAGGCTTCCATGTTTCAAATGACACATCTTTCCATATTATCAATTACACACCCGAGTGAGACGTGAGCAGAACAGCAGTCGGGAGGTGCAGAAAAGGCCAGGCAAGCAGCAGCTTCATGTCTCGGGGAGTCGCGAAGCAGCCGTCAGCGGGAGAGGGATGATGAGCCAGGGGCCAGCCAGGCAGGGCTGAGAGCAAGGGCTGGGCAGCAACCAAATCATCTTCCTTCTTGCTGATTTTGCATGTTAAATTTACCGCCTTTCTCAGTGTCAGACATTTCTCTCCCTGATCGATTGTGGTGTATTTTATGATACCCAGCTTGCCTTATCCATCTATCACGTCATTTGGGGACAGGGCTCGATGTCATTGGGGTGGGCTGCCATGTCACCAGGGGGTGGGTCACGACGAGGGGCCCCCACAAAGTGGAAGAGCGCGGGGTCCCCAAAAGTGTACGTCCACCTCTGCACACTCGGCCTGTTTGGCCGCGTTATGAACGCTCCTTCCTTGGTCCTCAAGTCCTGGGATGGGACTCGAACCCGGAGCTCGTGGCTCAGAGGCAGGAATGCTAACCCTCTGCACCACAAGACCTCCCCACCCTCCACAATCGACACATAGTGGCAGCAGGAGGAACTGCAGCAGCTCGCCAAGGCTCCTGGAAGAGCGCCTTGCAAACCCGCGACCTCCGCCACTTAGAAGGACAAGGGATGCGCGCCACCAGCTGCAGGTTCCCCCACAGGTCACACGCTATCCTGACTTGGAAATATATCGCCTTACCTTCACGGTCATTGGATCAAAATCCTGGAACTCCCTCCCTAACGGCACTGTGGATGTACCTACCTGACATGGACTGCAGCGGTTCAAGAAGGCAGCTCACCATCGGCTACTCGAGACCAGATACGGATGGGCAACAAATGCTGGCCTAGCGAGCACCGACCGCATCCTGTGAAATAATTAATTTAAAAAAAGACCTGGATTAGTATGCTCTCGGGAATGGCGACCATGGCAACCATCATCAACCGTTGTAAAAACCCATCTGGTTCACTAATGTTCCTTCAGGGAAGGAAATCTGCCGTCCTTACCTGGTCTGGCCTACCTGTGACTCCAGACCCACAGCAATGTGGTTGACTCTTGTCCCCTGAAATGGCCGAGCGAGACACTCAGTTCGAGGGTAGTTGGGATAAATGCTGGTCGTGTCCACAATGGTCACATCACATGAAAAACTAAAGCGGTGAATGCCATAGATTTAAGCTGCTCTGTGAGTTTAACTCGTTGCGGGAGTTAATGCCCTCTCTGGGACCATACCATTGTAATTCAATTATATTCGTCATCGTGGAATTTTTTGAAATAACGGCAATCAGGTTCTGCTGGAAATTGGTGTGTTCCCCCCCCCCAGCCCCCCTCAGAAACACGGCCAGGTTTTCTGCCAGACCTTCTGACAATTTGGGCAGGATTTTCTGGCCGTCCACATCAGTGGGATCTCGAGGGCTCGCCGATGGTGCAGGCGGTGAGGGGTGTGATCAACGGGAAAGCCCCTGGACAAGGCCGGGACCAGAATATCCTGCTTCCAGCCAATGACTGGCCACCTCCCGCCGCTGCAGAACAGTGCCAGGAGGCACTGACAAACCTTACCCTTCAAACCTTCATCACGACTGGTTGACAGTTTTGATAACCGTGAGTAAATCGCGTCGATAAGGTGTCATACTGCCCGGAGGGGAGGGGTAATCACACGGGGCCGGAAGATACAACGTAAAGCGGTTTAATCATGTTTAACTTTATTTAAATGAATGGACATGAAGTTCTCACACCCTTTCTGTGTGTGAACCTAATCACATTACCGGTGGGGGTGGCGGGGTAGATCTCAAACCGAGATCTCGCCAGCACAAATCCCGTTCTGGCCCTGCTGTGAGATATAGCCGCCGTAACAGGATTCGCACGCACGTTAAACGGACCTCCCCACGGCTCGCTGATCTACATTGGCTCCTGGTTAAGCAGCGCCCCGATTTTCAAATTCTCGTCCCTCCCGCTCTCTCTCTGATCTTCTCCCAGCCCCACCACCCACCAAGATATCCGCCCTTCTCTAACTCTGGTCTCTTGTGCACCCCCGATTTTCATCGCTCCACCGTGAAATTTCAGTCACCTGTCCGAATATTTCCTTCTGCGGCTGAGTGCCGTGCGGTTTGTTGAGAATTGTTGCTGAAAGGCACCTTCGGATGTTTAAGTGAAAGACGATATGTAAATGCAAGTTGTTGACAAAAGGGTGACGGGCCTGTTGTAATTTGGGGGAGGGGGTGCGTGAAGCTTTGGGAGAACTGGCAAGCTAGTGACGGAATTTCAAAACCAGCTGTGGACAAGAATTTGATGGTGCGATTTGTCGTGAATAAAACCCTTTTAGTGCAGTGTTGTTATTGGATTGATGTTAGCAATCTGGTCACCTGAGGGTGCTGTTGTTTAACTATTGGTTGATTTTAAGATTACACGGGCTGTATTTACAATATCTTCGGGCTGGGGCATTGACGGAGTTCAGAGAAAGAAACTTAGCACCTTGCTGCCTTCTCACACACCATTAACTAGGTTAATTCTCACACCTGTCACTCTGGTGCGGTGGGGGGGATCTCTCTCTCTCTGTCTCTCTCTCTCTGTCTCTCTGTGTGTGTGTCTCTCTCTCTTTCTCTTCTCTTTCACTGTCTCTCCTCTCTCTCTCTCTCTCTCTCCGTCTCTGTGTCTCTGACTCTCCCTCTCTCTGTCTCTCCCTCTCTCTCTGTCCCCCTCTCTCTCTGTCCCCCTCGCTCTCTCTCTCTCTCTCTCTCTCTCCTTCTCCGTCTTCACCAGTCTCTCTGTCCCTCTCTCTGTCTGTGTCTCTCTGTCCCTCTGTCTGTCTGTCTCTGTCTGTCCAGTCTCCCTCTCTTCTATCTCCCCGTCCCTCTGTCGCCCCCACCTCTCTCTGTCGCTTCCCCCTCTCTCTCTTCCCCCCTCTCTTTCTGTCTTCCCCCTCTCTCGCTGTCTCTCTCCCTCCCTTTATTTCTCTTTTTATCTCTCTTTTCTGTGCCTTCCTCTTTTTCCCTTCTTGCTTTACTTTTCCCTTTCTTTCACTCCCTTTTTCTATTTCTCTCTCTGACTCAGTCCCTCTCTTTAGCTCTTTCCCCCCGTTGCTGCCACCTTCTCTTTCTCTGTGTTGCACAGAGTTCCGTTTTGACATCACCGCAGCTTGATCACCCTGCATCGCTCTCACTCATGAAAATGATGAAAAGTAACCAATTAAAACCTTAACCATATTTCGGGCACTGTGCCCACGTTTGCGCCACGCAATCTGTCAACGTTGGCTCCTGGGGGAGTTCAGAGAGATGTCTGAACGTTTGTTTGAAGAGACGGGCTTTAAGGAGGAGTTTAATTGAACAGGAGAAGTTTCAGAGACGTGAGCTGAGACGTTTAACAGCCGAGCAACAACAACTTGTATAGCGCCTTTAACATAGAAATATCCCAAGGTGCTTCACAGAGTGATTATAAAACTAAATGTCACAACGAGGCATACGAAGATATTAGGTCAGGTGACAAAAAGCTTGGTGAAAAGGTAGATTTTAACCAGTCTTAAAAGTGGGGAGAGAGAGAGAAAGAGAGACGGAGAGAGAGAGAGAGACGGAGAGAGAGAGAGAGAGAAAGAGAGAGAGAGAGAGAGAGACAGAGAGAGAGAGAGACAGAGAGAGAGAGAGAGAGAGACGGAGAGAGCGAGAGAGAGAGAGACGGAGAGAGAGGTAAGGTTGGAATTCCAGAGCTTGGAGAACAGTCACCAATGGTGGCGTGGTGGTTATAATCAACAGGCCAGAATTAGAAATGCAGCTATCTCGGGGAGCTGTGGGCTGGAGGAGGTTATAATAAGTCACAAGTAGGCTTACATCAACACTGCAACGAAGTTATTGTGAAAATCCCCTAGTCGCCACATTCCGGCGCCTGTTCGGGTACATGGAGGGAGAATTCGGAATGTCCAATTCACCTAACAGCACGTCTTTCGGGACTTGTGGGAGGAAATCCGAGAACCCGGAGGAAACCCACGCAAACACGGGGAGAACGTGCAGACTCCGCATAGACAGTGACCCAAGCCGGGAATCGAACCTGGGACCCTGGCGCTGTGAAGCAACAGTGCTAACCACTGTGCTACCGTGCCGCCCTATCTCAAGAGAGCTGTGGGCTGGAGGAGGTTACCGGGAGCGGCAAGGCTTTTCAGCGACTTGTAAAACAAGCACGAGAATGTTATAATCATGACTAGACATTTATAAGGGAGGGAGAGAGCAACTGAGATTAGTGTTTGAAGTACTTTAGCATAGAGTCGTAGAATTTACAGTGCAGAAGGAGGCCATTCGGCCCATCGGGTCTGCACCAGCCCTTGGAAAGGGCAACTTAGCACGGCCATTCCACCTCACCTGCACATCACTGTAGGAGGAAACCGGAGCACCCGGAGGAAACCCACGCAGACAAGGGGGGAACGTGCAGACTCCGCAGAGGCAGTCACCGGAGGTGGGAATTGAACCTGGGTCCCTGGAGCTGTGAGGCAGCGGTGTTAACCACTGCACCACCATGCAGCCCTAAGAACCAGCAAAGATGCATTGGGCTGAATGGTCTCCTGTTCTGCGCTCAGCTTTCTGTGGTTCTACATTGTTTCTCCTCCCTGTATTGAATAAAACGTTTGCTGTTCCCGCGTGCAACACAGTTGCTGTCGGCCTATAAATAGCGCAGGAGCTACTTCAGTGACCCTTGCGTAGCACGTGTTGCTGCACAGGTTTATTCTGTGGTGCCACAACTGGAAGTTAATTGACCACTCGGGAGTTGTTAAATCTCAGCAGGTGCTTCAGCTGCAGGTCCAGTCTACGCTGTCAAGCTGTGAAACTCCCAACTTACCGCACTAAAATAATCATTGACCATCGCAATTTCAGTATTCCTTCAAAGAATCGCTTCCTGCTCTGTGAAGTTGCCCTGTAGCTATTTAATTCTGGCTGCAGTTTTTGTTTCCTCCTGTATCGCAGAGTATATCAGCATGCTCCATCGATGTACGGATCAATCTTTATTTTATTGTAAGGTGACTGGTTGAATTTTCTTGTGATACGCAGTCCAGAGGGTGAACCAGGGACAGAAGCCAGCCCTGTTTAATTTAGCAATATCTGTTTCTATATATGTGAGATCAAATTTTTTTTTTTTTTAAATAATATTTTATTGAAAATTTTTGGTCAACCAACACAGTACATTGTGCATCCTTTACACAACATTGTAACAATACAGATAATAATGACCTTTTTTAAATTTAAACAAAAACAACAACAAATAAATAAATATTAAATAACAAAAAATAAAAACTAGCCCTAATTGGCAACTGCCTTGTCTCAGGCCACACCCCCCCCCCCCCATCCCCCCCCGTCCCTCCCCCCCCCAAGTCCTGGGCCGCTGCTGCTGCCTTCTTTGTTCTCCCCTATCTATCTTTCCGCAAGATATTCGACGAACGGTTGCCACCGCCTAGTAAACCCTTGAGCCGACCCCCTTAGGACGAACTTAATCCGCTCTAACTTTATGAACCCCGCCATATCATTTATCCAGGTCTCCACCCCCGGGGGCTTGGCTTCTTTCCACATTAGCAATATTCTGCGCCGGGCTACTAGGGACGCAAAGGCCAAAACATCGGCCTCTTTCGCCTCCTGCACTCCCGGCTCTTGTGCAACCCCAAATATAGCCAACCCCCAGCTTGGTTCGACCCGGACTCCTACTACTTTCGAAAGCACCTTTGTCACCCCCATCCAAAACCCCTGTAGTGCCGGGCATGACCAAAACATATGGGTATGATTCGCTGGGCTTCTCGAGCACCTCGCACACCTATCCTCCACCCCAAAAAATTTACTGAGCCGTGTTCCAGTCATATGTGCCCTGTGTAATACCTTAAACTGAATCAGGCTTAGCCTGGCGCACGAGGACGACGAGTTTACCCTGTTTAGGGCATCTGCCCACATCCCCTCCTCAATCTCCTCCCCTAGCTCTTCTTCCCATTTCCCTTTTAGTTCGTCCATCATAGTCTCCCCTTCGTCTCTCATTTCCCTATATATATCCGACACCTTACCGTCCCCCACCCATTTCTTTGAGATGACTCTGTCCTGCACCTCTTGTGTCGGGAGCTGCGGGAATTCCCTCACCTGCTGCCTCGCAAAAGCCCTCAATTGCATGTACCTGAATGCATTCCCTTGGGGCAACCCATATTTCTCGGTCAGCGCTCCCAGACTCGCAAACTTCCCATCCACAAATAGATCTTTCAATTGCGTTATACCTGCTCTTTGCCACATTCCATATCCTCCATCCATTCCCCCCGGGGCAAACCTATGGTTGTTTCTTATCGGGGACCCCCCCAGTGCTCCGGTCTTTCCCCTATGTTGTCTCCACTGTCCTCAAATCTTCAGTGTAGCTACCACCACCGGACTCGTGGTATAGTTCCTTGGTGAGAACGGCAATGGGGCTGTCACCATAGCCTGCAGGCTGGTCCCCCTACAGGACGCCCTCTCTAATCTCTTCCACGCCGCTCCTTCCTCCTCTCCCATCCACTTACTCACCATTGAAATATTAGCGGCCCAATAATACTCACTTAGGCTCGGTAGTGCCAGCCCCCCCCTATCCCTGCTACGCTGTAAGAATCCCTTCCTCACTCTCGGAGTCTTCCCGGCCCAAACAAAACCCATGATACTCTTTTCTATCCTTTTGAAAAAAGCCTTCGTGATCACCACCGGGAGACACTGAAACACAAAGAGGAATCTCGGGAGGACCACCATCTTAACCGCCTGCACCCTCCCTGCCATTGACAATGCTACCATATCCCATCTCTTGAAATCTTCCTCCATCTGTTCCACCAACCGCGTCAAATTTAGCCTGTGCAATGTGCCCCAATTCTTAGCTATCTGGATCCCCAGGTAACGAAAGTCTCTTGTTACCTTCCTCAACGGTAGGTCTTCTATTTCTCTACTCTGCTCCCCTGGATGCACCACAAACAGCTCACTCTTTCCCATGTTCAATTTATACCCTGAAAAATCCCCAAACTCCCCAAGTATCCGCATTATTTCTGGCATCCCCTCCGCTGGATCCGCCACATATAGTAGCAGATCATCCGCATATAAAGATACCCGGTGTTCTTCTCCTCCCCTAAGTATTCCCCTCCATCCCTTGGAACCTCTCAGCGCTATCGCCAGGGGCTCAATCGCCAGTGCAAACAGTAATGGGGACAGAGGACATCCCTGCCTTGTCCCTCTATGGAGCCGAAAATATGCCGATCCCCGTCCATTCGTGACCACACTCGCCACTGGGGCCCTATACAACAGCTGCACCCATCTAACATACCCCTCTCCGAACCCAAATCTCCTCAACACCTCCCACAGATAATCCCACTCCACTCTATCAAATGCTTTCTCGGCATCCATCGCCACTACTATCTCCGTTTCACCCTCTGGTGGGGCCATCATCATTACCCCTAACAACCTCCGTATGTTCGTGTTCAGCTGTCTCCCCTTCACAAACCCAGTTTGGTCCTCATGAACCACCCCCGGGACACATTCCTCTATTCTCATTGCCATTACCTTGGCCAAGACCTTGGCATCTACATTGAGGAGGGAGATTGGTCTGTAGGACCCGCATTGTAGCGGATCCTTTTCCTTCTTTAAAAGAAGCGATATCGTTGCTTCTGACATAGTCGGGGGCAGTTGTCCCCTTTCCTTTGCCTCGTTGAAGGTCCTCGTCAGTAGCGGGGCGAGCAAGTCCAAATATTTTCTGTAAAATTCAACTGGGAATCCGTCCGGTCCCGGGGCCTTTCCCGTCTGCATGTTCCTAATTCCTTTCACCACTTCTTCTACCGTGATCTGTGCTCCCAATCCCATCCTTTCCTGCTCTTCCACCTTGGGAATTTCCAGCCGATCCAAAAACTCCATCATTCTCTCCCTCCCATCCGGGGGTTGAGCTTCATACAATTTTTTATAAAATGTCTTAAACACTTCATTCACTCTCTCCGCTCCCCGCTCCGTCTCTCCATCTTCGTCTCTCACCCCCCCTATTTCCCTCGCTGCTCCCCTTTTCCTCAATTGGTGTGCCAGCAATCTGCTCGCCTTCTCTCCATATTCATACTGTACACCCTGCGCCTTCCTCCATTGTGCCTCTGCAGTGCCTGTGGTCAGCAAGTCAAATTCCACATGCAGCCTTTGCCTTTCCCTATACAGTCCCTCCTCCGGTGCTTCCGCATACTGTCTGTCCACCCTCAAAAGTTCTTGCAACAACCGCTCCCGTTCCTTACTCTCCTGCTTCCCTTTATGTGTCCTTATTGATATCAGCTCCCCCCTAACCACCGCCTTCAACGCCTCCCAGACCACTCCCACCTGAACCTCCCCATTGTCATTGAGTTCCAAGTACTTTTCAATGCATCCCCTCACCCTTAAGCACACCCCCTCATCCGCCATTAGTCCCATATCCATTCTCCAGGGTGGACGCCCTCTTGTTTCCTCCCCTATCTCCAAGTCTACCCAGTGTGGGGCATGATCCGAAATGGCTATAGCCGTATATTCCGTTCCCCTCACCCTCGGGATCAATGCCCTACCCAACACAAAAAAGTCTATGCGTGAATAGACTTTATGGACATAGGAGAAAAACGAGAACTCCTTACTCCTAGGTCCACTGAATCTCCACGGGTCCACCCCTCCCATCTGCTCCATAAAATCCTTAAGCACCTTGGCTGCTGCCGGCCTCCTACCAGTCCTGGACTTCGACCTATCCAGCCTTGGTTCCAACACCGTGTTAAAGTCTCCCCCCATTATCAGCTTTCCGGTCTCTAGGTCTGGGATGCGTCCTAGCATTCGCCTCATAAAATTGGCATCGTCCCAATTCGGGGCGTACACGTTTACCAACACCACCATCTCTCCCTGTAATTTGCCACTCACCATCACGTATCTGCCCCCGTTATCCGCCACTATAGTTTTTGCCTCGAACATTACCCGCTTCCCCACTAATATAGCCACCCCCCTGTTTTTCGCATCCAGCCCCGAATGGAACACCTGCCCTACCCATCCTTTGCGCAACCTAACCTGATCTATCAGTTTCAGGTGCGTTTCCTGTAACATGACCACATCTGCTTTAAGTTTCTTAAGGTGTGCGAGTACTCGTGCCCTCTTTATCGGCCCGTTAAGCCCCCTCACGTTCCACGTGATCAGCCGAGTTGGGGGGCTTCCCACCCCCCCCCCTTGCCGGTTAGCCATCATCTTTTTCCAGCTTCTCGCCCAGTTCCCACGCGGCTGTATTTCTCCCAGACGGTGCCCCCCCGCCCATCCTTTCCCGCACCCACTCCCCCCTTTCCCCAGCAGCAGCAACCCAGTAATTCCCCCCCCCCCCCCCGCTAGACCCCCCGCTAGCGTAATTACTCCCCCCATGTTGCTCCCAGAAGTCAGCAAACTCTGGCTGACCTCGGCTTCCCCCCGTGATCACGGCTCGCCCCGTGCGGCGCCCCCTCCTTCCTGCTTCTCTATTCCCGCCATAATTATCATAGCGCGGGAACCAAGCCCGCGCCTCTCCCTCGGCCCCGCCTCCCATGGCCAACGCCCCATCTCCTCTCCCTCCCCACCTCCCCCCATCACCACCTGTGGGAGAAAGAAAAGTTACCATACCGCAGGATTAATCATACAATCCCTCTTCACCCCCCCCCCCCCCCCCCCCACTCGTCCCACCACTTTGTCCAAACGTTCATTTTCGTAGTCCAATCATTCCAATTTTTCTTCTACAATAAAAGTCCACGCTTCATCCGCCGTCTCAAAGTAGTGGTGCCTCCCTTGATATGTGACCCACAGTCTTGCCGGTTGCAGCATTCCAAACTTTATCTTTTTTTTGTGAAGTACCGCTTTGGCCCGATTAAAGCTCGCCCTCCTTCTCGCCACCTCCGCACTCCAATCTTGATAGACGCGGATCACCGCGTTCTCCCATTTACTACACCGAGTTTTCTTCGCCCATCTAAGGACCATTTCTCTATCCTTAAAACGGAGAAATCTCACCACTATGGCTCTGGGAGCTTCTCCTGCTCTCGATCCTCGCACCATAACTCGGTATGCTCCCTCCACCTCCAACGGACCCGTCGGGGCCTCCACTCCCATTAACGAGTGCAGCATCGTGCTCACATATGCCCCGACGTCCGCCCCCTCCACACCTTCAGGAAGGCCAAGAATCCTCAAGTTGTTCCTCCTTGCGTTATTTTCCAGTGCCTCCAACCTCTCCACAGATCGTTTCTGGTGTGCCTCCTGTATCTCCGACTTCACCACCAGGCCCTGTATGTCGTTTTCATTCTCTGCTGCTTTCGCCTTCACGACCCGAAGCTCCTGCTCCTGGGTCTTTTGTTCCTCTTTCAGCCCTTCAATCGCCTGTAATATCGGGGCCAACAACTCTTTCTTCATTTCCTTTTTTATCTCCTCCACGCAGCGTTTCAAAAACTCTTGTTGTTCAGGGCCCCATATGAAACTGCCACCTTCCGACGCCATCTTGGTTTCTGCTTGCCTTCCTTGCCGTTGTTCCAAAGGATCCGCTGCAATCCGGCCACTTTCCTCTCCTTTTTCCATCCGTGTCCAGGGGGAACACCCTTCTGGTTTACCGCACGGTGTTTTCAGCCGTTAAAATTGCCGTTGGGGCTCCTATCAAGAGCCCAAAAGTCCGTCTCTCAGGGAGCTGCCGAAACGTGCGACTCAGCTGGTCATCGCCGCACCCGGAAGTCATGTGAGATCAAATTGATTGGAGATTTTGCGAGGGCAGCTCATTTTTATCGAGGCTTCTATATTTTTTTAGTGATGAAGGGCGAGAGGGGGTGTACGTGAGTCGGGACACCAGCTCTCCACCATCCAACTGCTTACTACCCACACAGCCTGGTTTGACTGGCAGCGCAGTTGCACTATACAGGGATCAATTTGATAAGGGAGCAGCCATATGCGTCGGCACGCAGTTTTACTCTGGAGGGGTTGGCAGTGTTTAGTCTTGTCGTGGTCGAGCTCAGTCTGGGTGAAACCCACATTGTGTGTTCTGTTTTCTTCTGGACGCAGATTTTAAGGATTGTATCACGGTAGCATTGTGGATAGCACAATTGCTTCACAGCTCCAGGGTCCCAAGTTCGATTCCGGCTTGGGTCACTGTCTGTGCGGAGTCTGCACGTTCTCCCCGTGTCTGCGTGGGTTTCCTCCGGGTGCTCCGGTTTCCTTCCACAAGTCCTGAAAGACGCGCTTTTCAGTAAATTGGACATTCTGAGTTTTCCCTCTGTGTACCCGAACAGGCGCCGGAATGTGGCGACGAGGGGATTTTCACAGTAACTTCATTGCAGTGTTAATGTAAGCCTGCTTGTGACAATAAAGATTATTATATTAAAAACACAAGAGAAGGTCTGTGACGGGATGGAGGAGGTGAAAGATTAAATTGCAGAAAGGGGTGGAAGGTAAAAGGGATGACCATGGATCATGTAAAGATCATGTAAAGAAACCAAAAGATACATCCAGACTAGGTGTGAATAAAGGGGCTGGTTTAGCACACTGGGCTAAGTCGCTGGCTTTTAAAGCAGACTAAGGCAGGCCAGCAGCACGGTTCAATTCCCGTACCAGCCTCCCCGAACAGGTGCCGGAATGTGGCGACTAGGGGCTTTTCACAGTAACTTCATTTGAAGCCTACTTGTGACAATAAGAGATTTTCATTTCATTTCATTTCACCTGTTTGTTCGCTGCTGTTTGAGAGACCAATTAAAAAAAAATATATATATTACTTCACGGGATGTGGGCATCACTGTCTGGGCTGGCCGGCATTTATTCCCCATCCTTAATTGCCCTTGAACTGAGGGCATTTGTGAGTCAACCAATTGCTGTGTGTCTGGAGTCACATGTAGGTCAGACCAGGTAAGCTTGGCAGATTTCCTCCCCCAAAAGGGCATTAGCAAAGCCAGCTGGGTGTTGTTTTAGAACAATCGACAACAATTTGGTGGCCATCAATGAGCAGCACGGTAGCATAGTGGTTAGCACAATTGCTTCACAGCTCCAGGGTCCCAGGTTCGATTCCGGCTTGGGTCACTGCACATCCTCCTCGTGTCTGCGTGGGTTTCCTCCGGGTGCTCCGGTTTCCTCCCACAGCCCAAAGATGTGCAGGTTAGGTGGATTGGCCACGATAAATTGCCCTTAGTGTCCAAACTTGCCCTTAGTGTTGGGTAGAGGTGTTGACCTTGGGTGGGGTGCTCTTTCCAAGAGCCGGTGCAGACTTAATGGACCGAATGGCCTCCTTCTGCACTGTAAATTCTATGAATTCCAGATCTTTTTTGAATTCAAACCCCACCCATCTGCCTTGGTGGGAATCGAACCGGGGTCCCCAGAGCGTTACTTGGGATCTCTGGATTAATAGTCTTGTGACAATGCCATTACACCACTGTCACCCCCCCCCCCCCCCCTGCTTCTCTTCAAATATTGTCCTGGGACCTTTTACATGAGCCCGTGGAAGCCAAACTCCATTTTATGCCTCACTCCAGTGACAACGTTTCCGACAGTGCAGCACTCCCTCGGTACAGAACACAATGTTACCTTGGGTTGTGTGGTCGAGCCCCTGGAGTGGGATCGTGAACCAGAGACCTTCCAACTTAAAGAGGTCGGCACCAGACCCTGCTGAATGGCCTGCCTCATCTGTGACTCCCCTTTAATGATTGCCACACTTGTGCCAGTGAAATTGTTGAACAGCCAGTCTTCTGACGCACAGAGCACAGCAAATGATTGAGGCCAGGAGCTTTTACTTATTCTGTGTAGGTGGTGTGTGTGTGGGCACAGTTTAATATCTTGGAAAAAATGGTTGATGCATTGAATTTTTAACCTCAAACATTTCATTAGCCTTGGGTAAATTTTGTGTAAAGTTTATTATCTTTTGTCATTAAATTGCTTTCGCTCTGTGCAGTACTAAATTGGGTACATGTAATAATGTGCCATCACAATTTATGTTGCCCTTTCTCGTGTCTTCAGGAACATCCAAATTGCTTTTGCACTCAGTGACTTTCTCTTGATGTTCTATACGCAAATGTAACGTCAGGTTTACATACAGCAATGACCCACAAACGGTAAACATACAAATGACCAACTCCTATCTTAATGGTGCAGACTATGGGTGGAATACTGGAAGGGCACAGTGTGTATGGTCTTGGTGCTGCAGCTATGCTGCTTGGTGCATCATTGCTGGTCAGTGAGTTGCAACCAGCCAGTGCAATGTGCTTCCTATCTGCAGGCTAATCGGCCCCATTTCCTCATGCCGGATAAATTGTCGCTCCCGTTGAAATTTGGCACTAGTGCAGCTGACCTGATGAGTGCAAGGCTGAAAGCTTCAACAGCATGTCTCTTTTTTTCAGCAATGCAGAAGAACATAGAACATACAGTGCAGAAGTAGGCCATTCGGCCCATCGAGTCTGCACCAACCCACTTACGCCCTCGCTTCCACCCTATCCCCGTAACCCAATAATCCCATCTAACCTTTTTGGCCACTAAGGGCAATTTAGCATGGCCTAATCCACCTAACCTGCGCGTCTTTGGACTGTGGGAGGAAACCGGAGCACCCGGAGGAAACCCGCGTAGACACGGGGAGAACGTACAGACTGAAAGACTCGAAACTTCGATCACACTGAAATTGCAAGTTGTATTTATATTTGCAGCAAGTCTTCAAAATATTCTTAAAGTCTTTCACACTATTGCTAATTCCACCAACACACCTAAACTGCTTCTCCCTTCTCAGCATTCTGTAAAGAAAATCCCCCTGTGACACCCTTCTTCGATCTTCTGTCGCCTGCTCTTCTTCCCCGTGTAACTGGCCATGCGACTGTGAGAGACGTGTCACCTGCCCGTTTGTCCCCGCCTGCAAACTGGCCGTACCTTGTGGGTGGGGCACATATTTCCGAATGACCTTTCCCCCAACCCTTGGTATCTCTTTTTACTGGGGGAGGGCCTGGGACCCTCCGTCCTTTGCTCGCTGGGACTGTCCGAAGCAGGGTTCGAACCCGTAACTTTCCGACCGAGAGGTGGAGATGCCAAGCCAAAGAGTTCCTCCCCTTTGCAACACCAACACACCAGGAATTAAAATGTATTGCAGAGGATGAGTTGCTAAATTTATGCAATGTGACAAAATGGAATTTAAATCACGAACCACAAAACGAAAACATTCCCCCCCCCCAGGCGTAAGACTGATGGAATTCTTTTTGAGTGTGTCTGCGCTCTTTTGTCATAACATCGCCATTCATCATCCAAGAGTGAAGACCAAATCCATCCCACCTGAAAGAAAGACTGAGGTATTTTTAATGCAGGGAGCAATCTTCCAATAACTAATCTTCGGGATAAAGTGATTGATTCTCACTTTGTCTACACAGCAGAAATGTGTTTATATTTTTTCTGGAGTAATTACTCGCACAGTCTGACAATCTCTGAAGACAGAACCGCACAGGATAGGAAGGAACCCCTCGTCTCCTGGTGCTTGTTCCGGCTCAATTACTCTCGCTCTCCCTGGTCGTCCTTTGTCGCCCTGCACGCCTCATTTTCAAATATTCACCCAATTCCCCTTCTGAAAGTTTCTATTGAATCTGCTCCCCTCACCCTTAAGGCAGATTGCAACGTGGTGCCAATGGCTTTTCTCAGCCATTCTCTTCAATCCATTCAATCCTTTTCTTTCCTACCAGTGGAAACAGTTAAGAAAGATAGAAAATTGAAGCAGGAGGAGGCCACTCAGCCCTTCGAGCCTCCTCGTATGAGGAGCGGTTGAGGACCCTGGGTCTGTTCTCATTGGATTAATAAGGGGATCAGGGGTTATGGGGAGAAGGCATGAGAATGGGGATGAGAAACATATCAGCCATGATTGAATGGCGGAGCAGACTCGATGGGCCGAATAGCCTAATTCTGCTCCTCTGTCTTAGAGTCTTATAACCTCCAAGCTGAACGACCTGGAGAACAGATCCAGGAGGCAAAATGTTTGTGTTGTGGGGTTACCGGAGGGGATTGAAGGTTGCACCCTTACTCAGTATTTCTCAGACCTGTCTCACAAAATGATGGGTGAGAATATACTCTTCCGCCTCCCCAACCCCCGAATTGGACCAGGTCTGCCGTTCGCTTCGACCCAAGTCTCGCTCTGATGCTCCTACTCGTGCAGTAATCGCAAGGTTTAAGGAGAAAGAGCTGGTACTCCGATGGCCCAGAGAGCACTGGGATTTTACGTGGGAAGGCCAGTCCATCAGATTATACCAGGACATGAGTGCTGATCTAGCCAAGAAAAGGGCCCCTTTAACAAGGTGAAACCGTCCCTGTATGGGAGTGGAGTCAATTCTGTGATGATCTATCCAGCCCGCCTTCGTAGAAGATTCTGTGAAAAAGACTTTTTGTTTGGCTTGCTGTATGACGCAAGCTCCTTTGTTCAGAAGCACAATTTAGGCTCCATTTAATTTAATCTACGGCTCATTGTGTGGCACTTTTCATGTCTGCTGTACGGATGTACTCTTGTTGACCTTAGTTATATATGAAGAATTTCTTCTGTTCGCTCTTTATCAATGCCTATGCTTTTTCATTGCATTATTATCATTTGCCGCGACTTTCAGGCGCTCTCGTGGCGCTCTAAGTTAAATACGTTTTTACTCTCCAGTTGGGAGTCTCCCTGCTGACGAGGTGTGTTCGTTAACGGGAGTGATATTATGCGGCTCATAATCGTTTTTATATCTTAAGTTGAGTTATATTCTGTTAGTTTTAAGTTTTAAGTTTTAGATTAAGTTACTGTTTGCCACAGTCCCATTTGCCTTTGGGTGTGGTTATGCTCGACTGTGAAGGCGTAGTTGGGTTGTGTTGGGTGGGCGGGGGATTTAGTTGGAGTTTGCTTGCTGATCCCTCTTTGCCGAGTCACCTGACTTGGCCCGGTGGCCATCTTGTTTTGTCTTCTCCATTCCCCTTGTTTAACATCCCTCCTTGGAAACGGCCGACTCTGGTTTGTGGGATGGCGGGAGACCTACAATCCGACTGATTCCCTGGAACGTTAGGGGTTTGAATGGCCTTGTGAATCGATCGAGACCATTCGCGCATCTTAAGAACCTAAAGTCTGATTTTTCTTTGTGTGAGAAACCCATTTACAAATTAAAGATAAGACCAGGTTGTGCAAAGGGTGGGTTGGGCAAGTTTTTCATTCTAATAATAACAATAATCTTTATTGTCACAAGTAGGCTTACACTGCAATGAAGTTACTGTGAAAAGCCCCTAGACGCCACATTCCGGCGCCTGTTTGGGTACACCGAGGGAGAATTCAGAATTTCCAATTCACCTAACAAGCACGTCTTGCAGGACTTGTGGGAGGAAACTGGAGCACCCGGAGGAAACCCACGCAGACACGGGGTAGAAAGTGCAGACTCCGCACAGACAGTGACCCATCAAACCTGGGACCCTGAAGCTGTGAGGCAACAGTGCGTCCCACTGTGCTACCGTGCTGCCCTCCTAGTTTTAATAGTAGGGCCAGGGGCACGCCGATTTTCATCAACAAAAGAGTCCAATTCTCCTCTTCCCAGATTGTAGCGGACCCAAACGGTCAATTATATAATCGTATGCGGCTCCCCAGTGTTTCTGGTCTATGCCCCTAATTGGGACGATAGAAACTTTATCGCTTCTTTGTTATCTTCCCTTCCCAATCTCTACACGCACCATCTTATTTTAAGAGGTGACCTGAAATGTGTCCTGGACCCATATCTTTTGTCCCACCGGGGGTGGTCTGGGCTTTGTCTTCCTGGCTCAGATGGGAGGGGTTCGGACCCCAGGCGTTTTTTACATCCGAATGATTGGATTTTCTCCTTTTTCTCTCATATTCACCATGTGTACTCTCGCATTGATTTTTAAATTCTGGTTAAGGGTCCCCTTCCGTCGGTAGCGGTGGCTGAGCACTCAGCAATTGTAATCTCTGACCATACTTTGTCTACCTGTTGCTGGAGTCCGGCCCCACTCAACCGTCACCTGAAGGTTGGACACTACTTTGTCGGCCAATAGAAATTAGGTCGGACTCCATCTTCCCTTCCACATTGGCCATGCTCAGGCGGGATATTATTTCCTGTTGCGCACATGTGCTAAAGATGAAGAAATTAGAACAGCAGAGGCTGGTGGGCCCTATTTCAGAGATAGATGACCAATACTCACTTGATTCACTTTGGACTTATATGCAAGCAGACAAAAGTTACAGACCCAGTTTGAGCTACTGATCACCAATAAAGCTGTGTGTTTGCTGCAGAGCTCCAGAGATACTTTCTCCGAATATGGGGAGAAGGCCAGTCATCTTTTAGCACATTAACATAAACCCAAACGATCTCCCGTGAGCTCACCCAGATATTCAATCTGGGGGAGGGGGGTGGGGGTAACCTCGATTCCACCCCTCTCCAAGTCAATGCGTTTTTTTCATCCTTCTACTGGGACCTGTATAAATCTGAGCCTCCCGCAGGCAAATCAGTCATGGCTGGTTTCCTGGACAGCCTGTTCATCCCATCGGTCGTAACAGTCGAGAGTGGTGAGTTGGACTCCCCGATACGTCCTGATGAGATTTGAAAATGCTTTGGTCTTCTGCAGGCTGGTAACAAATATTCGGAACAACCCTCACCTGTGCTATTAGACATTTTTAATGACTCCCTATCCCGTGGTTCATTGTCGCCAACCCTTACTCTATTTCATGGCTCCTTAAGAGGGACAAAGACCCGACCGAGTGCAGTTCATGCAGACACTTCATGCTCTTGAACGCAGATGTTAAGTTGCTCGTTGAGCTTCTGAAGTAATCTGAATATGAGGTATGCTTCCAAGCATAATTCCAGAGGACCAAACAGGCTTTGTAAAGGACCGTCAGTTATCAGCTACTCAATGTTGTTTTTTGAACGTTATACTCTCTCTCTCTCCTGCACTCGAGGCAGAGATGACAATATCCCGAGACGCAGAGCAGAGTTGAGACCATTTGTTTGAGATTCTTAGAAGATTGGGCTTTGGTCAAAAATTTGTCTCATGGATTTGTTTGTTATACAATCCCCTACTGCCTCATGCGACTACCTCCTATTCAGATTGCTCCCCCTTCAATAGGGACACTATTCCGGGGTGCCCACTCTCTCCACTTTAATTTGCCTTGACAATAGAGCCTCCCTGTGGCTTTGAGAGTTTCTGATCAATGAAGGAGTATTTATCGGGAGAGTGTGGAACATCGGGTATCTCTTCATGCAGGTTACCTACCTTTGTACATAACAGACCCAATTCCCTCCATCAACGGCATAATGAGGACACTTAACGCTTTCAGCTCCTTCTCTGGCAATAAATTAAATCGAGGTAAGAGTGAATGTTTTCTGGTCAACCTCCCTGGTAGATGACCTGGTGATCCTCAAGTTTTTCTTTTAAATTTTAAAATAAATTTAGAGTACCCAATTTATTTTTTCCAATCAAGGGGCAATTTAACGTGTCCAATCTACCTACCCTGCGCATCTTTTGGGTTGTGGGGGCGAAACCCACGCAAACACGGGGAGAATGTGCAAACTCCATACGGAAAGTGACCCAGAGCCGGGATCGAACCTGGGACCTCGGTGCCGTGAGGCAGCAATGCGAGGTGATCGTCAGGTTAAATCACCACCAGTCAGCTCTCCCCCCTCAAAGGGGAAAGCAGCCTGTGGCCATCAGGGACTGTGGTGACTTTATCTTTTACCATGGCTACAAGAGCAGATCAGTGGTTAGGAATTCTGCAGTGTGTAACCCACCTCCTGACTCCCCCAAAACTGTCCACCATCTGCAAAGTACAATTAGAGTGTGATGGAAAACTCTCCGTTTGCTTGGATGAGTGTAGCTCCAACAACACTTAAGTTCAACAGCATCCAGGACAAAGCTTGATGAGCACCCCATCCATCACCTTAAACATTTACTCCCTCCACCACTGATGCACAGTGACACAGTGTGTAGCTTAAAAGAAACTAGCTCAGTAGTAAAGATTAAAAAAATAACGTATCATTTTCCTGGAGCCTCATTGTGCTTAGTCCTAGCTAAGTAGGTCATGGGACATCTTAGTGGGCGGAGACTGGAGAATGCCTTATGCTTGGGATGCAGATGATGTAATTAATGGGAGGAGCCAGGTCTGTCTGTAGTTCGGCAGTCTGCAATAGGATTTCAAGTGAACAGAAATGTCTGACAAGACAGAAGGAATTTCAGATTGCTCTTGAAAGGGGGTCTTTCCAAAGGTCTGCACAAAGAAGCAAGTAATCCTGATTGGTAACTTTATTTATAAGTGGCAATTGAGCTGCAATGCGTTGCTTAATTGGAATATACAGTGGCAGTTGTAGATAGTGAGTGAAAGTTTTTCCCCCTTTTATTTAAGAACTGTTGAACTGTTAATTGTAAAGCTACTTATTTGTTGTTAATATGGTTAATGTTGCGATTAAATTGAAGTTTGTTTCACCATAAATGATACGTATTGGCCAGTGTTTAGTCTGTCCGCACAGTCTTATAAATTGTAAATTGTTGGGATTCTCATACAGTCCTGATCACAGCTTTTTGCTGATCGTAGTCCAGTGACTCATGATAGTTATGAACTGTTATATATTTTCCTTCCACCTTTTGCTAGTGGGAGTGACCAGGCCGATGGGGAATATCACTATGCTATTTCCTACGATGATGAAATATAAATGAGGTTTCCCATGTACAGACTTGGGTGCTCTCCATTCTATTTGAGAAAGTCGGGGGAAGGACCATGTCTCGACTACAGGAAGACTATGTGGTCGAAAAAAGTTGGTAGATCAATGGAAAATTAGTAGGGCAGGAGACAACCGAGCTTGGGGTTTAAAGGCTTGTAGGACCTGAAGGGGCAACTGAGGGAGGTAAGGAATTCTGCACTTCCGAGCTCCGGGGAGTGAATGAGTTTGATTTGGCGATGGCATGATGTATCTTGAAGAAGAATGTGTGAGATGGTGTCCCATCAGAGCAGAGGAACAAGAGACCAAAGCTGAGAGGAACACTTACTAAAGTATTATTTGATAGAGGGAGAGGTGCGAAAAAACTGGAGATAGACTGAGCGAGAAAAAAAGGAGGAGGCTGAGAGAAACATCTCTGTCGCAAGAATATCGCAGTGTTTTTACACCGTTTTGGGGTCCTGTATTGGGCTTTGAAATGAATGGCCACCTGTCATCCGTAGTAAGGCTTCTGTTTAATTAACTCCTCTTCGGTCCTCATGACATAACCTTTGAAGAATGCAAGTGAATAAATCAATAGCTTTCCAAGAAACGTCATGTTTCCTGCTCTTGCTGGTTACTTCCTGAACATTCCGCATCGGAGGCTGATCACTGTGGAGGGTCAATCGTTTAAAGTTGTTCTGGGGTGAGAGAGGCAGATATAAAGTGTGAGACATGGTGCTCTTCCAGTGGTTAACGGCTTGTTACAGGGATGAATAGACTGGTGCTACTGTAATCCCCATTACTACCAATAAATAATTCTGCTGCTGGCTGTAGAATTGTGGAAATTATTTGCAGATGTGATTTCTGAGGGCTCTCTACTCGTGGGGATAGTTTGAGAGACTCTTTTAAGACCTCCAGATGGGGAAGAACTCGCGTGGGGAGTAGCCAGACTCCAGGTTTAGTCTCGACATGTCAGTTTCCACTCTGTTCTGATGAGGAACTTGTGTAAATCTGGTATTGAGACCCACCCGACTCCAAATTGAAGCAGATGTCGGCAGGATCTGACCTGATCTTAATGTGTTCGAGCTTAATTTATGCTCTTAATCTTTGGTTTGAAGTGAAAGGGAGGTCTTGTTTTTTATTGCCTCTCTTCATTCCTCCTACCAAAATGGATCACTTCATCATTCTCTGATTTGAATTCCATCTGTCACGTTCATGTCTGTCCATTGCACCAGCCTGTCCATGTCCTCTTGAAGTCTATCACTTGCCTCCTCCAGGTTCACGATACTTTTAAATTGTGAGCCATTTGGAAATGTTGAAGTTGTGCCCTATTGATTGATATCGATCGAGAAAAGAGGAGGCCCTCTTACCAACTCCTGGGGAACCCCACTTTCCTCCAGCCTGAGAAACACCTGTGCACCTTCGTTGCCTGTTACGCAGCCTATTCGTATCCGTGTTGCCAAGTCTCTCTCATTCCGTGGACTTCAGCTTTGCTCGCAAGTCCCCATGTGGCACTTTGTTAAATGCCTTTTGGGAGTCCATATACACCAGAGTCACTGCGTGACTATCATCAATCCTGTCGCCTCAGCAACAAAGTCAGTCAAATTAGTTAAACACAACTTGCGTTTAACTATCTTCTTCTTTTTCTTAATGAACTCGCACTTCTCCAAGTGACTGTTTGGTTGAAGGTTATCTTTCCCAAACCTTTTCCCACCACCAGTGTTAACCTGGCAGGCCTGTGCTTGCTGAGTTTATCATTCCACCCCTATTTTGGTCGTAAGTGCACCCCCCCTGTACCTAAGGAGGATTGGAAGAGGTGTTTGGAATTTCCACTCATTTTTGGATGAATCTCACCTGGCCCTGTGACATATCATTTTAATTTTATTTTGCATGCGCAAGTATTTGATGTCAGCGCCAACTGTCCATAAGTTCCGCTAACACCGGTCAATGGATACTGTCATTTAAAAAAATTATTTCATGGCCTTTGTTGCCATCCCTAATTGTCCCTGAACCGATTGTCCTTCTCAGCCATTTCAGAGGGTAGTTAGGGTCAAACGCATTGTGGTGGATTTGGAGTCACATGTAGGCCAGACGAGCATAAGGATGGCAGATTTCCTTCCCTAAAGGGCGTTAGTGACCCAGATGGGTTTTTATAACTGTCATGTGAGTGTCCCTTTCAAGAAAAGGTTTTGTCTTATCACATGACTTCAATGATGTCATTGTGTGGGTGGAACTGAGTACTGGCTGTGAGGTTTTTGGTTTCACTTTGAGTTTTGGCTACTGTGGACTACAAACAGGAGGAAGAAGTGTTTTGCCCAGTCATTTTAAATATCTGTTCTAGTAAAAATCACCTTTGTGGTGGCTTTGAAGATATATCCAGGGAAAGCCAGTCTCATTCAAGGAAGAATGCAGAAAGCTGGGCCACGCCCTTGAAAAAAGGGGTTTGGGGATTTTGCTTTTGAATTGGAACAGTTAAGAGGGAATTCATTAAGTGTTATACATAGCTTACTGTGGCTAGGTGGTGTCTTTATGTTTGTAATTGATAAAAATTCTAGCTGCGTGTTTATATAAATGTTAACTAAATTCTTAGAATAAAGCTCATGTTGATTTAAAGTGCCTAGAGAGTCTGTTGAATCATAGCTGAAGTGAAGGCTCTTGTGCTCATCCTAGCTAAATTCAACATAAAAGTTATAGGGCAGGTGAACTCCAGAATACACATTGGAGTTTCTAAGCCCTGGCCCATAACAACTTCATGGTCACCATTACCGAAACTAGTTTTATAATTCCAGATTATTTATCTGCCGAGGTGGGATTAGAACCTGTGTTGCCGGAACATTAGCCTGGGGCTCTGGATTTCTAGTCCAGTGACATTGCCACTACACCACTGCCTGACCCACTGAGTATTTCCAGCATTGACTCCTTTTGTTGTAACCGTGTTATCGTGTGAGATCAGGCCAAAGATATTTTCAAATTTCGACTGAGGCACCTTTACTCAGTTGCAAACCTACATTTCCAATGCTCAAGATTTCTCATTGAACTAATTTTGAGAACAATCTTCTTGTGTGTGCAGGTATTTTGGAAATCGATCCTATTGCTATGACAGACTTCGGAAGTATAGCCTTGCACTAGAAGATGCTGAAACCTCCATCAGGCTTGCTGCTGACTGGCCGAAAGGCTACTTCAGAAAGGGAAGAGCGCTATTGGGAATAAAGGTGAGTGTATTGATCCACTGCAGGTTTCGGCAGTGTATTGATCCACTGCAGGTTTCGGCAGTGTATTGATCCACTGCAGGTTTCGGCAGTGTATTGATCCACTGTTGGTTTCGGCAGTGTATTGATCCACTGTTGGTTTTGGCAATGTATTGATCCACTGCAGGTTTCGGCAGTGTATTGATCCACTGCAGGTTTCGGCAGTGTATTGAACCACTGCAGGTTTCGGCAGTGTATTGATCCACTGCAGGTTTCGGCAGTGTATTGATCCACTGTTGGTTTCGGCAGTGTATTGATCCACTGCAGGTTTCAGCAGTGTATTGATCCACTGCAGGTTTCGGCAGTGTATTGATCCACTGCAGGTTTCGGCAGTGTATTGATCCACTGTTGGTTTCGGCAGTGTATTGATCCACTGCAGGTTTCAGCAGTGTATTGATCCACTGCAGGTTTCGGCAGTGTATTGATCCACTGTTGGTTTTGGCAATGTATTGATCCACTGCAGGTTTCGGCAGTGTATTGATCCACTGTTGGTTTCGGCAGTGTATTGATCCACTGCAGGTTTCGGCAGTGTATTGATCCACTGCAGGTTTCGGCAGTGTATTGATCCACTGCAGGTTTCGGCAGTGTATTGATCCACTGCAGGTTTCGGCAGTGTATTGATCCACTGCAGGTTTCGGCAGTGTATTGATCCACTGCAGGTTTCGGCAGTGTATTGATCCACTGCAGGTTTCGGCAGTGTATTGATCCACTGCAGGTTTCGGCAGTGTTTTGATCCACTGCAGGTTTCAGCAGTGTATTGATCCACTGCAGGTTTCGGCAGTGTATTGATCCACTGCAGGTTTCGGCAGTGTTTTGATCCACTGCAGGTTTCGGCAGTGTATTGATCCACTGCAGGTTTCGGCAGTGTATTGATCCACTGCAGGTTTCGGCAGTGTATTGATCCACTGCAGGTTTCGGCAGTGTATTGATCCACTGTTGGTTTCGGCAGTGTATTGATCCACTGCAGGTTTCAGCAGTGTATTGATCCACTGCAGGTTTTGGCAGTGTATTGATCCACTGCAGGTTTCGGCAGTGTATTGATCCACTGTTGGTTTCGGCAGTGTATTGATCCACTGCAGGTTTCGGCAGTGTATTGATCCACTGCAGGTTTCGGCAGTGTATTGATCCACTGCAGGTTTCGGCAGTGTATTGATCCACTGCAGGTTTCGGCAGGGCATTGATCCACTGCAGGTTTCGGCAGTGTATTGAACCACAGCAGGTTTTGGCAGTGTATTGATCCACTGCAGGTTTCGGCAGTGTATTGATCCACTGCAGGTTTCGGCAGTGTACTGATCCACTGCAGGTTTCGGCAGTGTATTGAACCACAGCAGGTTTCGGCAGTGTATTGATCCACTGCAGGTTTCGGCAGTGTATTGATCCACTACAGGTTTCGGCAGTGTATTGATCCACTGCAGGTTTCTGGCAGTGTATTGATCCACTGCAGGTTTCGGCAATGTATTGATCCACTGCAGGTTTCGGCAGTGTATTGATCCACAGCAGGTTTCGGCAGTGTATTGATCCACTGCAGGTTTCGGCAGTGTATTGATCCACTGCAGGTTTCGGCAGTGTATTGATCCACTGTTGGTTTCGGCAGTGTATTGATCCACTGCAGGTTTCGGCAGTGTATTGATCCACTGCAGGTTTCGGCAGTGTATTGATCCACTGCAGGTTTCGGCAGTGTATTGATCCACTGTTGGTTTCGGCAGTGTATTGATCCACTGTTGGTTTCGGCAGTGTATTGATCCACTGCAGGTTTCGGCAGTGTATTGATCCACTGTTGGTTTCGGCAGTGTATTGATCCACTGCAGGTTTCGGCAGTGTATTGATCCACTGCAGGTTTTGGCAGTCTATTGATCCACTGCAGGTTTCGGCAGTGTATTGATCCACTGCAGGTTTCGGCAGTGTATTGATCCACTGCAGGTTTCGGCAGTGTATTGATCCACTGCAGGTTTCGGCAGTGTATTGATCCACTGCAGGTTTCTGCAGTGTATTGATCAAATGCAGGTTTCGGCAGGGCATTGAACCACAGCAGGTTTCGGCAGTGTATTGATCCACTGCAGGTTTCGGCAGTGTATTGATCCACTGCAGGTTTCGGCAGTGTATTGATCCACTGTTGGTTTCGGCAGTGTATTGATCCACTGCAGGTTTCGGCAGTGTATTGATCCACTGCAGGTTTCGGCAGTGTATTGATCCACTGCAGGTTTTGGCAGTGTATTGATCAAATGCAGGTTTCGGCAGTGTATTGATCCACTGCAGGTTTCGGCAGTGTATTGAACCACAGCAGGTTTTGGCAGTGTACTGATCCACTGCAGGTTTCGGCAGTGTATTGAACCACAGCAGGTTTCGGCAGTGTATTGATCCACTGCAGGTTTCGGCAGTGTATTGATCCACTGCAGGTTTCGGCAGTGTATTGAACCACTGCAGGTTTCGGCAGTGCATTGAACCACTGCTGGTTTCGGCAGTGCATTGAACCACTGCAGGTTTCGGCAGTGTATTGATCCACTGCAGGTTTCGGCAGTGTATTGAACCACAGCAGGTTTTGGCAGTGTACTGATCCACTGCAGGTTTCGGCAGTGTATTGAACCACAGCAGGTTTCGGCAGTGTATTGATCCACTGCAGGTTTCGGCAGTGTATTGATCCACTGCAGGTTTCGGCAGTGTATTGAACCACTGCAGGTTTCGGCAGTGCATTGAACCACTGCAGGTTTCGGCAGTGTATTGATCCATTTCAGGTTTTCACAGTGCATAAAGTTACTCCAGGTTTTGGCAATGTACTGAGCCACTCCAGGTTTTCACAGTGCATTGATCCACACCTGTTTTTTGCAGAACATTGAAACACTCCTGGTTTTCTTCACTCTGAGTTTTTGACAATTTACTGATGCACCCCAATTTCTTTCATTTTCGCTATTATCAATTTCCATCTTAGTCAGTGGGCGTAGAGAGGTGGGTGGGTACATGGCTGGATTGTGAGTTGTGGGGGAGGAGGTTGGTGTGTTGGAGAAATTAGAGTGGGACTAGAAGGGCAAGTGGGGTGGAGGGATTTGAGGGGGGGGCGGTGGAAAGGGACGTTCGCAAGAATTCTTAATTTATTTTCATTTCAAATTTTGCAAGTTGGTGCCGTGTACTGATCTGTTTTGTGATGTTGGGAAGTCTACTACAGAGTGTGGATAGAGCGTGTGTTTAAACTGAAAGATTTCCTTCAGGCGCTAAGACACAAGGACCTGGGAAAATGGCCTGAGCAATACAAGTGTTTCGACTTCTGAAGGTTTTGCGGATAAAGGTTGATAACTTGGACATTGATTTAAGGTGATTGGTAAAAGAACCAGACACAAAGAGAACCCCCTTTGTTTTATTGCGATGAGTAATTAAGAAAGGGAATTCCCTTTTTTGGGGAGGGTTTAAACTAATGTGGCAGGGGGATGGGAACTGATGTAGGAAGTCGGAGAGAAGTAAAACGGGGCCAGAAACAAAACGCAGTAAGGGGGAAAGTGTAAGGCAGAGAAGCCATAGTCAAAAATCAAAAAGGGCCACAGGACAGGATACAGTGCCTGAGGAGAGTGTGAAAGGGGACGTGGTCAATGCAGGATTGAGGGTGTTGTACCTAAATGCGCGCTGTATACGGAACAAGGTAAATGAGCTTGTTGCGCACATTGAAATTGGCCGGTACGATGTTGTGGGCATCACAGAGACGTGGCTGCAAGGGGATCAGGGCTGGGAACTAAATATCCAAGGATATATGTCCTATCGAAAGGACAGGCAGATGGACAAAGTGAACGGGGTGGCATTCTTAGTAAGGAATGAAGTTAAATCGATAGCAAGGAGCGATATAGGATTAGAAGGCACAGAATCTCTGTGGGTAGAGTTGAAGAATCGCAAAGGTAAAAAGACACTGATGGGAGTTATGTACAAGGCCCCTAGCAGTAATCAGGATGTGGGGCAGAAAATAAATCAGGAGATAGAAAAGGCATGTAAAATATTACAATAACATGGGGGACTTCAATATGCAGGTGGACTGGGAAAATCAGGTTGGTAGTGGGTCCCAAGAAAAGGAACTTGTGGAATGTCTAAGAGATGGTTTTTTGGAGCAGCTTGTGACAGAGCCGACTAGGGAACAGGCGATTCCGGATTTGGTGATGTGTAATGAGGCAGACTTCATTAGAGAACTTAATGTGAAGGAACACTTAGGGAACAGTGACCACAATATGATCGAATTTACCCTTCAGTTTGAGAGGGAGAAGCTGCAATCAGATGTAACAGTATTACAATTAAATAAGGGTAACTACAAAGACATGAGGGAGGAGCTGGCCAGAGTTGATTGGGAAAGGAGCCTGGCAGGGAAGACAGTGGAACCGCAATGGAGGAGTTTTTGGGAGGCACAACAGAAATTCATCCCAAGGAGGAGGAAACATGCTAAGGGGAGGACAAGGCGTCCATGGCTTATGAGGGTTGACAGGGACAGAATAAAGGCTAAAGAGAAAGCATACAAAGTGGCGTGGATTAGTGGGAAACCAGAGGATTGGGAAGCTTTTAAAAGCGAGCAGAGGACAACTAAAAAAGCAATAAGGGGGGAGAAGATGAAGTATGAGTGCAAGCTAGCTCGTAATATAAAGGAAAATATATAATTTTATATATATATATATATATAATATATATAAAATGGGGACTTACACCCCAGGGTCCTAAAAGAAATAGCTGATGAAATTGTAGAGGCATTAGTGATGATCTTTCAGGAATCACTGGAGGCAGGAAGGGTCCCAGAGGACTGGAAGATGGCTAATGTAACACCACTGTTTAAGAAGGGAGGGAGGCAGAAGACGGGAAATTATAGGCCGGTTAGCCTGACTTTGGTCATTGGTAAGATTTTAGAGTCTGTTATTAAAGATAAGATCGCAAAGTACTTGGAAGTGCATGGTAAAATAGGACTGAGTCAGCACGGCTTTGTCAAAGGGAGGTCATATCTGACAAATCTGTTAGAGTTCTTTGAGGAGGTAACAAGGAAGTTAGACAAAGGAGAACCAGTGGACGTGATATATTTAGATTTCCAGAAGGCCTTTGACAAGGTGCCACATAGGAGACTGTTAAATAAGTTAAGAGCTCATGGTGTTAAGAGCTCATGGTGTTCAGGGTAAGGTCCTGGCATGAATAGAGGATTGGCTGACTGGCAGAAGGCAGAGAGTGGGGATAAAGGGGTCTTTTTCAGGATGGCAGCCGGTGACTAATAGTGTGCCTCAGGGGTCTGTGCTGGAACCACAACTTTTTACAATATACATTAATGATCTGGAAGAAGGAGCTGAAGGCACTGTTGCTAAGTTTGCAAATGATACAAAGATCTGTAGAGGGACAGGTAGTATTGAGGAAGCAAGGAGGCTGCAGAAGGATTTGGACAAGCTAGGGGAGTGGGCAATGCAGTGGCAAATGAAATGCAATGTGGAAAAGTGTGAGGTTATGTACTTTGGAAGGAGGAATTTAGGCATAGACTATTTTCTAAATGGGGAAATGCTTCGGAAAGCAGAAGCACAAAGGGACTTGGGAATCCTTGTTCGTGATTCTCTTAAGGTTAATGTGCAGGTTCAGTCGGCAGTTAAGAAGGCAAATGCAATGTTGGCATTCATGTCATGACAGCTAGAATACAAGACCAGGGATGTACTTCTGAGGCTGTATATGGCCCCATTTAGAGTATTGTGAGCAGTTTTGGGCCCCGTATCTAAGGAAGGATGTGCTGGCCTTGGAAAGCGTCCAGAGGAGGTTCACAAGAATGATCCCTGGAATGAAGAACTTGTCATATGAGAAACATTTGAGGACTCTGGGTCTGTACTCGGAGTTTAGAAGGATGAGAGGGAACCTTATTGAAACGTACAAGATACTGCGAGGCCTGGATAGAGTGGGCGTGGAGAGGATGTTTCCACTTGGAGGAAAAACTAGAACCAGAGGACACCATCTCAGACTAAAGGGACGATCCTTTAAAACAGAGATGACAGGAATTTCTTCAGCCAGAGGGTGGTGAATCTGTGGAACTCTTTGCCGCAGAAGGCTGTGGAGGCCAAATCACTGAGTGTCTTTAAGACAGAGATAGATAGGTTCTTGATTAATAAGGGGATCAGTGGATCATGGGTTCTGGGGAGAAGGCAGGAGAATGGGGATGAGAAAATATCAGCCTTGATTGAATGGCGGAGCAGACTCGATGGGCCGAGTGGCCTAATTCTGCTCCTATGTCTTATGGCCTTTTGGTTTTATGGAATGTATTGTCTGGTTGTGTGGTGGATGCCGATTCAGTAATATCCTTCAAAAATGAATAGGATAAACACTTGAAGGAGCAAAAACTGCAGGGAGATTGCAGGGAGATTGCAGGGAGAGTGCAGGGAGATTGCAGGGAGAGTGCAGGGAGAGTGCAGGGAGAGTGCAGGGAGAGTGCAGGGAGATTGCAGGGAGATTGCAGGGAGATATGGAAAGAGCAGGGGAGTGAGACAAACTGACTTGCTCTTCGAGAGAGCTGACGTGGAATCGATGGGAGGAATGGCCTGCTGTGCTGGAGTCCATGATCACTCCCCTTCGTCCTCGGTGTCCATTCACAGCAAGGATGGTGGTGGGTCAGAGGAAGACTACAATTGTCCACAGGGTTGCCAGAATAGATTGGGGGTTATCAGGCAGGCTTCCTTAATCAGCTCACAATATAGTGATCTCTCCGACTATACAAATTGAGACATCTGCCTGAGGTAGAATGTCTCTCTGTCGACGGAATAATCTGTCTGCGTTCACTGACGAGGGACAGCCAATTAGACAAAGGACCAGTGAAGTGAATTCAGGAAATTGGCAATCGTGTCAAAAAGTGTTTGGTAATGCACTCGCGAAGTGTTCTTACTACGTTAAAGGTGCTGTATAAATGCCTATGTTGTCGTTTTGATCTGTCAAAAACTCTTCAAAACCTCTGGTAAAGAGACAGAGCCTGGCTTTGACATCACATTTGATGCTCGAGATCAAGAACGTAAGTAAAAGGGGCAGAAATGTTTAGAATAAACTTGGTTTATTTAAGAAAAAAACCTGAGAAAGTTAACGTTGAACACGTCTGTCCGCAGAGGTACACTGAGGCAGAATCCGCACTCGAAATGGTGCTGCGGTTGGACAAAGACTGCGATGATGCTGTTAACGAGCTTTTCAAAGTCCGTATGTTGAGGCTGATGGTAAAGGAGATATTTTTATTCACATCTTTGCTAACTTTAGAAAGAATGATTGGAGTTTTACTCATGCAATGCCTTTATCGTATCTTTGATGTACCATAAAGTCGATACGTTGAATGTGTGTCTGGGATGAGCACTTTCTCAAGTATTGTTCCTCAACCTTACTTACTTAATTGTACGGTTTATAGTTAAAGTTTCCTCTTGTGGTTCACTTTCACAAACAGAGAAAGAACTTAAAAACTGGTGGCTTGGTAGTACAGAACTTGAACTTTGCTGAAAAGAGACATGTTACTGAAGCTTTTTGTCTTGCACTCATCAGGTCAAATGCAAGAATGCCAAACTTCAAACACTTGCAAAATTGATGTGAACATTTGAAATTTGACATTTCGATGAGCGTAAGACAAAAAAGCCTCAGTAATCAGTCTCCCTTCAAGCAAAAAACTACAATTATAATAATCTTTATCAGTGTCACAAATACTTACATTAACACTGCAATGAAAATCCCCTAATCGCTACACCCTGCGCCTGTTCGGGTTACACTGAGGGAGAATTCAGAATATCCAATTCACCGAACAAGCACGTCTTTTGGGACTTGTGGGAGGAAACCGGAGCACCCGGAGGAAACCCACGCAGACACGGGGAGAACGTGCAGACTCCGCACAGATGGTGACCCAAGCCCGGAATCGAACCCGGGACCCTGGCGCTGTGAAGCAACAGTGCTAACCACTGTGCTACCGTGCCGCTCAATAATAATTACATGACATTTACAGCAATTGGAATTTCTGCTCCACTCGCTCTTTCCCCGTAACCCTGCAAACATTTATCTCGGGGTGCTTATCCAGTTCCTTCTGCAAAGCCACAATAGAAGCTGCCTCCACCCCCACTCAGGCAGTGCATTCCAGATCCCAATCACTCACTGCACAAAACAGTTTATCCCCTTGTGTTAACACTGCTTCTTTTGACAGCCACCTTCATTTGTTGTCCTCTAGTACGTGACCCTTCCATGAATGGGAGCAGTTTCTCTCTATTCAGACCAGTCATGACTTTGAACACCTCCCTGACATCTCCCCTCAACCTTCCCTAAGGAGCACAGGGCCAACTTTTCTGATCTGTCCACGAGTCTGAGGTTTCTCCTCCTCGCAACCATTCTCCTCAGATTTTCTCTGGAAAGTCTGCGCATCCTTCTTAAAGTATCAACATTCCCCATTTAATTTTGTTACGTCAATAGTTCAAAGCTCTGGACACCAGATAGCCCCTTGGAGATCATTTCTGGAGTCCCTATGGCCACAGCCATGACCTTGTACAAATAAGAAAAACATTAGATGGAATGGCCATGCTAAAATGTGGTTGCAGAATACAGAGCTTCCCAGTAGAGCCGGCTTCCACATTGCTGGAGGAGGCGCTGACGTCAGGGGGACTGGAGAAGGGGGTAGTATCGACGGTTTATGGGGCTATTTTGGAGGAGGAGAAGGCGCCGCTAGAAGGGATCAAGGCAAAGTGGGAGGAAGAGTTGGGAGAGGGTATGGAGGAGGGGTTCCGGTGTGAGGTGCTCCGGAGAGTGAATGCCTCCACCTCGTGCGCGAGGTTGGGGCTGATACAGCTGAAGGTGGTGTATAGAGCGCACCGTACAAGGGCGAGGATGAGCCAGCTCTTGGAGGGGGTAGAAGATGTGTGTGAACGTTGTGTGGGGGGGGGGGGTTGCAAACCACGTTCATGTGTTTTGGTCCTGTCCAAAGCTGGAGGATTACTGGAAGGAGGTGTTTAGGGTAATCTCTAAAGTGGTGCACGTGAAACTGGGCCCGGGCCCTCGGGAGGCCATATTCGGGGTGTCGGACTAGCCGGGGTTGGAAACGGGCGCAGAGGCAGATGTTGTAGCCTTCGCCGTGTTGATCGCCCAAAGGCGGATCCTGTTAGGATGGAGATCAACCTCTCCACCCTGTGCCCTCGCGTGGCGGGGGGACCTGCTGGAATTCCTAACGCTTGAGAAGGTCAAATCTGAACTGAGGGGAAGGATGGAGGGGTTTTACAATTCATGGACATTATTCATTCTGCACTTTCGAGAATTGGATCACCTCGAACATTAGGGGGGGTTGGGGGCTGGGAGGGTTGGGGGGAGCGGGACGGTATGTGTTAATGGTGACTATGGGTAATTCCTGATTCCTTTTTGTCATTTGTTTATGTTAACATGCGGGCCAGTGTCTGGGGTTTGGTGGGAGGATGGGATCATTGTTATTGATATGGGGATTGACAAAACATTTGTTGCTGATTATTGTTTATTGTTGGGTATAAATTTGGGAGAAAATGTGAAAAAGGAGGAGAATCAAAAATATTAAAAAACAAAAATGTGAGACAGGCAATTTTCTGAGTTCAGTGACTGGAATGAATAGCTTATTGTCAACTCCAAGCACAAATTAACCAGAATGACTGTGCAAAATACTGGGCAGAACATCCAACGGTGAAGGTAGTTCTGTGGCCAAATACCAGAACTCACGGTTTCCCTGTTGAGTTCTGCTTTGATTGGTTATTCATTCCTTGCTGTGTGACAGCTGCACACTAAATGGCCATTTCTCCCTTTTGTGGAATGGTGCATTTTTTTCAAAAATCCAGTTTTAGCTTATTATTTTCCGGTAATCTATGTGCTGAGTGAATATTGATAATTCGATATCACCCAATACCAGCAGACAAAAATAGTCCCAGGGCATCTCCTTGACGGATTCCAGGCTAGTAGTTCCGTCGGACACACCTGCGTTTCTCTTACCCAAGTGTACCTCAGCACAAACCTTTGGAGAGTGTCTGTGCTACACCTACACCAATTCCCCTGTCTCCCATGTTGGCCATCCTCTACCCTCCCCGAGCGACACCGGCTACTTCGCACTGGTGTTAGGGCAGTTTAGTGCGGTATGGCCCATTGGGATATAGATTTGAAACCTCCCCAAGTGAAGTCACTGTAGGATGTTTGCAACCAGGGGAACGAAATGGACTTGACAAACTTACATCACTGGAACAGCCAAAAAGATCCAGGCCGATGTTTATATTGCACCCGAGGCCCCTCCCTTTTGACCTCCCCTATCAGTGTAACCTTCTGTTTACATAGATTACATAGAATTTACAGTGCAGAAGGAGGCCATTCAGCCCATCGAGTCTGCACCGGCTCTTGGAAAGAGTATCCTACCCACGGTCCACACCTCCACCCTATCCCCATAACCCAGTAACCCCACCTAATCCCCATAACCCAGTAACCACACCCAACACGAAGGGCAATTTTGGACATTAAGGGCAATTTATCGTGGCCAATCCACCTAACCCGCACATCTTTGGATTGTGGGAGGAAACCGGAGCACCCGGAGGAAACCCACGCACACACGGGGAGAACGTGCAGACTCCGCACAGACAGTGACCCAAGCCGGGAATTGAACCTGGGACCCTGGAGCTGTGAAGCAATTGTGCTATCCACAATGCTACCGTGCTGTTCCTGTCTCCCTCATGTTTATTTAACTTCCCCTGATGCGTCTATACCATTCAGCTCCATGTGGTAGTGAGTTTTATATTCTCACGAGTACCTTTTCCTGAATTCCTTATTCATGGCCCCTGGTTCCTATCATGCCTGAAGGTGATAACATCTTCTTCACATTATGTCCATTTTATTCCCATCTATCTTGCCTCTGGTTTGTTAACTAAATGTGCAGTCCAGTCCCAAGTATTCCCTTCCAAATTTGAAAACCGTAACAAACAGAGAAATGTTGATTGAACTGTGTAAAGTTGCCTCTGTTTAAGGGACGCTCTTTAAACATTTGTTTCAGAACATGGGTTTTACCCAGCAACAAAGCTTAATGGCATTACAGCAACATCAAACTGTCGAGGCTGCACTGGACTCTCGTATAGTATTAAATTGTAAGTGTTCCTGACTTGCCAATAATTTTGTCCAGCCGGTTCTAACTTATTAGGCCGGAGAACAAGCTGAGGAAGGGCTTCCGAAATGTAATAGTAACGTTCTCAAAATGGCAATGGCTGTTTTATTCTCCACTTCTCTGTCACCTTTTCCCTCTCCCTCTCCCCTGCTTTGGTTGAGTGGTTGCTATTTAAGAGTTGCCAATCCTTCAGGATTATTTTGGAGTCTGCAGGCATTAAAGATTAATCACCTGTGAGAAAAATGATTTTTTTGGAATACTTGTTTATCAGTTATAATAATATTGGAGATGGAGGAAAGAACATTTATTGGACTAATCAGCCAAGAACCATCAAACCTGGAGCAGATGAGTCTCTTTACTTTCCCATTGGGAAGGCAATGTGTTGCTAGGTTGGATAAATTGGGAACCCAAAGGTGGGAGTGTTAGGGCGTTTGGAAGCTGGAGATTTGGAGAACCTACATCTGGCGTCTCAAAGGTCCCACCGGCGATGACGTTGCAAGATCCTCCAAATCCAGTGGCAAGAAAGTTGGTTCAAAAGCAGCGTCCTCTCCCAAGCCAACATGCTCAGCATCGAGCCACTAATCACTCAAAGTCAGCTCTGTAGGGTATTCGTGTGCCCGACACCAGATTCCTGAAGCAACGACTCCCCTCGGAACATGGTTCTGGCAGGAGATTACCAGGAGGACAACAGGATGTCCTCAAAGCGTCCCTGAGTGGTCAAACATCCACGGTGATTGCCCAAATTGGAGAAGGTTCATTTGGTGAAGTACTGAACACATCGAGAGACTTTGGCGCGCATGGAGGTGAAGTTGAGGCATTGCAGAGAGTGCATAGGAGGGAGTGCATCTACCCAATCCTTCAAGCACTACTTGCCCCGTATGTGACAGCATCTGAAGATCGTGAATTGGACTTATCAGCCATCGTGGAACCCATTGAACTAGAGTCATCCTCAATCCCGAGGGACAGCCTGAGAAGAAGGAGGCTTGAGGTCGCATGATGAAATATCCCAAAATACGCCAAACTAGAATTGGTAGCCCTGATGCTAAGTTGACCTGCTGTCCATCTTCAATCGCGGCAGCTAGCAATTAACAGATAATAAGGTGGCTCAAAGCTGGTGAGTCAGTGCTGTTGACTTCTGCTGTGGTGCTCCCTGAGGAGAAGTGGGTGCCCGTCACACTGTACCTGCCCAGCGTGGCGCAGTCTGATGCTCCTAGATTAAAGCGCAGTGACTTGAGACTATGACCCCCTCCTTTACCAAGACCAATAGCTACTCTATACCTCACTCAGTTTGCTCTTCCTGGTTCAATTCTCAGGCTTTGAAAAGCCAAGTTGCAGCATCATCTAACCACTTGATTTATCTCTCATTGCCCTTGCACCTTTCAATCTTGCTGCGACTCCTTTCATATCGGTTTTGAGATCCAGTTACGGGGCACTTTTCCACCAGTGTGTCAGTTTCAGGCAGCAGTTACTGTAACTATCCTGTTGGTGCTACTTTGCCTTGTTTATATTTCCTGCCACCAGGAAACAGGGGGGGGGGGGAAATCAATCATAAAACATGCAGATCAGGAGGTCCCCATTCCATTGGAGCTGCGCAGGACCACCAGCCCCTAACGTTTGTTTACTACAGGTTTGAAATGTAAAAGAGTTTTCAACAAAACCAAGCCTGTGCTCGAGAAAGTGGAAGCTCTCCTCCTTCAATGGCGAATCAGACTACAGAAGGGAGATAGATCACTTGATTGCATGGTGTACCGAAAACGACCTCTCTCTAAATGTCGGAAAGACCAAGGAACTGATCATCGACTTCAGGAGGCGTAGCACGACACACACCCCTGTCCACATCGATGGCTCCGAAGTGGAGATGGTCGATAGCTTTAACTTCCTGGGGGTCACCATCACCAACAGTCTGTCCTGGTCCACTCGCGTTGATGCAACAGTCAAAAAAGCCCAACAACGTCTCTACTTCCTACGGAAGCTAATGCAATTCAGCATGTCTGATTCAACTCTCACAAACTTGATGTGCCATAGAGAGCATCCTATCCAGCTGCAATCCGGCGTGTCATGGAAACTGCTCGGCCCAAGGTCGCAAGAAATTGCAGAGTGTGTTGAACTCAGCCCAACAAAGAACAAAGAACAAAGAAATGTACAGCACAGGAACAGGCCCTTCGGCCCTCCAAGCCATGCTGCCCGACTAAACTACAATCCTCTACACTTCCTGGGTCCGTATCCCTCTATTCCCATCCTATTCATGTATTTGTCAAGGTGCCCCTTAAATGTCACTATCGTCCCTGCTTCCACCACCTCCTCCGGTAGCGAGTTCCAGGCACCCACTACCCTTTGTGTAAAAAAACTTGCCTCGTACATCTACTCTAAACCTTGCCCCTCTCACCTTAAACCTATGCCCCCTAGTAATTGACCCCTCTACCCTGGGGAAAAGCCTCTGACTATCCACTCTGTCTATGCCCCTCATAATTTTGTAGACCTCTATCAGGTCTCCCCTCAACCTCCTTCGTTCCAGTGAGAACAAACCGAGTTTATTCAACCGCTCCTCATAGCTAATGCCCTCCATACCAGGCAACATTCTGGTAAATCTCTTCTGCACCCTCTCTAAAGCCTCCACATCCTTCTGGTAGTGTGGCGACCAGAATTGAACACTATACTCCAAGTGTGGCCTAACTAAGGTTCTATACAGCTGCAACATGATTTGCCTATTCTTATACTCAATGCCCCGGCCAATGAAGGCAAGCATGCCGTATGCCTTCTTGACTACCTTCTCCACCTGTGTTGCCCCTTTCAATGACCTGTGGACCTGTACTCCTAGATCTCTTTGACTATCAATACTCTTGAGGGTTCTACCATTCACTGTATATTCCCTACCTGCATTAGACCTTCCAAAATGCATTACCTCACATTTGTCCGGATTAAACTCCATCTGCCATCTCTCCGCCCAAGTCTCCAAGCAATCTAAATCCTGCTGTATCCTCTGACAGTCCTCATCGCTATCCGCAATTCCACCAACCTTTGTGTCGTCTGCATCACACAAGCTTGCAACCGTCACATTGATTCTGCCTACACCTCCAGCTGCCTCGGGAAGGCAGACAGTATTATCAGAGACCTCTCCTACGCAGGCTTTGCCTTCTTCCAGACCCTTCCATCAGGCAGAAGATACAGAAGTCTGAAGACTCGCACATCCAGACATAGGAACAGCTGCTTCCCCACAGCTACCAGACTCCTCAACGACTCCCCCTCGGACTGATCTGTTCCCTGTAAGAACATTATTCACAATGCCCTATGCTGCTCTTGCTCATGTATTTGCTTTGTTTGTCTCTTGTTCTGCACTGTAACCAATCACTATTGTTGATGTACCATTTGTCAATGTACTCTGTCAATTCTTCTTCTTGTCTACTATTATGGGCCAGGATTTAGAGAACACCAAAGTATATCATGGAGTTCACCTGACCCACAACTTTTAATAGATTGTGGTATGGGGAGCACAAGGGCGCACTTTACAGGTGTGATGCAACAAAGAACGAAAGTATTTTTAAACAAAAACAATGTTTATTCTATGAATCCAGTTAACATTTTATAAACACACAATAAACATCTTATCAACTACCAAGACTGATACTCCCCCCCCACAAAGATACAGTATTCTATAGGTAACCCTTAGTGACTTTCCTAACAACATCCATAAGTCAAAGACCATTTTTAACAAAGACAGTAGGTTTGCATTCCTTACAGAAACAGGTATTACTTTGAAATCATCAAGTGATTTGGAGACATTCTTTAGCATGCAGAGAGAGACCAAAATACACCTCCTTGGTTTGAATGCAGCTCTCCAACTGAAAACGAAACTAAAACTCAGCTACAAAACAGCTTGCAGCTCAAAACGAAAGTAAAAAGCAGAGCCAGAGCCCAGCTCCACCCACACACTGACATCACTGCAGCCACTTGAGAAGACAAACATTTCTTAAAGTGGCATTCCCATAACACCATTGTGCATGTTCCCTTGGCCGCAGAAAAATACTTTTCACTGTACTTCGGTATGTGTGACAGGAAATCAATAAATCAAAATCAAACTCTATGTCATTGTTATGGGCCAGGGTTTAGAGAACCCCGAAGTGTATCATGGAGTTCACCTGACCCACAACTTTTAATAGATTGTGGTATGGGGAGCACACGGCCCACTCTACAGGTGTGGGACAGCAGAAATGGAAAAGTATTTTTTAAAGCAAAACAATGTTTATTCTATGAACTCAAGTTAACCTTTTTAAAACAGACAGTGAACATCTTAGCAACCATTAATTCAAATACAACCCCCAAAGAATACAACACTAAGTAATCCTTAATAACTTCCCAAACAACATCCAGAAGACAAAAGAAACACCTTTTAACAGAAGCACATCAGGTTTACATTCACTACTGAAAACATTTATAATTCTGAATTCACAAAATGATCAAGAGGTAGACTTTTCATGGCAGAGAGAACAGCAGTACACCTGCTTTGTCTGGCTTCAGCTCCAACACTGAAAACGAAACCAACAAAAAAAACACAGACACACCCAAGCTTTTCTCAAAGTGAAACTAAAAAGCAGAGCCAGAGCTCAGCTCCACCCACACTCTGACATCACTGCGTAACATGAGCATCCAAACATTTCTTAAAGTGACATTCTCATGACAGCCATGCAGGTGAAATTAAATTGGATCGTCATTTCTTTGGGAGCATCTCCCAACTCCAAACTCTCACCACTGAGAAGGGCCAAAGAAATTGGGTTTACGGGAGCACCATTGTCTGTGAGTTCCTCCCCAAGGAACCCACCTTCTGCCTTTAACATAAAACATTGTTGCTGGATTAAACTCCCTATCGTAACAGCACTGGGGATGTAGCCATACTGCACGTACTGTAGCGGTTCAAGAAGGCAGTTTACCATCCCCTTCTGGAGGATATATTAAAGCTGACCTACATTACCCACCCTTGCCCCTGATATCTGTTGTGTTTTGGAGATGTGAGACACGGGAGTATGATGGTTTAAAACAACAGAGCTTTATTTACATTGTGTGATCTCTTATATAGCACTGTGGCACAGTGGTCAGCACTGCTGCTTCACAGCGCCAGTGTCCCGGGTTCAATTCCGGCCTCGGGTGTGTGGAGTTTCCACTTTCACCCCGTGTCTATGTGGGTTTCCTCCGGGTGCTCCAGTTTCCTCCAACAGTCCAAAGATGTGCAGGTTAGGTGGATTGGCCATGCTAAATTGCCCCTTAGTGTCCAAAAGGTTAGGTGGGGTTACTGGGTTACGGTGATGGGGTGGAGATGTGGGCTCAAGTAGGGTGCTCTTTCCAAGGACCGGTGCAGACTTGATGAGCTGCACTGTAAATTCTACGCTTCTATGTTCCTCCTTCTCTGTTTCACATGCTAGGACTTATGACGTTCAAAGACATGCAGGTTAGGTGGATTGGCCATGCTAAGTTGCCCTCAGTATCCAAAAAGGTTAGGAGGGGTTATTGGGTTACGGGAATAGGGTGGAAGTGAGGGCTTAAGTGGGTCGGTGCAGACTCGCTGGGCCGAATGGCCTCCTTCTGCACGGTATGTTCTCTGTTCTATGACGTCACTTTCGGTGAATACTTTAATATATCAGAGCTTCTCTAGAGCTAATAGGAATTAATGCAAGTACTTAACAACACCCAAAGAATGAATATAAGAAAAAAATAAACACTTTGATCTCCTTCTGTAATCTAGGATTGACTTTGAGTCTGCTGTTGCTCCATTTGTGATTTCACTGAGCTATGGTGGACATGGGCTATTCATTCATAATCTGTATCCTTTCCATTTCCACAGTTCAGGAGTCACATCTGGGGACCTTGGAGATGCCGGAGGAAGAGGACCATTTATTTTTAATCAATTTTCCTATCATCGAGGATCAAACTGAGTAGGTACCTTGTGTATTCTTGCGTGTCTGCTGTGTGTGTGGAGGGTGGGTAGACGGGTCACAATGTCAGCCGACTTCTTACCTGAGATGGGAGGGTTGCGAGTGTGAACCTCGGTCTTAAGATTTGAGCGGACTATCTAGGCTGACATTGCAGGGGGCAGTACTGAGGGAGTGCCGCATTGTCAGAAATGCTGAACATATGGTGAAAAGGCCAAATTGAGGGCTGCTGACTAATTCACGTGTATGTCAAAGATTCTGCGGAAATATTTATGAAGAGCTGGAACTTTTCCCAATGTCCAGGCCAGGCTGACTGGCAGTCCAGCTCCTCGCTTCCACATTGCCTGTGTCGGGGTCACAGATTAACATCTATATACCGCGAGCATTTCTTCTGTGGGTGAAACACTCCCTCAGTACTGCAATGGAATTTGTTTTAATGTAGAGTAGCCAATTCTTTTTTTTTCCAATTAAGGGGCAATTTAGCGTGGCCGATTCACCAACCCTGCGCATCTTTAGGGTGGTGGGGGTGAGACCCACGCAGACACGGGGAGTACTGCACTGAAATGTCAGACTTGATTTTATTCTGCCCAAGCCCCAGAGTGGGACTTGAACCCAGAACTTTGTGATTTAGGGACAAGTGTGCTACCAACTGGGTCACAGCTGAGCACCCTGCCCTTTGTGGCACCTTTATGGGAGGTGGTATTAGCACTGGACTGGTCACAGAAACCCAGGGTAATTAATGCTCTGGGAATCCCATCATAACAGATGGGATGAAATTTGAATTCAATAAAAAAAAACTGGAATTACAAGTCTTAACAGTGACCAAGAAACCATCTGGTTCACTAATGCCCTTTAGGGAAGGAAATCGGCTGTCTTTACCCGGTCTGGCCTACATGTGACTCCAATCCCACAGCAATGTGGTTCACTCTTAAATGCCCTCGGAAATGACCGAGCAAATTATTGCCCAGTTCAGGGGCAATTAGGGATGGCTAATGAATGCTGGTACAGCCACTACTGCCCACATACCATAAGGAAATTTAAAAAAACCTAATTACTTGAAGACGACACTGATGTTGAAGCACTTTTGGGTGGAACATAATGCCCCTCCCCTGGAGACGGGTTCCGATGCAGTGGGGCCAATTTGATCAGGTGGGAGGATGCTAGAAGGGGACCCTGCTGATTCCTGCCTCCCAGCGCACCCTGCTAACGCGCCCCCAAATTACGACTGGGTGCAAAGGCTTGTGGGTGGCCTTCCTGCCCAGATGCCAATCGGGGGGCCCTAAAGTGGGCAATCAATGCCCAATGCTCTGCTGCCCCTGTCCTAACAAATACCAGGTCCCATTCACCTATCACCCCTGTTCTCCCTGATCTACATTGGCTCCCAGTCCAGTGACGCCTTGATTCTTAAAATTCCCATTCTTGGTTTCAAATCTTTCCGTGACCTCGCCCCTCCCTATCTCTCTAATCTCCTCCAGCCCTATAACCCCTCGAGTTCCTTCCATTCCTCTGACTCTGTCTTCTTCTGCCAATACGTTTTGAGGCACTTTGCTCTGGCATTCTCTTCATCGACCTCCTGCCTCTTTTTGGCCTTCGTAAGATGCTCCTTAAATCCTATCTCTTTGTCCAAGTATTTGGCCACCTGCCCCAATATCTCCTCAGGTGGCTCGATTGCCAAGTTCTGTCTGATTTTATAGAATCATAGAATTTACAGTGCAGAAGGAGGCCATTCGGCCCATCGAGTCTGCACCGGCTCTTGGAAAGAGCACCCTACCCAAGCCCACACCTCCTCCCTATCCCCATTACCCAGTAACCCCACCCAATACTAAGGGCAATTTTGGACACTAAGGGCAATTTAGCATGGCCAATCCACCTAACCTGCACATCTTTGGACTACTGTGAAGCACCTTGGGGGTGTTTTTACTCTGTTAAAGGTGCCATATAAAAGCAAGCTGGTGTTACTGGTGACGTGCTGAAGGTGATTGCAGAATGGCACCTCTCCTCCTCCTCTCTTCCCACCCACCCCCAGGTGGCGGTGCGCGAGGTGGGGAGCGCAGCGGATACAAGTCCTCCTGACTCATGTAGTCGTGTCGTAGCGAGGCCTGTTGGGGGTGGAGGGAAAGCGGTACCATGTGTAAGAAGCTGGCTCTACCCCAAATACTGTCGAGGAACAGTTGGAGAAGGGAGATGTTTGATCTCGGCATTTACTGCCACAACTGTGCCTCCCTTTTGTATTTACCAATCCGACAGGTCTGTGGCGGAACACTGAGCCAGCCGTAAGTTACATCTTACCAGAATTTAATGAAGGAGCATTTCCATTCTGCAAGTGAGAGAGTGTGAGTTTTTAGCAGTGAATATTGAATGTTAAAACCCTGGCAGCGCTTTGTGAAATTAATATTCATAAACAAGTTAGGGAAAAATAATAAAACCGCATTCATGCTCTCCAAATCAGCAAAGAAAATTCCACCTCGAGAAAATTTCACTTTGTGGCAAGATAACTATGATTGGAGCTATTGGAGGTCCTGCGACTTGAATTGGTTTTTTTTTTACACTGTTTTTGTTCTCTGTAAAGTTTCTGTCTCAGAGTAGGGTGACCCTAGCTGAGGAATTCCTTGCTGCAACCCACAGGATGATCTTGAGGATCTCCACAATATGTTCCTGAGTTTTCTTTTGCACGGCAACTTGCTTTTCTCTCGCCTGACGGAAACACTGGGCGGGATTTTTCAGTCCTTGCGCGCTCGCCCCGTGTCCGCGTGGGTCTCACCCCCACAACCCAAAGATGTGCGGGGTAGGTGGATTGGGCGCGCTAAATTGGGGGAAGAAAAGAATTGGGTGTTCTAAATTTATTTTCAAAAAGGATTTTCCAGTCCGTTCCCGCGTAGACATGGGCGGGACCGGAAGACCTCACCGGCGGCCAATGGGGAGATGCCTCTGCGCTGGAAAAATTTTTTGGGGTGGGGGGGTGGGGGTGAGGAGGTAGCCTGAAAATTCCTCCCTCTGTGGCTCCTGCCGATACAAGATGGCTGCCGGTACATGTCTGCACATGAGCGAGCAGAAAACCAACCACGTCACAGTGACAGAAAAGTCCGCTGTGGTAAACTGCCACAGTATTATATGTAGTGTGATAAACTACTGCCTGCTGGCTCCGCCTCCCCTCGGGCTCGGTATAAAGGTGGCTAGTCTCCGCCGCTGCCTCAGTTCGGGATCCGAGGCCAGGAGGCTTTCCGTTTAGTTTATTAAAGCCTCAGTTATGTTCACCACTCGTCGTGTGTTCATTGATAGCATATCACCCGCGGGGATGGTGCTGAAGTTCAGTATCAATGCCGGGGCTGACGGTGCTTGGAGTGCGGGGTGAGTGTTGTTTGTGAGCTTTTTCTTTACTGGTTTGGAGGCAGGACCTTGCCTGGTGTACACTGTCTGTATTTACTTAAAATACTTTTAAAATTCATGGGAAAACTGTTTGATAAGCATCTCCTCTCCTGGCCGCTGCCTACTCTTGTCACTGACAAAACCGTCACGCAGTGCAGCTGTGCACGCACTGCAGTGGCAGCAAATGCGGCCTAGCAGAAATTATGAAGACCAGCAATTGCTCTCATTAGCAAGTGCTGACTCTCTCAGCTATTTTCTGCCCTCCTCATTTTTAACAATATATGTACTGCTGTGTTATCGTACACAAAAAGTGTTGCGTCAAGTCCCGCCTTTAATTGGCCCAAGGTGCAGTGGAATAATTAATTTAACCCGTTTTAAAGTCATGCATTCCTCCCTTTTATTTCCCATTATAAATTCCTGTCTCCACATTTATAATGGAAACTGCGTAAGTAAACCTGTCACACTGTAATTTATCCGCACAATAGCCCCATCACTGGCAGGAGGGTGTCATTGCAGTGTGGCAATTTTGCACGAACGATCTCCTTTTATTATTAACATAGACGTAACAGGAAGCAGGCAAGGATTGGGACTAGCAGAGAGATATAATGGGGCATAAGGCCCTCTATGTTGGAACAATTCTGTGATTCTATCATAGTGTAAAGGTTGAGCGCTTACAGTTGAGATCTTGGGAGAGGGTGCAGTGGAGATTTACTGGGGTAAGGTCAAGGGGAAGGGACCAATTGAGAAACTGGAGAAGTGGAGGTTGTTCCCCTTCAAGAAGGAGGTCAGGAGAGATGTAATAGAAATGCTAAAAATGATGTAGAAATGCTAAAAATGATGAAGGAATGTATTAGGGGAAACTGTTTTCAGTGGCAGGAGGGTCCATAGCCAGAGGAAACCGATTTAGGATCATTGGCCAAAGAGGCAGAGTGGCGATGAGAACTTTCTTCATACGGAGAGTTGTTGTGGTTGGGAATGCCCTGTCTGAAAGGGTAGCCGAAGCAGACGTCCAAAAAGGAATTGGGTAAATACTTCTGCAAAACAAAATGTAGATCTGTGGGAAAAGAGCAAAGGGCGTGGGATTCATTGGGCAACTCGCTCATGCTTAAAGGCCTAGCACGGGCACAGTGGGCCGAATGGCCCACGTCTGTATTGTATGATTCTATGGTACGACTTGAGTAGCGGGAGTGTCCCAGGGCGGGAACAGCCCCCTACAGTACCTCACCAATTACCCACATGTCTCCCCGGCCTTGTTGCGATGGGATCGGGAGGGAACTTTTTCCTAAATCCCACATTTAAAAATGGCAAGCTCCTCAGTGCCGAAATCGGGAATAAGTGCGGCGTCGGCCGTGAGTTCCCCGCTGAGGTCATCGATCTACCTGAATGGGCGTTAGATAGCGTGGTATTTCTCAGTGCTTCGAGTGCCGGGAAACCCCGGCTAATCGCACACACTACGGGACTCTGTCCCCATGCGTGGATATGACCGGTAAGGATTGAATGTTTATATAACATGGATCCATTCTGTGCAAACAAAAGGAACAGGTTCAAGCCTAGCATCACCTTTGAATTACCCGGGAGGTTGGGGAGCCTATAGTTTTCCCATTGCTTTCTTCGTGGCAATGCGTTGGCCAGAGTCAACATGCCACCCAGTCAGCACACTCTTCTCCTGTAATACGACCCGTTGTGATCATGCAAAATTTGGTATTCTTGCATTTGTCCAGGTGAGTGCAAGATAAAGCTTCCGCAACACAGTTTTTCTCTCTTTTCAGTAATAATTAAGTTCTGCTTTACTGAGTGACTTTTATATTATTCTTTGTTCAACGTGGACGTTTCAACCTTCTACTGCACATGTTTCCTCATTTTCTCAGAGAAAGAAATGACACTTTAATAATAAAAAAAAAATCATGCTCATTTGTGTAGTGGATTCCCACGTAATGGGATCTGAAGTGGCAGCAAAAGCCATTATAATTCACTCATACCCTCGAGACTTAAGCCTCACAGCCTCTGAAAGAACACAATCTGCACTATTTAAAAAAAAAATTAAAAGCAATCTAACTGCACACAGAGAGAAAAATGATAAATAGTCTCGGATTTATTTAGCGCCTTTATGACCTCGGGATGGCCCAAAGCTGATTGAAAATATCACCCACTGCGCTGCAACCAACCCCTGCGGAGCGTGCTGGGAACGGGAGAGTCGTTTCTGAAATGGATTTTGCAAGGAACCTACAGGAGCACCTCGCCAGCTCCTTCAGCTGTCAAATGAATTGTCCAGCATGAAAATGATGATCATCATCAGCATCCTCCTGCCTGGTCCTGGTAAGATGATGGACAACAATCTTGTGGAGATGGGGGGAAGCTTCAAACGGTACACATTTGCTGATAGCTGAAGAGACCACAAAGATAAAGAACGGTCTCGGGTCCAGGTCAACTTTGGACTGAATTAGTTCATCTCAGCTGGGACCACAGTAGAGGCCAATATAACTGGCCGCAACCCGACTGCATGAGATCATGCGGAAGAGACACAAAGCGGTGGCAGCTTTTGATTGCTATCTAGGAAACATAACAGGAGCAGGAGGAGGCCATTCGGCCCTTCGAGTCTGCTCCGCCGTTCAATATGATCATGGCTGATCCTCTATCTCAACATCCTGTGCTCTCCCCATATCCATTGACAGGTTCAGAGTCTAGAAATCTATCCATTTCCTTATTAATCTCAATGGCCAGAAATTAGGAGAGGGGATGTGCAACGAGACCTGGGTGTCCTCATGCACCAGTCACTGAAGCAGGCACAGCAGGCAGTAAAGAAGGGAATGGTATGTTGGCCTTCATAACGAGAGGATTTGAGTATAGGAACAGAGATGTCTTGCTGCAATTATACAGGGCCTTGGTGAGGTCACACCTGGAGTATTGTGGGCAGTTTTGGTCTCCTTAGCTGAGGAAGGATGTTCTTGCTCTCGAGGGAGTGCAACGAAGGTTTACCAGACTGATTCCAGGGTTGGCGGGACTGTCATATGAGGAGAGATTGAGTCGGTTCGGATTGCATTCGCTGGAGTTCAGAAGAATGAGAGGGGATCTCGTAGAGACATATAAAATTCTAACAGGGCGAGACAGGGTTGATGCAGGAAGGATGTTCCCGATGGTGGGGGAGCCCAGAATCAGGGAGTCACAGGCTGAGGATATGGGATAGAACATTTAGGACAGCGCTAAGGAGAAATCTTGTCACCCAGAGAGTGGTCGGCCTGTGGAATTTGTTCCCACAGGAAGTAGCTGAGGTCAGAACATTGCATGTATTTAAGAAGCAGCTAAATATAGCACTTGGGGCGAAGGGGATCGAAGGATAGGGGGGAAAAGCGGGATTAGGCTATTGAGTTGGATGATCAGCCGTGATCAGCATCATCATAATCTTTATTGTCACAAGCAAGCTTACATTAACACTGCAATGAAGTTACTGTGAAAAGCCCCTAGTCGCCACACTCCCGGGGCCTGTTCAGGTACACGGAGGAGAATTCAGAATGTCCAATTCACCTAATAGCACTCCTTTTGGAACTTGTGGGAGGAAACCGGAGCACCCGGAGGAAACCCACGCAGACACGGGGAGAACATGCAGACTCCGCACAGACAGCAACCCAAGCGGGAATTGAACCTGGGACCCTGGCGCTGTGAAGCAACAGTGCTAACCACTGTGCTGCGGTGCTGCATAATGAATGGCGGAGCAGGCTTGAAGGGCCGAATGGCCTCCTCCTGCTCCCATTTCCTGTTTCTGTGATTAATACATTCAGTGGCTTGAAAGAGAAAATGCTGGAAAATCTCAGCAGGTCTGGCAGCATCTGTCGGGAGAGAAAAGAGCAAACGTTGCGAGTCCGATGACTCTTTGTCAAAGCTCTTGACAAAGAGTGCTTTGACAAAGGGTCATCTGGACTCGAAACGTTAGCTCTTTTCTCTCCCTACAGATGCTGCCAGACCTGCTGAGATTTTCCAGCATTTTCTCTTTCGTTTCAGATTCCAGCATCTGCAGTAATTTGCTTACATTCAGTGGCTTGGCCGCCACAGCCTGAGACTGTGACCCCTTGTTCTAGAACCCTCACGACCAGAGGGAAACAGCATCCGTGCACCCTGTCTGTCCAGCCCTGCTAGAATTTTATACTTTTCAATGAGATCCCCTCTAATTCTTCTATATTCCAGAAAATACAGGCCCAGTCGACCCAATCTCTCCTCACACAACAATCGTGCCATCCCAGGAATCAGTCTGCACTCCCTCTGTGAGAAGTATATGTTAATGTAAATACACTACAACTAAGTAAACACTAGAGGGAGCACCAGAGACAATATGACATGCAGACATACAGCTAATGAACACATAGAATAGGACAGGAGCAATGGGCAGTCAAGACACCCAGAGGTGACACTACCACAAGGGGGCAACCCATATAAAAGGACAGGGCACACATGTTCTGTCTCTTTCCACAGGCGACACTCAGAGAGAAGGACGGGCAGATCAGAAGCATCACACCCACCGCATGGCTTAGAGCAGACTGGTTAGTTAGACTGAGTTACTGTAGCAAGATTAGCAGGAGAGTCGAACTCAAGTAGGAGAATTGTTAACTGTTCAATAAATGTGTTAAACCTATCTCCAAGTCTGAACCTTCCTTTGTCAGAGTATACATCAAGGAAGCAGCTTATGCTACATGGAGAAGCAGAACACAACAATTACATACAATACACCAGGTGTGGTCTCACCGCGCCCTGTACAGTAAGACATCCTTGCTCCTGTATTCAAATCCTCTTGCAATGAAAGCTAACATAATATTTGCCTTCCTAACTGCTTGCTGTACCTGCATGCTTGCTTTCAATGAACCCCTTCTAAAGTTCTGTGCACCTTGGCAGTGTTAGGTTGGCACCCAGGTGGCACTGCCAGGGTGTCAGGCTCACACTGCCAGGCTTGGCAGTGCCAGAGTGCCCGGGTAGTGCCAGGGTGCCATCCTGCGTTCGATCTTGCAAGGCCTGCCAAGCTGGGTAGATCTAGGAAGTGGGATCTCCCGGCATCCACAGGTCACGCTGTGCCGCGCCAGGCTGGCGTTCCAGCGCAATGCAGCCTATAGATCCCGCCCCAAGTGTTCTACTTCAAACATCACACTCTGCCAGAGGTGTAAAATAAGTGTTGCAAAAAGAAGAATGTCCTTTAATTCTGCAGCTTTTGAATTTTAACTTCAGTCCCTGTTTGACCTCAGAAGAGAAACAGGGTATCGGACAAGCAATGCGTCTCTGTCTACCATTTACAATCTAGCAGGAAGCAATAGAAAGACCTCTGTCCAGGTTTAAAATTGCTTGGCCCTCGTCTACACTCTGAACGACTGGGAACATTGGAATTTCTCGATCTATGCCATTAAGACTAATTCATCTCTACAAGCCTTCTTCCATTGTGGGAGTCTTTGCTTCTGGAAAGATGGATCAGCCTGCAGAAGTCAGCATCATTGGACTGTTGATTCTGGACTCGTGTAAAACCATAACACGTTTATTTTTATTGTGGTCTTGCCTGTACCCATTTCCTTCCCTTACCCCTCTTTTATTGGATGAATGCAAAAGGGGCGGATGTTGCAAAACCCCTGTGTGTGTGTGTATATAAAATAAATCACCCCTTTTATTTTGCCTTATCACTGGTTTGCTATGGGGTTATCCATGGAGGATTGAAGCACTCCAAACTGAGGAGCTGGGGGGAGAAATCGAGGCTGTATAAATTATCCCCCTCCTGCTCGCAATAGTGTAGAGAACAGGGCTTGTTTAGTCTCTACACGTGTTGGCTTTTAAGCACGGGTCCTGATTAGTCAATATTTAAAAGAAGCATGTAATTATGCCAACACTCACCTTTAAATACTCATGTTTCTCTCACTTGCAAGCAATTACCAGGTATTCAGCTGGGAGAATTTAGACTGCAGACATGATCATAGGTATTAAACCTCAGCAATTTAAAAAGTAATCTTTTTAATCTTCTGGTCAATTTTGAGGCTCTTTTCTCTCCCGACCCCTCCAACCTTCCCTCCCAGAATGTGTCTATTGAAGCCACTACTGGCTCCACAGGTGCCTGTCAAGTGGCCATTTCTGTTGCGAGAATATGGGTCTATTTGGCCTGGGGGGGGCATCATCACAGGATGTTTCCTCATCCATTTGGTCCACACACCTAGAGGGGGCTGGGTAACAGTGAGGAATTGGAGTATTAATTGGGTGTTCCTCGCATTGCAATGCACAATTATAATGCCCCTTACTCCAGTGGAACACCAACCTTTTGAAGCAAATAAGATACAATAAGACTAAAAGAGCATATACATAGGCTGTTTGGCCCATGATTTCTGGGCTGTCTGTCTGAAAGAACCTAGATCAGTCCCATGTATATAATTATAATATTGATGCACGATCAATTACTATTAAAATGAGGTTGTATCATACCTGAAGGCTTTAATAGACTAGAACTGTTCCCCAGCAGCTTCGGTACAGAATGAGGGCTGCTGGGACGGCACCGGTTCTTATACCCTGCCTGTCAGGGCGGAGCTACATACAAAACAGCCAATGGTAAACTCCTAGGTTTAACCAATGGTCTTCAGCCTCTCAGGCACTGCAATACCTGATAATACCACATTCACCCCCTGTTAAAAAAGAGTCCGGTGGGGGTGGTGGCCAGTGGTTACAATTGCATTTAACATGAATATTGAGGTACCGTGATACCTCCTTACAGGGTTGTAGAGAATATTTACAATTGTGGAAGATATATACAGTCAGTGTTTATTTACAGTTACAGATCGGTTATACTGAAGCAATCAGTCGGTCGGGTGGCCTGGTCGTCCTCCTGGATCGTCTGAGCCTCGGTGGTGATTCCGGTGGGGGTCCGGGTATCTGCGACTCCGGGAGCGTGGCTTCGACCTCCATGGCAACTTCATCACCCCTAGACGGCGCTGGTGGGGCAAACGGTTGACAAGAGAGGGGGGAGGCCTGTAGGGGACGTTGGTGGGTGGGAGGGCCTAGACAGGGGTGGTGGGAGGACTGACCCTCCTGTGAGGTGCTGTGGAGGGGAGGGGGGGGGGGGGTGGTTCGGGTGCGCGTGGGATTCCGGTGGGCGCCAGGTCCCGTAGGGAGACCGTATCTTGCCGGCCGTCAGGGAACGCCATGTAGGCGTACTGGGGGTTAGCGTGCAGCAGGTGGACCCTCTCGACCAACGGGTCCGACTTGAGCGCCCTCACGTGTTTTCGGAGCAGGATGGGTCCGGGTGTTGCGAGCCAAGTCGGGAGCGAGGTCCCGGAGGAGGACGTCCTGGGGAAGACAAGGAGACGTTCATGAGCTGTCTGGTTGGTAGTTGTACAGAGCAGTGACCGGATGGCGTGGAGGGCCTCCGGGAGGACTTCTTGCCAGCGGGAGACTGGGACGGCCCTGGACCGTAAGGCCAGTAGAACGGTCTTCCAGACCGTTCCGTTCTCCCTCTCTACCTGCCCATTTCCCCGGGGTTTGTAACTGGTCGTCCTGTTTGAGGCGATGCACCTGTTAAGCAGGAATTGACGCAGTTCGTCGCTCATAAAGGAGGACCCCTATCACTGTGTATGTACGCGGGGAAACCGAACAGTGTAAAGGCCTGGAGGGCCTGGATGATGGTGGTTGTGGTCATGTCGGGGCAGGGGATGGCGAATGGGAACCGGGAGTACTCGTCAATCACGTACAGGAAGTACGTGTTGCGGTCGGTGGAGGGGAGGGGGCCTTTGAAGTCCATGCAGAGGCGTTTATAGGGACGGGAAGCCTTTATCAGGTGCACCCTCTCTGGCCGGTAGAAGTGCGGTTTGCACTCCGTGCAGATTTGGCAGTCCCTGGTGGCTGTACTGACCTCCTCGATGGAGTAGGGCAGGTTGCGGGTCTTGATAAAGTGGAAAAAGCGAGTGACCCCCGGGTGGCAGAGGTCCTCTTGGAGGGCTCGGAGGTGGTCCACTTGTGCGGTGGCACATGTGCCGTGGGACAGGGCATCAGGAGGCTCATTTAGCTTCCCGGGACGATACAGGATCTCGTAGTTGTAGGTGGAGAGTTCTATCCTCCATCGGGTGACATTATCGAGATACGGAAACGTTGCGCGCAAGCCGTACCGGTCAACCATTTGGTCCATCTCGCGTTGGAAGACCGAGACCCCGTTAGTGACACCAAAGGGAACCCTTAAAAAATGATAGAGCCGCCCATCTGCCTCGAAGGCAGTGTATTTGCGGTCACTATTACGGAGGGGTAGCTGCTGGCAGGCGGACTTGAGATCCACCGTGGAGAAGACCTTATATTGCGCGATCCTGTTTACCAGGTTGGATATGCGGGGGAGAGGGTACGCATCCAGCTGCGTAAACCTGTTGATGGTCTGACTGTATCCAATGACCATCCTATGTTTCTCCCCGGTCTTTACCACCACTACTTGAGCTCTCCAGGGACTGTTGCTAGCTTCAATGACCCCTTCCCTCAGTAGCCTTTGGACCCCTGACCTGATGAAGGTCCGGTCCTGGGCACTGTACCGTCTGCTCCTGGTGGCGACGGGTTTGCAATCTGGGATGAGGTTCGCAAACAGGGAAAGCGGGTCGACCTTAAGGGTCGCGAGGCCGCAGACCGTAAGATGGGGTATAGGGCCGCCGAATTTGAAGGTCAGGCTTTGCAAGTTACATTGGAAATCCAACCCCAGGAGTGTAGGCGCGCAGAGGTGTGGCAGGACATAAAGGCGGAAATTGTTGAGTTTCCTGCCTTGGACCGTGAGGTTTGCTAGGCAGAACCCCTTTATCTCCACCGAGTGTGAACCGGAGGCCAGGGAGATTCTTAGGTTTACAGGGTGGGTAACAAGTGAACAGCGCCTTACCGTGACGGGGTGTATAAAGCTCTCCGTGCTCCCAGAGTCGATCAGGCAGGACGTCTCGTGGCCGTTGATGAAGACCGTCGTCGTTGCTGTTGAGAGTGTCCAAGTCGATTTTGGTCCAGAGTCACCGAGGCCAGATGAAGTAGTTGCGGGTTTTGATCGGGCAGCGTGTAGTCGGCCGTGCTGTGGCCCCATCCAAGATGGCGTCTCCCATGGGTCGCACATGGTGGTCGGGGAATGGACAAAATGGAGGCGCCCATCCGTCCAGCGTGGTGTCCGAGGAACAAGATGGCTGCATCCGTGGGTCGCACGTGGCCCTAGGATAGGGGGGGTGGCGGTGAGTGCTGGCTGCTTGGGGCCCGAAGAGAAGATTGCCGCGGCGGTCCGGAGTCGCCGCTGGAGACCGCGGCCACCGCTCGTGCCTGGCAGACCCCCACAAAATGGCCCTTCTTGCCGCACCCTTTGCAGGTGGAGGTGCGGGCCGGGCAGCGCTGGCGGGGGTGCTTCGCCTGTCTGTAGAAGAAACAGCGGGGCCCGACGGAGTTAGCGGGCCGTCTTACAGCGCAGGCTTGCGGGGACACGGGGAAAGTCTGTGGGGCTGCCGCTGTGGGATGCCCCGCTGCCCAGGGGGCCGCCGCGCGGTCGGACGCATAGGATTGCGCGTTTCTGGAGGCAACGTCCATGGACCCTGCCAGGGCCCGTGCCTCTCTAAGTCCCAGGGTGTCTTTTTCTAAGAGCCGCTGGCGGATCTCTGAGGGGCTCATACCTGCTACGAAGGCATCCCGGATTAGGAGTTCCGTGTGCTCGCTCCCCGAAACTTGCGGGCAGCCACAGTTTCTGCCCAGCACCATTAGCGCGCGATAGAACTCCAACGATTCCCTGGGGCTTTGCCGTCTCGTTGCAAGCAGGTGACGTGCGTAGACCTGATTTACAGGGCGGATATAATGTCCTTTTAACAGTTCGATCGCTGCATCGAAGTCCTCCACCTCCTCGATGAGGGTGTAGATCCCAGGGCTTACCCTTGAGTGCAGGAGATGCAGTTTCTGCTCCCCTGAGAGTGTGCCTCCGGCCGTCTCGAGGTAGCCTTTAAAGCACACCAGCCAATGCTTGAAGATCGCCGCCGAGCTCTCCGTGTGGGGGCTGAGTTGCAGACACACCGGCTTGATTCGGAGATCCATCCTTTCAGCTTAAGTGTAGTCTATTAAATTGAAGCACGATCAATTACTATTAAAATGAGGTAGTAACATAACTGAAGGCTTTAATAGACTAGAACTGTTCCCCAGCAGCTTCGGTACAGAATGAGGGCTGCTGGGACGGCACCGGTTCTTATACCCCGCCTCTCAGGGCGGAGCTACATACAAAACAGCCAATGGTAAACTCCTAGGTTTAACCAATGGTCTTCAGCCTCTCAGGTACTGCAATACCTGATAATACCACAAATATAATAATCTTTATTGTCACAAGTAGGCTTACATTAACATAACACTGCAATGAAGTTACTGTGAGAATCCCCTAGTCGCCACATTCCAGCGCCTGTTTGGGTACACTGAGGGAGAATTCAGAATGTCCAATTCACCTAACAAGCATGTCTTTTGGGACTTGTGGGAGGAAACCGGATCACCCGGAGGAAACCCACGCAGACACGGGGAGAACGTGCAGACTCTGCACAGACAGTGACCAAAGCCGGGAATCGAACATGGGCCCTGGTGCTGTGAAGCAACAGTGCTTACCAGTGTGCTACCATGTACTGCCCTGCTCTTGCCCTATAACCCCATCAATATTTCCTCATGGGGGTGCAGTGGTTAGCACTGCTGCCTCACGCCGCCAAGGACCCGGGTTCAATCCCAGGCCCGGCTCACTGTCCGTGTGGAGTTTGCACATTCTCCCCGTGTCTGCGTGGGTCTCATCCCTGCAACCCAGAGATGTGCAGGTTAGGTGGATTGGCTATGCTAAATTGCCCCTTAATTGGGGAAAAAAGAAGAATTGGGTGCTCTAAATGTATTAAGTAAATAAATAAACATTTCCTTTTTCAGTATTTATTGAATTTCCTTTTGCAAGTTACAACTGGATTTGTTTACAACCCTTCCCTACGGTCTGCAAATGTGACCCCGAGCTTCCAGCCGTCTGCCATTCTAAAACTCCCCCCGACTCTCACCCTGGACGCCCCTATCCTCTGCATCCAGCACTGCTCCACTGAAGCTCAAGTTAAGCTTGAGGAACAGCACCTCATCTTCCAATGAGACGCTTCGCAGCCATGGGCTGGTTTAGCACAGTGGGCTAAACAGCTGGCCTGTAAAGCAGAACAAGGCAGCAGCGCGGGTTCATTTCCCGGCCTCCCCGAGCAGGCGCCGGAATGTGGCGACTAGGGGCTTTTCACAGTAACTTCATTGAAGCCTACTTGTGACAATAAGCGATTATTATTATAGTCTCAACGCTTGAGTTCAACAATTTCAGGTCATGAAATTTCTTTTGGACAACAGCAGTTGGTGACAACACATTCAAATATTTTCTCTTCAAATATGCACACATTTATTTATATTTAATGCTGATATCAAGGCAGCGTTTGACTGGGTATTGCATCAAGGAGCCCTCGCAGTAAGTCAGTAAGAATCAGGGATAAAGCTCTCCACTGGTTGGAGTCATACTTGGCACAAAGGAAGATTGTGTTTTCTGAATATCAATCATCTCAGCTCCAGGACATCACTGCAGGAGTTCCTTGGGGTAGTGCCCTAGTCCCAACCACCTTCAGCTGCTTCATCAATGACCCCCCTTCCATCATAAGGTCAGAAGTGTTGATGTTCGCTGATGACTGCACAATGTTCAGCACCATTCACGACTCCGCAGATACTGAAGCAGTTCAAATGCAGCAAGACCGGGACAATATCCAGGCGAAGGCTGAAAAATGTCATGTCACATTTGCTCGACACAAGTGCCAGGCAATGACCATCTCCGATAAGAAGGGATCTAACCATCTCCCCTTGAAATCCAATGGCATTACCATCACTGAATCCCCCACTATCAACATCTTTAGGCTTACCATTGACCAGCAACTGGACTAGCCATATGAGTTATGTGGCTACCAGAGCAGGTCAAAGGATAGGAATCCTGCTGTGAGTAACTCACCTTCCAGCCAAGCCTGTCCACTATCTACAAGACACAAGTCAGGAGTGTAATGGAATACTCTCCACTTGCCTGGATGAGTGCAGCTCCAACAACACTCAAGAAGCTCAACGCCATTCAGGACAAAACAGAGCTATGTTTCTATGTGGAAGGGAGAGCTTGATTGCTCTCCCTTCCACAAACATTCAATCCCTGCACCAATGATGAACAGTGGCACCTGTGTGTACCATCCGCAACAACATTGCAGGTACTCGAGGCTCCTTCGACAACACCTTCCAAACCACCTTCTCAAGGGCAACTAGGGATGGGCAATAAATGCTGGCCTAACCAGCGACGCACACATCCCGTAAATAAATTTAAAAAAAGATTCAGTTCCTTTATTGAAAGTTCCTATTGAATCTGCTCCCGCCACCTGTCCAATCCCTGATTCCAGTTCACAACTTGCTGCACAACTTTGTTTTCCTCTTGGCGTCTCTGGTGGTTTTGCCGATCAATTTAAATCTGTCTATTGTGGTAACTGATCCTGGTGCCACTGAAAACAGTTGCTCCGTATTTATGCTCTCAAAATCCTTCAAGGTTCTGTACACCTCCATTAAGCCTTCCCTGAAGATTCTCTGCTCGGAGGAGATCGACCCCAGTTTATCTAAATGTGTTTTCAAGTCTACATTTGTTATTGGTATGTTAATTATATTGTTAAGATATGCAGGCGAAGGGCATTGTTTGATTCAGTACCTAGAGCACCGAGAAAAGGAGCTTCTGAGTCACAGGGACGGTAGGTCGGATGTGTAGTCATCTGTATATGCAGCACGGTAGCATAGTGGTTAGCACCATTGCTTCACAGCTCCAGGGTCCCAGGTTCGATTCCCGGCTTGGGTCACTGTCTGTGCGGAGTCTGTACGTTCTCCCCGTGTCTGCGTGGGTTTCCTCCGGGTGCTCCGGTTTCCAAACACAGTTCAAAGATGTGTAGGTTAGGTGGATTGGCCGTGATAAATTGCCCTGAGTGTCCAAAATTGCCCTTAGCTTTGGGTGGGGTTACTGGGTGATGGGGATAGGGTGGAGGTGTGGTCTTGGGGAGGGTGCTTTTTCCAAGAGCCGGTGCAGACTCGATGGGCCGAATGGCCTCCTTCTGCACTGTAAATTCTATGATTCATATCTGAAGGTGTGTAAAGGGTTAACATCTATAAGTAAGTGCTAGATAACCAGTAGATGGCAGCACCAGATAGATGTCTATGAGGAAACTCAGAGTTCCCGCCTCTTCATGTTGGGAGTGATGACTGATCAGAGTTAGAGAGAGATAGCTTAGTGTGCAGGTGCAGTTAATCATCATTATATATATATTTAATCTTATTTATCTAATCGACAGTTATAGTTATAGAAGAGTCAATGAACTCAGTTAATTTATAATCGTTACTCAATAAACAGTATTTGCTTTATTTGAAGACTTTGAGTGTTACTGAACATCAAGCATACGACCATTCTGGCAGTAAGCAAATGAGTAACAAGATATTACTAAATGTAATATAACCGGATGTAGCCACATATAGTGCTGCATTCTGTAAATAAACCCATTATCAAGAACAGTGTAGTGTCTAGTTTCATATTTCGTCAACTGGCTTGGGATTTAAAAAAATTAATTTTCACGAGATGTGGCCGTCGCTGGCTATGCCCACATTTGTTGCCCATCCCTGATTGCGCTTGAGAAAGTGGGTGGTGACTGCCTTCTTGAGTTGTTGCAATCCCTCTGGTGTCGGTACACCTACTGTGCTGTTAGGGAGGGAGTTCCATGATCTTGACCCAGCGACAGTGAAGAGTGGCATGGAGGGGAACCTCCAGGCGGTGGGGTTGCCAGATATCTGCGGCCCTTGTCCTTCTAGATGGTAGTGGTCGTGGGTTTGGAAGGTGCTGCCTAAGGAGCCTTATTGAAGCAGTGCATCATTTGACACTGCTGCTATGGTTTGTCGGTGGTGGAGGAAGTGAATGTTTGTGGTGCCAATCAAGTGGGCTGCTTTGCCCTGGATGATGTTGAGCTTCTTGAGTGTTGTTGGAGCTGCGCTCATCCAGGCAAGTGGAGAGTATTCCATCACACTCCTAGCTTGTGCCTTGTAGGTGTTGGACAGGCTTTGGGGAGTCAGGAGGTGAGTTACTTGCCGTAGGATTCCTAGCCTCTGACCTGCTCTGGTAGCCACAGTATTAATATGGCCAGTCCATTTCAGTTTCTGATCAATGGTAACCCCCAGGATGTTGATAGCGGGGGATTCAGTGAGTTAACAATATTTGCTTGGGACTTGCTGAAGCACTGTGTGATCCTTGACCTTACTTTTAATGAAGAACAAAGGAGGTGAAAGAAAGCAATGAAGGACAGAAAGTTGGAATAAAAGGAAAGAGCGGGAAAGAGGAGAGAGCCAGAATGAGAAGGGAATGGGAACTAACTGAATCCAAATGGAGAGGAGGGAAGAGACTGAGAGAAAGAGGGGCTAAGAATGCAAAGGGAGAGAAGGGAACAACAATAACAACTTATAATTATATAGGGCCTTTAACATAATGAAACATCCCAATGTCTTTGGAGCATTAGAAAGCAAAATTTGACACTGATCCACATAAAGCAATATTAGGGCAAGAGACCAGAAGCTTATTTAGTCAAAGAGGTAAGTTTTAAGGAGGGTTTTTAATGAGGACAGTGATGCAGAATGGAGGGGAGGTTTAGGGAGGGGGTATCAGAGCTTCGGGACCAGGCAGCTGAAGGCATGGCTGCCCACTGGCAGAGCATTTGAAATTGGGGCTGCTCGAGAGTTCAGAGTTGGATGAGCGCAGATATCTCGGAGGTTCCTCGGGCTGGAGGCGATTACGGAAATAGGGAGTGGGAGAAGCCATGGAGGAGTTCGCACAGCAGGATGACCATTTTAAGACCCAGGCGTTGCTTAAACGGTAACCAGTGCAGGTCAGCAAACACAAGGGTGATGGGTAAACTAGACTTGGTGCAAGTTAGGACAAGGGCAGCAGAGTTTGGGTTGACTTCCAGATTTCACAGGTTAAAATGTGGAATGTTCAAGTCTGCAGGTGACAAAAATATGAGTGAGGACGACGAAGGAAGGGCTAGTGAAGAGAACTGTGAGTTTGAGAAGGATATCACCCTTATTGTTGCAGTTCTGGCTAGGATCAACTAACCGAGCAAAGGACCATGGAAGAATCTCCAGCTGTCCCAGTCTCTAAGGCGAATGGGTGAGCTCAGGTTCCACATCTTTCATTTCTGCTGTTCAAAGTAATGGGGATGTTGCCAGCGATTTTTAACACTCAGGAATTAGTCTGTGTTTGGGTTAGATTATGGTAAACAAACATCACCAATGGGATACATGTTCAAAGGCGTGACTGATATATGGGAAAACCGACCTCTTCCCTCATTGTCGGTCCTGTTACAGTGGGATGATTTGTTGTTCTAGAAACTTTGTCGGTTAAAAGATTGACAAGTGAGATTTTCCAGATTGTGTTTCATTGCACTATGCAAGAGGTAGTGGGAAGTATATATGTCTATATATGTTTTTAAAAAGCTAGTATTTACTCAAACTGTTCTTGCATCGTTAAGCACTTTGGAGTGAAACAGCAGTTTTGTGCATGGCAAGACTCCGCGATTCAGATGAGTGACCAGTTCATCTGTGTTTGGTGCCGGTGGTTGGGGGAGGAGTTTTGCCTTGTCCAATTATCTTGTCATTATATTTCCCCCCCCCTCCCCCCCTCAGGCTGCCCTGTGCATCGTTGTGGATTGGAAATGTTACTGTTCACGTCAAAGAGAAGCAGCTTAAAGATCTGTTTAGAATGTAAGTATGAAACGTGCCCAGTATTTGCATTTGTTAAGCTGCATGGATTTTACTGCCATTAACTGGAGCAAAGCATCCAAACCATCCCTCTCCTTTCGGAGACCGTGGGCTGGATTCTCCGTTGTCGGGATTCTCCGTGTTGCCGGCACCCCGGGGGGTTTCCCGACGGCGTGGAGTTGCCCCATAATGGGGAACCCCATTGACCGGCCGGCGAAATGGAGTATCCCGCCGGCGTTCTGAACCAGAAATCTGCCGCGGTGGAACGGAGAATCTAGCCCCATGTGCGTCCACCCGTTGAGGACTCTGCGTATTTAACTATGTGATGGGACATCCGGGGCGAAATTCTCCGGTATCGGCACGATGTCCGCCGACTGGCGCCCAAAACGGCGCAAATCAGTCGGGCATCGCACCGCCCCAAAGGTGCGGAATGCTCCGCATCTTGGGGGCCGAGCCCCAACCTAAAGGGGCTAGGCCCGCGCCGGACGAATTTCCGCCACGCCAGCTGGCGGAAAAGGCCTTTGGTGCCCCGCCAGCTGGCGCGGAAATGACATCTCCGGGCGGCGCATGCGCGGGAGCGTTAGCGGCCGCTGACAGTTTCCCACGCATGCGCAGTGGAGGTAGTCTCTTCCGCGTCCGCCATGGCGGAGACCATGGCGAAGGAGGAAGGGAAAGAGTGCCCCCACGGCACAGGCCCGCCCGCGGATCGGTGGGCCCCGATCGCGGGCCAGGCCACCGTGGGGGCAACCCCGGGGCCTGATCGCCCCGCGCCCCCCCCCAGGACCCCGGAGCCTGCCCGCGACGCCTTGTCCTGCCGGTAAGGTAGGTGGTTTAATCTACGCCGGTAGGACAGGCATTTTAGCAGCAGGACTTCGGCCCATCCGGGCCGGAGAATCGCGGGTGGGGGGGCGCTAACCGGCGCGGCGCGATTCCCGCCCACGCCGAATATCCGGTGCCGGAGAATTCGGCAACCGGCGGGGGCGGTGGGGGGGAAGAGGGGGTGGAAAATCCCACTGCCGGGAAAGGTGCAAAAAGTCGCGGCCTTGGTATCTGGGGCATGCGTTTCATCGGAAGTGCTTATTCTAGGTAACTGCAGTACCTCTTAGTCCCGTAGGTGGCAGTCTGATGTGTAATGTTGAAGCTGCCGCCCGGTGTAGCACGAAAGGCAGGTTGAGTATATTATTTTGAGATTGTCTAATCTGGCTGCCTGGTTCCAGAAATTCATTCAGAATTCTTTCTGAAAATGTTTTTTTAAGTTGTCATTGCAATCTCTCTGTTACTGACATTTAAGCCGTCCAAAAATAAGGGTTTAAACACACTTTTTAAAAATATATAATTACATCATGCGCAGTGGTATAATTACATTCTAAATTAAATTGTCTCTCAAGGCCTTCATTAAAGGTTTTACTTGAAAGCCTCAGTTTCTCCCTAAAGCCTAAGCGTACGTGGACTTGATCTCTTTAACTAAGGCTAATTTTATATTAATCCTGTGGAATGGAGTGCGGAGGGAGTAGCTGGGAGGGTTTGCAAGTGAGCTGAATGACAGGATTGCAGGGACAGGGGAGGAAAACACATAGGGCTGGATTATCCGTTCCTGAGTCTAAGTGCTGGCACGAACAGAGAGTCCGCGGGAAGTTCACAACAGGAAAACCATCGCAAACCCCTCACTGATTCCAGTACCAGTGAGGGGAACACCCACGGACTGCACCGAAAACGGCCGGAGAATGGCCGGGTCCTGTGCCACGCATGCGCAGGGCTGACGACCTGCACCAGTGGCGCCGTGCTAGAACCCTAACCCGCCAACCGCGACCCCGCAGCTCACGTCCTGGCCATCCCCCACCAGACCCCCCAGCGATAGCAGAAGCCCCCCCCCCCCGGCCAGCGGCACGGATCCCGGATGAGTGTGGCCGCGCTGGACACTGTCCACAGCCGGCACGCCGGGTTCCCGACCGCTGGGACCACACGTGGCCTGTGCCGTCGGGAACGCGGACCATTGGGGGCAGAACAATCATGGGTTACCGGCCGATGACGCGCCAACGGCCTTGCAACTGCGCGCAGCATGGCGAACGGGCGCCGGCCTCGGTTCCGCCGTGGAATCCATTCCCTCCCCGATCGCCGATCACGATTTCGGTGTCGGGTACGGAGAATCCAGCCGATAGTTTCTGTGTGGAGGTGGTGGGAAGCGCCAAAATGGTGGAACGGTCCAGGGGTTTACAAGGCGATGGGAATGAGGGGGCTGGTTTAGCTCACTGGGCTAAATCGCTGGCTTTGAAAGCAGACCAAGGCAGGCCAGCAGCACGGTTCAATTCCCATAACAGCCTCCCCGAACAGGCGCCGGAATGTGGCGACTAGGGGCTTTTCACAGTAACTTCATTGAAGCCTACTCGTGACAATAAGCGATTTTCATTTTCATTTCACATAAGGCAAACTAAGATGATTAGGAGAGCAGTCGGTGAGAAAGGAGTTGAGTGCCATACTTTCTCTACCAAGAGTCTTGAGAGCAAAGCAGAAAGGACAGAGAGATGCAAAATGAGAAGTTCACACGGGCAAAAATCAGACACGGAACATGACGAAAGAGGAGAAGCAGAGAGAAAACAACACCCTAAGGGAGTGGTCATATCCTCTGTGTGAGATGTCACAGGCCAAACGGCAGAATAACCAGAAATTAATATTTATTAATTCTGAATAACCTTTTCTGCAGATTGATTTTTAAAAAGACACAGGACACTCTACAGTCTTTTTCTCATTAGTGACATTGGATGCAATTAATTTCTCCCCTTGGGCGTTGGTGTTCTGATCTCTGGTCAGGTGACCTGCCTTTCTTCCCTGATCAAACAATACTTCTGACTTCAGAAGAGCCGTTCTACTGGTTCGGGGTGGTATTTCGCTCGCCTAATTCACAGCCAGGCCAAATAGCTGTGGGTTCAGTGGGCCACACTCTGGCCTCTGAGTCAGAAGGCAGCAGGTTCAAGTCCCGCTCCAGGGATTCCAGCACACAAATCAGGGTTGGCACTTCGGCCTAGCCATGAGGAAGCTCCACACTGTCGGAAGGGCTGCCTTGAAGATTACAGAGTCTGCTTTCTCTCAGCTGGATCTCCCGTGGCAGTATTTTGAAGAACAGCAAGGATATCACCAGCGTACTGGCAATTATTTAATCCTCAATCCGCATCACCCCCCAAAAAAATAGATGATATGTCCATTGCTGTTTGCGGGATCCTGCTGTGCACAGACTGGCTGCTGGGCTTCCTGCATTACACCCAGTGACTACACTTCAAAATAAAAATGACTTCATTGGCTGTAAGGTCCTTTGCGACGTACTGAGTGGGGAAGGTGCTATATAAATGCAAAGCTTTTTCTTTCACTCGGAGAATGCCTTGAATCTGATTTTAAAAAGCAGCAGCATTATAAAGGTTTCTGGGGCGGGGCGGGGAAATGTCTTGCTGAATAACTTTCGCTACGCTTCGCAAACCCTGGTCTTATTTTGTTGTGTTTGCACCTTGCTATCCTCACCACTAAGAATGCATTGTCTTATCCTTACTCTTAAAAATGCAGTCTGTACAGCGACAGCAAGACTATTTCCTCTGCGCGCTCGCTACACCGGTATTATAAAACTGTCCTTTATAAAAGGGATTTACAAGACAGTCACCACATACAACTTCGAGAGAAGACTTTCTCATTGTGCTTCAGAAACACTCCTATGTCAGTTCTCTGGACAATGACACTAGCACTGAAATATGCTGCCTGAAATAGGGTACGGTAAATTAAATATTGACATTGGATAATTTAATGTTTTAAGGGGTATGAGAGTCAGACTGGTTCTGTCGAGACGCTTTGCTCACAGAGTCTTTGAAATAGTAATTTAAATCATACGCTGCTATTTAGTTAAAGGGCACGTGATAGATGGATGCCATGTCTCGGGAACAAAAACTGCTTTTAAAGTTGCTCAGTGCCTGTGTTAATGCTGCCTGCACCCAAAAGATTAACAAGCAAAACGTTGTCTCACTTGACAGTCGCGTTAAATCCAAGATTTCCCATTGGCAGCCCTGACACTCACAGCCTGGGAAGCAGCTGCGCTAGTGGTAGCACATCATCCAACATAAAAACAGCGAGGTTCCATATTCTGAAGAGTGAAAGGTTCTGCATTTAAAGTGTGTTCACGGGTTGGTTGCGTAGTGTCAGCTAGTTTACACTTGTGACTAGCTATTGGCTGGAGTGCTTAGTTTCGGTGTTGAGATTCAAGTTGCATGCACATGCTTGTTTTCAAATCACTCCATGGAGTCAGCTACCCCTCCCTAACTCTGGAGCTACCTCCAGCTCCACAACTCTGTGCTCCTTCGATGCTGGCCTCTTGTGCATCCCGCACCTCCTTCACTCCGCCAAAGGCAGTCATGCCATGAGCTGCCGCTCTTGTCCTCTTTTAAGAATGATGTGGAGATGCCGGCGTTGGACTGGGCTGAACACCAGGTTAAAGTCCAACAGGTTTGTTTCAATACCACTAGCTTTCGGAGCCCTGCTCCTTCCTCAGGTGAATGAAGAGGTATGTTCCAGAAACATATATATAGACAAATTCAAAGATGCCAGATGCTTGGAATGCGAGCATTAGCAGGTGATTAAATCTTTACAGATCCAGAGATGGGGTAACCCCAGGTTAAAGAGGTGTGAATTGTGTCAAGCCAGGACAGTTGGTAGGATTTCGCAGGCCAGATGGTGGGGGATGAATGTAATGCGACATGAATCCCAGGTCCCGGTTGAGGCCGCACTCATGTGTGCGGAACTTGGCTATAGGTTTCTGCTCGGCGATTCTGCGTTGTCGCGCGTCCCGAAGGCCGCCTTGGAGAACGCTTACCCGGAGATCAGAGGCTGAATGCCCTTGATTGCTGAAGTGTTCCCCGACTGGAAGGGAACACATGAGTGCGGCCTCAACTGGGACCTGAATTTCATGTCTATATATATGTTTCTGGAACATACCTCTTCATTCACCTGAGGAAGGAGCAGCGCTCCGAAAGCTAGTGACATCGAAACAAGCCTGTTGGACTTTAACCTGGTCTTGTAAGACTTCGTACTGTGCTCTTTTAAGAAGACTGCGTCCAGCACCGCTGCAGTCGGGCGGAAGCCGTGCTGCTGGTCAGCGGGGGGGGGGGGGGCTTCCACGGGGGCTGGAAGGACTGGTGGGGGGTGGCCAGGGGCGCCACGCTGTGGCGGATCGGGTCCGTGTTTTACGGCGCGACCGCTGCAGATCATCAGCGTGCGCATGCGGGGCCACGGATCCGGCCGTTCTCCGACCCTTTATTTCACGGAGGCCGGAGGTTTTACGCGCCGTGGCTTCTAACCCCCTCACTGTTCACAGGATCGGTGAGGGGGCGCCGCCGTTTTTTTTTCAACGTCGCCGCAGATCCTCCACACTTAGCCTTAGAAAGGAAGAATCTGGCCCCAAGCTTTGAATCACCTCTTTATGTGGTTCAGTGTTAAAAGTTTTATTAATGTTTCAGTGAAGTCTTTGCGATTATTTTCTATCCTAATCCTTTCATGACGTTGAGTATCACTGGCTATGCCAGCATTTATTGTCCATCCCCAATTGCCCTTGAGGAGGGGATGGTGAGCTGCTTTCTTGAACAACAGCAGTCCGCGTGGTGTAGACGCTGTGAGAAAGGGAATTCCTGGATTTTGACCCAGTAACAGTAAAGGAACAGTCATATATGTCCAAGTCAGGTTGGTCTGTTGGGGGAGAACGTGGTGACGGCGATGGTGTTCCCACGTGTCTGCTCCAGGTGATCGAGATCGCGGATTTGGAAGGTGCTGCCTAAGGAGCCTTGGCGAGTTGCTGCAGTGCATCTTGTAGGTGGTACACACGAAAGCCACTGTGCATCAGTGATGGAGGGAGTGAATGTTTTACTATGTTAAAGGTGCTATATAAATGCAAGTTGTGTGAACCATATTAAATCTGAAAAATCCAACACTGCTATATACTGACACTGACAGAAAACAAGCCTTACCAGGCTATACCCCCCTCAGGCGAGTGTGGAGAGACAATCCAGACACCTATTGAAACTCCTAACTGTCTTAAGGAAGAGACATGACAAGTGAAAGGCACTGGATATTGAAACAATGGCTGCCACAGAGAAATGCACCCAAAATGTCAAGCAAATACACAATGGGTAAAGTATTTCAAGGCAAGGCTGCATTAATTAGAGAACGGTGTCAAAAAGTCTTCATTAGAGGAAACAAGCTGGGGGCTTCTCTCTCTCTCTCTCTTTCTTGGAATAGCACTGTTGCCCAGTTTGAGAAGCCAACTCCACCGGACATCTACCAGCAAACCAACATTTGGTTTGAGGGCAGCACGGTAGCTAGCACAGTTGCTTCACAGCTCCAGGGTCCCAAGTTCGATTCCCGACTTGGTCACTGTCTGTGCGGAGTCTGCATGTTCTCCCCGTGTCTGCGTGGGTTTCCTCTGGTTTCCTCCCACAGTCCAAAGATGTGCGGGTTAGGTGGATTGGCCATGCTAAATTGCCTTAGTGTCCAAAAAGGTTAAGTGGGGGTTACGGGGATAGGGTAGATACGTGGGCTTGGGTAGGGTGCTCTTTGTAAGGGCCGGTGCAGACTCGATGGGCCGAATGGCCTCCCTCTGCACTGTAAATTCTATGATCTATGACATCTCGCAATAGTTGCAATATCTTCTACATCTGACTGCATCCATAAAACCAGCTAACCCAAATTGGTCACAGCATTTGAAATCTAAGCCTCAAGGACAATTAAACAACACTTGATTGTTTTTTTTCTCCACCTTTTTATTGGACTCTAACTCCCCTTGGTGCGCACCGCATGAATGACTGCGCGAGGACCGAATGCTTGACGCTGTGTTTCATTATTTTTCTTTCATTTAGCAGTTAATACATTTGCTCTTTTCTTTGGCTCAGCAAAACCTTGGTTGATGGAGTTTTTAATGCTCAGAACTGAAATAGTTAAATGCGTTCTGATTTGGAAAAGGCATGTACTTTAAAAAGTAACTCAATCCTCTGCTTAACCCTTGTTTGGGATCAACCAAGGAGATCGACTAGAGGGGACCCCTTCTCACTTGCAGGAGTCCAGCTCTGACTTGGCAGAATAGTTTAAAAAAAAAAAAAAAATTTTATTCTCCTTTTTCACATTTTCTCCCAAACTTACACCCACCAACAATAAACAATAATTAGTAACGAATATGTCAATCCCCATATCAATAACAACGATCCCATCCTCCCACCAAACCCCAAACATTAGCCCACATGTTCACACAAACAAATGACAAAAAGGAATCAGGAATCACCCATAGTCGCCATTAACACACACAGCCCCCCTCCCCCCAACCCCCCCCCCCCCAACCAACCCCCCCAACTAATGTTCGATGTTATCCAGTTCTCAAAAGCGCATAATGAATAATGCCCATGAATTGGAGAACCCCTACATCCTTCCCCTCAGTTCAAACTTAACCTTCTCAAGAGTCAACAATTCCAACAGGTCCCCCCGCCACGCCAGGACACAGGGTGGGGAGGTTGCTCTCCAACCCATCAGGATCTGCCTTCGGGCAATCAACGAGTCGAAGGCTACAACATCTGCTCCGACCTATTTCCAACCCTGGCTGGTCCGACACCCCGAATATGGCCTATCAAGGGCCCGGGTCCAGTTTCACGTGCACCCCCTAAAAACCTCCTTCCAGTAATCCTCCAGCTTTGGACAGGACCAAAACATATGAACGTGGTTTGCGGGGCTCCCCCCGCAACGTTCATACACATCTTCTACCCCCTCAAAGAGCCGGCTCGTCCTCGCCTTTGTGAGGTGTGCTCTATATACCACCTTCAGCTGTATCAGCCCCAACCTCGCACACGAGGTGGAGGCGTTCACTCTCCGGAGCACCTCACACCAGAACCCCTCCTCCATACCCTCTCCCAACTCTTCCTCCCACTTTGCCTTGACCTCTTCCAGCGGCGTTTTCTCCTCCTCCAAAATAGCCCCGCAAACCGCCGACCCTACCCCCTTCTCCAGTCCCCCTGTCGTCAGCACCTCCTCCAGCAATGTGGAGGCCAGCTCCACCGGGAAGCTCTATATCTCCTTTCTGGCAAAATCTCGAAACTGCATGGATCTAAACATTTGGCGTGGCAGAATAGTTAACGAGATGCTGTACCTCTCTGCAACCTTTGCCCCATCTCCGTGTCATCCAGCAGTTCCAGACCCACTGCCACGATTGGTTCAGACCCATTGCAACCTGTTCTAGTGACTGACTGTCTGCCATCCCAGTGAGGATGCACAACACGCTGGTAAATACAGCAGCTCACCACAGCACCCTCCAAATAGACTCCAGACATTCAGACACTTGCAACTGAAAAGAAATTCTCTAAAATGATCTTACCTGTAATTTAGGCTTCTGGCCCTTCAAGGAAATTCTATAGATGCACCATAGAAAGCATCCTATCGGGCTGCATCACAGCCTGGTATGGCAACTGCTCGGCCCAAGACCGCAAGAAACTTCAGAGAGTCGTGAACACCGCCCAGTCCATCACACGAACCTGCCTCCCATCCATTGACTCCATCTCCACCTCCCGCTGCCTGGGGAAAGCGGGCAGCATAATCAAAGACCCCTCCCACCTGGGCTATTCTCTCTTCCAACCTCTCCCATCGGGCAGGAGATACGCACCAATAGATTCAAAAACAGCTTCTTGCCCGCTGTTACCAGACTCCTGAATGACCCTCTTATGGACTGAACTGATCTTTCCACGCATCTTCTCTACAGTTGCAGCATTATATACCCTATACTTGCCCGCTGTCAATGTTTATGTATTTTCATTATGTATCCTCATGTTTATCATATGTTCTATGTTTCGTGTATGTAATGATGTACGCAGAACAATACTTTTCACTGTACCTCGATACACGTGACAAATCTAAATTTAAAATCTAATCTTGCATTAATGCAGGGCCCAACTTGCAGTGGGTCACGGAGCAATCTACGAAGCCGTGTGAGGTCCATATTTGGTATCTTGGCACCATATCAACCATTGGCCGGTGTGACATCAGGAAAGTGTCAATTCGAGCTCCTCTGGCACAGGCTACGTGTGTGCCCTTCTCACAGCACCGTGCGGGAAGTGACAGGCGGCACAGAGCGCCGCACAAATGCGGTGCTAAGCGAGGGAATTTCACGCCGAAAGAATTTTCAGAGATCTCCCTAAAGTCACAGCCTGCTACGTTTGCCAAAGTTCAATTGTTTGTTCTTGTACTCTACCCTACTCTCTTTGAAGGGCACGGTGCCGAATACATTATATAGCTGAAAATGCACGGTGTTTGCCAAGAAGCGTTCTGCCTGGATTAGGATTCCATTGGCTGCAAACAAACAGCCAGTTTTCTTTTCCTTTTTCAAACCGTTTTCATCTCTCGGCGATTCAACTTGAACGGAACTGTGCTCCTGACAGTAACGTCCTCCAGAAGTGCTTGCTGCCTCTGCATGAGTAAGCGCCCTTAATGTCTCAGTGGTACATGGACTGTCTGTTGCGAAGATCCACGTAAACACCAGATAACAGTACCTTCTATTTTGTCTAGTCAAAATGCAGACTTCTGTCTCGGAATAGAAAGGGTGTGGCTCGTGGTAAATAATAACAATGATGTAAGTCAGGATCTGGAACAACATTTAGCTTTCAGATCCAGCTCAGTAGACCGGCTGAAGGGGAGAACTGAAACCAGTATTTAGAAGATTTCATTTACGGGGAAACACATTACAAACATGCACCTCCAAAACCCAAAAAGCATAGTTTCAGACTGCATCTGTATATAGGAACTCGAGTGAATCCCCAGTTACTGCCCACCACCTGAGTTCAATTAAACACTCAATTAATTTACAATTAACCATTTGCAAAACCTCTGGGTTGTGCCCTGTAAACCCAGCGTCTCCTTCCCAAAGAGCTGGGAGAAGGCTTGATTCCAGCTTCCCACTGACCAGTCAGGTTCATTCCAACCTGCAATGGAAAGTCCCCAGGTTTAATCCCCGAATTGCAGCACTGGTCTAATTTTGACTGTGAATATAATAAAGGAGGGGGGTGGGGGGAGTTTATAAGTGACAAAATATAGGGGATGGGAATTAGCCAGGTTTCTGATTCAATGCTTCGCTCCTAGAACACAAAAGTGTTAAAGCATTAAAGGGGGTGATTTAAACTTTGGCCAATAGTATGAGGGTATCAAGCAACATAGAGCAAAGGCAAGTAAATGGAGTTGAGGTGCATAGTAGCTAATAGGCAGAGCAAGTTCAAGCGACTTGCAACCCTATATAAATAAAGGAAAATGACGACTTTGTAATGTGGGATACGCTAATTCTAGTGTTTACATAGTATTCCCAGTGATGATTGTTTCTTTTGCTGTAATGACTATCCTTTAGTATAAAATGACATTGTTTAGCAATATGAACAAAGAGGGAAAGTTCAGTGATGTCAAGCAAGTGACCTCACCGTGGAGCTCACTAAATGGTTCCAGCTGGGCTTTCATAGTTTAGCACTAGCTGAACTAATGCGGTAGATTAATGCCTGCTAATTACTGCCCAGGTATCTGCGATTACAGCAGCAAGCTCTACCCTCTTACAGGTCCTGTTACAAACATGCAGATGTCTCGAATGTTTTTCGATGTGCGTCAAAATTATTGATCCAGATGTGTCAGATTTGTGTCAGTTGCATTGCCTAGTTCCCAGTCTTCACCCTTTGATCTTATAACCTCTGGATTAAAGGGCATTTTCAGATTTAACATAAAAGGCCGTTGTAACTGCATCAAGTAGGTAATGCTATAAAAATGAACAGAAAACAGGATTTCAGAATAGAATATACAAATCAGGGTTAAATAGCGAATCTGACGAATAGGACCACAACTGTATCACGTGAAGCATTTGGGCGGCACAGTGGTTAGCACTGCTACCTCACAGCACCAGGGACCCGGGTTCAATTCCAGTTTTGGGTAACTCTTCGTGTGGAGTTTGCGCCTTCGCCCCGTGTCTGCGTGGGTTTCCTCCGGGTGCTCCAGTTTCCTCCCACAGTCCAAAGGTGTGCATGTTAGGTGGATTGGCTTTGATCAATGTGGGGTCACGGGGATAGGGGGTGGGTTGGGGGTGGGGGGGGTGGGGGGGGGGGGGGGGGAAGTGGGCCGAGGTAGAGTGCTCTTTCGGAGCATCGGTGCAGACTAGATGGGTCGAATGGCCTCTCAGTAGGGTGGATTCAGCACAGATTCACTAGATTATTGCCACGCAGAGGAATTGCAAATAAAACATGAAAAATTTAAGCTGCTTTTGTTGGAAAAGAGGCGATTAAAAGAAATATTTGCAGTGTATAAATATCAGACTGTTGTCGATTTGATGGATGTGGTTAGAATTACGAAGGATGAGAGAGAGCAGAGAGAAACTGTTTCCTGTGGCCGAGGGTCCTAGCAAAAGGAGATCTGAGATTAAATGTTAAAAGATTTAGGACAATGAGCAGAAGAGATTCTTTTAGCACATGACTGTGAGGAAATGGAACATACTTGGGTTTTTGTGCTCCCAGAGACTGAGGTATATGGGGAGTGGGTGGGAATGCTTGCTTGAGGCTCAAGATCAGCCAGGAATGTATAGAAGGTTTGAAGGGCCGAGTGGTCTACTCCTGATATTTCTCGTGTTCTTATGGTGGTGTCAGCAGAGGCTGTGTGCTGGAAGGACGATACTTTTCTCACAAGATTCTCCAGTTTCTTGACTGATATGAGAAATGAGCAGCGATGTTTCTCACAATGAGAAAATTTACCAAGTTGGCCACAGGAGGTCAACCCGGAAGTCACATGGCAGATTGACGGGAAACCCCTATCAGGAATGAGTGCGACGAGAATCGGCTGTGTAGCCTTGCTAGACTATATAAGCCGGGCACTGAGTCCTGCTAGGGAGGGAAACCAATTTGTTGTACGCAAGGAAGGTGCCTTGGAGAGTGAAGAACTTGCTGTGTGCACACTGGGTGCTTCAGGCTGATCTCAAAATCCACTGATTTGGATTGAACTTTGGCCTGTATGAGGACCCGTACTGTTAATCTGATTTGCTATTATATATCGTGTTCAGTTTTTTTCCTGCTGGGAAACGGATTTGCCGCCCATGTTTAAATAAATAATCTTTTAGTGTCACAAGTAGGCTTACATTGACACTGCAATGAAATTATTGTGATAATCCCCTTAGTCGCCACATTCCGGCGCCTTTTCGGGTACACAAAGGGAGAATTCAGAATTCTCAGCGGGTACGGGAATTGAACCCACGCTGCTGGCCTTGTCCTGCATCACAAGCCAGCTGTCTAGCCCACTGAGCTAAACCAGCCCTGTATAAATAGGGATACGTTGTGTGTGAAGTTGGGCTCAAAGAAGAGCGAGGTGTTGATTTCCTTTCTTTTCTGTTCTGCTGAGTACCTGAAGACCTTTAAATAAATAAATGGTTTGGTATTTGGGCAACTGTTGTGAGCTATTGAACTGAGTGATCTACACGCCGCCTAACACCATCACCAGGCCTTTGAGGCATCGCATTATTTTTTGATGACATATGGGGAATGAGTGATGGAGGCAGAAACCACATCAATATTTAAGAATATTTGAAGTAGGCGTTTGCAGGAAAAGAGATGAAAGAGATATTGGAACATGGTATTGGACTGTTGTTAATGTAGAAAACAAGCACCAGGGCAGAGTATATGAGTTGGACGCCTCGTTTACATGTTGTACTTTTATGTGGAGAAAGTAGGGACTTTGGGATCATTCTCATTAGAGCAGTGAAGGTTAAGGTGAAACTCGACTGAGGTGTTCAAAATCATGAAGGGTGCATTTAGGTGCAATCTGGAGAAACTGTTTTCACCATCAGGTGGTCCAGTGATCAGGGAAACGGATTTAATTGGCCAAAAAAAGGCTGTGGTGTTCTTTGTGGTTCTAATCCGAGGATGGATTGCACAGTGTTTACAACGACCACAAATAGGTTTTATATTGAACAAAACTAAAGATTTATTTACACTCAATTGGATACGACACTTACTCCTAGATAATAAACAGTTGATAATAAACATACAATCCACACTAACCTACTACTAATCTCTACCCTAATATAATAACTATGATCTGCTCTCACTCACACTATCTTTCCTTCAGTCTGTCCTTTAGTTCTCTCCTCAACCTCTCACTATCCAAAACATTTTGCATTGACACATCTCTGCACTTTGTCAAAGGCTGTGCCGTACCTCTCAACATATTTTTTGTCTGCACTGCCGGTTTTCTCTCCGTTTCAATATGCCTACTTAGCAACAGCGACGAGAGTTCAAAGTAAATCAGTTACGCGGGAAGAACTTGGTAATGATTAGGAGATCTTGATCAGGAAACGTATCGATTCCAGGGCCTGAATTTACGGCGTGACAGAGAGGGTCTCCGACTTAGAAAATACAGCACAGAACAGGCCCTTCGGCCCACGATGTTGTGTCCTAGATTAATCATAGATTATCATTGAATTTACAGTGCAGAAGGAGGCCATTCAGCCCACTGAGTCTGCACCGGCTCTTGGAAAGAGCACCCTACCCAAGGTCAACGCTAAGGGCAATTTTGGACACTAAGGGTAATTTATCATGGCCAATCCACCTAACCTGCACATCTTTGGACTGTGGGAGGAAACCGGAGCACCCGGAGGAAACCTACGCACACACGGGGAGGATGTGCAGACTCCGCACAGACAGTGACCCAAGCTGGAATCGAACCTGGGACCCTGGAGCTGTGAAGCAATTGTGCTATCTACAATGCTACCGTGCTGCCCTTAAGAACAAATAAATCTACACTATATCTTTTTACCTTAATCCATGTACCTATCCAATAGCTGCTTGAAGGTCCCTAATGTTTCCGACTCAACTACTTCCACAGGCAGTGCACTCCATGCCCCCACTACTCTCTGGGTAAAGAACCTACTTCTGACATCCCCCCTATATCTTCCACCATTCACCTTAAATTTATGTCCCCTTGTAATGGTTTGTTCCACCCGGGGAAAACGTTTCTGACTGTCTACTCTTATCTATTCCCCTGATCATCTTATAAACCTCTATCAAGTCGCCCCTCATCCTTTTCCGTTCTAATGAGAAAAGGCCTAGCACCCTCAACCTTTCCTCGTAAGACCTACTCTCCATTCCAGGCAACATCCTGGTAAATCTCCTTTGCACCTTTTCCAAAGCTTCCACATCCTTCCTAAAATGAGGCGACCAGAACTGTACGCAGTACTCCAAATGTGGCCTTACCGAAATTTTGTACAGCTGCATCATCACCTCCCGGCTCTTAAATTCAATCCCTCTGTTAATGAACGCTAGCTTCACCGCTCTATCCACTTGAGTGGCAACTTTCAAAGATGTATGACCATAGACCCCAAAATCTCCCTGCTCCTCCACATTGCCAAGAACTCTACCGTTAACCCTGTATTCCGCATTCATATTTGTCCTTCCAAAATGGACAACCTCACACTTTTCAGGGTTAAACTCCATCTGCCACTTCTCAGCCCTGCTCTGCATCCTATCTGCATCCTAAACCTATCCACCATGGTGCTGGAGGCCCGAATTTGGAAGTGTTGCCCCTGAGCCAAGTGCCCAGGGGCAGTGGGGGTACAGGGGTAGTTGTAATTTGCACATCCATGGTACATGAAGTGTAATGATAACGATACACTGGGCCAATGCGCGGTCAATTCCAGCCCCACAAACCCCGGAACCCCAACACCCGTGAATTAATCAATAATTTGTATAAAAATCCTGAAATCTTTGGCCCTTTGCTGCCCAATAATTTAGTCACCAGGCTTGTCCGTAGAAACACAATTACTGTTTATTTATAACAGAAAAAAAGACGTAATATGCAGTAACTACAACGGCATAATGGCAAGCGAACCTACTATCCCCTTAACTGTCCCACACTCTACCCACACACACACAGAAAACAAACAAACACAGAAGGATGGAAAGGGGTAAAAATAAGAAGGATTAACGTAAAGAGGATAAGAGTCCTTGCTTTCGATGGTACTTCTTTGCAGCACGCTTTCATGCCAGCACGTTGCTTGATCAACGGCACCGGTGTACTATTAGTGATGTTCTTCTCACGCAAACATTCATTCAGTACTCACAGGCAGTAGGATTTCTTCCAGAGGGACGCTTTGGCCTTTACTAAACAGGGCCTTCAGCTCAAAGGTTCACTTTTGAATCTTCTTCGCTCAAGATTCTTTGACTCGCATCAAACCCAGTTTCCAGCCCGACTTTTAATCTCAATCCTTTGTAGTTTCAATAAAATGACATCCAGCCTTACTGGGGTGAGGGAAGAGTCCTTCCGCTGGGTTTTGAGAGAGATCCCATCATGTCGGAGAGAGAAAATCAGAGATGCCTCTTCCAGCTTCAGAACCAAAATCGAAACTAAAAACCACCCGCCCTTGAGAAACATGCCATAGAAATCAGAACCGGTTGCCACTGGTTACCAGCAAAGCCCAGCATTTTGAGCCAGTTCATTGACTGCCAGCCAAGTCAGTTAAACTGAGTCATCATTGATCTCTCCTGCCTGAATTAAAGGCAACGGCTGTGTGTAAGATGCCTTAAAGATACAGGCTGCATTAAAGTCACAGGTCCATTACTAATCTGTGGATCAAAAATAGAACAAAGGGGAAATAAGGAGATCAATAGGAAACAAACAGGAGGGACCCTGACAGAAGCTGCAGGTTAAAGTGCAGCTGCCTTCAAACTGATCCAATTCTTGTAACTAAGATGTACAAAGCATGCGTTGTGGGCTTCAGCGCTTGCAGGTAAAGGTTTAAAGTTGCTAGTGTTCTTTGGAGAGGTAGGGTACCATTTTGGAGACATATTGCACCCCTTCGAAGAGATCAGGTACTCATTTGGATAGGTCCAGGGCAACCTTTGAAAGAGGTCAGGTACCTTTTGAGATTGCTAAAATTAGGCAAAATGTTGTGTAAAAAGTGGATAAATTCATGGGAACTGTCGAGGGATTTAAATCCCCAGGCATATAATTTGTTTTTGGAAAAATGGCCTGGAATTTAACAAAAAAAAAAATCATGCTTGCTATTTCAATCTGTCTGCTGACATAAACCTCAGGGTTATCATTGCATGACTTGCGCGAAGTGACTGATTTCACAACCTATCATTATCACAGTGGGATACCTGTCGGTTCACCATTTGATTGACAGCACAGACTTATAAAGTTTGAATACAAATGTTTGTTTTTAGAATGGATTGAGCAATTGAAGTAAGTTAAACCTAGTAAATGTGTTCTTAACGATGAGAGTGTCTTTTTTAATAGTGAATTCATCAATAGGCGCTAAAGAACTTCATTTTATTTCACCTTAGCATGGCTCCTGAGATTTGCCCATGGCCAATTCGGGATGAGTTGGCATGGATGGTGTGAGGAGCAATGGGAAGTGGATGGGGGGGGGTGGTGTTAAGGAGGTGTGGGCTAGAGACTTTCTCACAGCCCACATCTGGCTGCCTCCAAATTCTTTCCAGGAAAGTTATCAAACATACTTCCCACAACCTCCCAACCTCTCTCTAACCCCCCCCCCCCCAACCATTATTTTCAAATGGCACCAAGTGCAAATATAAGTTGTTGACTTGAGCCCCGATGTCTTAAAATACTCTCCTGTGGATGAGGTAACTCTGTTCTGCCAATATCATTCCTGCTTGATGAAAACATATGTAGGACAGAATTGATGGGGTGCAACTAATTCATATTTTAATGATTTCTAACTGCTTCCTTCCAGTTACGGGGAGATCGAAAGTATCCGGGTACTACATGAACGCTTCTGTGCATTTGTCAACTTTAAGTGCCACATGGCAGCTGCTAAAGCATTGGAAGCGTTACAGGTGAGTTCAGAAAGATTTCACCGTTTGAGCATGACGTTGTCATCTACCTTGTTTGCAAATCAAAGTCCCCTAATTTATCAATGAGGGAAGCATCGGAGGCTTTGCTAGTAAATGGGGCAATCTGCTCTGAAACAGCATTTACAAATGGCTCCTCACGGTTTTCTATAATAGTGTAATATTAAGGTGAGTAAATGCCCAATTCACTTGCACTGTGTCTGTCAGGGAGCGGGAGGCGAGGCAAGCTTTACAGTAAACAGTATCTAGTTTACTGAAAACACAGCTCACAACTGAAGCTACAGCAAAGTCTCCGAATAACAGCAAGTTTATTTTCTCCAGCCACGTGCAGTCAGTGGAGGATAGATAATGCATCAAATCAATCCTGGTCAGCTACAACAGGGGATCACATCACCCAATCTTCTCCGTTTAGGCTAGGACATGTTACATGGAGCTAGACCCTTCAAACATTCCCAGTATTCCTTTGCTGAAGTTGCAAACACAAGGATGAAGAGGTGTAAATCACCTGAAATACAGCTTCAGGAGGGTATTGAAATAGGGTCGTTAAATATATTTAAGGTAGAAGTAGATAGATCCTTGACTCACAATGGGGTTAATGGTTATTGGAGTTGGCAGAATGTGGAGTTGAGGCATAGCCTTATTGAATGGCGGAGCAGGCTCGAGAGGCCAAGTGGTCTACTCTTCCTAATTTGTATGTTCCTATGTTCGTACGTTCTCCTCTAACCTTGATAGAGAAACCTTCAAGAGTACCCCAGAGCTCCATTTTCTGATACCTTCCTCGTCCCCGAATCTGGCTGTTACGCCTTGGTGCCTGATTCACGGGCATGGGGGCGGCCTCCATAATCCCAACTCTATCTTTCTGCAACTCTTTCATCAGAGCTTTTGCCAAGGACTTCAGTCAAGGAGCAAAGATTTGTATTTCCGCAGTTGTCGATAAAGCTCAAGTTTAGGCGGCACATTTCGATGTGTAGACGAGAGCAGAAAATTGCAACGGGACATTGGTAGATTAAGTGTGTTGGCAAATGGAGTTAAATAGGAGGATGGCATTGGAGCTTAGAAGGTTGAGGGGCGACCTTATCAAAACATAAAAGATTCATAAACGTTGGTAGATTGTGGATGTTAGTTGGTGATACCGAGACAAGCAAAGTAAAAGAAGGAGTTGGTTCAGATATAGATCAGAGAAAGTTCTAAATGGTAAAGCACTAGCAACTGTGGAGGAACAGTGATTTGGGATGTATGCAGAGTAGGCACGGAACACCAGTGAACAAGGACAAAAGATAGGTAGTATTTATAGAGAAACTGGCACGTGAGTCCAGAACAAATGGGCCTAACTTTAAAATTAAATCCAGGCCATTCAGGGGTGAAGTCAGAAAGCACTTCCTCAAACAAAGCTGAGTAGAAATGTTGAACACTTTTTTTTAAACCAAAAAGTTGTCAAAGCTGGGTTCAAGAGAATATTTCAAAGTGGAGCTGGTGGACTGTTATTTGGTAAGGATATTAAGACTAATAAAACTAAGGTGGGTAATAGGATTTTTAAAAATTCGCTCTTGCTATGTAATCATCACTGGCTAGACAGGGAGAAGGTTCGGCTGCACCATATGCATCGACACACAACAGTTGGGGAACTGAAATTTGCCCTCTAATATTACCTTGCTGTGCGCAGCCAGTTTATTTAAATTTGCAGTACCTATAAAATTGTTTTGCACGGTCGTACACGAGCGGTATCTTGAAAGAGACCATTTATGAATGAGTGGCATGGCGAATGGGTGGCACGGCAAATGGGTGGCACGGCGAATGGGTGGCACGGCGAATGGGTGGCACGGCGAATGGGTGGCACGGCGAATGGGTGGCACGGTGAATGGGCGACAGGGTGAATGGGCGACAGGGTGAATGGACGGCACGGTGAATGGGCGGCACGGTGAATGGGCGACAGGGTGAATGGGCGACAGGGTGAATGGGCGACAGGGTGAATGGACGGCACGGTGAATGGACGGCACAATGCATTCTGAGTTCCCGTGGGGCACGGGCACCCACAACTTGCAGGGAACATTCTGTTTCTGTGTTGTAAGTTTACATATCGCCACCCGCTGCTCCCGACGAGGTTGACTAACTGAAGGGCTGAATCCTCCTGATCTTTTATACCTTAGGGCCACCCGGCGTCTGGTATCACGGTGTGGCATTGGGCCAGTAATTCTCTCTCTCTCATTCACAGGGTAAAGAAATAGAAAACACAAAGCTGCTAATCAGGTACCCTGACAGACATCTGACTAAACGGAGTTTCCCACTGCAGAAACCCCCTGTGCCGATGGGAGTGTCGGTCCAGCCGGAAATCGTGACGGCCGCGTGCGGGTGAGTTCAGGAGGTGCGGGGACTTAGATGGACATTTATAGTCACATGATCTTTGTCCGTGTGGGCTCAGTGTCATTTGACTTTACCGCATTGCCTCTCCCTATCTCTAAACCTCCTTGAGCCCTATCACCCTCCGAGATCTCTACACTCCTCTAATTCTGGCCTCTTGTGCATCCTCCATTTTCCTTGCTCCCTGCATTGATGGCTGGGTCCTAGGCGCCTAAGTTCCATCCATCAATCTCTCGACCTCGTTCTCATTTACGACGCTCCTTAAACCCTATCTCATTGGCCAGGTTTTTGGTCAACTCTCCTAATATTTCCTTATCCGGCTTGGTGTAAAATTTTGTTTGATAATCACCCCTCTGAAGCATCTTGGGACTACGTCAAAGGCGTTAAGTAAAGGAAGTTGTTGTTGACATTGTCCCAGTTACCTTACCTTGAAGTTATAAAGGGGGGGGGGGTGTTTACTCAAACCTGATGGGGAAGGGCAAATCTCTGGGTCTGTGCCAGAGTCTCCTGGAAGAAATTCTGATCATTTGGATCGAAGAAACGCCGACTCGATGCTTAGAGATGCCCGAGGTGGCCTTGCTTTGACGGTTGATGTGTTGTTTCCTGGCACACTGGGGTTGAGCATCTAGACATTCTGTGCCTCCTGGGCAAACTTGCAAAACCCATGTACCCTTGCTACCGAATGCACATGGAAACTTTTACCATGGGAAGGATTTGCATGCTGAACTATTATGTTGCCTCTTGATCATACTATGTTGTAGCAAGGAGGGAGCACTCCCACCAGCGGATAATCCAGACTGTGTCCCGTTGGAGCTAGGAGTGTCGTTGAGGGATATTCTCATACCGTTACTGTAGAAAATTATGCAAAGTGGTCAACACGCCGGTTTCACTGGACTTACTGGTCTCGGGCATCCCCCCCCCCCACTCCGCTGATGAGGGGAGCACCCCCAACCCCTCATCAAGGAGGGGCATCGTCCCGCCCACTAGAGGAATAATGGGTCACCCCCCACACCACACATGCATTAGGGTGACCCAGGCGCCACCTATCAGGCCCCATTCCCTGGCATTCTCAATGGTGCACTGCCCCCATGGCACTGAGACCCTTTCAGTGACCCCCTAGCCTGCCGCACAGGACCCTGAGGGGGGTCAAGGAGGTTAGCCCATTGCTCATCCCTTGTGTCGCTGCCAAGCTGCAGAGGGAGGATCCCTCAAAGGTCCTGGGGTTTGGGTGGGCCTGGACTGTGGGTAAGGAGTTGACCCTGGGACCTTCCCTGGGAGGGGGGGGTCCTATGTCTGGACTGCCCCACCCAGCCCTGAGCAACCTGAAAGTCACACTTGGCACTCCCAACCCCCAGGGCTCTTGGGGGACACCCTCCCTCCACATTTTGCAAAAGGCACATGAGAAATGGGTTATCCTCCTTGACCCCCCCTCAGGGCCAGTACTGCGCTTGGCAATACTTACACCAAAGCCCACCTGGTGTAGTTCCTGTTGGGCGGGGAGATTGTAAAGAGGGTTGGGGGGGGGGGGGGGGGGGAGGTTGGAGATACAGCCTTTCAGCCAATTAAACACATTCAAATGAAAGCATTTGAGCTGTTTGCAAGTTCTCGCCAGCACAGGGCAGGATGTCCGCTTTGGCCAGTGGGGTAGGACCAAAGACTGGGGACAGGTCCGGCGCCCAGCGCCGATCCCACCGATACAGAATTCTCCGCATGACCTTCGTGGCGGGGAGCGGAGAATTCCGCCCTGCATTTGCATTGACCTCTGGGAGAAATGTACCTCAGTTTCCCGATTGGGCTGGAGAGAGGAGACCCAATTAGACCCAGTAGCTCCTGATGGAACTTTGAACTTTGGTCAACAATGGAGGGATCAGATTTGTCAATGATGACCCCCTCATCCACACCCACCCTGCCTTGACCTGCCCCCTATGCTCCTCCCCATACGCTAAATATTGACTAGCCTACTAACAGTTGAGGTGTCAGATTACATGATGAGTACCTGCTTGGACAAGATAGAGAGGGTGCCGGGTGCATGGGGAATTGTACTTCAGGAAGATGTCAAAATCCTTTTCAGAATCCCTGTCCTTCCCTGACCCTGCTGAACCTCACTAGCTACATCCATCCCTTGGTCGAGCGCACTATGTCTGCGAATCATCCTGTCGCAACACACACACACGCGTAAGCCGCTCAGCTCGGAAGAATAGAGAAGTGCGCACTGAGAATAATGATAGGCTCTGGGTATCAGGCCTATAACAGTGGTCATGTTGCAAAGCATCAAACTCATATGAACGAAGAGTTCATACTTATTCGAAGTTTGGAAGAACGCTTATGCAATGTACCAATTTTCAGAACTGTTTACCCATACCAAGCCCAGAGCAACCAAGTCAACTCAGAGATTCGACTGAATTCAACACTGTGAGATGTAGGTACTCGTGTAGCCCTTTTCCTCATATGATTCAGGTCCTCAATGAAGTACTTGAATGATTATATTTCTGTGCGACAGATCTTGTAATGTGGGAATAGGCTATTAGTTTGCAATCTTGATATAATTTTAATTCAATATTCTTTCTTTTATCGCACACACCACGTCCCTGTTCCCTGCTGATTATTTTGTGTATTTTTGTTACTCTGCGATTGTCACACCTTTCCATATTTTCATCTTGATCGCTATTTGAATTTTGTGATGTAAGGTATACTGCAGTTCCGCCTTTGGGCTGATTCTTGAATTAAAATGTCATTACTACTCTCTGACATTTGAGGTACTTCGTTTTTAAAAAAATCTTTTAATTAAATGTCCATTTTGGTTTAAATTGGGTGATTGGTTTGGAGTTTAGAATTGGACAAAGAGAAGCAAGGGACTCTTTTTTTTTCACTTTAAAATGCTTTCCACTTTCCCCAGGTTGAAGCGTCGAGGTCCTGTCGACGGGGATGAGTGCTATTTTTGGCGCACTACCGGCTGTCATTTTGGAGACAAGTGCCGCTACAAGCACACTCCCGACCACAGAGGAGTTGACAAAAAGCCCTGGCAGCACTGAAAGAGACCCGCTCCACACCAGAGACCCAATGAAGTATGAAGGATGCACTAACCCCAGCATGACTTTCCAAATCTCAGAGCTGTTCTGATGGCCCTCCGTCTACTCACTAGACCCATCTTTCTCTCTTTGAAAATGATTGGAATTGGATATTTGCACTCCAAATCTAACCTGTTGGATCAATTACCATTACTTGTAGGCTTGAAGAAGGCTTGATTTTTGACACTCTTAATTCCAGTCTTTTGGGACATATCTATCCCATACTCTAAAGTGTGCTGCATATATTTGTGTGGTATTTCAAAACCCCATTTCGTTTGGAATGTTGCAGCTGACAAACAGGGGTTTGGGGAGCAGCTATGAATTTCCTTCTCCCTTACCTCGTGCAATGCGCCTTCTCGAACTCTTCGCTTCATCCATTTTCAAATATGTTCAGTGATTTTCTTTAAATATTTCCAGGGTGTCATGACTCCTTACCTCGTGCCTCCCTTAGGTTCTGAATTTGAATCATAGGCTTGTTGGAGGAAGCCTTTATCTTTCGGAGTCTGTTCCACCATTCAGTGGTATCATGGCTGACCTGCCACCTAACTCCATAGGCCCACCTTTGTCGCATGCCCCACAATCCCTTTGATTCATAAGAAGTGATTTATCTCAGATTTAAAATTTACAACTGATCTAGCATCAAAGGTTGCTCTCTTAAGACGGTTCCAAACTTCTAGCACCCTTTGTGTATCTAGACATTTTTCTTAAATTCACCCCTAAAAGGATCGAAGTTTTCAACCGTGCCCCCTATTTCTAGACTCCCAACGAGCAGAAATAACTTCTCTCTATCTCCCCTCTCTGTTACGCTTTAATGTCTTGAAAATTTTGATCAAAATGTCCCTTAACCTTCTAAATTCCAGGAAGTAAAACCCTAATTTGTTAAATCTAACCTTATAAGTTAACCCATGACATTCTGGTATTGTTTTAGTAAATCTAGGCTGCACTCCCTCCAAGGCCAATATATCCTCCCTAAGATATGGTGCCCATCACTGAACACAGTGCTCCAGGTGTGCTCCCACCAGGAATTTGCATATCTGGATACAATATATGCCATGTCTCAAAACAAGAAACAAAGTCCTGCAGATGCTGGCACTTCTGAGGTAAAATGCTGGAAAACCCTCAAGTGGGTCAGGCCACCCCTAGGGAGAAGGGGGAAAGTGGGGTTAGTTTTTTAGGGCAGTGATCTTCCGTCAGAACCCTGCGATCTTTCAGCAACTGCTGGAAAGCTTGAGATCCTGTCCTAGTACACCAATTCCTGCACACCTTTCTCCTCTACTAGGAGGCGTCACAGCCTCTGCTTGACATGAATTGGGTGGTGGTGCTGAGACGAGGGGGGGGGGGGGTGGGGGGTGATTTGGGCTCTTTCTCCTCTCAATCCCCAACACTATGTGGGAGAACTGCCCACATTCCAGTCCGTATTTTGTTTTGCCAGTGGAAGGTAGGTTTGCTGAATTTTCTTATATGTGTTGACAGTGAAGTAAGGAGGGTGAAATCATCGTGCAGGAACAACTATTAATTTATTACAGCTTAGCCCATTTTCAGCTTGATGAATAAAGTAAGGATTTGTGGTTGGAGATTATGTAAATATTGATTAGTCTTAATTGCTCATTGGATATTGGGACCATTCACCTGTTTCCTCGTCCAGTAACAGTTCAATACTTTCACTTTCTAACAGTTTGAGGTTCTGTTCTTTTCTTGGCTATCAGCATCACTGACGAGGCCAACATTTAATGTCCATGAGAAGTGGGTGAAGAAATATAATCTGATATCGCGGAAGAGAGTTCTACCGGGAATGAAGTACTGAATATTGAATAAGCTATTTATTCCAAACTTCCATCAGAAAACATGTGCAATATCTTTTCCTCTCTTTGTATTCCCTCCCCGACCAATCATTCTGCATCCCAACAGGCCTGTTGCTTCAGGATGTCAGGGCTTTGACTTTCATTGTGTTTGCCCTGAAATTATATGACACGAGGTGTGAATTTGAAATTGGGATGATTTCTTTTTTTGTTATATTTTCTTCTATTCTTTTTCCTGATTTTATTAGAATTCCTGACCTGATGGAATTATTGACGCAGCGTACTCAACTAAGAGTAAGACTATAAATTGCGCTACCCAAGCACCCTTCACGATCACTTTCAGCATTTCACAGCCAATTAAATACTTTTGAAGATAACCCAGGACCTCACTGAAGGAGAGTCAACTATGTGGTAAAGTTGACAGAATGTTCAACAAAAATTATTTGGATAATAATGGCTCTAATCGATGTTAACATTTTGAGGTATCCCTTTTCACAATAGAAAGAAAGATGAATCCAAAGGATTCAAGACACCTTCTTAACCCGAGTATTAGTCCATCATGCCGGGTTTTATTAGTTGCTGCGTTCTGCAGCCTACCCCACAATGTGGAGTGGACTGTGAAAGATTGAAGAATGTCAAAAGTATGCATTCAATTAATTCAAAGGGACGGGCATAACACGACACTCTCTAAAAGGACATGAGAATGGTTCCAATGCTATTTTAGAGTTGGGTGACTTGGGAGGCTGGGCAGAATCTGTTTGTCGTTTCCTTCCGAATGAATGGGCAGAGGAACCTTAAGCAAGTTGCAGACAGGGAGCGTGGAGTCTGTTTCCAGGCTTTCAGAGTTGGGAGGGATGGAGGCAGCAACTTGGATTAAGTCGATCTGCCCAACTCACTTACCTTTGGAATGGTGATTGAAGGGAGGAAGGGAAACCTTTTTGAATTTGCAAATGTTGTGCCATCGGCAACAAATTATTCTGCTTGTTCAGGCACCAGTAGGATTGAGCACATATTGCCCAGTCCAAAACGCTGGGTATTTAGGAAAACACACTGTGCATCGGCATTGAGTGGACCCAACCGAATATGCCAACTTGAAACGTTCAATTCGTGAAACAGATCAGTATTCATACTTAGGCTTCCAAAAGATATAAAAGCACTGGCAATTTAACAAATCCAGTTTTCAAAACGCCTTGTCCAAAATTGGATTGACTTGTCCAAGTGACTGGAATATTGGCCAGTCAGTTTTCTTTTTCACTTGGTAAATAATTTTCTCCGATACAAAAGCAAAGTCCCGCGGATTCTGGAACTCTGAAATAAAAAAAGAAAATTGCTGGAAACACTCAGCGGGCTTGGCAGCGTCTGTGGAGAGAGAAACAGAGAGTTAACCTCTCATCAGAACTGACAGGCCGACCCGAAGCATTAACTCTCATTTTTCCTGCTGCCAGATCTGCAGAGCTTTTCCAGCATTTTCAGTTCTCGTTTTATTTGCAATCGTTGTTGTCGGGTTAGACACACACAAAGTGAAGGATCAAACAATTGGACCTGTTCAAACCTGCTAAGTAAGAATACACAATGGTGCCAATCTTAGGAATTCAAAAGAGCGCTATGTTTCCAAAATGCTCCATGACAGAGATATAGCCTATCATTTTTTTTTAAATCTCCTGAGACGTAAACATTGCTGGTCTTGGAACATAGTTCGAGATTTTAAACTGAAGGTCAAGGAAGTTGAAATGCCAAATATTTATTAATGTTGCTGACTTGCTCTTTTTATTAATATATAAAATGTATGTACTCTTAACTATGCACAGCTGCCAAGCAGTAAAGTATTGCAATATGTATATAGGGTCTCTGAACCATCGTTCATCTCTGAGCAGGTTGTTTTTAACCTGTGTGAAAATGCTGTAAGCATGGACTCCAGAGTTACTTTGTACTGTCTGCCGATTGTTGGACATTGACTACTAGTTTCAACTATGGGGAAGATTTGGACATCTCTCCTCTTGCACCAACTGTTTTATGAACCGTACTCTCTAGAATCACTCATTTTCACGATATGATAATAAAGCATACGTTTTTATGGCTACCACATGTTGTTACCTGGGAGAACATGATGAATTTAGTCTGTTGAACGATGCAATACGATTTATTTTATTTTTGGGTCCTCGTGAATCTGTGCTTGTTACGGTGAGGGGTGTCGCTGCAGAGGACAACGTGAAAGCTTCCAATTCAGCACATCACCAGCAGCCCCCGATACCCACAGTCAAAACGGTTCGGTGGTGTGGGCGGTTTGCTCAGCCATGCATCTTCCAGAGCAATGTGCACGGAATCACACTGACTACAATGCTGCACTCCTCAGCCTGAGAAACCTTCCACACCAGGGTCTGCCCTCGTCAACACCACGACTATTCACCAGGGTCACGATTCCTACTGTCCAGGCTCTTTTGCAACCCAAACAGCCCAATGTGAGTGGTGCCCTCATGGAGCAACGATTAGGAAGCAAAACGCACTATGATCAAAATGCCCACAGACTTGGCCCTCTTAACACCTGGTCAAACAGTCAGGATCCAGACCATAAACGGTCATGACAAGTTGGTGGTGGTACAATCCCCGCAGTCAAATAGTTACATAGTAGCCTCAGATGGCAACCAATGTGTGCAAAACTGTTGTCACCTACAACGGGTATGAGAACCATCACCACCAGATGCCACAGTACCCGAGCCATCCAACGTACAATACAGGTCCCCTATGTCAGTGCAAATGGAGGCTACACCAGAGGCTTAGGCAGCGAGCACTGCACTCACCAATGGAGGGCCCCAGGTTGTCCACACTGCGGACACCTCCGAGAGCATCTCGAGCACAACCAAGTGACATGATCACTGCTCAGGATGTGTGACCAAACCAAACACAAGGTTCCAGGATTATGTAAAGAACTAGTGTACGACCGGTCTTCATCTTTCACCTTTACACCAACAAAAAAGTGTGGGGGGGAGGACGATACACGATGGGCTATGCAGCAGCTGCAACAGCTTAATTCGTGTCTCCCACGATGTAAACAGTTATGTATTATCAGTCTGTTCAATCCGTATGCTATGAAATGATTTGTACACAGTTCCTGTTCACGAACACTGTTACATCTCAGCATCACCAGTTGTTCCAGTTTAAACAACACGGGCAGCACGGTAGCATTGTGGATAGCACAATTGCTTCACAGCTCCAGGGTCCCAGGTTCGATTCCGGCTTGGGTCACTGTCTGTGCGGAGTCTGCACATCCTCCCCGTGTGTGCGTGGGTCTCCTCCGGGTGCTCCAGTTTCCTCCCACAGTCCAAAGATGTGCAGGTTAGGTGGATTGGCCATGATAAATTGCCCTTAGTGTCCAAAATTGCCCTTAGTGTTGGGTGGGGTTACTGGGTTATAGTGATCAGGTGGAGGTGTTGAGCTTGGGTAGGGTGCTCTTTCCAAGAGCCGGTGCGGACTCGATGGGCCAAATGGCCTCCTTCTGCACTGCACTGTAAATTCTATGAACGGGGAAATGCGGACCACGTGGTCACGTGATGATGCAGCTACTTAAAAGGTCATGATGTGGAGATGCCGGCGTTGGACTGGGGTGAGCACAGTAAGAAGTCTTACAACACCAGGTTAAAGTGCGATAGGTTTGTTTCGAATCACTAGCTTTCGGAGCACAGCTCCTTCCTCAGGCGAGGAGGGAGCAGTGCTCCGAAAGCTAGTGTTTGAAACAAATCTGTTGGACTTTAACCTGGTGTTGTAAGACTTCTTACTTAAAAGCTCATGAGATGGGAGCATGCAAGTTCTCTGCAGAGCACAAGCATGTAGTACTTCTCAAACTAGTGAATGAACTATTGTTTGTTATAGGTTCATGGATGCCAGTCATTGGAACCCAGCTCTTCCACACTGTGCAAGGCTGCCAGATGGAAAAATATCCACAAGTCCTCAACATAAGATTAAATGATTGTGTGTCAATCCTGTGTGGGCTCAAGTCTCCTAATTTTGTGCTACTTTTGTACGTGCAAGATGTAGAATGAAGAACCTACCTGTTAGGATTATCCTTGTGCTTCAAATAAGGTGCACTGTCCATTGTCCCAAACAGCCATCCCCAGGCAGTCTGTAAGCGTTTGGAATGGGGTGAATAATTGAATGGGATATTCCGTCTCCTGTGCAGGTGGGAGATAGCTTGCAACACTCTCTGCAGTGTCACAACAATATTGAGAAACCAGTACCTGGGCCCACCAGAACCAATCTATCATGGCGTGATGAGAGTATGCCATTATAACTTGAAGCGAGTCAAGTATATTTCCAATCATAATCTATTAATCCTCAGCAAGCTGATGAATGTGCCCCTTGTATGCATATTTTGAACCAATTGTGTTTCCCCAAAGGGTGGATCTCATACGAATGTACATGTGTACTCATGGATTAGGAGGAGACCATTCAGCCCTTCGAGCCTGCTCCACCATTCAATAAATCATGGCTGATCAACTATGCCTTAAAAATATTCAATAACCCTTCCTGGAGCGCTCGCAGCGAAGAGAGTTCCAAAGATTCACAGCCCTCGGAGAAAAAAATTCTTTTCGACTCCGTCTTAAATGGGAGACAGATTATTTTTAAACTGTGGCACCTAGTCTAGTCTCTTCCATAAAGGTTGAGTGGGATTGGCCATGTTTTGTGAGGGCCACGAAGAATCCAGCACGAGTTGTAGAATAGAAAGAAATAACATTTATTTACAATAACATATATACATACAACAGCAGCAGTAACTCCCTTGCTGCTCACTCCTCTCTAGCTGGTTCCATACTGGCCAGCTTTATTTATGCAGGGACTCTGCTAATGATTTCCCCGCCCCCCTCATTGGGGGAAGCTCATACTCCCTAAGGATTGTGGGATTGACATTAGTCCCCAGCCAGTGGTCAACAGGCAGGTTGTAACACCATGCTAAAAAAAATTACCCCTCAGTATCCAAATGATTAGATGGAGTTATGGGGATTGGGTGGAGCGTGGGCCGTATGGTGTTCTTTTGGAGGTCGGTGTAGACTAGATGGGCTGAATGGCCTCCTGCTGCACTATAGGATTCTATGATAATGAGGAGAACATTACAAACAGCCCAATATTACAGACTACAATGCTGTTCAAATTATATACATCGGACATATGGCACTCGACACGGTTACATTTACTATATACAGTTAGGATTAAGCTTCCAATCCCAAGGGGTTCAGGCCCCTCTGTGTACATTGGCTAAAACACCTTCCATGGTGACCTTTCCCCATTGCACCTTGGTGGCTGCCCCAAGCTCAAGTGCGTCCCTCAGCACGTAGTCTTGGACCTTCGGAATGTGCCAGTCTGCAACACTCAATTGGGGACAATTCTTTGCGCTGGAAGATCAGCAGTTTTCAGGGAGGCCAAAGAACGTCACATGGTGCAATGGTATTTACGTTGCCTCCGTAAATCAAGACGTACTCTGATGTGCTTCTCGGTGATGCTGACTGCCTCCAGTCCCTCTTTTCGCCCGCACTTCTCTTAAGAGTAAAGAAGGTTGAAAGGATATTTGGTTAAAGCGTTCAAAATCCACGTGGAGCCTGTCACAACCTCGGGACATTCCTAAACATCCTAGTCAATGAAGTGATTGAAAGTGTAGCCATTGCTGTAATGCAGGAAAAGTGGCAGCTAAATGGTGCACAGCAAGATCCCACCAACAGCAATGTGAGAATGACTAGATATATGTTTTATTTTTGTGCTATTCATTGAGTCATTGAGGGATAAATGTTGACCAGGACATCCAGGGGACCTCACTGTTCTGTAAAACAGTGCCATGGGATCTTTGACATCCTTCTGATATGGACGATGCCCCCCCCCCCCCCACTTTAATTTCTCGCTTGAAAGGCAGAACCTCCAACATGGCCGGACTATTTCAGTGCTGCACTGGAGTGTCCGCCTCAGCTGTTTCTCTCCTCCATATGGAGGTGCATTAGGCTGCCGACGCAGAAGTGATGAATTGAAGAGGATGACAGCTGGGGATGCCATCCGGCTGTACGGGAAACCCCTCCATAGACCCAGTCATGGATGGAGCTATGGCCTCTACTCCCCACGGCCCAGTCATTGGAGCATGGCACTGCTGGATCTGATGGCCCGCCCTGCTCCATTGAGCTGCTGATTTCAGCACAGAGTCCCAAGGTCAGTCAAATCCTGGAGCTGGCGAAAAAATGGCCCTCTAAGTGGGGCTTTAATTCCAGGAATTGGCTACATTCCCAGGGCCCATCAGATGGACCACAATAGTCTGTCTTGGTCCAGTCCTAACCTTTATATGACCTGTTTGGGCAATGGTTGATCAGTTCCGCTCGCAGGAAGTGTTTATCTGTGTATCAAATCGACAGCCATTGGGTTGTTGTAACGGTGTACATGTTTTAAAAAAGAAAGTTGTTACATGCTCTTGAGCTAAAAGCTGATTCATGGGAAACACTCTAACTGGAACTGATGAGAGCATTGAAATGATATAGAATTTACAGCACAGAAACAGGGCTTTCACCCAACTGGTGGCGTTTATGTTCCATAAAAGCCTCTTTGCACAATACTTCACCTCGCACTATCAGCAAATCCTTCTTTGTTTTCTCCATCGTGTGATTATTTAGCTTTCCCTTAAATGTACCTTTGCTATTTATCTCAAACACTCCCCGTGGGAGCAAGTTCCACCTTTTCATCACTCTGTGGGGAAAGGAGTTTCCCAAGAATTTTGGCTATTGAAATATAATTATTACTCCAAGCAGCAGCTTTCATTCAACCCATGTCATTTGTTTGTGCTGCACTTATGGTTCGGGAGCACGAGGCTTGCTAACTCTGTTTCTCGAACAGAGGCTGGCAAAAATTAGCTGTGTAACCTGGAGGCCCATAATAATTTAACTCACGTTTCTGCTGTTGCTAAACCACAGTTTCAAGAACAATTCGCACAAGGCAATTCTGTCTAATCGGATCATGACCACACTTGAGTCAATGCTTCCCAATAAGGTGAGGGGTGGAAATGAGTCCCGGGTGAAAATAAATAGTGCTTATCCTGCTTTTGCTGGTTTTGTAATTCGTTCATGGATGCATCGGCAGAATTTACCGCCATCCCTGTTGGCCCTTGTCAAGGTAGTGGTGAGCTGCCTTCTTGAAACCTCCACAGTCCCTCTGGTGTAGTTAACGGTGCTGTCATAGAATCATAGGATTTACAGTGCAGAAGGAGGCCATTCAGCCATCAAATCTGCACCGGCTCTTGGAAAGAGCACCCTACTTAAGCCCCACACCTCCACCCTATCCCGGTAACCCAGTAACCCCACCTCACCTTTTTGGACACTGAGGGCAGTTTATCATGGCCAATCCACCTAACCCGCACGTCTTTGGACTGTGGGAGGAAACCGGAGCACCCGGAGGAAACCCACGCAGACTCGGGGAGAACGTGCAGACTCCGCACAGACAGTGACGCAAGCCGGGAATCGAACACGGGACCCTGGCGCTGTGAAGCAACAGCTGGTTTGTGATGCAGAGGCCAACAGCGTGGTTTCAATTCCCGAATGAGCTGAAGTTATTCATAAAGGCTCCACCTTCTCAACCTCGCCACTCGCCTGAGGTGAGGTGATCCTCCGGTTAAATCACCAGCTCTCATTGAGTGGGCTGAATGTATTTTGCTGGCTGCGGGATGGATGGATTCGAAGAGGCTGAGAGAGGTGTGTACTGCTTACACCCCTGACTCCAAGAGTCGTGGGTCCCTAGCTTTTGTCTTCCTTCAGTTTGTTCTTAAGCTTGCTGACCTTGGTAAGTGCGTGGAGCGTGTTTCTAAAAGAAGAGTACAGAACATTGCTTATGAGCCGGAGTGATGTTCTCCCCTGTGTAGAGTTCTCCGAAGCTTGGGTTAAAATCCTTTAGAAGTAATAATATATCTCCTATGTGTTTGCGTCAGATACTCGCTCCTGAAAAAAGATCAATCACTTGACCAACTTTGCCTTTTGGTATCTCTGGAGGCTTACAAAAAAAGTTCTTCAACTGGTATAAATCTAAATCTTCTACATTTACTGCAGTAAGACGACTTAGCTGGCCAGCCATGCAAGAAAATTCACTAAGCTCCAAGAGAGGGTTAAACCAACCGTGGCTAACCAAGGAAGTTGAGGACAATATTAAGTTGAAAGAAAAAGAATAGGAGGCATAAGTCAGTGATAGCCCTGAAGACTAGGATAAATTCAGAATCCAGCAGAGGAGGACTAAAATTATAATAAAGAGAGAGAAAATAAACTATGAGGGCAAACCAGCGAGGAAAGAAAACTGACAATACGAGTCTATTTAAATATGTAAAAAGGAAGAGAGAGGTCAAAGTGAACATAGGCCCCTTAGAAAATGTACTTGGGGAGATAGTTATGGGGAACAAGGAAATGGCAGAGGAGTTAAATAGATATTTTACATCAGTCTTTATGGTGAAAGATACTTCGAACAACCTATTAATACTAAAGACTACGGGGGAGCAATTAAATACCATCACTAGAGAAGTAGCATTAGACAAACTAATGGGGTTAAAGGCAGACAAGTCCCCTGCCCCTGATGGTTTGCATCCTAGGATTCTAAAAGAAGTAGCTACAGTCAGTGAGACACCCCTATTCAAAAAGGTAGGGAGGCAAAAAAGCAGGTAATTATAGGTCGATTAGCTTAACAGCTATTGTTGGAAAAATGATGGAATCAATTATTAAGGAGGTAATAGCACATTTGGAAAATCACAATCTAATCATGCAGAATCAACATGGCTTGATGAAAGTGAAATCTGGGCAGCACGGTAGCATTGTGGATAGCGCAATTGCTTCACAGCTCCAGGGTCCCAGGTTCGATTCCGGCTTGGGTCACTGTCTGTGCGGAGTCTGCACGTCCTCCCCGTGTCTGCGTGGGTTTCCCCCGGGTGCTCCGGTTTCCTCCCACAGTCCAAAGATGTGCGGGTTAGGTGAATTGGCCAATGATAAATTTCCCTTAATGTCCAAATTGCCCTTGGTATTGGGTGGAGGTGTTGAGTTTGGGTAGGGTGCTCTTTCCAAGAGCCGGTGCAGACTCAAAGGGCCGAATGGCCTCCTTCTGCACTGTAAATTCAATGATAATCTATGATTAATCTAGGACAAAGGTTCGGCGCAGCGTCGTGGGCCGAAGGGCCTGTTCTGTGCTGTATTTTCTATGTTCTATGTTCTAAATCGTGTCTGACTAATTTATTAGTTTTTCGAGGAAGTCTCAATCAGAGTGGATAGGGGGGAACCAGTAGATGTGCTGTATTTGGGCTTCCAGAAGGCGTTTGTCAAGGCACCTCATAAAAGTTTGTCCTAAGATAAGAGCCCATGGTGTTGGAGGTAGTATATTGACGTGGATAAAGAATTGGTTAATGGGCAGGAAACAGCGAGTGGGGATAAGGAATTGTTTTTCAGGTTGGCGGCCTGTAACCAGTGGGGTTCCACAGGAATCAGTGCTGGGGCTGCAACTGTTTACAAATTTTCTGAATGACTTGGAGGAGGGAAGCGAATGTACTGTAGCTAAGTTAGCAGATTACACATAAATAGATTAAAAGACAAGTTGTGAGAGGGATACAGACAGTTTGCAAAGAGCTGTCTGGTTAAGTAAGTGGGGAAAAAAGTTGGCAAATGGGAGTTTACTGTGACAAAATGTGAAGTTTTTTATTTTGGAAGGGAGAACAAAAGAACAGGGTATTATTTAAATGGAGAAAAATTGCACAAAGCTACTAAACAAAGGGACTTGGGGGTATTTGTGCACGAAACACAGAAAGCTAGCACAAAGGCGCAGCAGGTATTAACAAAGGCTAATGGAATGTTGGCCCTTATTTCAAGGGGGTTGGAGTACAAGTGTGGGGAAGTCTTGCTGCAGCTGTACAAGATACTGGAGAGACCACATCTGGAGCACTGTGAACAGTTTTGATCCCCTTAATTAAGGCAATTCAGAGAAGGCTTGCATGAATGATCCCAGGTATGGAGGGATTGCCTTATGAGCAAAGGTTAAATAGGTTGAGACTCTACTCATTTTAATTTAGAAGAATGAGAGGTGATCTCATTGAAGCATGCAGGATTCTTAAGGGGGGTGCCAGAGTAAATGCTGAGAGGATGTTTTCCATCATGGGATAGTCTTCGACCAGAGGGCATAGTCTCAGAATAAAGGAGTGTCCATTTAAGACTGAGTTGAGGAGGAATTTCTTCTTCCAGAGGGTTGAGAGTCTTTGGAACTCCTTGCCACAGCTGTGAGGTCAGAGTCCTTGTGTATATTTGAGGCTTTGATAGGTAGATTCTTGATCCGTCAGGGAATCCAGGGTTACGGGGAAAGGGCAGGAAAGAGGACGTGAGGAATGTCGGATCAGCCATGATCCTGTTGAGAGGCGGAGCAGGCTCGAGGGGCCGAATGGCCTACTCCTGAGAAGAGCTTATTTGACACAAAGCTGCTTTAACCTGGAATGCACTGTCATGAAAGGATGGTGCAGCCAATTGACAAGTAACTTTCAAAAGTGAATTGGGTAATACTCGATGAGTATTTGTATGGCTATGGGCAAAAAGCTGGGGCAGTGGGATTAATTGGATAGCTTCTTCAATGAGCTAGTTTAGACCTGATGGGCTGAATGGTCTCCTGCTGTGCTTTATGCTTCTACATATTGTGTGCTGGGTGTTTAAGAACCTGCGTAATTGTGAGGCATCAAATTTTCAGATTACAAAGAACAGAAAGGTACAGCACAGGAACAGGCCCTTCGGCCCTCCAAGTCTGTGCCGATCATGATGTCCCAACTAAAACAAAAACACCTTCTGCCCTTACTTGGTCCATATCCCTCTTAGTACTCTTAATACTTAACGCTCTTCAATAATCCTAGCGGCATGCTTGTATGGAGAATTCTGTACAGTAGGAGTGCACAAAGTTTGATTGATTGGATGTCAATACTTGAAAGTTTATTCAATGCAAAATAGTTGGTCCCACCGGTAATATTTACAATAAGGTCTGGTTTGTCTTCTGTAAATGAAAAGTGCGTTAATGCATTGGTCCATTGGGAATGAATACAGTGCAAATGTATAGCTGGCTCAATTGGATTCCTGCACTTTGGACAACAATGTGATAAGCTGTGTCTTTTCTTGACCCACTGTCTGACTTATACTTCACGGCTCGTTTTTCCTCCCACTAATACCCCAGGAAATCCGGGACTCGGGGAACCGGACAATTTCAAGTTCACCAACTGAAATTGGTGCAAATTTGAAGTTTACTGGTGGGGTTGAGTGAGGTTCAGATAACAGCATTGAATTGTTAATGGCCGCCTTGGGCGAAAGCTGAAGGTTAATGCTGAGTGAATAACGGTTGATCCAGGCTGCAATGGGTGCAGCAAAGAAGAGAGAGGCTAATAAATTTATTTTCCATTGTTAACGCCTGTACGCACTCAGCTCAAAGTTGACCAACCCTGACAGAGTTTGTACTGATTTTTGTAATTGGTGCATTGATGTTGTTTCATTAGGCTTAAATGTAAAAATTTAAGGCCCCATTGTCATATACAGCAAGGAAATCAGATGACCCAGGTACGGTAACAAGATAGTTATTGTACTGAACTTTCCAGAGACATGGGTTCAAATCCCACCTCAGCATCTTCAATTAATGAAATAAACCTGGACTGAGAAACTAGTAGCAGTAATGGTGAGCGTGAAATTATTGGATTGTCATTGCCACAGACATAAAACGAGGGGGGGGGTTAATTTAAACAGCCCTGATTTCTCCTATCACCTCCCGAGCGCGATTTTACGGCCAGGCTGCGCCCAAAACGCAGCTCGCCGCGGCTCAGCGTGGCCGATAGAAACCAGGAGACCCCGCTCCCGGGATCTACCTGGCTCGGAACGCCTCGTGAGATCGAATGCGAGACGTTGTAATGTAAATCTTGCCCATTGTGGGCAGGATCACCTTTTGGAAAATCTGCATATTACAGCGAGACAGCTAGTCCCACTCTAATGTGCAGTTTCCCAGTGCACCTGAGGCTTTATGATCTACTCCCTTTGCCTCAGAGACCTCAGGTGAGTACTATTCAGTACTGGCCTCCACAAATGGGGATCAAAAGAATGGCACCTGTGGGGGTCTCCCAGGGGATTGGAGGCCCTCAGGTGCATGCCCCTTGGGCAGGATGGTGCCCTGGCACTGCCAGCCTTGGGCTATGGCAGTACCACCAAGGTGCCCAGGTGGCACTGCCAGCTGACATATTGGCACTGTGAATGTGCCAGGCTGACATTTGTTGTGTGGTGGTGATTGTGCAGGGAGTGCCTGTGTGGGTGTTTTTATTTTAAATTTGTCCGTGGGACGTGGGTGTTGTGGCTGGGCCAAACATTTATTGCCCATCCCTGAGGACATTTAAGAGCCAACCATATTTATGTATCCCCCAGCCTGGGTCCCTGAGATGGTTAAATGTCTCAACCATTAAGGATTGAAAGGAATGTGAGGGGCCCTTTGTCCTAGCAGACTTGGAGACTCCGGTTGGTCAAGCTGGGTTATGAAATGCAGATGGCCTTTGTATGGCTCTCTTTGAATTTGGTTTGTGCAGCCCACAATTTGGCATTAATATCTCTGCAGAGGTAACGAGATGTATATTTCTTGCCGGACAGCACCTGTTGTCCAGGGGTCACAGGTAGACACAGATTTAGCCATTTTAAAAGGCCTTTGTCGAGTTTTAAATTTTTTAGAAATAATCAATTTTTATTTTAAAAATATACAGGGTGAGATCTCAGCCCCCTCACATCACAAAGACCCAACCTCTAGGTTAGGAAACTGCCATCCTTGCCGTGCATGTGACTCCAGACCCACAGCAATGTGGCTGACTCTTAAACTCCTTTGCAACGCCTCCTTCCAGTGTCACCCACACCCTGCGAATGAGCAAAAAGAAAATGTGACATACATGACATTAAATGTCTTAAAGGGACAGTATCCAGACCATTTCTATATTGACTTCGACTGCGCAACAGTTTCGTAGAAATGGCAGCAAAGTAGGTGAGTATTCAGCCAGTACAAGCTTTGTATTGGCACAATGTACGCTGTTCCTTCCATACAAACATAGACATGGGCAAGCAGATTAGGAGCAGGAGTAGGCCATTCGGCCCCTCGAGCCTGCTGTGCCATTCAATAAGATCAAAGCTGATTGGATTGTGCGCTCAACTCCACATTCCACCTAACCCCGATAACCTTGGGTACCCCCACGTTTTATTATTTTTCTTTGCGTCGGTCTAAGTTGTTCTTTAAATGGACTCCATTTCAGTCATTGTGGTCATGTATTCAATATCCTAATGAACCTTTACCTGCCGCACACAGATAATTCACCCAACTTCCATTTTACACGTCCAATCCTGCTCCCTTGTAGCAAATCGGCAAGCAGTAGAAATCATGTAAAGAGCAGCATTCAGAGAATTAAAATTAAACCCATCCAAATCAGAATAGAGCGATGATTATTACGGAAGGTTAGAGGGGCTGGGCCACCTTTTCCCTAAAAAAGGGTGGGGGGGGGATGCTCGAGTCGACCTGGGAGGAGCCTTTAAAAATGAGAGAGGTGTTTGATAGGGTAGATGAGGAGCAGATGTTCCCACTTGTGGGAGAGTCCAGGATTAGGGGCCATGAGTATAAGGGGCCGTTAATAAATCCAATATAGGATTCGGGAGAAACTGCGATACCCAAAGAGTGATGGGAATGTGGAACCCGTTACTACAGGGCAAGGCCGAGGTGAATAGAATCGCTGCGTTCACGGGGAAGCTAGGTGGACACACGAGACAGAAAGGAATAGAAGGATGCTGTACGATGAAATAAGGTGCGAGGAGACTCACATGGACCATTAACACCATCATAGGCCTGTCGAGCTCAATGGCCAATTCCTCAATGCATTGAGGGTGCAAAGAAGAATTTGAACCAGTAACACGCAATGGCATCAGGGTCCAACAGAGGGCACTGTTGACACTGAAACCCTTAATTTGGTCATGCATCAGAATGCATTAAATATTACATTTCAAAGGCAGGGATACCTGGTACGTTTAATTAGATTAGTAACAATTTAACGCGACGAATCGTTGCCCCATTACATTTTTTTTTACATCATATAAAATGCAACACAGCACCTTTGCTGCGTACCTTTGTAGTGGTGATGCCAGATTGTGAGTTTTAACCTTGATGAAAGAAGCACCAGGTACTCAGCGTTTGCGTTTTCATTGGCCTTCTGCAAAGGATGTCCTTTGTGAATACCTGTAAAGATAACTAATAGATCTACTACTGGGCGAAGTTTGGAGTGTTAAAGCCCTGAGGTTAGATTGACTTGTTTTTGATAAAATTCAGGTGTTGGTTATGGCGCTGCTGATTTTTAGCTGTTTTTTTCCTGGTGAAGATCTTCCCCTCTCTCAATCTTTTCCGCCCTCCCAAATATTCCTGCTGGCGTAGAATCCCAGTTCCGCTGGGTGGGACAGGCCATCCATATGCCTGACATAAGACAACCAAAGCAACTGCGTTGATGGGAACTCGCTCACGGCAGGAGTCTCCCAGGAGGATAGTGGAAGCACTTCAGGGATGTCCTCAAACATCCCTGAGGAGGTCAACCAATCCACCGACTCATGGGAGACGCTTTGCTTGTGACAGACCGAAATGGAGAAGGTTTATCGGGAAAGCACCGAACACACGCAGAGTCTCTGTCGGGAACGTGGCGAGATGGAAGTCGGAGCGAGGACGCAAACCCCCGATGCAGACTTGATGGACCGAATGGCCTCCTTCTGCACTGTAAATTCTAGGATTCTACGATTCTGTCACCCATCCACCCAACCCTTCAACGCCACCTGTCCTGCATGCGGCCGAGTCTGCAGATTGTGCATCAGACCTATCAACCGTCTCAGAACACGTCAAACCTGAATAGAAGCAAGTCATTCGTGGCACCGAGGGACATCATATGAGAAACCGATTTGAGTGTGGTTCAATCAATACCTACCACCCCGGATAAGTGATTCTTTTTTAAAATCAAATCACCCACTGACGATCACTGGAGACCTTCAATAAACATCAATTTGCATTTATACAGCGCCTTTAATGCTTTATTGCAGTAAAACATCGCAGTATGCTTCACAGGAGCGTTATCAACTGAAATTTGTCACCAAGGCACATGAAGAGCTATTAGGACAGGTGGGGGGGGGAGGGGGGGGGGGGGTGAAAGGCTTGGTTGAAGAGGTAGGATTTGGGGCACTGTCAGCGATGCCAGCTTTCAGATGAGACCCTACCTACCAGTCCCAGTGGGTGCAAAAGATTCCAAGGCACTCTATTGGAAAGAGCAGGGCGGTTATCGCTGATGCCCTGGTCAATATCTATCCCTGAATCAATATCGCTAAAAACAGACGATCTGCTCATTACGTTGTGTGGGATTTTTCTGTGTGCAGATTGGTTTCCTGTAGTACAACACTTCAAACAGTGCTTTATTGGCTCTAAAGCATATTGAGACATCCCAAGTTCACGAAAAGGTGCTATATAAATGCAAATTCCTCCTTTTCCTGGTGAATCTGAACTTTTACTCACCTGGGGCGAAATTCTCCCCCAACGGCGCGATGTCTGCCGACTGGCGCCCAAAACGGCGCCAATCAGACGGGCATCGCGCCGCCCCAAAGGTGCGGAATGCTCCGCATCTTTGGGGGAAGAGCCCCAACATTGAGGGGCTAGGCCGACGCCGAAGGAATTTCCGCCCCGCCAGCTGGCGGAAACGGCGTTTGTTGCCCCGCCAGCTGGCGCGGAAATGGCATCCCCGGGCGGCGCATGCGCGGGAGCTCCAGCGGCCGCTGACAGTTCCCCGCGCATGCGCAGTGGGGAGAGTCTCTTCCGCCTCCGCCATGGTGGAGGCCATTGCGGAGGCGGAAGGGAAAGAGTGCCCACACGGCACAGGCCCGCCCGCGGATCGGTGGGCCCCGATCGCGGGCCAGGCCACCGTGGGGGCACCCCCCGGGGCCAGATCGCCCCGCGCCCCCCCCAGGACCCCGGAGCCCGCCCACGCCGCCTTGTCCCGCCGGTAAATACCTACTTTAATTTACGCCGGCGGGACAGGCAATTTCTCGGCGGGACTTCGGCCCATCCGGGCCGGAGAATCGAGCGGGGGTGCCCGCCAGGCGCGGCCCGATTCCCGCCCCCGCCGAATATCCGGTACAGGAGACTTCGGCAACCGGCGGGGGCGGGATTCGCGGCGGCCAAGGGGCATTCTCCGACCCCCCAGCTCCTGATGCCCCTGATGCTCATTCCTCTCCAACCCATTCTTCACTCCTCTTCTGAAGCCATCAGCTCCTCACAGAGATACAGTAGCTTGGGCCCTACTTGTGTGAGTTTAGTTAGTGGATGTATTTAAAAAAAATAAATTTAGAATATCCAATTTATTTTTTTCCCCAATTAAGGGGCAATTTAGGGTGGCCAATCCACCTCGCCAGCACATCGTTTGGGTTGTGGGGGGTGAGACCTTCGCAGCCACGGGGTGAAAGTGCAAACTCCACACAGACAGTGACCCAGGGCCAGGGCCAAACCCGGGTCCTCAGCGCTGTGAGGCAGCAATGCCACCTACTGCGCCACCGGGACGCCCTATTAGTTAGTGAATGTAGGTAGGATAGTCATTGCAGCATTCCGAGCCATTGACCTGCCCTGGTAGCCACAGTATTAATGTGGCTAGTTGGTCCCGTTCAGTTTCTGATCAATGGTAACCACTAGGATGTTGATTGTGGGGGATTCAGCGATAGTAATGCCACTGAAGGTTGGGCGGCGATGGTTAGATCACCTCTTGTAGGAGATGATCATTTCCTGGCACTTGTGTGGTGTGAATGTACGCCTCTGCAGAGTTGTGTACAGAGAGTCTGAGAGAAGTCAGCAAGATGATAGAACCTGACTAAGGCTTTGACTTGGAGATTTATATATTGGCATGGGTTACCAATGAAAAGTTTATGTTCAACTATACAAGCCTCCAGGTTTCCTCGTAAAACACCCAACAAATTCCCCTGAGAACAATGTGCCTGAGTGTTTCCCCTTGTCTCCCGCACAAGCAGCAATCGAAGATGTCCATCTTGAGACTACAGCCAGCCTCCAGAGATGCACGAGGTGAATTAAACACATGCTTATGTCCATTTTCCACACCTTGCTTTTTCCTGAAACAGGTTGCCAGCTGGGGACTAGGTCTGATGGGTGCCCCCCTTCATTAAGCATGGCTGAGGAATCTCTCTCAGCTCGTTGCACTTGCTATTGATGTGCCGGAAGGATTGCCACGCCGGCGATCGACCGGTTTGGCCAGATTATGAGCGCCCCTTCCTTGGTCATCGAGCTCTGGAGTGGGACATGAAGCTGGAGCTTCCGGCTAAGAGGCAGGGACACTGCCCATTGTGTCACAAGACCTCCTTCTCTTCGAATGTTAGCACACGCCAATTCTCGAAGAGGCACAGAGCTCAGCTGAGAATAAAATGTCAACTTGATGGGAAGAGCTGTAGATATGAAGGTATTAGACCAGAACAAAGCAGCAAAAGATAGTAAAAGAGCAGAGGTTCTGAGTGAGAGGGAGGAGGGTAAACTGAAGAGTTAGGGTGTATTTATTATCCTGATCTTCAGAAAAGAAATGCGCAGGGCAGCTGTGGGCTGAGGAGCCTTTTTGCAGGCCACAATGCAAAGTAAAGGAGAAGCTGATCACATTATGTTGAACGTATATTTACACCTCTCCCGTTTGGTGATTGCTGCTTCTGGCCTCCGGACTTTGATGAAAGGAAATCCCGCCAACACTGCGGGGCAGAAGCTCCAATCTGGCCCCAGCCTTGAGGACCAGCTGGGACCTTGCCATGGTTCTGGGAAGCCCACAAGACATTTCGCAAGCCTCAAAAAGTACAATTCCCCCGCTGCTCCTTTGAGATCCCTGTGCAAGGGAGCGTGACTGTGGGAGGATTTTCTTTCCTGATAAATGGAGTGTTAAGTGGAGCCATGTTGAGCGGCAGCAAAGGGTTATCGTTCAAATCAACAGCCGGACTTACCCTCAAGAAATATGAAGAACTTCCCGTGACACATTAGAAAAAGACTCATCGTGTTTAGAATATATAGAACATAGAACATACAGTGCAGAAGGAGGCCATTCGGCCCATCGAGTCTGCACCGACCCACTTAAGCCCTGACTTCCACCCTATCTCTGTAACCCAAAACCCCTCCTAACCTTTTTTTTTGGTCACTAAGAGCAATTTATCATGGCCAATCCAACTAACTTGCAGATCTTTGGACTGTGGGAGGAAACCGGAGCACCCGGAGGAAACCCACGCCGACACGGGGAGAACGTGCAGACTCCGCACAGACAGTGACCCAGCGGAGAATCGATCCTGGGACCCTGGTGCTGTGAAGCCACAGTGCTAGCCACTTGTGCTGCCCCCTGTTTCATCAATTTCGTCCAGAACATCTGAAAGTGCTTTGTGACATTTGCTTTGACATGGAATGGCTGATAACAGAAATGAGAGAGCCATCTTGGGAGCCGCAAAGAAATTTAATTTATACAGCGCTATTCACAATACTTCCTCAGGACATTTCAAAGTGCTTTCTAGCCAATCGAATACTTCATAGCCTACTTGCGCACAGCAAGATCCCGCAACAATGTAAGAACTTTGGCGAAATCACAGAGGGGTTGTAGTATGCCTTTAAGGGAGATAATAAAATTCCGCTGTTTGCCCAGGTTGCGTTCCTGCGAAACCTCGCAAATGCCGAAATTGTGAATGACGAAGGTACTTTGCAACGGGAGTCAATTAGTTAGGTTCCATCCATCCTAAAATGTTACATGCAAAAAGGATCAAAGGCAATAAAAACTATGGGCGAGATTCTCCGTCCTGCTGCATCCGTTTTCTGATGCGGCGCGGCCCCCCGCCGGCAGCGCAATTTTCCATCCATGCAGCCAGCCAATGGGGCGTCCCAATTTTGGGTGCCCTCACGCCGTCGGGAAATCCGGTGCCAGCGAAACGGAGGATCCCACTGTATGTTTTTAATCAACTTCAAGGTAAATTTGCTGGAGAAATTGTTCAATACAACAGGAAAAGCGGGCAATTGCGATTGTGAAATGACTGGATCGTTGTCAAAAACCCGTCAGGCTCACAATGTCCTGTAGGGAATGAAATCTGCCGTCCTTATTGTGGTCTGGCCTGCATGTGACTCCAGACCCACAGCAATGCAGGTGACTCACTGCTCTCTGAAATGGCCCAGCAATTAAGTCACTTGGTCATTTAACTAGGCGTGGACAATTACCCACATTCCACGAATGAATAGAAATTTGTATTTTCTTTCTGTGTAAAAATGTGGTCGGGCTCTTATGAACGGGGTCATGTTCTGAAGCTAAATACCATCAATTTTGCAACCATCTCTGAGGCTAAATTAGGGGATCTTCGGGCACTCTATGAGGACCTGGCCTGGGTTGAGGATATAAATTCCAGCAGCATCCCATCGTGCAGCTTGTGCCATTTCTCAGAATGTGCTAATTCCTGGAAGCAGCAACGTTCTTGCAAACAGAAACCAGACACACAGTTCGCATCTCCTGGGAGCGATTTGAATCCTTCCAATGAAACAGTTACTCGTTTCCTCGAATTACTCTCACCCCCTCCTGGGGATTGCACCAGCGATCAAGGCATAGGGGTGGGGAGGGAGGGAGGGAGGGAGAAGAAGTCTTTTGTAGACAGAGGACCTTCAAAGTCACTTTTAAAATAAAAGTTCAACACGATTCTGAAGCTCCCTGTCAATGCATTTTTTTGGTAAACACTCTGAATGATCCATAATCCTGGAGGCTGCTGACAGATTAACTCAGTTAGTTAAACTCTCCTTTTCGGTCAAACAGTAGCAAGTTTGAGCCCCACAAAAGGACTTGAGGGTGTCACCTTGGCAAAGAGCGCCCCAACTGTGGTATCACCACTAGCAGTATTATATGTATTACGGTAAGACACGTATAATAGAGGTACATGGGTAGATCCCTGCCTGCTGGCTCCGCCCAGTAGGTGGAGTATAAATGTGTGTGCATTTATGTGTGTGCATTCCAGGAATGCTGCAGCCATTCTGGTTCCAGCTACAGGAGGCACAACATCTTTGCTCAATAAATTGATGCACTATCAATTATCACAAAGATGGGAGGAGTGGAATAATCGAGGCTTCATTGAGCAAAGATGTTGTGCCTCCTGTAGCTGGAACCAGAATGGCTGCAGCACCGGCGAGCACACACATTTATACTCCGCCTACTGGGCAGAACCAGCAGGCAGGGAGTTACCCATGTGCCTTTACTATACGTGTCTTACAGCAATACATATAATACTGCTAGTGGTGACTACCACACCAACTGCGGCCCACAGAGAACCTCCGTTCTAATGCAGGTTTGTATTTCTCACGCAGTTCCTCCTGTTTGGGTTCTGTGGACCTGCAAATTTGGGAAACAGGAAAGGTTTGCATTTATATAGCGCTTTTCGCAACCACGGGACATCTCGAAGCACTTTATGGCCAATGAAGTAGTTAGCACTGTTCCTTCACAGTGCCATGGACCCGGGTCCGATTCCCGGCTTGGGTCACTGACTGTGCGGAGTCTGCACGTTCTCCCCGTGTCTGCGTGGGTTTCCTCCGGGTGCTCGGGTTTCGTCCCACAAAGTCCCGAAAGACGTGCTTGTTCGGTAATTTGGACATTCTGAATTCTCCCTCAGTGTACCCGAACCGGCGTTGGAATGTGGCGACTAGCAGATTTTCCCAGTAACTTCAACGCAGTGTTTAATGTAAGCCTACTTGTGACAAGAATACTTCAACTTATCCCCTTAGATAGTTTCAAAGATTTGGTTGATCTTTGCAGCAAAATCTTAACCATTCATTCCAATTCTGGAAATCAAATTGGGTGGGCAGCAATTAGAGACCCTCCCAGATTATTATTAAGTGTAGTCAATGTTGTAATGGAGGAAACAGAGTGATTCATTTGTTCACAGCAAGCTCCCATAAACAGCAGTGCGACTATGACTAGGCAATCTGTTTTTTTTGAGGGGTCCAATATCGGCCGTGGTAGGGTGGCACGGTGGCACAGTGGTTAGTTCTAAAACACCCCACTCTTCACCTTCCGGTATTCCCTGTGTCCTAGTAAGCAACAGCGCCACCTGGTCTGGAAATCAGCTGAACAGACCGAGACATTTCCCAGCTTGAAGCTTCACCTCAGCTGAGACCAAGGGGAGAGGGTCAACAACTGGCACCTGACCAACAGGGCAGCTCACTGCCAGACCACCGAGGACACAGAACACCGACCGCCGCAGCCCGTGTCACCTGACGCTGAAATCGGGAACGGCGATCGGGAAGAGAATGGCTCCCGATGCCGAAATCGTGGCAGGCGACGACCTGACGGCGGGTCACGGTGCTCCACCACCTCCAAATCGGCGTCATCGAGGTGCGCGCAGTCGCAACCCCGCTTACACATAGTTATCAGACCCACCCGCAATGCTCCGCCTCCGATCAGCCAAGTTCCCCACGGCACGGGCCACGGGTGGTCTCAGCGGTTTTGAGCCTGGCGAGGCGGCTGCGGAGAGAGAGAGAAGGCGTACGGACAATGTCCGGTGCCGCCATACTCCGCCAAGAGCCGTGCCGCTGGCCGTGCGCGGGGGGGGGGGGGGCTTCTGCCAGGGCTGGGGAAGTAGTGGGGGGGGGAAACAGGAGGTGGGCTGTGGGGTCGGGGTGGGCGTGTGCGCACGACTGGTGCGATCGGTGAGCGTGTGTGGGGCGTAGGCTTGTCAGCTCTGCGCATGTCCAACACGGACCCGGCGATTCTCCCCCCGTTTTCCGCGGGTGTTTCACGCGGCACCGGTGCTAGCCCCTCACCGGAACCAGAATCGGGACGGGGGGGACGGCACCGATTTTCCCGTCGTTGATCACCAAGGATCCTCCATTGGCGTCGGCACTTAGACGCAGCAACGGAGAATCCAGCCCACGGTGATTTATAACCACATGCAGTGTTGGACGCCAATCCCTGCTCCAGTAGGTGGCATGGGTACCGGACTACCTCCCCGTTGAAATGCAGCCACCGTGGTTGGTTCTGATGTTGGGTTTGTGAAGACTGACATTCTGTAATTCCTCCTCTGCCCTCCCTTCTCTGCAAACTCCTCTTGCAGCTTCCGCATTCTCCCTCACAGCTGCTGCTGATTTCCCTGATTGGAGAGCACTTATGCAGCAATTCAGAACATGCAGATCTGCAAAAGGGTTCATGCCCTCAGCAAGCGCATTCTGCACAAGTATCTCAGCAACGAGGCACTTGCTAACGTAGCCTGAAAGTACCTCGGAATCCAGAACAACTAACCGCTGACTTTCCGTCCTCGGAAGGGTCCTTGACCTGAAATGTTAACTCTATTTCTCTCCACAGAAGCTGCTGACCTCAATATTTTCTATTTTTAACCCTTTAAACCCATTCCTGCTTGTTGCCGTCCGACAAGCTTAGGAAATGGCATTACACACAAGCACGGACACCGATTTAACAAAAGGCTCTTGACTCAGACACAGGGGGCGGGATTCTCCACTCCCACGCTGAAGTGGCCGCGCCGTCGTGAACGCCGTCGAGGTTCACGACGGCGCGGAACGGCCCCGGTCCCGCCCGATTCAGGCCCTGACAACGGGCCAGTATCGGGGCCGCGTCATCTACACGCGCCAGGCCTTGTCGCCCGCGTAAAAGCGGCGCCGCATAGATGGCGTGGCCGGCGCCGCATAACGGGTATCATCCGCGCATGCGTGGTTGTCGTCCTCTCTAAATCTGCCCCGCAAGAAGATGGGGGACGGATCTTGCGGGGCTGCGGAAGGAAGGAGGTCCTCCTTCAGAGAGGACGTCCCCTATCTGCGTCTGTGGGGCACATCCGCTGTTGAACCTAAACAAATGATGCAGTCCGGATGGCGTTTCGAAAAGTCTGAACAGCTGAGGCCCTACATCACTCGTCAAGACAAGTTGATATGTGAAGACGGCGTGATTCCGTGGGGATCACGGATGGTCGTCCCGCCTCAGGCCGGTGGGCCCCTCCTTCAAGAGTTGCACAGGGGCCACCCAGGGCAGACAAGGGTGAAGACGCTGGCGCAGAGTTACGTCTGGGGGCCAGGCTTAGATAAAGCCCTTGAAGAACTAGTAACACCCTTGCCAAATGCAGAAATCTTTGCCGCCTTCCACCACCCTTAACCTTTAGGAACGGCCACGTCCAAGCTCCATGTTGATTATACGGGCCTGTTTGTTGGCAAAGTATTTTTGGTGTTTATGGATGCCTCCTCTAAGAGGCTATCGGTTCAAGAGATGGGGACCACTACGTTTACGGCCACGGTATATGTCTTGCCTTGGTAGCTCAGTCGGTCGAGCATCAGACTTTTAATCTGAGGGCCCAAGGTTCGTGTCCCTGTCAGGGCTCTTATTTAAGGGCAGCAAGGTAGCATACATGGCTAGCACTGTGGCGTCACAGCGCCAGGGTCCCAGGTTCAATTCCCCACCGGGTCACTGTCTGTGCAGAGTCTGCACGTTCTCCCCGTGTCTGCGTGGGTTTCCTCCGGGTGCTCCGGTTTCCTCCCACAGTCCAAAGACATGCAGGTTAGGTGGATTGGACATGCTAAAATTGCCCTTTGGTTAGGAGGGGTTATTGGGTTACGGGGATAGGGGGGAAGTGAGGGCTTAAGTGGGTCGGTGCAGACTCGATGGGCCAAATGGCCTCCTTCTGCACTGTATGTTCTATGTCTATGTTTAAGCGTCGAGTGTCTGCCATTCCTGGGCTTCCCGAGTCAATTCTTTCGGACAATGGAACTCCCTTCACTGGTGATAATTTCCATTATTTTGTGAGAGCAAATAGCACATTGCTGAGGAGAACAAGGCCAATTACCCAACGTTGAATGGTCGGGCTGAGAGACCCATCCAAACTTTCAAGAATGCCTTGATGAAGCAGTCTGGTAAACGTCTTTGCCAGCTGTTGGCTAAATTTTTGTTGTTGTACTTGATTGGACCTTGTGTTCCCAAACTTGGCACGGAGGGTGGAAGCACGTCAGGCGTCCCAGAGAGTCAGCGGTCAGAGCAGGAGGAGGGCGGGGGGGTCGACAGGTCGTTCCAGGTAGGAGACCCGGTTTTGGTCCGCCATTTTGCTTCACGTCTGCCTTGGTTAGCGGGACGGGTTGTGGCCCAGTCACGGCCGGTGTCTTGCGTGACCACTGTGATCGAGACGTCCGTCAGGAAACACGTTGACCACTTGAGGAGTGGAGGGTTGGCAAAGCTCAGCTAGGAGTCGACAAGTCCAGCTAGCATTGTGAACACTCCTGTAACTCTGAGGGGCCAGGAGGACTCCTGTTTCTGTTGAACCAGCTGTGCTCGTAGAGGCCGGTGACCTGTCGTTGAAGCAGTGCCTCCTGAGGTGACACCGACTGTTGATTACTGAATCGCCCAAAAGAGTGCCGAGCCTGTGACTGGGCTACGGAGGACAGGGAGGGCCCAGAGGTTTACAGACTGATTGATGTTTTGATGGATTCTCTTTCCCTGGCTGTGTCTGTCAACATTTGTTCTTCTGTGTATAGTTTTTGGGGGAGTTTTAATAAAGAACTTAAGGAGGGGGTGTAGCGTGGTCCCTTTAAGGAGGGGGTGTAGCGCGGTCCCTTTAAGGAGGGGGTGTAGCGCAGTCACTTTAAGGAGGGGGCGTGCTCCATGGACCACATGACCGACTCAGAGCCAAACATGAAGGTGAGTTCAAACCCCAGCCAATAGGAAGTTTGCGTGGGGCTTTGAGAGCAAGACACCAGGTACTGCTATTGAATTGAGTTCTGTGCCTGTTACTAAACTGCATTTGCCTTTTGTTGACTGTTGGAAGTCTCCAGTGTCTGTCTCGAGCTGTCACAACAGTCTACCTGGAGTCTGGTTGGTGCAACTTTCAGCTTACAGGTCAAAGTTCAAATTTAAACCTTAAACAGTTGGGAAAATTAAAAAGACGGGGAGTAGTTATTGTTTAGTCACTTGGATGCTTCTGTCATTGGCCCACGTGGGCTGTGTCCAGACCAGTCTTGCCATGATTCATGGTCTTCGTGGGTCTGGAATGTGAGTGGAAACAAATGATCAAATATTTCTTTCCATTCTCATCATTAGTTTTGAACGCCTCAGCCAGATCGCATCTCAACCATCACAAAATAACCCAAAAGGCAGGTAGAGAGGCTCAAAAACCAGCACCTCAAGACTGAGTCAGTGACGGATTTCGGATCTAGTCGATTGTCAGAGAAAAAAATCAGAACCTTAATTAAAAAGAGACACATGAAATCAAATGAATAAGTTTCTTTTCATTGAAACCTGGAAAAGAAAGAATCTATACTAGTGAGGAGATATCCTTCGGGGAAAAGTATTGGGCGGAATTCTCCATTCCTGACGCTAAGTGCAGGCGCCAACGGAGAATCCGCGGGTGATTCACGACGGGGAAATTGGTGCGAACCCCTAGCCGATTCCGGTACAAGTGAGGGGGCTAGCACTGGCGCGGAGTGGAACACCCGCGGATCACGCGGAAAACGGGCGGAAAATCGCCGGGTCCCGGGGTACGCACGCGCAGGTCTGACAGGCTGCACGATGGCGCCTGCCATGCTAGAGCCCTGACCTGCCCACCCCGACCCCACAGCCTACCCCCTGGCCACCCCCCACCATTCCCCCCAGCTTTGGCAGCAGCTCCCCCCGGCCAGCAGCACGGATCCCGGCAGAGTGCGACGGCGCTGGACACTGTCCTCAGCCGGGCACGGCCAGGTTCCCGACCGCTGGGGCCACACATGGCCCGTATCATCAGGAACTCGGCCCACCGGGGGCAGAGCATCGCGAACCGGCGTCAAACCGCCGCCTGCCCCGAATCTGGCGACAGAAGCCATTCTCCGCCCGATCCCCCCAATTTCAGCCTCGGGCTACGGAGAATTCCACCCTATATATTATAAAGTACAGTTAACTTGCAAATTGGGATTGCTCAGGCCAGTCGGCACACATGGAAAGTCCACGGAGAAGACGTGTATGTGAAGTTTTTAACTAGTTCAGCTCACTAATGAATCACCTCTTTACTCATTTAACAGCAATTAAAATTGATGCAAGGCAACTTATAAAAACGTCTGATGTTCGGACAACTCTGTTTTTTGATAGTCGTATTTCGTACAGTGTAAAGTAAGGTCACCATAGCCCCAGATGGGCATAGGCAGGAGGCCTCAGGCAAGGGGAAATGTAGGTTTCATGAATAACATCAGCTGGTACAGGGATCTGTTGGCCTTCCTCTGGATTGCAGGCAACCTGTCCAGCCGACTAAGCTAATCCGGCCCCGTACTTGTAGGTAGGTAGAGAGCAACAAACTCCAAATGGCACCAGCAAATCAAAGCAGAAGCACAACCAACCAGACCAGGAATTCCAGGCTCTCGTTTGGCAGAGAATTTTATTGACAAATTGCCACACCGTTTCTTGGTTTAATCACTCGCATCTAGAAATGCTCCTTACTTCAGGGCAGGTTGACAGAGTCAGTTTGAATACTGTGTGCTCTCACCTCTTCATGCTTCGTTCAACCCAGATTCATGGCACATTGTCATCGCCTCAATCCAGTTCCTACTGGAACTACCGGCACCGTGCAGGAAAGAGATCCAGAGTTCAACATGAACTGATATCACTTAGTGGAGCCAGAGAATGTTAACATATTCAACGATTCAATACACAATTACTTTGCAGTCGGATGAAAAGAGCTTTATTCCGCTTATAACTTGTGCTCCAATTATTTCTGGGTCAACCTTAAGTAGGTAGAGAGTAAGTTATAACTGTTCCAAATTTGTTCCGTTTAAACTGTGTTTTAAAATATATGTAGAACTTTCCTTCCTATTCAAGAGGTACTAATTCATGAGGCGTGATTACCCAAGTGATGGTAACCCTACGGCCTACGCTGTGTCGCACACAATCCTTCGGGTGGGATCCCAAAAACAGCCACTGCCTCATTGACGCACACAGGGTGACCACTAGAGAGCAGTAATGGGTGGGGAGTCTGCAGGCCTGTCCACTTTTCCTCCCCCCCCCCCCCGCCTCTGAGAATATGGAAGCTGGTTGCAACACCCTTGTTGAAATGCAGGGCTGACATCAGCCGACAGGGCAGGGATTGACCCTGGGACCTGTGCGGTCTCCCTTGGCTCAGTCCCACACTTCACATTTTTCCTCCCATAGCGTAAACATACATTTCAACGGAGAACCGCAGGAACTCTCCAAACCTGGGAAAGATGTCATGTTCAGGCCCAGCAGTAAAAGCACGGCATGGTGAATTCCAATCAACAATCCCAGAAAGGAAAGCGGCAAAAAAAAAATTGCGTGGCTTGCACGTTGTCAGGTTTACTGTAGGGTCTGTTCCCTGGTCTGCGGGCTTGGCTGAGCTGTGGGCGACTGAGATGTGGGCCACTGTTCCATAAGGTAGGCAAATTCCTGCCAGGGAGACGATGAGATCTCGTTGACTTTGGGAGCTCACGTGGAACTGCCCAAATGTCAACTCAGAATCAAACTGGGAGCTAAAAAGAAAGACTGGCATTTATAAAACATCCTTCACAACCTCAGGACACCCAAAGTGGTTTACAGCCAATGAACCACTTTGCTAAAGGGGAGTTGCTGTTGTAACGTAGGAAAATGTAGAAGCCACCTTAGCCATAGCTGACACTGATTACATGGCGATACATTCCTGACTGGTCCATTTGTCTATATATGTAACTCAATGCCTGGTGAGCATCATCTGGAACAAGCAACCATTCATTTCAGAGTCTGTCTGGGAACTATAAGTGTTCAAGTATAAATAAGGGGGGAGGAGAGACGGAGGCTGGAAAAGTGAGACTGGGCGACTGACGCAGAGCTGATAGGACTGAGAGGGGGGAATAAAAAGGGAATGTGAATGATGGAGAAAATGCCTGACAGGAAACGGCATCAGGAGGAGCAGGATGAGAACTCATTTTTATCTTCCCCAGAGAAGGACGTGAGAAACAAAACGTTCTTGTTGATCCTGGGGTTTCTACAGGATTGGGCGACGGTGCAAATGTGAACAGCAAACCAACTAGGAGTCAAGTACACAGATTGTTTTGCGATCTAACGTGACCATCCACTCCCCCGCGTGTAAATCAAAGGTGCTGACACCAACACTGTCTTGGACACTCGTTTCATGCCCAGGATGTCTGTCCGAGTGACAACAGAGAAATGTAGAGCCAAGAATGGTGTTGGTGTTGTCATAATATACACCAGTATATCATGGTGCAGGCACACACTGATGGACACACAGTGGGACCAATCAACACACACAACACCGCAGCCAATCACCAGTGAGAGCACACGCACTATAAAGACAGGGGGCGTCAGAGTTCCCGCTCATACGAGTTGCAGCTAGCTAGGAGGACAGAGCTCACAGCCTGTAACACAGACATTCACCATGTGCTGAGTGCATCGACTGGTTAGGACAAGGCAAAGGTCTTTAGTTAAAGCTAGTATCGTATTCACCCACAGTCTGAGTATGTTTAAACAGTTAATGATTCAATAAAATAGTGTTGCACGATTTCAAGTGTTGGTGACCTGTATGTGATCCAGAACACCCAACACATCAGGAGTCAGAATCATAAAGTGAGTGTGAGGCGCAAACCCCAGAGAAAAAGAGGAATCTGAGCAAAAACAGTGAAGGAACAAGAAGGTAAAGGGTATTTGTGTGGGCGACAAAAGCGAGAAGCTGGATAACAATAAAATAGAGAGCGCTAAAGACAAGAGAGAAAGAAGTGCGTGCGTGCGCGAGAGAAAATGAGTGATTGGGAAAGCTGAATGGGAAGAGGTGAAGAGACTAGAGAGAGATTAATCAGCAAATCCCTACAGTGCAGAAGGAGGCTATTCTGTCCATCGGGTCTAAACCGATGCTCCGAAAGAGCACCCCACCCAGGCTCATTCCCCTGCCCTAGCCCCGTAACCCCATCTAACCTTTTGGACACTAAGGGGCAATTTAGCATGGCCAATCCACCTAAACATGCACATGTTTGGACTGTGGGAGGAAACCGGAGCAGACGGGGAGAAAGTGCAAACTCCACACAGACAATCATCTGAGGTTGCAATCGAGCGTGGGTCCCTGGTGCTGAGAGGCAGCAGTGCTAACCACTGTGCCACCGTGCCGCCCAATAGAACACAGAGGAAATCAGAGGAAAACCAAGAGAGGAGGAATGCCCAAACACTGCCCATGATTCAGGCAGAAGAGAGAAGGTAGCAAGCTTGCAGCCCTCCCCATTCACATGGACAGCTTTCAACACAGAATGTCTGCTCTCGCCCTATATTAAAGGTGGTGTACAAATGCAAGTTGTTGATGTTATCCCTGGTGTTGCTATGGTAACACCAATCTTTACTCACCAATCTCAGTGGGAATGGGAGAGAGAGAGTCACAGCTCCAGACAGTGAACGTGGGTTAAAGCAGAGTTCAAAGAGTAACCAAAAACCTGGAGAACAAAACAAGTACGATCCCAGACGGAATAGCTCATGATTCACTTTGGCCTTTCCCCCATTTTAAAATTGTGTTTAGATAATTCCATCTGATGAATGAGTCAACCAGACAGCACAGACCGATTGGAAGATAGAGAAAACATCTGTTCCCATTGTTGATTCATGGGCGAATTCACCTTTTTTTTGTTAATAAACATTTTATTGAGGTATTTCTTTGGCATTATAACAGCAACAAAATAAATAATGTACATAACAAGTAAAATATTAACAGAGTGCAAATACCACCTCCCTCTCCCACAAGTCTTGCCATTACTTACCCCCCTAATCTACGCTAGCCTAACTGCCCTTCTGCTGACGATTAATTCTCTGCGAAGAAGTCGATGAATGGTTGCCACCTCCGGGCGAACCCTTACAGAGACCCTCTCATGGCAAACTTAATTTTCTCCAGGCAGAGGAAGCCAGCCATGTCCGATAGCCAGGTCTCTGATTTCGGGGGCTTTGAGTCCCTCCATGTTAGTAATATCCGCCTCTGGGCTACCAGGGAAGCAAAGGCCAGAACATCTGCCTCTTTCTCCTCCTGGATTCCCGGATCCTGCGACATCCCGGAAATCGCCACCTCTGGACTCGTTGCCACCCTCGTATTTAATACCTTGGGCATGGCGTTGGCAAACCCCTGCCAAAATCCCCTCAGCCTTGAACATGCCTAGAACATGTGGACATGGTTCGCTGGTGCCCCGGCTCATTTCGCACACCTGTCTTCCACCCCAAAGAATCTGCTCATCCGGGCCACTGTCATGTGAGCCCAGTGAACGACCTTAAATTGGATCAGGCTGAGCCTGGCACATGTTGCGGTGGCGAATTCACCGTTAACCTGGACACCGTCCTTCACAATCATGGAGGCGGTTCTGCCCCTCACGCCTATTCTGCCACTGTCACCGCTGTACCTCAACTCCCTTTACTTGCCTTTTCTCCACATTGTTTGATGCCCTTGCCTAAAATCAAAAGTATCAATCTCGGTCTTAAAGACGTTAATTGCTCCCCCAACATCTACGGCCAGCATAGGGCAGAGGATTGCAGACTTCCAATAAACTTTGTGGGAAGAAGTGGTACTTTTTTAAATGGTCCCCAGCTCTAAATTTGGAGTGATTTTTCTGAGCCCGTGCCAACTCTTGTGAAATTATTTCCACACCTGTCTGTTCATCGCCCCCAGCCCCACAAACATTTCCTTCTGTAGCACAGATCAAATTCTCTTTGGAAGTTACAACTGAATGTGTTTCCACCACCCTTTCAGGCAGTGCATTCCGGATCATCACAAGACCTCTCTCTCCTTCAATACTTCTTTAGAAGTGCAACAACAAATATTGCACAGGCGTGGCAAACGCAGCTTGGGCAGGGAGACAGGAGAATCCCAGTGGCATTACCCACAGTGAGTCTCAGGCCATCTGTTTCTGTTATAACAATAGCGACGTGACAGGAGTAAGGACGATACTTATAAGTGTGTGCCTTCTCCAAGAACTTTGAGATACAAACAAATTAATTACAAGGCCGCAGAATTCATCAGATCAAATCGCTAAAATTAGTAATATGGAAGTTTTGTTGAAGCTGCCAAACATTTGTTAAATTACAAGGTTTAACTTGGTCGACTAAACCCTCTTATTAGTGATGACCACAGTTGTGTAATGGAAACTCAGGCTGTTCTGGAGTAATATGATTTAATGTTTCCCTTTAAGCTCTCACGGTTGCATTGATTTAACTTGACTATTGCTGCTCTGGTCCGTGTGCAGTGCAGTCACTCACTGGCACAGCACAAAGCGCCAACCACCTGAAGGAAAAGGTTCAATGGAGGAGACATTGCAACTCTCCTTGCTCGATTTCAGGGTCCAAAGCAGCCCACATAGAGTTGAATTCCGGTCCGAGCGGGATGTGCCCCTGATTCCACATTATCTTTTACATAGGGAATCAGAGAAGTCCTACAGTGCAGAAGGAGGCCATTCAGCCCATCGAGTCGGCTACCGATTCTCCAAAAGAGCACCCTACCCAAGTCCACCGCCCCGCCCACCCCATAATCCTGTAACCTAACCTGCACATCCCTGGACATTAAGGGGGCAATTTATCATTGCCAATCCACTTAACCTGCACATCTTTGGACTGTGGGAGGAAACCGGAGCACCCGGAGGAAACCCACGCAGACACGGGGAGAAAGTGCAAATTCCACACAGACAGTGACCCGAAGCGTGAATTGAACCCAAGTCCCTGGGGCTGTGAGGCAGCAGTGCTAACGAAGAGCCTGGGCGCGATTCTCCACTCCCACGCCGGTTGGGAGAATCGCCTGGGCCGCCCAAATTTCCGGGGATGCCGGTCCGACGCCCTCCCGCGATTCTCCCAAGCGGCGGGAACGGCCCAGTCGAGTTTCGCGGGCCGCAGGCCGGAGAATCGCCGGAGACACCCAAAATGGTGATACTCCGGCACCCCCGCTATTCTGAGGCCCGGATAGGCCGAGTGGCCAGGCCAAAACGGCGGGTTCCCCCCGGCGCCGTCCACACCTGGTCGCTGCAGTCGTGGGCGGTGCGTGAACGCTAGGGGGGCGCCCTGTGGGGGGGGTGGGGGGCGAGAGGGGATCCTGCACTGGGCTTCACCTACAGGGGGCCAGCACGGCACTAGAGCGGTTCCCGACGCTCCAGCCTCCCATCCCGGCGTGAACTGTGCGCTGCGGGATCCGCACATGCGCAGTGGCGCTGGCGCCAACCCACGCATGAGCGGTGGCCTCCCTCAACACGCCGGCCCCGACGCAACATGGCGCGGGGGTTCAGGGGCCACCGCGGAAGAAAATATGCCCGGGGAGCGAGAGGCCGGCCCGCCGATCAGTGGGCCCCGATCACAGGCCAGGCCCCATCGGAGGCCCCCCCGGGGTCAGAGCCCCCATTCCGCCCCCCCACAGGCCGCCTCCCGACCCTGCGGCAGAGTTCCTGCCGGCTGCGACCGGCTTTTTATAGCGGCTTCCCAGCGTTGGGGCAGCGTGGCCCGGTTACGGGGATTCTCCGTCCCGGCACTGGCCTGAGAGAGTCCCGCGCAGGGTGTCGAGGAAGTTTAAGTCTGGGATAATCTCCTGGGGTACCGGTGGTGGCAGAATGCCCTGGGTAAGGGCAAGTGACTTAATGCATCCGCATTAACAATTTGCATTAAGGCATGTTGGACTGCGTTCTGCGCCTGTTACTTAACTGTCTTTGCCTTACAACAATAACCCCTTTGTTAACTAATGGAAGCCTCCAGTTTATGTCTCAAACCATCACGTTGGCGATGAGGTAAAAGTTTTCAATCACAGCCGGCAGTCATCGTGAATTGGGGGGGGGGGGGGGGGGGGCGGAGAGGAAGGGACAGTTGAGGAAGTACAGAAGTTCCAGCAAGAGACGGAATTGTTTAAAACATCATTGGAAATACCTGTCATTGGGAAACTAGACCTATTTGACCAAGGGTCGAGGATTGATGTCAAGACATCAAACGGCTGTTTCTTTTTAACCGCGAACGTGATCACAGGCAAGGAGAAGCAGAATAATAATCCTTATTATTGTACCAAGTAGGCTTACATTAACACTGCAGTGAAATTACTGTGAAACGCCCCTAGTCGCCACATTCCGGCACCTGTTCGGGTACACTGAGAGAATTCCGAATGTCCAAATTACCTAAGATGATACTTCTGATAGTTTGCGGGTCTGATTGATGATGATTAACTTTCTTATCGATTATATATATCCAAGATTAAAAACATTTTTTTTGAGTACCCAATTCATTTTTTCCTGCGCCACCGTGCTGCCCTCATGTATATCCCAGATCGCAATGAAGTTGAGCGAGGCTTGAGTACCATGGTAATAATGCCAACTTTGCCAACAACGTCCAGATCCTGAAAATGAATTAAGAAAAACCTAGTGGCAAATGCCTGTAACTACATTGTTACGGACAGCTGGTCACACCCAGTTAATTGTATCATAAATAATTGTACGGGCAATTTTAATTTTAAAATTTGATCTAAAAACATGATCAACAATCTTGACACCAGGAAGTAGACAGGAAGTGTAAACTTCTGCAGGACTTTGCATAGTATATAAATAACAATAGGGGCTGGTTTAGCACACTGGGCTAAATAGCTGGCTTTTAAAGCAGACCAAGGTAGGCCAGCAATGTGGTTCAATTCCCGTACCAGCCTTCCCGAACAGGCGCCGGAATGTGGCGACTAGGGGCTTTTCACAGTAACTTCATTTGAAGCCTACTTGTGACAATAAGCGATTTTCATTTCATTTCATTTTCACAATGTCTGATGTTGGCGGTGGGAAGGATAGCAGGTAGCTGTGCTTCAGTGCTCCTGGATCAGAATGTTGTTGATTCAAGTCCCATTCCAGAGACCTGTCCACATAAATCCAGGCTGATGCGGGAGTGCTGCACTGTTGGTAGACTCGTCTTTCAGATATACCTGCCCCGTTTGCTCTCTCAGGTGGATGTAAAAGGTCCCATGGCACTATCGTGAGGAACAGGGATTATCCCACATGACCTAGACAATATTTAGCCCTCCACCAATGATATAAAGGATTCTCTGGTCATTATGGCATCGCTGTTTGTGGGAGGTGCTTTATGCAAATTCGCTACCGTACTTTCTACTTCACAACAGTGACCACACTGATAAAGTAAATCATTGGCCCTTCTGATGTGAAGGTGCTACAGTTCCCCTTCTTGGATCCGAAGATGCAATGATAATTTTTCACTTCCTCCTGGGAAATGACAAAACCAGCCTTTCCTTTGTAACAAACATTTTCTGATGTTATCGTATCGGAGATAGTTCGAGACTTCGTTGGAAGCTTTCTCCTTACGCGAACCGCTTGACATTCCTCTTGAAGCTTGAGTGAGGCATTTTGGAGTTTGATGGCTGGTCTGTGAAATCTTGACAGGTAATGCACCGTGAGGGCCATTAATGAAGCCTGTATGGGTTTGTGTGAATTCCCTTTCACAGCTCAATTTGTAGTGGAGTCAATGAGAAGCAAACATAAAGTGCTAAGGACTGGCACAGATTACCAAACGGGAGCAGACGAGCTCTTCCAGAAACAGGAAGGAATGTTCACAGACTGTCATAAAAACAAGACGTTTAATTACACAAACCGAGCCAAGTGAGGGTCAGCAAGGGACAACTGGTCTTTAAACTAAACTGCCCAAGGTCTGAAAATGAGGAGGAACGTGGAGAGAAATTAGAGTGGGGTGGGGTTGGAGGATGACGACAGAGATTTTGAGGAAATAGAGCATACAGAGCAGAAGGAGGCCATTCGAGTCTGCACCGACCCACTTAAGCCCTCACTTCCACCCTATCCCCATCACCCAATAACCTCTCCTAACCTTTTTTTTTTGCACAAAAAGGGCAATTTTATCATGGCCAATCCACCTAACCTGCACGTCTTTGGACTGTGGGAGGAAACTGGAGCACCCGGAGGAAACCCACGCAGACACGGGGAAAACGTGCAGCAGACTCCGCACAGACAGTGACCCAGCGGGGAATCGAACCTGGGACCCTGGTGCTGTGAAGCCACAGTGCTATCCACTTGTGCTACTGTGCTGCCCACAAAGTACTTTGAAAGAGAAGTATTTTGAAAGGCAGCACGAGTAACTTGTATTTACACTGTTCCTTCAGCAATGTAAAATACCAAAAGGCACTTCACAGGAGTGTTACCAAACAAACGTTGACATGAAGACAAATAAGAATATACTAGCAGGGCACTGGACCAAAGGATTGGAGCTTTAAGCAGTGTCTTGCAGGAGTAAGGTGCAGTAGTGAGGCTGAGAGGTTAGGAGAGAGAATTCCAGAGCTAAGGGTCAGCTCAATGCGCATACACCAACGATCGAGCGATTCTAATTAGAGATGCTTATGGATCACAATTGGTGGAGTGCAGATATCTCAGAGGCCTGTATGTCTGGGGGAGATTACAAAGTGGGTGGGGGGGGGGGAGTGGTGAGGCCATGGAGGATTGGAAAGTGATAATGGGGATTTTAAAGTTAAGACATTGTCAGACCGGTGGCCAATATAAATCAGTGAGCGCAGTTGTGGTGGTGAATGGGATTTACTTCAAACACAAATGGAAAGATTTTGAATGACCTCAGGTTTCTGGGAGATGGACGGTTGGAGATCAGTGAGGACTGCGTTGGAATAGGTAACAAAGGCACCAGTCAGGGTTCCGGTAGCAGGTGAGCTGAAATGGGTGGGGGGGGGGGGGGGGGGGGAGGGAGGTCGGGAAATGTTACAGAGTTCAGTATGGGTAAATTATGAAAGATATCGAGTGCAAATTCTAAAAACTGATGGCAAAGAATTCTATAAGTATATTAAAAGGGAGAGAGTAGCTAAAATCAACATTGGTCCCTTAGCGGATGAAACTGGTAAGTTAATTATGGGGGACACAGAAATGGCAGAGACACTAAATTGTGGGCAGCATGGTAGCACAATGGTTAGCACAGTTGCTTCACAGCTCCAGGGTCCCATGTTCGATTCCCGGCTTGGGGCACTGTCTGTTGGACTCTGCACGTTCTCCCCGTGTCTGCGTGGGTTTCCTCCGGGTGCTCCGGTTCCCTCCCACAGTCCAAAGATGTGCGGGTTAGGTGGATTGGCCATGCGAAATTGCCCTCAGTTTTCAAAAAAAGATTAAACAGGGTTACTGGATTATGATGATAGGGTGGAAATGTGGGCTTGAGTAGGGTGCTCTTTCTAGGGGCTGGTGCAGACTCGATGGGCTGAGTGGTCTCCTTCAGCACTGTAAATTGTATGATTCTAATATTTTGCATCAGTTTTTTTTGTGGAGGACACGAGAACCATCCCAATAGTAACAGGTAATGCAGAGGCTGTGGAAAAGGAAATTAAAACAATTACTATCACTAGGGGAAAAAGTACTGAGCAAACTATTGGGAGTAAAGGCAGACAAGTCCCCAGGGCCCGATGACCTACATGCTAGGGTCTTAAAGGAAGTGGCAGCAGAAATAGTGCAGGCATTGGTTATAATATCCCAAAATGTTTTGGATTCTGGAAAGGTTCCAGTGGATTGGAAAAAGGCTCGTGTAACGCCCCTGTTCAAAAAGGGAGGAAGGCAGGAATTTGGGAATTATAGACCAGTTAGTTTAACATCAGTCATTGGGAAATTGTTGGAATCCATTATTAATGAAGTAGTAACGTGGCATTTAGAAAGTCAAAACGCAATCCATCAGAGACAACAAAGTTTTATGAAACGTAAATCATGTTTGAATAATTTGCTAGAGTTCTTCAAAGATGTAACAAGCAAAGTGGATAATGGAGATGCTGTAGATGTCGTATATCTGGACTTCCAGAAGGTGTTTGATAAGGTGCCGCACAAAAGGTTAACACACAAGGTAAGATTCCATGGGGTCGGGGATGATAGATAGCTTGGATAGGTGATAGATAGCTTGGATAGATGATAGATAGCTTGGTTGATGTTAGATAGCTTGGATAGATGATAGATAGCTTGGTTGATGTTAGATAGCTTGGATAGATGATAGATAGCTTGGATAGATGATAGATAGCTTGGTTGATGTATAGATGCACTTTCACAGACTTCAGTCGTGAACACAAAGTGTATTTATTAATAAGAATTGTGCTGCAGTCGCATGGCTGTAGCTTCATCCCAAATTGCCTCTACTTGAGAACCTTTTTCACCATGGGATGATTCCACACTGAGTCCCGACTGGTCACACAGGCCCGGTGACCCTTACTCTGCTGTGTTGCCCTGAAAGGGAAAATTACCACATCCCTCTCCCTTTAACTTTATGCAATCTTCAATGACTAATTTACTTTGTCCTAAATACTAACGAAACATTGCGTTCATGAGCAGAGAACATACAGTGCAGAAGGAGGCCATTTGGCCCATCGAGTCTCCACCGACCCACTTAAGCCCTCACTTCCACCCAATAACCCCTCTTAACCTTTTTTGGACACCAAGGGCAATTTAGCATGGGCAATCCACCTAACCTGCATGTCATTGGACTGTGGGAGGAAACCGGAGCACCCAGAGGAAACCCACGTAGGCATGGGGAGAATGTGCAGACTCCGCACAGACAGTGACCCAGCGAGGAATCGAACCTCGGACCCTGGCGCTGTGAAGCAACAGTGCTAACCACTCGTGCTACCGTGCTGCCCTATTGAGCAAATTGAGTTTTTGAGGGGTTTTCTGTTTCTTGTAGAGCAGCGTAATTCTGTCATCTGAGATGTTTCCACAGGATCATCGTTAATAAGGACTGCAATAATGGGCACCTCCTCTGGCACAGGCGATTGATTCATCACTATTTGTTTCTACGGAGATATTCTGTCGGTAACTGGTCGATCAGGTACTTTGGTGCTTACAGGTTCAAAAACATTTCTCAATGGCAACACTGACTCTTGGAGCTACTCTTTACTCCTCAAGAGGTCCACATGTTTAGGAACGATCCATCCCTCCTCAACTACTTGGTACGAAAGAGATATGGACCGGGGTTCTCCCTTTTGGGGACTATGTCCCCACGCCCGCCGGAAAGTAGGTGTGAATCACTCCGGACTTTTTCCTCGAAAGTCCAGGGTGAGTCTCCTTTTTCCAGGGTGCTAGCAGGGTCCCGGGGTGCATCCCGCAGCTCTGGCTGCTGGCGGTGTCCTGCTGTCCAGACCGCGCGGCCACTCATGCGCACGGCGGCCGCGCACAGTTCTGCGCATGTGGCGCGGGCGCTGCAGACATGGCGGAGTCACATAGCAGGCCGGCGTGGAGGAAGGTAGGTCCCCTCCAGATTGTGATGGCCCGCCGATCGGTGGCCCCCGATCGCGGGCCTGGCCACCGCTGAGGCCCCCTCCCCGGAGTAAGATTCCCCCCGCCCCACAGCAGGACCGCCACCGTGGCCACAGGTCCCAGCTTCCGCCGGGTGATACCAAATGTAAACCATGCCGGCGGGGGTTCGGCTGGTCGACGGCCCGACTGAGTCGACTGCGCGCGACTGGCGGGTCCGCGGGGAATTGCGGAAGCGCCGTAATGCCGGATTCCCAGCGTGAACGGCTATGCTCCGCCCACATGCCGGACGCGATTCTGGCACAGAGGGTGGAAGAATCCCGCCCAAGGTCTTTGAGTCAAAACTCCAGGTCTCCAACTTGATCCGCTACTCAGGTTCCTCACGTATGTGGCTTCATTTAGCATAAATGATCGTGCTTTACTACGTGAACAGTGGTTTGCTCTCTGATGACCTCTCTGGCGTTTACCTTCCCTGGCTGATTTGGAAACGCGAGGCTCAGTCTCGTTCTGAGGTGACGTTCCATTGGCAGTTCCGGTGATGGTGTGGAGATGCAGTGGGAAGCTTGTCTCAGGGTCATATGTGATACCAAGATTGTGAAGAGGCTGAATCAGCCTCAGAGAGTTCTCAAGGAGAGAAACAAAGTTGGTGAGTACTGAACTGAGTTCTTGATGGGGATTGAAGGTCTTTGGTCGCACCAATATTTGATTAGGCGAATTTCTGTGCGTTCAATACTTTATGTTGGACAAGTTGTCTGATAATTTAGACTATCTGCCAATCTCTCCTCTGTTTCTGACAGTCTCACCCTTTCTCTCTGCCTTTCTCTCTTCTCCTCTCCTGCTGCCTTTCTCTCTCTCCCTCTCCTTCTGCCTTTTTCTCTCTCCCTCTCCTTCTGCCTTTCTCTCTCCCCTCTCTGTCTGCCTTTCTCTCTCTCCCTCTCCTTCTGTCTTTCTGTCTCCCCGTCTCCAACTGCCTTTCTCTCTCCCCCTCTCTGTGTGCCTTTCTCTCTCTCCCTCTCCTTCTGCCTTTCTCTCTCTCCCTCTCCTTCTGCCTTTCTCTCTCCCCATCTCCAACTGCCTTTCTCTCTTGCCTTCTTTGTTGTCTTTCTCTCCCCTCTCTGTCTGCCTTTTTCTCTCCCTGTTGCTGTCTGCCTTTCTCTCTCCCCCTCTCCGTCTACCTTTCTCTCTCCATCTGCCTTTTTCTCTCTCCCCCTCTCCATGTGCTTTCAAAGAACAATACAGCACAGGAACAGTCCCTTCAGCCCTCCAAGCATATACCGGTCATGATATCACCCTTGACCAAAACCCTAAAGAACAAAGAACCACCCTTGCCTTTCTCTCTCCCCCTCTCCTTCTGCCTTTCTCTATCTCCCTTCCCTCTCTGCCTTTCTCTCTCCCCCTCTGTGTCTGCCTTTCTCTCTCCCCTGCTCCATCTGCCTTTCTCTCTCCCTTCCCTCTCTGCCTTTCTCTCTCGCGCTCTCTGTGTCTGCCTTTCTCTCTCCCCTGCTCCATCTGCCTTGCACTCTCCCCCTCGCCGCCTGGCTTTCTCTCTTCCACCTCCCCTCCTCAGCATTTGTTACACTCTGTGAATGTTTGTCGGTCTGTCTTCCCTCACCTGCCTCTCTGACTATCCCACCATCTGGCTCCAATTGTGGGACAGCCAGAAGCTGAGAAGGGGCAAGGTGAAAAGGTGGTTTGCAATGAACAACTTTGCCCAGAGTAAAGCGTCTGGAACAGGCAGCCCATTCAATCCACTGAGAGCCTTATTACAATAAACAGGCAAAATATTTGACTTTCAAGGGCTATACAATAACAAGGGTGCAGTCGTCCAAATATAGCAATGAAATGGTACGTCTTTTCCAGTTACTTAAAATATATTTAAAGCCAGTTTCAAATTCCAACCTTGTGAAAGACAAGTACAAATAGCAGGAGAAAACGTTACTCAGTATCCCCCCTGCCAGTTTTCTCCATCAGTTGCTCTGTTTTACAATTGTGTCCCTTTGTATAAATAACAGAAAATACTGGAAAACACACTGTAGGTGAGTCAGCATCTGTGCCGAGGACAGATCGGTTCATGAACAAATTAAAGAGGAGTACGATTCTTGGAGGTTTCAACACAGGACCTCCCCCTGCCCTCCAGCCGTTAGTCGGCCAACACACCCATCCTTGTGACGTACTGCCTTCTGAAGCCAGATGGAAAATAAAAAGACTCTCGACCCTGTAAGGGGCCTGGATTTTCTGGTTTCTGACGCCGAAATCGTGTTCGGCGATCGGCCGGAGAATCGAGGTTCCCGACCAAATCGGAGGTGGCGGCGCTTTTGCGATGCTCTGCCCCTCCAAAGCGGGGTACTCTCCGAGTACGCCGCATGCCATGCCGACGGCCTCAGGACATTGCCTGAGGCCAACCCCCCCCCCCCCCCCACCCCGATGCTCCGCCCTTGACCGGTCGAGTTACCGACGGCGTGGGTCTCATCCGTTGGGAACTCGGCGTGGCGGCTGCGGACTCAGTCTAGCGGCGCCACAGTTGGGGGAGGGCCGATCTGCGGGCGGGACTTTATCAGGGGCTGGGGGCATTGTGGGGGGAGGGGGTGGTCTGGGGCACGCGAGCCGGCCAAAGGGGGAGGGGCACTATTTCGCGGGCCAAGTCCGCGAGCGGCCGCTGCTATGTAGCACGGAGCGACCGCTACAGGCCGCCGGCCTGCGCATGCGCGGCCAAAGACCCGGCAATTCCCCGGGCCGTATCGCCAGCTAGATCTGGGTGCTCTACCTTGCTGTCCTGCTAGCCCTCAGCCAAACGGAGGGTCGGCGGCCGTTTTACGCCATGTTTGCTGGCGTACTCTGCCACCGTTCCCACACCGGCGTGGGAGACGTAGCCTCAAAATCGGAGAATGCAGCCCAGGGGGTCAGCCAAACAGCTTTGTTGCGCTCCACGGCCACAGGCAGCAGCGCGCTGGAGATTGACCTTCCATTCCTGGAGACCCCAGGCCAATCCTGGAGGGTTGGCAACCCTCAGTGAGACCAGCGCAAACTAGGGATCATGTCTGAGAGTTTGCTGATTACTGTGACTCGGTTACTCACTAGATAAACCCACCTCAGCCTTGGGGAAGTGGGAACCGGACATTTAATAATATTTAAAACCGGCTGAGGGGGGGGGGGGGGATGGAGTCAGAGGCATTTTCCACAGTTCACGGAGTCAAAGCAGACAACCATGAAATGGGGGTTCAGCAAATCGCCTGAGGAATTTCCGAGGGATTCCAGCGGCGTGGTGTTGGCAAGAGTGGTATGAGCAACGTTTCTGACAGGCCTGTTGGAAGCCAGAAGGCCTTGGCAGCTTAGAGCACATATACCACAGCTTTGCAAATAAATACGACTCTGGAGAACAGGAATTGTGTCGTTCGTCTGGAGTTGTCAGACTGAAATGGAATGCCAACCTCGGTGACATGAAAAGATTTTTTCAAAGCTGCGACAATTGTAAGCGGTGAAATCAAATATGTCTGCTTGTAGATGTGTCTGCTTGTAATTAAAGACTCAGTGTTTCCACTCTGTAACAAGCTGAATAATGGCTGAGTTTTACCACTTCACCGTTGGTGGTCATGCCTTCAGCTGCCAAAGCCCTAACCTTTGGAATTCACTCTAAAACCAGTGTGCCTCTGTCGCTCTCTCTCCTCGTGCAAGGTGCTGCTTACAATTCACATCTGTCACCAATCATTTTTCACCTACATGTAAAGAGCGGTAAGGGCATTGCAATGACATGCTTGAGTGCTTGGAATGCACTTAGTTACTGGAATGTACTTACCTGCCTTTGATGTGGTTGATGTTTGTAAACATTGGGGTTTCAGCACATAAGAGTCACTCATCCATGAGGGGAGATGAATGAATCAAGGCTGCAGCTGTTCTGTCGAAGCTGTCAATCATAGCCCACGACGAGAAAGGAATGAATGGCTTTCAGCTAATGAAATGAAATGAAAATCACTTATTGTCACAAGTAGGCTTCAAATGAAGTTACTGTGAAAAGCCCCTAGTCACCACATTCCTGGTTTAGCCGGTTTAGCACAGGGCTAAATCGCTGGCTCTGAAAACAGACCAAGGCAGGCCAGCAGCAAGGTTCAATTCCTGTACCAGCCTCCCTGAACAGGCCCCGGAATGTGGTGACTAGGGGCTTTTCACAGTAACTTCACTTGAAGCCTACTTGTGACAATAAGCGATTTTCATTTCATTCCGGCGCCTGTTCGGGGAGGCTAGTACAGGAATTGAACCCGCGCTGCTGGCCTGCCATGGTCTGCTTTAAAAGCCAGCTATTTAGCCCTGTGCTGCCATTTATAGAATATAGTATTAATGATGGATAGTGTGTTATTGATGGATAGTGTGTTAATGATCGATAGTGTGTTAATGATAGATGTGTTAATTGATGAACAGTGTGTTATTGATGGATAAGTGTTATTGATGAACAGTGTGTTAATGATGGATACGTGTTATTGATGAACAGTGTGTTAATGATGGATAGTGTGTTAATGATGGATAGTGTGTCGATGATGGATAGTGTGTTAATGATGATGGATAGTGTGTTAATGATGGATAGTGTGTTAATGATGGATAGTGTGTTATTGATGGATAATGTGTTAATGATGGATAGTGTGTTAATGATGGATAGTTTGTTAATGATGGATAGTGTGTTATTGATGGACAGTGTGTTAATGATGGATAGTGTGTTATTGATGGATAGTGTGTTAATGATGGATAATGTGTTATTGATGGATAATGTGTTAGTGATGATGGATAGTGTGTTAATGATGGATAGTGTGTTAATGATGGATAATTAGTTATTGATGAACAGTGTGTTAATGATGAACAGTGTGTTAATGATAGATAGTGTGTTAATGATGGATAGTGTGTTAATGATAGATAGTGTGTTAATGATGGATAGTGTGTTAATGATGGATAATGTGTTATTGATGGATAGTGTGTTAATGATGATGGATAGTGTGTTAATGATGATGGATAGTGTGTTTATGATGGACAGTGTGTTAATGATGGATAGTGTGTTAATGATAGACTGTGTGTTAATGATAGACAGCGTGTTAATGATGGATAGTGTGTTAATGATGGATAATGTGTTATTGATGGGTAGTGTGTTAATGATGATGGGTAGTGTGTTAATGATAGATAGTGTGTTAATAATGGATAGTGTGTTAATGATGGATAATGTGTTATTGATGGATAATGTGTTAATGATGATGGATAGTGTGTTAATGATGATGGATAGTGTGTTAATGATGGATAATGTGTTATTGATGGATAATGTGTTAATGATGATGGATAGTGTGTTAATGATGGATAATGTATTAAAGATGATGGATAGTGTGTTAATGATGGATAGTGTGTTAATGATGGATAATATGTTAATGATGGATAGTGTGTTAATGATGGATAATGTATTATTGATGGATAATGTGTTAATGATGATGGATAGTGTGTTAATGATGATGGATAGTGTGTTAATGATGGATAGTGTGTTATTGATGGATAATGTGTTAATGATGATGGATAGTGTGTTAATGATGATGGATAGTGTGTTAATGGTGGATAGTGTGTTAATGATGGATAATGTATTATTGATGGATAATGTGTTAATGATGATGGATAGTGTGTTAATGATGGATAGTGTGTTAATGATGATGGATAGTGTGTTAATGATGATGGATAGTGTGTTAATGATGGATAGTGTGTTAATGATGGATAATGTGTTATTGATGGATAGTGTGTTAATGATGATGGGTAGTGTGTTAATGATGATGGGTAGTGTGTTAATGATAGATAGTGTGTTAATAATGGATAGTGTGTTAATGATGGATAATGTGTTATTGATGGATAATGTGTTAATGATGATGGATAGTGTGTTAATGATGATGGATAGTGTGTTAATGATGGATAATGTGTTATTGATGGATAATGTGTTAATGATGATGGATAGTGTGTTAATGATTGATAGTGTGTTAATGATGGATAATGTGTTATTGATGGATAATGTGTTAATGATGATGGATAGTGTGTTAATGATGATGGATAGTGTGTTAATGATGGATAGTGTGTTAATGATGGATAATGTATTATTGATGGATAATGTGTTAATGATGATGGATAGTGTGTTAATGATGGATAGTGTGTTAATGATGGATAATGTGTTATTGATGGATAATGTGTTAATGATGATGGATAGTGTGTTAATGATGATGGATAGTGTGTTAATGATGGATAGTGTGTTAATGATGGATAATGTATTATTGATGGATAATGTGTTAATGATGATGGATAGTGTGTTAATGATGGATAGTGTGTTAATGATGGATAATGTGTTATTGATGGATAATGTGTTAATGATGATGGATAGTGTGTTAATGATGATGGATAGTGTGTTAATGATGAATAGTGTGTTAATGATGGATAATGTGTTATTGATGGATAATGTGTTAATGATGATGGATAGTGTGTTAATGATGGATAGTGTGTTAATGATGGATAATGTATTAATGATGATGGATAGTGTGTTAATGATGGATAGTGTGTTAATGATGGATAATGTATTAAAGATGATGGATAGTGTGTTAATGATGGATAGTGTGTTAATGATGGATAATGTGTCGATGATGGATAGTGTGTTAATGATGATGGATAGTGTGTTAATGATGACGGATAGTGTGTTAATGATGATGGATAGTGTGTTAATGATGGATAGTGTGTTAATGATGGATAATGTGTTAATGATGGATAGTGTGTTAATGATGGATAGTGTGTTAATGATGGATAGTGTTATTGATGGATAGTGTGTTAATGATGGATAGTGTGTTAATTATGGATAGCGTGTTTATGATGCACAGTGTGTTAATGATGGATAGTGTGTTAATGATAGACTGTGTGTTAATGATAGATAGCGTGTTAATGATGGATAGTGTGTTAATTATGGATAGTGTGTTAATGATGCATAGTGTGTTAATGATGGATAATGTGTTATTGATGGATAATGTGTTAGTGATGATGGATAGTGTGTTAATGATGGATAGTGTGTTAATGATGGATAATTAGTTACTGATGAACAGTGTGTTAATGATGAACAGTGTGTTAATGATGAACAGTGTGTTAATGATAGATAGTGTGTTAATGATGGATAGTTTGTTAATGATAGATAGTGTGTTAATGATGGATAGTGTGTTAATGATGGATAATGTGTTATTGATGGATAATGTGTTAATGATGATGGATAGTGTGTTAATGATGATGGATAGTGTGTTACTGATGATGGATAGTGTGTTAATGATGGATAGTGTGTTAATGATGATGGATAGTGTGTTTATGATGGACAGTGTGTTAATGATGGATAGTGTGTTAATGATAGACTGTGTGTTAATGATAGACAGCGTGTTAATGATGGATAGTGTGTTAATGATGGATAGTGTGTTATTGATGGATGTGTTAATTGATGAACAGTGTGTTATTGATGGATAAGAGTTATTGATGAACAGTGTGTTAATGATGGATAGCGTGTTAATGATGGATAGTGTGTTAATGATGGATAGTGTGTTAATGATGGATAGTGTGTTAATGATGGATAGTGTGTTAATTATGGATAGTGTGTTAATGATGCATAGTGTGTTAATGATGGATAATGTGTTATTGATGGATAATGTGTTAGTGATGATGGATAGTGTGTTAATGATGGATAGTGTGTTAATGATGGATAATTAGTTACTGATGAACAGTGTGTTAATGATGAACAGTGTGTTAATGATGAACAGTGTGTTAATGATAGATAGTGTGTTAATGATGGATAGTTTGTTAATGATAGATAGTGTGTTAATGATGGATAGTGTGTTAATGATGGATAATGTGTTATTGATGGATAATGTGTTAATGATGATGGATAGTGTGTTAATGATGATGGATAGTGTGTTACTGATGATGGATAGTGTGTTAATGATGGATAGTGTGTTAATGATGATGGATAGTGTGTTTATGATGGACAGTGTGTTAATGATGGATAGTGTGTTAATGATAGACTGTGTGTTAATGATAGACAGCGTGTTAATGATGGATAGTGTGTTAATGATGGATAGTGTGTTATTGATGGATGTGTTAATTGATGAACAGTGTGTTATTGATGGATAAGAGTTATTGATGAACAGTGTGTTAATGATGGATAGCGTGTTAATGATGGATAGTGTGTTAATGATGGATAGTGTGTTAATGATGGATAGTGTGTTAATGATGGATAGTGTGTTATTGATGGATAATGTGTTAATGATGATGGATATTGTGTTAATGATGGATAGTGTGTTAATGATGGATAATGTGTTATTGATGGATAGTGTGTTAATGATGATGGGTAGTGTGTTAATGATAGATAGTGTGTTAATAATGGATAGTGTGTTAATGATGGATAATGTGTGATTGATGGATAATGTGTTAATGATGATGGATAGTGTGTTAATGATGATGGATAGTGTGTTAATGATGGATAATGTGTTATTGATGGATAATGTGTTAATGATGATGGATAGTGTGTTAATGATTGATAGTGTGTTAATGATGGATAATGTGTTATTGATGGATAATGTGTTAATGATGATGGATAGTGTGTTAATGATGATGGATAGTGTGTTAATGATGGATAGTGTGTTAATGATGGATAATGTATTATTGATGGATAATGTGTTAATGATGATGGATAGTGTGTTAATGATGAATAGTGTGTTAATGATGGATAATGTGTTATTGATGGATAATGTGTTAATGATGATGGATAGTGTGTTAATGATGGATAGTGTGTTAATGATGGATAATATATTAATGATAATGGATAGTGTGTTAATGATGGATAGTGTGTTAATGATGGATAATGTATTAATGATGATGGATAGTGTGTTAATGATGGATAGTGTGTTAATGATGGATAATGTGTCGATGATGGATAGTGTGTTAATGATGATGGATAGTGTGTTAATGATGACGGATAGTGTGTTAATGATAATGGATAGTGTGTTAATGATGGATAGTGTGTTAATGATGGATAATGTGTTAATGATGGATAGTGTGTTAATGATGATGGATAGTGGGTTTATGATGGATAGTGTGTTAATGATGGATAATGTGTCGATTAAGGATAGTGTGTTAATGATGATGGATAGTGTGTTAATAATGATGGATAGTGTGTTAATGATGGATAGTGTGTTAATGATGGATAATGTGTCGATGATGGATAGTGTGTTAATGTTGATGGATAGTGTGTTAATGATGATGGTTAGTGTGTTAATGATGGATAGTGTGTTAATGCAGGATAAGCTGTTCTTAAAAGGTGGCATGCTATTGCAATATACTGTGATTGATGGATAATGTGTTATTACAGGATAATGTGTTATTACAGGATAATGTGTTATTACAGGATAATGTGTTATTGCAGGACAACGTGTTATTTCAGGATAATGTGTTATTACAAGAATAATGTGTTATGAAAGGATGTGTTATTGCAGGAGAATGTGTTATTACAGGATAATGTGTTATTACAGGATAATGTGTTATTGCAGGATAATGTGTTATTACAAGGATAATGTGTTATTGCAGGATAATGTGTTATTGCAGGATAATGTGTTATTGCAGGATAATGTGTTATTGCAGGATAATGCGTTCTTACAGGATAATGTGTTATTGCAGCTTAGTGCATTGTTGAGTGGTTGTGCGCTTTGACATATAACATGTTATTGATGGTTATCCTTTTGTTTAGGATGTAAATTGGTCCCAGAGGACACAGTTCCCTCTCTCCTTGGAGAGAGATCTGACTGTTGTGATTTAAACTGAGGGTCATAACACTTCAGGTGAGGAGTGAGGTTGAGAAGGCAGAGTCACGTGTTATTGCAGGGTAATATGTTATTATAATAATTCTCCGCTACCAGAGAATCGTCAGGGGCGGGAATCACGCCACGCCGGTTGGCGGGCTCCCCCGGCGATTCTCCGGCTCGCGATGGGCCGAAGTCCCACCGCTGTCAACCCTCGCCAGCCGGCGTGGGTTGAACCACCTACCTTACCGGTGGGAGCAGATGGCGCAGACGTGCTCCGGGGTCCTGGGGGAGGGCGCGGGGCGATCTGGCCCCAGGGGGTGCCCCTATGGTGGCCTGGCCTGCGATCAGGGCCCACCGATCGGCGGGCGGGCCTGTGCCACGGGGCACTCTTCTTCTTCCGCCTTCGCCATGTTCTTCACTATGGCGGAGGTAGAAGAGACCCCCTGCGCATGCGCAGGGATGCCGTGAGCTGCCGTTGCGCTCCCGCACATGCGTCGCCCGCCGAAGTCCTTTCGCCACCGGCTGGCGTGGCGCCAAAGGCCTTTCCCGCCAGCCCGTGGGAGGAAATCACTCTGGCGAGGGCCTAGCCCGTCAAGGTAAGGGCTTGGCCCCTAATGGTGCGCAGAATTCCGCACCTTTGGGGCGGCGCGACGCCGGAGTGGTTCCCGCCACTCCATTACGCCGCATTCCCCCGCCCCGCCGGGTAGGGGAGAATCCCGGTCCAGATATTTCGGCAATTGCAAAATAAATTAATGAACAATGTGTCACTTGTCATGGGACTGTCGCTTTAAGAAATGTTTTTGTCTTATCACATGGCTTCAATGATGTCATTGTGTGGGTGGAGCTGGGCTGTGGCACTTGGAGTTTTTACTTTTGCTTTGAGTTTGGACTGGTTTGAACTGCACAGGTTGAAAGAAGTGTCTCTCTCTATCTTCATTTTAAAAGCTGTTTCCAGACTACTTGATAACTTTAAAAAAAATGTTTTTATTCTCCATTTTCACATTTTCCTTCAAGATTTACACCCCACCCACAAACAGTTATCGGTAACAAATACAAAATCAATCCCCTTAACAATACCAACGATCCCATCTTCCCACCACCCCAAACAACGGCCCACCTGTCAATATATGCATCCAATAAAATAAACCCTCCCATGGTGGAAACAAAAAACAAAGGAGAAAAAGAAAAAGGAGTCCGGGACCGCCCATGGTCACCATTGACCTATAGAGTCCACTCCCCCTCCCCCACTACACTCAACACCATTCAGCCTCTGAAAGAGTACCGTACATGATACCCAAGAGTTGTACACCCCCCCCCCCCCCGCCCCAGTCTCCAACTCCTCCCGTCCACTGCCTCTTGTAAAACTCCTCCCCCAACCTCGGTTCCTTCCCCCAACCCCCCCCCCCCCCCCCCCCCCCCCCCCGGCTAGACCACTCGGACCCTGTTCTGCCAGGCTCCACGACCAATGAGCCCGATCCAGTTCATATCGGGAGGGATCCTCCCCCTCCCCCAATAATTTCACCAGCATCGTGGCAAAATACTCAGTCGGCCTCGGTCCTTCAACTCCTTCAGGCAGCCCCACAATCCTCAAATTCTGTCGCCTGGATCTGTTTTCCAGGTCTTCCATTTTTCCTCGCAGATCCTTGTTAATGTCCATCACCTTCCGCATCTCCTTCCCCATCGAGTCAAGTTGATCACCGTGCTGCAATAACGTCTCCTCCACTTCCTTCAGCGCCTCCCCTTGCTCTCGCACCTCCGCCACTGCGCTCGCCACCGCCGTTGGCACCGGGGAAATCGCCTCCTCCACCAGCACACTCAAAACCTCTCTCATCTCCTTCCTCATTGTCTCCATGTATCTTGTAAACTACCTTTCGAATTCCGCAGCCATCACCTTAGTTATTTCTTCAGCCGTAAGCAATGCGGCCTCCCCTGGTGCTCCAGCCCCAATTTTCCTTGGTGTCCCCGTGGTGACCTTTCCACTCCCCAACAGACCTTCAGCTGTCTTCTTTACGGACATTTATTTGCTCACCCTCGACATTCTTCTTCACTGTGCCTTCACTGTGCCTCCTCCGTGCCTTCTCCCTGCTTTTGCCGCCTCCGTGGACCCTGGGACTGGGCTTAAAGCCCCGAAAATGCCATTCCCGAACGGGAGCCCTCCATTGTGCGGCCGCCTCCCGTCCGCCGTCACCGGAAGTCGACTACTTGATAACTTAAAAGAGATAATTGCTTTCTGGAAAGAATTCAAACCTGCTGTTTGAAAAGGGGAACAGAGTATCAAAAACAAGTCTTATACAAGTGAGAATGCCGTGTGCTGGGCCACACCTTTAAAAAGGGGTTTCTGGTTTTACTTGGATTTTGTTGTTGAATTGGAACAGTTAAAGGGGAATTCATTAAGGGTTATATATAGATTATTGTAGCTGTGTGGGGTCTTTATGTTTGTAGTTGATAAAAAATCTTGCTGGCCGTATTTATACAAATGTTAACTAAATTCTTCGAATAAAGCTTGTTTTTTTTTAAAATTAAAAGCGCCTAAGACGTTCGTTGAATAACCCCTGAAAGGGAAGGCTCTTGGCTCACTCCAGCCAAATTCAACATAAAGATTGTTGGTCAGGTGTGCTGCAGAAGATACTTTGGAGTTGTTAAATCCTGGCCCATGACACACTTGTCAGACCTTGAATCCGGGAAAAAAATGAAAAACTACAGTCTGTCTCCCACCCAAATCCAACAGGACCTTCCGTAAACTTGACAGATGGTTATGATTGAATCACCCCCAGGTATGGGTTTTAAATCTGTTTCAGTGATTATAGATGTATCCTCTCAATGGATTGAAGCTTTCCCGTGTAAAAAGAATGAAGCAGTTATGGCTGCTAAGCACCTGTTCAAAGAAATTGTGCCGGGATTCTGCATTCCCGTACAACTACCAAGTGACAATGGCTCACTTTTTACGGGAACTGTCATACGAGAAATGTGTAAAGCTTTGCCAATGGATCAGCATTTTAAGAACATAGAAAATAAAACATACAGTGCAGAAGGAGGCCATTCGGCCCATCGAGTCTGCACCGTCCCACTTAAGCCATATTTTCACTGCAGCTACCATCCACAGTCAGCTGGACTGGTGTGGCGATACAATGGAGTTTTAAAGAACAAGTTAGCAAAATTGTGTGATGAAACTGGACTAAAATGGGTTGAACTATTACCTCTGACATTAATGATAATGCGACCAGCAACCAACAGGACAACGGGACTTTCACCATGCGAGATTGTCATGGGACGTCCCCAATGGCAAAACAAATGGGACATCCACAAGATGGAAGAGAATATGCTGAATTATTGTACGGCCCTGACAAGAAGTATCTCTAGCTTTTATTCACAGGTCAAAGAAGCCCAAGCGGATCCAGCAGAAGGGAAGGGCCACAGCCTCGAGCCAGGAGAATTTGTGTGTGCGAAGGCCTTCGAAAGAAACACCGACTTACACCCAAGGTTTGAAGGAGGTCCATTTCAGGTTTACTGAAACGCAGCAGTCAAGGTCGAGGAGCGATCAACATGAATCCACGTGTCGCATTGCAAAAGGGCCGCCGACCAGGAAAGAGGGGGACCGGACTGATCGTCCTCGCCTTTTCTGCTTTGCTTCATTTTGTTTTGCTGACAGATGAATTGCTTGTGAACACTTTCTTGTATATGTCCTACGTATATGCGAAAGAATCGCACCTCTTCGGTTGTTGGGTCTGTGCTCACGTACCAATGCACTCCAAAAGGGGGCATCCCCTTAAGGCCAATTCCTTTTAGTACATCCGAAACTGCGGAATGGTATCTCTTCCAGAATACCTCCCGCTCAACCTTCTCCCGCGAGGGGGCGGAGGCACAATTCGGGAGGTACCTGGTTGATGTAACTGAGGATGTCACGTCCTGGCGATCGGCGGGTTACCCACTCAATGCCTTCAAAGGATGGTACCAATCCAACTACGATCGACCTTAACCCCCCCCCGAAATTGGCCTCACGATCACCTCAGGTATGGGAGGACCACCAGGATCCATATGCCTGGTGAAAATCCATCCCAAAAGTTACCGGTTTGGGCACAGTAACTGCTCCCGTTATTTTGACGCTTCTGAGAATGCCTACTCGTCCCGATTGACGAGCCTTAACAACCTTACGAGTGGAAAGACTTTCTCTGAACGCTGGTTCAGAGGTAGTGGCCCGATTCGCGTCTTACAATGGCTCGTACTTTATTTGCGGACATAACGCTTATCCCTGGTTGACCATCAATTGGTCAGGGTCCTGCTACCTGGGCTATGTAGTTCCCTATATTTACCACTCTACATCTTTCCCCCAAAATGCTTTGAACGGCCATAGAAAGAGAAGGGCAATAACCGATACAGAGCGGTTCTTCTCCATTTTGCTCCCCTGGTACAGGGCAGCGAAGGTAGCCATTGAATCCATAAATATGGCGGCAGCTCTAGAAAAGATAGCAAACGATACTGCAGGTGCATTGGACGAGATCAGCGCAGAAATGGTGGCCATTCGGACAACAGCCTTACAAAACAGAATGGCCTTAGACTTCATACTGGCGGAAAATGGAGGGACTTGCGCCCTGATAGGGTCAGAATGTTGCACCGACATACCAGGCGCGTCAGAGAACATCACCAATCTGGCTGATTACATCAGAAAGCAGGCCGCCAAGGTACATGATGGCTCAAGCCTAGGAGATTGGGGTTCATGGACAGGGCGGCTAGAGGGATTACTGGATGGTCTGGGTAAGCCTACCCTGCAAGGCATCATTTTGATGATCAGACTGTGCATTTGCTTATATGTTGCTGGCATGGCAGAAAATGCTGCTGTCATGTAGCGGCTAAAGGCATAGACCCCCAACCCACCGTAATGGCTTTAATTGTCGCAGAACAACCCCCCGGAAGACCCATACAAACTAGAGCTTCAAAGAATATTATCTGAATAAAGTTGTCATATATGGATATGACAAAAGGAGAGAGTATGGAAGTGTACGTTACTGGCTAATATAACCAATGCATGATGGGATGCTTGCCCATAATTATAATGTCTCCACAAAACTACTGACAGGGCAAGAATAAGATATGAATAACGTATTTACAGTATCAGTTAAACATAAATTGAGATCTGAAACCACAGACCTTGTGCAAAGCGCTTTGATCTCATTAAAGTGAGCATGCAGCCAGAAATGAAGTGGACTAACTGTGTTAACCCCGTCTTTAATCATATCAACGGGACACAAAATATAGACATCTGTGTTATTATAAACGGTCACATGCGGATAAAAATCCTCTTGTGCTCCTTACATTGTAGTTTCGCTTCTTAAATCAATCTGTTTCTGTACATAGTCACACACAAGCTAATTAACTCCGAGTCATGAATTAGAACATAGAACATAGAACAATACAGCGCAGTACAGGCCCTTCGGCCCACGATGTTGCACCGAAACAAAAGCCATCTAACCTGCACTATGCCATTATCATCCATATGTTTATCCAATAAACTTTTAAATGCCCTCAATGTTGGCGAGTTCACTACTGTAGCAGGTAGGGCATTCCACGGCCTCACTACTCTTTGCGTAAAGAACCTACCTCTGACCTCTGTCCTATATCTATTACCCCTCAGTTTAAAGTTATGTCCCCTCGTGCCAGCCATTTCCATCCACGGGAGAAGGCTCTCACTGTCCACCCTATCCAACCCCCTGATCATTTTGTATGCCTCTATTAAGTCTCCTCTTAACCTTCTTCTCTCCAACGAAAACAACCTCAAGTCCATCAGCCTTTCCTCATAAGATTTTCCCTACATACCAGGCAACATCCTGGTAAATCTCCTCTGCACCCGCTCCAAAGCCTCCACGTCCTTCCTATAATGCGGTGACCAGAACTGTACGCAATACTCCAAATGCGGCCGTACCAGAGTTCTGTACAGCTGCAACATGACCTCCCGACTCTGGAACTCAATCCCTCTACCAATAAAGACCAACACTCCATAGGCCTTCTTCACCACCCTATCAACCTGGGTGGCAACTTTCAGGGATCTATGTACATGGACACCTAGATCCCTCTGCTCATCCACACTTTCAAGAACTTTACCATTAGCCAAATATTCCGCATTCCTGTTATTCCTTCCAAAGTGAATCACCTCACACTTCTCTACATTAAACTCCATTTGCCACCTCTCAGCCCAGCTCTGCAGCTTATCTATATCCCTCTGTAACCTGCTACATCCTTCCACACTATCGACAACACCACCGACTTTAGTATCGTCTGAAAATTTACTCACCCACCCTTCTGCGCCTTCCTCTAGGTCATTGATAAAAATGACAAACAGCAACGGCCCCAGAACAGATCCTTGTGGTACTCCACTTGTGACTGTACTCCATTCTGAACATTTCCCATCAACCACCACCCTCTGTCTTCTTTCAGCTAGCCAATTTCTGATCCACATCTCTAAATCACCCTCAATCCCCAGCCTCCGTATTTTATACAATAGCCTACTGTGGGGAACCTTATCAAACGCTTTGCTGAAATCCATATACACCACATCAACTGCTCTACCCTCATCTACCTGTTCAGTCACCTTCTCAAAGAAATTGCCTGCATACATGTGTATAAATGTAGCAGAATTACCATTGTACTGCGGACTTTCATCCTAAGCGTTGATTAGGTGCAGTATCCCCTTGTGTAAGTAAAAATAAAACTAACTGTGGATGTTTGACTTATATTTTATTATCGGAGTCTTACACGGAGCCGGGTTTTTGACAATTCAGCACGTCCACGTTGACTCTTACCAATTTGTACAGATGCACCAACAGATTCAAAAACAGCCTCTTCCCGGCTGTTACCGGACTCCTGAATGACCCGCTTATAGACTCAACTGATCTCACCACACAGCTTCTCTGTTGTGTAGCACTACACTCCAAATGCTTCACCCAATGTCTATGTCCATGTATGTGTATTTATTGTATGTCCTATGTTTTTCATTTATGGAATGATCTGCCTGGTCTGTACGCAGAACAATACTTTTCACTGTACATCGGTGCACATGACAATTAATCCAAATCTACATGTGTTATTGCAGAGTAATGTGCTATTTCAAAGTAAGATGTTATTGCAGAATAATGTGTTATTGCAGACTAATGTGTTATTGCAGAGTAATACATTATTGCAGAGTAATGTGATATTGCAGAGTAATGTGTTATTGCAGAGTAATACATTATTGCAGGGTAATGTGTTATTGCAGAGTAATGTGTTATTGCAGAATAATGTGTTATTGCAGAATAATGTGTTATTGCAGGGTAACGTGTTACTGCAGAGTAACGTGTTATTGCAGGGTAATGTGTTATTGCAGAGTAACGTGTTATTGCGGAGTAACGTGTTATTGCGGAGTAATGTGTTATTGCAGAGTAATGTTTTATTGCAGAGTAATGTGTTATTGCAGAGTAATGTGTTATTGCGGAGTAATGTGTTACTGCAGGGTAATGTGTTATTGCAGAGTAATGTGTTATTGCAGACTAATGTGTTATTGCAGAGTAATGTGTTATTGCAGGGTAATGTGTTATTGCGGAGCAATGTGTTATTGCAGAGTAATGTGTTATTGCAGACTAATGTGTTATTGCAGAGTAATGTGTTATTGCAGAGTAATGTGTTACTGCGGAGTAATGTGTTATTGCAGAGTAATGTGTTATTGCAGAGTAATGTGTTATTGCAGAGTAATGTGTTATTGCAGAGTAATGTGTTATTGCAGAGTAACGTGTTATTGCAGAGTAACGTGTTATTGCAGAGTAATGTGTTATTGCAGAGTAATGTGTTACTGCGGAGTAATGTGTTATTGCAGAGTAATGTGTTATTGCAGAGTAATGTGTTATTGCAGAGTAATGTGTTATTGCAGGGTAATGTGTTACTGCGGAGTAATGTGTTATTGCAGAGTAATGTGTTATTGCAGAGTAATGTGTTATTGCAGAGTAATGTGTTATTGCAGGGTAATGTGTTGTTTCAGGGTAATGTGTTATTGCAGAGTCACGTATTATTGCAGAGTAATGTGTTATTGCAGGGTAACGTGTTATTGCAAGGTAATGTGTTATTGCAGAGTAATGTGTTATTGCAGAGTAATGTGTTATTGCAGAGTAATGTGTTATTGCGGAGTAATGTGTTACTGCAGGGTAATATGTTATTGCAGAGTACCGTGTTATTGCAGAGTAACGTGTTTGCAGAGTAATGTGTTATTCCAGAGTAATGTGTTATTGTGGAGTAATGTGTTATTGTGGAGTAATGTGTTATTGCGGAGTAACGTGTTATTGCAAAGTAATGTGTTATTGCGGAGTAATGTGTTATTGCGGACTAATGTGTTATTGCAGAGTAATGTGTTATTGCAGGGTAATGTGTTATTGCAGGGTAATGTGTTATTGCAGGGTAAAGTGTTATTGCAGACCAATGTGTTATTGCAGAGTAATGTGTTATTGCGGAGTAATGTGTTATTGCGGAGTAATGTGTTATTGCAGAGTAAAGTGTTATTGCAGACTAATGTGCTATTGCAGAGTAATGTGTTATTGCGGAGTAATGTGTTATTGCAGAGTAACGTGTTTGCAGAGTAATGTGTTATTGCAGGGTAATGTGTTATTGCAGGGTAATGTGTTATTGCAGGGTAAAGTGTTATTGCAGAGTAATGTGTTATTGCAGAGTAACGTGTTATTGCAGAGTAACGTGTTATTGCAGAGTAATGTGTTATTGCAGAGTAATGTGTTACTGCGGAGTAATGTGTTATTGCAGAGTAATGTGTTATTGCAGAGTAATGTGTTATTGCAGAGTAATGTGTTATTGCAGGGTAATGTGTTACTGCGGAGTAATGTGTTATTGCAGAGTAATGTGTTATTGCAGAGTAATGTGTTATTGCAGAGTAATGTGTTATTGCAGGGTAATGTGTTGTTTCAGGGTAATGTGTTATTGCAGAGTCACGTATTATTGCAGAGTAATGTGTTATTGCAGGGTAACGTGTTATTGCAAGGTAATGTGTTATTGCAGAGTAATGTGTTATTGCAGAGTAATGTGTTATTGCAGAGTAATGTGTTATTGCGGAGTAATGTGTTACTGCAGGGTAATATGTTATTGCAGAGTACCGTGTTATTGCAGAGTAACGTGTTTGCAGAGTAATGTGTTATTCCAGAGTAATGTGTTATTGTGGAGTAATGTGTTATTGTGGAGTAATGTGTTATTGCGGAGTAACGTGTTATTGCAAAGTAATGTGTTATTGCGGAGTAATGTGTTATTGCGGACTAATGTGTTATTGCAGAGTAATGTGTTATTGCAGGGTAATGTGTTATTGCAGGGTAATGTGTTATTGCAGGGTAAAGTGTTATTGCAGACCAATGTGTTATTGCAGAGTAATGTGTTATTGCGGAGTAATGTGTTATTGCGGAGTAATGTGTTATTGCAGAGTAAAGTGTTATTGCAGACTAATGTGCTATTGCAGAGTAATGTGTTATTGCGGAGTAATGTGTTATTGCAGAGTAACGTGTTTGCAGAGTAATGTGTTATTGCAGGGTAATGTGTTATTGCAGGGTAATGTGTTATTGCAGGGTAAAGTGTTATTGCAGACCAATGTGTTATTGCAGAGTAATGTGTTATTGCGGAGTAATGTGTTATTGCGGAGTAATGTGTTATTGCAGAGTAAAGTGTTATTGCAGACTAATGTGCTATTGCAGAGTAATGTGTTATTGCAGAGTAACGTGTTTGCAGAGTAATGTGCTTTTGCAGAGTAATGTGTTATTGCAGTGTAACGTGTTTGCAGAGTAATGTGCTTTTGCAGAGTAATGTGTTATTGCAGGGTAATGTGTTATTGCAGAGTAACGTGCTATTGCAGGGTAATGTGTTAGTGCAGGGTAACGTGTTATTGCAGAGTAATGTGTTATTGCAGGGTAATGTATTATTGCAGAGTAACGTGCTATTGCAGGATAATATGTTAGTGCAGGGTAACGTGTTATTGCAGAGTAATGTGTTATTGCAGAGTAATGTGTTATTGCAGGGTAACGTATTGTTGCAGAGTAAAGTGTTATTGCAGACTAATGTGTTATTGTAGGGTAACGTGTTATTGCTTAGCCACCGCCAAAATTACCTCACCTTTTCGCATTTTGTCAGGTAATGTTAACTGCAATGTTTTTTGCCAACTCTTAAACCCTGTTTTTAGTCTCTGTCTGTAAGGTACTGTGTGTGACCGTCTCCACCCTCAAAACTTCAGAGCCTCTGAAAGAGCCATTGTCCACAACACACTCCCTACTTAAACTGAAATACCACACCTGAAAAGCAACCACAATATGCTCACCCCTCACTGTCTTTAAGTTCACTAAGCCAATCCAATAAATAGACTTTTATCCCCCTCAAGCCCCCAATTTGTTATGGGCCAGGGTTTAGAGAATCCTAAAGTGTATCATGGAGTTCACATGACCCATGACGTTTACTAGATTGTAGTGTGGGAAGTACACGGACCACTCTACAGGTGTGGTGCAGCAGAAATTTAAAAGTAATTTTTAAAGCAAAACAATGTTTATTCTATGAACTCAGTTAACCTTTTTAAAACATACAGGGAACATCTTAGCAACCATCAATTCAAATACACCCCCAAACAATACAACACTAAGTAATCCTTAAACTTTCCTTTTAACATCCATAAGACAAAAATCATTTTTACAGAAGCACATCAGGTTTTAATTCTCTACTGAGAGCAGTTATCACCCTGAATTCACCAAATGATCTAGAGATAGTCTTTAGATGGCACAGAGAACTAAATTATACCTTCTTCGGCTGCTGCAGCTCCAACACTAAAACAAAACTAAAAAACACAGACACACCCAAGCGTTTTCTCAAAGCGAAACTAAAAAGCAGAGCCAGAGCTCAGCTCCACCCACACTCTGACATCACTGCAGCCACTTGAGCAGACAGACATTTCTTAAAGTGACATTCCCATGACAAGGGCAATGTGTTATTGCAGACTAAGGTGTTATTGCAGGGCAATGTGTTATTGCATGGTAATATGTTATTGCTGGGTAATATGTTATTGCAGAGTAATGTGTTATTTTTCTGCCGAATATATTTCAGGTTTCATTATAATCCATGATTGCACGACAGTGAGATTTATAAAACTTTAATAGTGTTTCACTGTAGCCCTATTTAGTCCACCCACTCACCCTTGATTCAATTTGCTTCAGTCTAACCACATTTTATCATTCTCATTTTATCATTCCAGCTTTTACTAGTTTTAGGAGAGCTGCCATAAACTTGTTTCTGAAACTTCGTCTTTTGCGTAGCTGGGGTTAGAGCACCAACCAGATTTTTACATTACGGTGGTTAAGCCAAGCTATTACATGGGGGGTGGAGGGCGACGGTGTGCATCGCCGTAATACCGCCTTCCAATTTATGAGTTGGCCATTGGGTTGTTCTGTATTCCACGGACTGTGCTGGGTGACCACTGTCTCACACAGGAGAGTTTTTAATTTTCCATTTGTCCATCAGGTATCCACATCCGCCATGGTTTATACGGATGCAGTTTAGTGATGTCCATGAGCTTCGTGGGAGGTTGAACGTAACGACGTTCTGTGTTGGACCTTTCATGAGGTGTTTCTTCGTGACTTCTTGTGAGGACCATTCATCTGCCCTGGGTTTCGTCAGGGTTGAAGTGACATTGACTGACGTTGTGTACACGGGTCCAAAAGGGCCTTCAATCGGAGATGAAGGACGTTGGTGAGGGAAGGATTTGTTTTCTTTGATTCGCTGAGCTCTGTGGAGGGTCATTGCATTGCGGCCGATTGGTGGCTGAGGCTCCCCAACTGTTGTTTGCCAGTTTCTGCAAAACGTTGACTCTTGACTTCATCTTAGTGACCACTATCCTGAGGGGAGACAGTGGCATACCGGCATTGTCACTGGACTCGTAGTGGTCTGAGGACAACGGGTTCAGATCCGGGCAGAGCGTGGAACTTGAATTTTAAAAAGTTTGAAATTAAAAGTCTAATGGCAACAATTGTCATAAAAACCCATGTGGAAATGTGCCATCCTCACCTGGTCTGGCCTACAGATAGATGTGACTCCACAACAGACTCCAGACCCATGGCGATGTGCTTGGCTCTTCAATACCCTCTTGAAATGGCTCCGGAAGCCGCTCTGCTGCATCAAAGTCTTCAGCCAATTTGATTCACTCCATGTGAACCAGCTGAAGGCTCTGAATATCGCAAAGGTCATGGTGAGGGAGGTCCTGAGATTAAACGCCTTAAAAACGGATAGCTAGGATAACACTAGAATAGTTCTACATAAGTTAGTTCATTGAGGATTGAGACTAATCATAGAAAGTATACCCAGTAATCATTATTTTGTAAACATGTATTTTTAACACATAGCAGTAACAAGCATTTAAACTCTTGCTAAAAGTAATGGCCGCAATGCATGATGGGATTTAAGTTAGCTAACTTGCCCATGTTCTTACCACAAACAGAATCAGACAGAAATAATATGGTCAGCAATAATATAGCCAGCTCAAGAAACAGTTCCTATCAGTGGCCCCAGCATCCTGTGCTCAGACAATCCACGGTACAAAGCTTCAACATCCTGCACCCAGACAAACAATGAGGTAGGCAGGAGCTGGCTGAGATAAGCAACATGGGAACAGGGGAGAACAAGACATAATGAATACAAGAGTCCTGGAAAACAACAGATGACCAAGGAACAGGATGGGGCTAAATCATGAGCTTGATCACGGAGTCACCAAGATGCCTAAAATTAAATTCATTGGTCAAGGTAAAATTGACAGCTACAAGGATTGGATCAAGTCCAACTGGGGTGGGCTACTAATTTTTGGAAATTGTATAACTGTTGCACCTGAAACAGTGTAGAGTGGTTTTGGCATTTATCCAAATCGCTCTCCCTCGAACGTGGCCAAGCTTGGAAAATAAAGCCGTCTTAACCAGGATTGATGTGTCCGCAGGTCTTTGTGTTTAGCTGAGCCGTAACTAAGAGGGAGGACCCTCAATGTAAAAGCGAGCTCAATACTCAGTCCTTGAAAACACTCCTATACATGGACCCTGAAGACTTGTGCTCCAGAGGTTTCCAATTCTCCTAGCCAAGCTGTTCCAGTAGAGCTACAACACTGGCATCTACCCAGCAATGTGGAAGATTGCCAGGTATGTCCTGTACACAAAAAGCAGGACAAACCCAACCCCATCAATCTACGCTCAATCACCAGTAGGAAAGGGGTCAACAACAACGATAGGAAGCGACACTTTTCTGGCAATAACCTGCTGGCTGACACTCAGTTTGGATTTCACAAGGATCACTGACCTCAGTGCAGCCTTGGTTCAAACATGCACAAAAGGACTGAATGCCAGAGGTGAGGTGAGAGTCACTGCCCTTGACACAAAGGTAGCATTTGACCGAGTACGGCATCAAGGAGCCCGAGCTAAACTGGAGTCAATGGGAATCAGGAGTAAACCCCTCTGTTGGTTGGAAACATATCTGGCGCAAGGGAAGATGGTTGTGATTATTTGAGGTCAATTAATTAAGCTCCAGGACATCACTGCAGGAATTCCTCAGGGTAGTGTCTGCTCCCCCATTGATATGATGATGGCTGATTTTCTATCTCAATGGCATACTCCCGTGCTCTCACCATCCGTCTCAACACCTTTAGAGTCTAGAATTCTATTTCCTTTTTAAATATGTTCGGTGATTTGGCCCCCACAGCCTTGTGTGGTAGAGAATTCCAAGGGTTAACCACCCTCTGAGTGAAGAAATTCTCCTATCCTCAGTCCTAAATGGCCGACCTCATATCCTGAGACTGTGACCCCTTGTTGTGGCCCCCCCAGCCATACGGCCCATTGTGTCTGCAAGGTCCACCAATAGAGCACGCTACCTTGGCCCACTCCCCTGCCCTATCCCTGTAACCCCACCTAACCTGCACATCTTTCGATACAAAGAGGCAATCTTTTTCTTACATGGACAATCCACCCAACCTGCACATCTTTGAACTGTGAGAGGAAACTGAAGCACCCGGAGGAAACCCACGCAGACACTGGGAGAACGTGCAAACTCCACACAGACAGTGACCCAAGGCCGGAATTGAACTCGGGTCCCTGGCGCAGTGAGGCTGCAGGAGTTGTCTTTTCCTGTGAGGGGGGAAAATACATTTTTTGTAGCACAATGCAAAATAACCAAAGGGAGACATTGCTGAGGAAAACAGCAGATGTAAGGACATATGGAAAAGGTAATCAGTAATGGGTACCCGAGGGATAAGGAATGTTCTCAAAGAAAAATGGCACCAGAACACCAGTGAGTCTCTGTGTAGGAAAGTTTAATTTTGATAATTATTTACAATTAGTTTGTAGTTTACAAAGGGACTTGGGAGTCCTTGTTCACAATTCTCTTCAGGTTAACGTGCAGGTTCAGTCGGCAATTAGGAAGGCAAATGCAATGTTAGCATTCATGTCAGGAGGGCTAGAAACAAGAGCAGGGATGTACTTCTGAGGCTGTATAAAGTTCTGATCAGACCCTATTTGGAGTATTGTGAGCAGTTTTGGGCCCCATATCTAAGGAAGGATGTGCTGGCCTTGGAAAGGATCCAGAGGAGGTTCACAAGAATGATCCCTGGAATGAACAGCTTGTCGTATGAGGAACGGTTGAGGACTCTGGGCCTGTATTCATTGGAGTTTAGAAGGATGAGAGGGGATCTTATTGTAACTTCACAAGGATACTGCGAGGCCTGGATAGAGTAGATGTGGAGAGGATATTTCCACTTGTAGGAAAAACTAGAACCAGAGGACACCATCTCAGACTCAAGGGACGATCCTTTAAAATAGATGAGGAGGAATTTCTTCAGCCAGAGGGTAGTGAATCTGTGGAACTCTTTGCTGCAGCAGGCTGTGGAGACCAAGTCACTGAGTGTCTTTAAGACAGAGAGGTAGTTTCTTGATTAATAAGGGGATCAGGGGTTATGGGGAGAAGGCAGGAGAATGGAGATGAGAAAAATATCAGCCATGATTGAATGGCGGAGCAGACTCGATGGGCCGAGTGGCCTAATTCTGCTTCTATGTCTTATGGTCTTATGGGCATTAGCCAAATAATCAAAGTATGTCAATCCAATGTGAGTTTTTCTGAATTCGGGGACACTAGCTCATCACATGACCCAGCCTTAGTCTCACACTCACAATTGACCATGGAGAATAAGCATGTGGCTCTTATGCCAGTGATGCAAGACGCCAAGGTATTACTCATGTGGCTATCCAGGCCCGTAAGCTATAAATTTAAAGATCTATTGTGCAAAGGAAACCAAGTGTTTTGGCCTTGTGCATTAAATCAACGTAGCTTAACTTGTGATGTTGAAAGTAAGCCACTCTATGTCACAATATGTGAATGTCATAACCATCTATAGGACCATAAGCCTTAGGAGCAGAATTAGGCCACTCGGCCCATCGAGTCTGCTCCGTCATTCAGTCATGGCTGATATTTTCTCATCCCCATTCTCCTGCCTTCTCCCCATAACCCCTGATCCCCTTATTAATCAAGAACCTATCTATCTCTGTCTTAAAGACACTCAGTGATTTGGCCTCCACAGCCTTCTGCGGCAAAGAGTTCCACAGATTCACCACCCTCTGGCTGAAGAAATTCCTCCTCATCTCTGTTTTGAAGGATCGTCTCTTCAGTCTGAGATTGTGTCCTCTGCTTCTAGTTTTTCCTACAAGTGGAAGCATCCTCTCCACGTCCACTCTATCCAAGCCTTGCAGTATCCTGTAATTTTCAAAAGGATCCCCCCTCATTCTTCTAAAGTCCAACGATTACATATCCAGAGTCCTCAACCGTTCCTCATACGACAAATTCTTCATTCCAGGGATCATTCTTGTGAACCTCCTCTGGACCCTTTCCAACGCCCGCACATCCTTCCTTAGATAACTGCTCACAATACTCCCAATGGGGTCTGACCAGAGTCTTATACAGCCTCAGAAGTACATCCCTGCTCTTGTATTCTAGCCCTCTTGACATGAATGCTAACATTGCATTCCTGGAGGCCCTCATGAGGCCTATGGGAATACACTGACGGATCACCCCTTGGGAGTCATAGAATACGAACTCCCCTGCAAGTGAGTGGAGCTCCACCCAACTGGAGATCGTTACTTAGCCCTTTAAATACTGGCCCGAACCGAGTCCAGCGCTCTCCTTTGTCCCCGAATGGGACCTTATTGTATGTTGCGGCAGGGGCCTTAACCTTTAAGTTTATAATAAACTTAAGCAAGCCTTCTTTCTCGGATCTCCAGGATCATTATAGTAACCATCTTCGAATTAAGTTCTGTACTTAACATTTGTAACTCTATTTCTTTTAAATTTTAATATCTGTTGGTTGAATGTGTTGTTTTATATTTAGCACATCAGTCACTTTGAAGCACTGATTTTACATAGACTGTAATTTCTGTAGCTTTGTAGGTTCTGTAAAGCAACCTCTATGTTTAATTGACTTATACCAAGCTCTGATAGATACAACAAGAACATACGATCTCTCAACAAAAACACATTGATAAGCAGCTGTTTTAATTATGTTCTCCAGGACATACTGACATCTATAGAATAATTAGACATCTGGGCTGATGAATTCATGTTGCCAGATATCACACGCTGCCTTATCTCAAATAAAAGCAGACATCAAATGCATTCTCACTTATGTTCAAATATGCACAATATCAGTTATGAGTACTATACTTCCGTAAGACCATAAGAAATAGGAATAGGAGAAGGCCATTCGGCCCCTCATGCCTGCTCCGCCAATCAATAGGATCATCGCTGATCCGCCATTCCTCACATCCTCTTTCCTGCCCTTTCCCTGTAATCCTTGATTTCCTTACTGATCAAGAATCCATCTATCCCAGCCTCAAATATACACTGGGGGCGCGATTCTCTGACCCCCCGCTGGGTCGGAGAATCGCCGGGGGCTGGCGTGAATCCCGCCCCCGCCGGTTGCCGAATTCTCCGGCACCGGATATTCGGCAGGGGCGGGAATCGCGCCGCGCCGGTTGGCGGGCCTCCCCCCGCGATTCTCCGGCCCGGATGGGCCGAAGTCCCGCTGCTAAAATGCCTGTCCCGCCGGCGTAGATTAAACCACCTACCTTACCGGCGGGACAAGACGGCGCGGGCGTGCTCCGGGGTCCTGGGGGGGCGTGGGGCGATCTGGCCCCGGGGGGTGCCCCCACGGTGGCCTGGCCCGCGATCGGGGCCCACCGATCCGCGGGCGGGCCTGTGCCGTGGGGGCACTCTTTTCCTTCCGCCTTCGCCACGGTCTCCACCATGGCGGAGGTGGAAGAGACTCCCTCCACTGCGCATGCGCGGGGATGCCGTGAGCGGCCACTGACGCTCCCGTGCAAGCGCCGCCCGGAGATGTCATTTCCGCGCCAGCTGGCGGGGCACCAAAGGCCTTTTCCGCCAGTTGGCGGGGCGGAAATTAGTCCGGCGTGGGCCTAGCCCCTTAAGATTGGGGCTCAGCCCCCCAAGATGTGGAGAATTCCACACCTTTGGGGCGGCGCGATGCCCGACTGATTTGCGCCGTTTTGGGCACCAGTCGGCGGACATCGAGCCGATACGGGAGAATTTCACCCAAGGACTCTGCCCCCACATCTCTCTGTGGTAAGGCTTTCCAAATACTCACAACCCTCCGAGAGAAGAAATTCCTCATCATCTCAAGTCTTAAACTGGCTCCTCTTTAATCTGAGACCATTCTCGCTGGTCTTAGATTCTCCTGTAATCTTATTTATTAGTTTTAAGACTGTAAGCAACTTTACCACTCTATTCTATGTTTTGAAAATAAAGTATCTCATTCCAAGTAACCAGCGAGAGAGAAAGGCATCACCCAGCGAAGTGGCCTCTAAAAAGAGTCACTGATAGGAGTCTGGTTTAATACCAATTCAACAAAGTCTGAGACGATGAGCTAAAGATATGAATCATTGTAGAAATTACAGCATATTTCCCCTACCCTGAACAACTGGCCAAGCAAGACATTGCGAAACATTATTGTACCTTCGCAAGAAGTAACAGGAACAAGCTTAATGAGAGGGGTGGTTCCACAGGTAATTGACACCTTAGAGGGCCAGTCAAGGGACAATGGGAAATTAAATCAATAGATGGCCAGCACCCTTGAGAAACCAATTAGAAACTGATCACACATCATCTAGAACAATCACAGATTGATCACGCTCCCATTAAGCCTAATAGGAATTTGCCTCACCTCATTTGGGCCAATCAGAATGCACATCGGCGATCATGCTGTGAGTTGTGGCTGGGTGAGAGTGAGAACAGGCAGCAGCAGCTTTCACTGAGAAAGTTGTGTAGGAAGTTTGAAGTGGAAGAGCCTGCTGCCCGCAAGAAGCTGGCTTTATAGGGAGGCAACAGAGACTTTGCCAACCTGCGCCACGGCTGAACTAGAAATCAAGGATCATAGCACGCTGGTCAAGTCCTGTCCTGTTTTTGACAAGTATTAACCTATAGCCTATGGGGTTGTTCCTACGGTACAAATCTCGCTATGTTGGGAGAATTGCGGAAGAGCCCCGAAACGGGCTCTGTGCCAGGCACAAATCAGCTGGGGCGTCATTCTCCGCCGGCGGGAGTCTCCGTTTTGCCGGCGCCCGGGGGTTTCCCGACGGCGTGGGGCTGCCCCGTAATGGGAAACCCCATTGACCGGCCGGTGTAACGGAGCATCCCGCCGGCGGGTCGGGGCAGAAATGTGGCGGGGCGGGATGGAGAATTTCGCTTAAGTTTCCCATTCTCCCAACCTCCTCCAGCTGGCGTGATCATGATCTTGCCCAGAAAGGGTGACAAACTGATCACAACTAATTTGCATTCATTTTAATCTCTTTAGCGAGATAAAAGTTGAATGAAGTGGACTCCCAGTATTCCCCTCCCCCACCTCCCCAGTAGGATGTCACCTGGGCGCGAATCACTATTGGTCCCTAAAAGATGGGGAACAGGTGCCAGGGACACCGATGGGGAGCAAGGGGTTATTACCCTGTCTACATCTTCCAGGGTGCTGGCGGGGTCCTTCAGGGGAGGTTGGGGTCGGGAAGCATGGGCAGGCTGGGGGGTCTCAGGTCTTGGGTTTTTCCTGGGATGGGGGGTGGTGTGGCAAGTCTGCCCTCGGTAGACATGAAAACTTTTAAACCCTTTCCTGGCATGTCAAATTCAAATATCCGTCAGATGAAGATAAAAGTCTTCCCTCTGTAGCCTTGGGAAACTTTGATGTCTCTCCCAGCATGTCACGTTCAATGATCTGTCAGATGAAAATAACATTCTTCCCTCTGTAGCTTTGAAAACCTTTGATATCTCTCCCAGCATGTAAAGTTCAGAAATATGTCAGATAAAGGTAAAAGAAAAGTCTTCCCATTGATATACTGGAAACATTGGAAGTGCTTTTTACAGATTCAATTTTAGTCCTCTTTAACTTTTTCAAGCCTTTGGGCTTGCTGAGAAACCTAAAAGCTTCGATCTGCATTGTTTCCATTCAATTTCACATTACAAGCCTCTTGGTTGACAGGTCCAAGTTATTTCAAAGCAGGGATTAGCTGTGCTTGTTTTTATAGCTCTTCATGGTGCACTAACCCTGGTGTGACTCCTCTTTTATGCAGTTGTTGTTTGAAGAGGCTGTTTCTTTGTCCTGAAGTGCTTCATAGAAAGAGCAGGTGTTGTTTCGAACTGCAGTTTTTTCAGAACAGTTTTTTGTTCTGAAGTTATTCCTAGAAGGAGCAGGTTTCTAACCACAGTTTTTTTTCTGCTGGGGTTTCCTCTCTTCGGAGGTTCTTGGATTGGATTGGATTTGTTTATTGTCATGTGTACCGAGGTACAGTGAAAAGTATTTTTCTGCGAGCAGCTCAACAGATCATTAAGTATATGAGAAGAAAAGGGAATAAAAGAAAATACATAATAGGGCAACACAACATATACAATGTAACTACATAAGCACTGACATCGGATGAAGCATACAGGGTGTAGTGTTAATGAAATCAGTCCATAAGAGGGTCATTTAGGAGTCTGGTGACAGTGGGGAAGAAGCTGTTTTTGAGGCTGTTCGTGCGTGTTCTCAGACTTCTGTATCTCCTGACCGATGGAAGAAGTTGGAAGAGTGAGTAAGCCGGGTGGGAGGGATCTTTGATTATACTGCCCACTTTCCCCAGGCAGCAGGAGGTGTAGATAGAGTCAATGGATGGGAGGCAGGTTCATGTGATGGACTGGGCAGTGTTCACGACTCTCTGAAGTTTCTTGCGGTCCTGGGCCGAGCAGTTGCCATACCAGGCTGTGATGCAGCCTGATAGGATGCTTTCTATGGTGCATCTGTAAAAGTTGGTAAGAGTCAATGTGGACATGCCAAATTTCCTTAGTTTCCTAAGGAAGTATAGGCGCTGTTGTGCTTTCTTGGTGGTAGCGCGACGTGGGTGGACCAGGACAGAATTTTGGAGATGTACACCCCTAGGAATTAGAAACTGCTAACCATCTCCACCTCGGCCCCATTGATGCTGACAGGGGTGTGTACAGTACTTTGCTTCCTGAAGTCAATTACCAGCTCTTTAGTTTTGCTGGCATTGAGGGAGAGATTGTTGTCGCTACACCACTCCACTTGGTTCTCCAACTCCCTTCTGTATTCGGACTCATCGTTATTCGAGATCCGGCCCACTATGGTCGTATCGTCAGCAAACTTGTAGATGGAGTTGGAACCAAGTTTTGCCACGCAGTCGTGTGTGTACAGGGCGTAGAGTAGGGGGCTAAGTACAAAGCCTTGCGGGGCCCCGGCATTGAGGACTATTGTGGAGGAGGTGTTGTTGTTCATTCTTACTGATTGTGGTCTGTTGGTCAGAAAATCGAGGATCCAGTTGCAGAGTGGGGAGCCAAGTCCTAGGTTTTGGAGCTTTGATATGACCTTGGCTGGGATTATGGTGTTGAAGGCGGAGCTGTAGTCAATAAATAGGAGTCTAATGTAGGAATCCTTGTTTTCGAGATGCTCTAGGGATGAGTGTAGGGCCAGGGAAATGGTGTCTGATGTGGACTGGTTGCAGCGGTATGCGAATTGCAGTGGATCAAGGCGTTCTGGGAGTATGGAGGTGATGCGCTTCATGATCATCCTCTCGAAGCACTTCATTACGACTGAAGTCAGGGCCATTGGTCGGTTGTCATTGAGGCACGTTGCCTGGTTCTTCTTTGGTACTGGTATAATGGTGAAAGACCAGGTGCTCTGTCTGAGTGCTTTACCCTGGACTGCCAGGGCACCACAACAAGTCACAACAAAGGATTAACCAGCTCTTGGTCATCTATTGATTCCTGGTTATCTGCTGTGGTATTCCCACCTCTCCAGTTTGAACCAGGTTGCCAACCCTGCAGGATTGGCCTGGAGTCTGCAGGAATTGAAGATCAAGCTCCAGGACACTGCTACATGCAACCCTGGAAAAAATTCATAGTGATATTAAACACATTATTTTCTCATTTCTTAAAAATAAAATCGTTTTACCAGGTATAAAAGGGATAGGGTTGGCTGTGTGTGTGGGGGGTGGGGGTTGGGGTGGGGGTTGGGGGGGGGGGGTGGAAATGGTGGTGGTGGTTGTGTGGGGTCAGGTCGTTTGGCTGACAGTCGAGCAACATCAAGTTGGGTAATGAATCTTTTTGCTTTCCCATTGGAGCCGAAAGGCAGTACATCACAAGGATAGGTGTGTTGGCCAACTAATGGCTGGAGCATTGGGCCAAATCACGTTGTGAAACCTCCAGGACGAGATTTAATCACCCTACTTTGAAGTCCTTCATATAGTTTTATAAGAAGGTTGTGCAGAAAAGTCTTAAAGTGTAATACAATGGCAAGTTTTAAATTTGGAGTTCAATTAGAAACCTACATGGGATGAAAAAAAATAACTTTATTAATGTTTCTGACTGATTTACATTGTATTGGAGCTTAGTTTCTGCTTAAAAACTCCACCTGGTGGACCTCTGGATAGAGTTTTCTGTTTCAACCAGTTAGTTCATAGATACGTTATTGGGCATTAATTGTTCAGGGAATGTCTCGAAATGACATACTTATAATCTTAATCTTAATAATCTTTGTTGTCACAAGTAGGCTTACATCAACACTGCAATGAAGTTACTGTGAAAAGCACCTAGTCGCCACACTCTGGTGCCGGTTCGGGTACACAGAGGGAGAATTCAGAATGGCCAATTTACCTAACAAGCACGCCTTTCGACATCGTGGGAGGAAACCGGAACACCCGGAGGAAACCCACGCAGACACGAGAACATGCCAACTCCGCACAGACAGTGACCCAAGCCGGGAATCGAACCTGGGACCCTGGCGCTGTGAAGCAACAGTGCTAACCACTGTGCTACCGTGCCGATCGGTATATGACATACTCAAGCTATTATAAAACACCACTGGATTAAGAGAACAGCAATAAATGCCATTATTGTTGAGAAAAAAAAAGAGACACTTTTTATCGGTCTTTTAATCTTGCACTCTTCGGGACAATTCGTAAGAGTACCAAATGTGAAGGGATCGACAGTTTCCACTGTATAAGATTGACCAGCAAGCGGACTCGCATTGGTACAGGCATTGCCACGGAGAATGCACCAGTTGACTGACAGTTAATTGTCAATCATTGTTACAAATTTATTGCTGCTTTAATATAATTACAACAGAAAGGTTAGGTAGGGTGGTCTTTGAGAGAGTCCGTGCACTGTGGGGGTTCTACGTGGAGAGATTACTTGTTGTGTTCAAGATTTCAATGAATTTTCAGCAGCACCCTCTGCCGCTAGCCCAGCTAGCAACACTAGTTTCTGGATCTTTATATGAATTTTTACAATTCATTTACGGGATGTAGGCGTCGCTGGTCAGGCCAGCATTTATTGCCCATCCCTAGTTGCCCTGCAGAAGGTGGTGGTGAGTTGCCTTCGCTGCAGTCCTTCAGGTGTAGGTACTGTAGCCATGTAAAATGGCTAACTCCCGATTAGAAGGGCCAAACCCCGATTTAAAATGGCGAACGGAAGAGGCTGATGGGAAAATCAGCCAACAGGACTCAAACAGACAGCTGCAGGTAAAACAGCGTATTCGCCTCTGGGGAAGCCAGACCGAATCGATACCTGCAGCCATCAACATCACAACAACCCAGCCATCTGCATATAAAGTAGCAATCCCGGGAACAATATGCTACAAGTTAGTAACACAAAGCCGACCCAGACTTTTCGGCGCCAGCAGGAGCTGACACAAAGAGAGGTAAACGACCACCCCTCGATCAAGGAATCGCTCCAGCATTGGAGAATATTGAACCAAGTGATTGGGACCAAGACCATTTGGAACCAGGTACAAGGTCTGCCCCGAGAGGCGGGAAGCCCCTGGGGACTATAAGAATAGGGGCCAAGTTCAAATCGACCCTTCTCCTCCCGGCTGCACCCTTCTTTACTCTCTCCAACAACAGCCGAAAGAAACGTAAGTCTTACTCCAACGATCGCTACCAGATAGACACTCCTGACTATCGACCTGTACCAGCTTTGAATCCCGCAGGCTCAGAACCCATACGAAAGGCCATTCGTTTCCCTGACCTGGTGGGCCATTTCCAAAGTTAAGTATTGGCCTGTTAGTTGTAGGAAGTAGCTTAGTGATAGAATTAATGTATAAGTATTAATTGCTGCATATAATAAATGAGCATTGATTTAACTCTTACTAAGCGGTGTGTTGGATTATTAATCATTACTCGGACTTGAACCACGTGGCAGTATCAGAAAGATACCTGGTGACTCAAGAGCAAAGGTGACAGAATAAGAGCAATTAAACTAAGGCTAAACGAGCAACAGTACACCCATTGTGATGTTAGGGAGGGAGTTCCAGGATTTTGCCCCAGCAATAGTGAAGGAACGGTGATAGATTTCCAAGTCAGGGTGGTGAGTGACTTAGAGAGGAACCTCCAGGTGGTGGGGTTCCCAGGTATCTGTTGCTCTTGTCCTTCTAGATGGTAGTGACCGTGGGTTTGGAAGGTGCTGTCTAAAGAAACTTGGTGAGTTACTGCAGTGCATCTTGTAGATGGCACACACGGCTGCCACTGTTCGTCAGTGACGGAGGGTTTGAATATTTGTGGACTGGGGAGCAATCAAGCGGGCTGCTTGCGCTGGTCAAGGAGACACAGCCTGAGTGAGTGAGACACAGACAGAGTGAGAATTTGGTAATTTGGTGAAGAGTGGGAGAAGGTGCTTTTTCCCGACTGTTTTGTTCTCTCTCTTTCTCCGGGCCTAATTTCGGGAGCCATTCGGAGGAGGAGGAGCAGTCTCTGTGAGTATAAAAACCTAATGGTAACTTCGTTTTCCAGTTTTTTCCCCCAAAAGTGACGTCAGAGGGAAGCTGTGATCTGATTGGTTGATAGCAAATCTGCCCCCCCCAAAAAAACACAGCTAAACTCGTAAACTTAAATTAAACTAATTAATTAATTAGTGATGGCTGGTCAGGTGATGTGCTTGAGCTGCTTGATGTGGGAGCTCGCAGATCCCATTGCGAGCTGCAGCGGCCACACCTGCAGTAAGCGTTGGCTGCTCGAAGAGCTCCGGCTCAGAGTTGATGAACTGGAGTCTGAGCTTCAAACACTGAGGCACATCCGGGAGGGGGAGACTTACCTGGACACTGTGTTTCAGGAGGCAGTCACACCTGTCAGAGTAAGTAGTTTAAATCCTGCCAGTGGCCAGGGACAGCAGGGTGTGACTGCAAGTCAGGCAGGTAAAGGGAACCAGCAGTCAGGAACTCAGGAGCCTCAGCCCTTGACCCTGTCCAACAGGTATGAGTCACTTGCTCCCTGTGTGGATGGCGAACAGGGCTGCAGGAAGGATGAGTCAGCTGACCAAGGCACCATGGTTCAGCAGGCCATTCAAGGGGAGGGAGTAAATAGGCAAGTTGTAGTTGTAGGTGATTCTATTATCAGGGGGATAGATAGTATCCTTTGTGAGCAGGATAAAGAGTCCCGCATGGTATGTTGCCTGCCCAGTGCTAGGGTGCGGGACATCTCTGACCGGCTTGAAAGGATACTGGAGAGGGAGGGGGAGGATCCAGTTGTTGTGGTCCATGTCGGTACCAACAACATAGGCAAGTCTAGAAAAGAGGACCTGTTTAGAGATTATAAAGAGCTAGGATTCAAATGAAAAAACAGGTCCTCAAGGGTCATAATCTCCGGATTACTGCCTGAGCCACGTGCAAATTGGCATAGGGAGGCAAGAATAAAGGAAGTTAACACGTGGCTGAAAGAGTGGTGTGGGAAAGAGGGGTTCCTTTTCATGGGACACTGGCATCAGTTTTGGGACAGGGGGGACCTATACCGTTGGGATGGTCTCCACCTGAACCGAGCTGGGACCAGTGTTCTGGCGAAAAGAGTAAATAGGGTGGTCAATAGGACTTTAAACTAGAGATTGGGGGGGGAAGGGAAAGGCAGGGAACCAAGAGGTGAAGTAATCAGTGGGAAGCGTAGCTGCTTAGGAATACAAAAAAGCACGAAAAAACAAAACTCAGGAGAGGTTACGATAGTCCCAATCCCACAAAATATGACACAGTGAATGGAAAGGCTCAGTAAACCAAGGTCCACCACACTAAGAAAACAAAAAGGGACGGTCAATAGAGAATTAAAGGTGCTATATTTAAATGCGCGCAGTGTACGGAACAAGGTAGATGAGCTTGTGGCCCAGATTGTGACTGGCAGGTATGATGCGGTAGGCATCACAGAGACGTGGTTGCAGGGGGTTCAGGACTGGCATTTAAACATCCAGGGATTCACAACCTATCGAAAAGACAGAGAGGTGGGCAGAGGGGGCGGGGTTGCCTTGTTAATTAGGAATGAAATTAAATCAATGGCACTAAACGACATAGGGTCAGATGATGTGGAGTCTGTGTGGGTAGAGTTGAGGAACCACAAAGGCAAAAAAAACATAATGGGAGTTATGTACAGGCCTCCTAACAGTGGTCAGGACCGGGGGCACAAAATGCACCACAAAATAGAAAGTGCATGTCAGAAAGGCAAGGTCACAGTGATCATGGGGGACTTCAATATGCAGGTGAACTGGGTAAATAATGTTGCCAGTGGACCCAAGTAAAGGGAATTCATTGAATGTTTACAGGAGGGCTTTTTGGAACAGCTTGTGATGGAGCCCACGAGGGAACAGGCCATTCTGGACTTAGTGTTATGTAATGAGCCAGACTTGATTAAAGATCTTAAAGTAAGGGAACACTTAGGAGGCAGTGATCATAATATGGTAGAATTCAATCTGCAATTTGAAAGAAAGAAGGTAGAATCAGATGTAAAGGTGTTACAGTTAAATAAAGGTAACTACAGGGGCATGAGGGAGGAACTGACGAAAATTGACTGGGAGCAGGGCCTAGTGGGAAAGACAGTAGAACAGCAATGGCAGGGGTTTTTGGGAGTAATTGAGGACACAGTGCAGAGGTTCATCCCAAAGAAAAGAAAGGTTATCAGAGGGGCATTAGGCAGCCATGGCTGACAAAGGAAGTTAGGGAATGCATCAAAGCAAAAGAGAAAGCCTATAATGTGGCAAAGAGTAGTGGGAAGTCAGAAGATTGGGAAGGCTACAAAAACAAACAGAGGATAACAAAGAGAGAAATAAGGAAAGAGAGGATCAAATATGAAGGTAGGCTAGCCAGTAACATTTGGAATGATAGTAAAAGTTTCTTTAAATACATTAAAAACAAACGGGAGGCAAAAGTAGACATTGGGCCACTCCAAAATGACGCATGTAATCTAGTGATGGGAGACAAGGAAATAGCTGAGGAACTAAATAAGTACTTTGCGTCAGTCTTCACAGTAGAAGACATGAGTAATATCCCAACAATTCAGGAGAGTCAGGGGGCAGAGTTGAATATGGTAGCCATCACAAAGGAGAAAGTGCTAGAAAAACTAAGAGGTCTAAAAATTGATAAATCTCCGGGCCCAGATGGGCTACATCCTAGAGTTCTAAAGGAGATAGCTGAAGAAATAGTGGAGGCGTTAGTTATGATCTTTCAAAAGTCACTGGAGTCAGGGAAAGTCCCAGAGGATTGGAAAATCGCTGTTGTAACCCCCCTGTTCAAGAAGAGAACAAGGAAAAAGATGGAAAATTATAGGCCAATTAGCCTAACCTCGGTTGTTGGCAAGATTCAAGAATCCATTGTTAAGGATGAGATTTCTAAATTCTTGGAAGTGCAGGGTCGGATTAGGACAAGTCAGCATGGATTTAGTCAGGGGAGGTCGTGCCTGACAAACCTGTTGGAGTTCTTTGAAGAGATAACAAATAGGTTAGACCAAGGAGAGCCAATGGATGTTATCTATCTTGACTTCCAAAAGGCCTTTGATAAGGTGCCTCACGGGAGACTGCTGAGTAAAATAAGGGCCCATGGCAATCGAGGCAAGGTACTAACATGGATTGACGATTGGCTGTCAGGCAGAAGGCAGAGAGTTGGGATAAAAGGTTCTTTTTCGGAATGGCAACTGGTGACGAGTGATGTCCCGCAGGGTTCAGTGTTGGGGCCACAGCTGTTCTCTTTATATATTAACGATCTAGATGACGGGACTGGGGGCATTCTGGCTAAGTTTGCCGATGATACAAAGATAGGTGGAGGGGCAGGTAGTATGGAGGAGGTGGGGAGGCTGCAGAAAGATTTAGACAGTTTAGGAGAGTGGTCCAAGAAATGGCTGATGAAATTCAACGTGGGCAAGTGCGAGGTCTTGCACTTTGGAAAAAAGAATAGAGGCATGGACTATTTTCTAAACGGTGACAAAATTCATAATGCTGAAGTGCAAAGGGACTTGGGAGTCCTAGTCCAGGATTCTCTTACGGTAAACTTGCAGGTTGAGTCCGTAATTAAGAAAGCAAATGCAATGTTGTCATTTATCTTAAGAGGCTTGGAATATAAAAGCAGGGATGTACTTCTGAAGCTTAGGCCCCATTTAGAATACTGTGGGCAATTTTGGGCCCCACACCTCAGGAAGGACATACTGGCACTGGAGCGGGTCCAGCGGAGATTCACACGGATGATCCCAGGAATGGTAGGCCTAACATACGATGAACGTCTGAGGATCCTAGGATTATATTCATTGGAGTTTAGGAGGTTGAGGGGAGATCTAATAGAAACTTACAAGATAATGAATGGCTTAGATAGGGTGGACGTAGGGAAGTTGTTTCCATTAGCAGCGGAGACTAGGACCCGGGTGCACAGCCTTAGAATAATAGGGAGTCACTTTAGAACAGAGATGAGGAGAAATTTCTTCAGCCAGAGAGTGGTGGGTCTGTGGAATTCATTGCCACAGAGGGCGGTGGAGGCCGGGACGTTGAGTGTCTTTAAGACAGAAGTTGATAAATTCTTGATTTCTCGAGGAATTAAGGGCTATGGAAAGAGAGCAGGTAAATGGAGTTGAAATCAGCCATGATTGAATGGTGGAGTGGACTCGATGGGCCGAATGGCCTTACTTCCGCTCCTATGTCTTATGGTCTTATGGTCCTGGATGGTGTTGAGCTTCTTGAGTGTTGTTGGAGCTGCACTCATCCAGGCAAGTGGAGAGTATTCCATTATACTCCTGAGTTGTGCCTTGTAGATGGTGGGCAGGCTGTGGGGAGGTCAGGAGATGAGTTACCTGCCATAGGATTCCTAGTCTTTGACGTGCCCTCGTAGCCACAGTATTAATATGGCTAGTCCAGTTCAGTTTCTGATCAATGGTAACCCCCAGGATCTTGACTGTGGAGGATTCAGCGATGGTAATGCCTTTGAATGTCAAGGGTGATGGTTAGATCCTCAAGGGGGGGGGGCACTATTTTAGCTATAATTGTTCGTAGTCAAATATTATGTGACATTTCTGTTCAGCTCACACATGAAGAATGGTCACCAGCCTGGGCCCTAAACAGTAAACAGTGCGTGATACTTGTTCAAGGAACTTTCAGGGCAGGAGGTTGAAACAGGATCATTTTTGCAAGTATTTGATTATGACAGTTATCTGGCCACCTGTAAATTTCCTGATTTGACTTATTTTAAATTAATTTTATTCCTTCCTCAGAGTTACAAAACCACTGATGTCCAGAGTAGCCAGCGTGGACAGGACAAGCCCCTAATCCATCTCCTTGCTTGCTCCAAAAACCAATTCAAACTGAATCCAATTCATGGTCCCCAGACGAGAGACCAATGAGATTCAAGTTGATGAGAGCAGACATTACACCTGATCTCACACTTGATCTAACGCTTGATCTTATTAATTGTTTAATGCTGAGAACGTCTCTTGACTGCCCAATAGTCAGACTCTCTGGGCGGAATTCCCAGAAAATGGGGCGATGTCCCCACGCCGGCGGGAAGACCGGCGCCAACAACTCTGGCGTCAACGGCCCACCAAGGTGAGGAATTCTCCACTTACCTCCACTTTCTCGGGGGCTAGGCTTCTGCCGGAGCCGTTGGCGCCGCTCCAGCCGGCACCGAAGGGCCGCAGCGGAACGGCCAGCGTGATCTCGCGTGTGCGCGGGTCTTCTCCGCGCCGGCCGCCGGCCAACATGGCGGAGCCGTACAGGGGCCCTGCACGGAGGAAAGAAGTGCCCCGAAGGCCAGGCCACCGTGGGGGCCCCCCCCAGAGCCGGAGAGGCTGCTGTCAACGGTCCCCGACCGGCGTGGCGAGAATCCCGCCGCCTCCCGAAAAACGGCACCGGAGCATAGGGCAGCTGGCATCGGGGCGGCGGAGCGGGATTCGCGCCTCTATCTCTGGGATATGGGACATTGCACATTATTTTTTCACATAATGACTGCGGATTATAAGAGATGTTTGCCCCGCAGTTGTGACATATCTTATACATGCACACGCAGACACACAGTGCAACATTTACGATCCAATATCTCATCACTGACAGAGCTAAAGTGCTACTCACTTATCCAGACATTATGTCACTCTGACAGTGTGTGTCTCTTCTGCCACTGAAACCTTTTGATTGTTCATTGAATAAACATCAAAGAGTAGTAAACAATTAAAATAAATAATTAAGGATAGAGCCACACTGCCCATTCGAGCAAAGATAGATATGGCCCCATTGGGCCCCACTTATTTTCAATCTCTTCTATAGCCGATATGTGGTTAAACGATTGAGGGATATCGGAATAAGCTAAATCAGCAGGTTGACAAACCCACCTGGCTGACGAGTTGAAATAAGAAGGCTCTGTGTTGCACTGTGGCTAGCACGCTTGCTTCACAGCTCCAGGGTCCCAGGTTCGATTCCCACTTGGGTCACTGTCTGCGCGGAGTCTGCACGTTCTCCCCGTGTCTGCGTGGGTTTCCTCCGGGTGCTCCGGTTTCCTCCCACAGTCCAAAGACATGCAGGTTAGGTGGATTGGCCATGATAAATTGCCCTTCGTGTCCAAAAAAGGTTAGGTGGGGTTACGGGGATAGGGAGGAGGCATGGGGATAGGGTGGAAGTGTGGGGTTAGGGTGGAGGTGTGGACTTAGGTAGGGTGCTCTTTCCAAGGGCTGGTGCAGATTCGATGGGCCGAATGGTCTCCTTCTGCACTGTAAATTCTATGATTCTATGAAATCAGTACTTAAAGCTTTCAGTAAATCTGACTCAAAATATTTTACTTTATTTACAACCACACCACCCTCAGAGGAAGAATTCAGCAGCCATTCGACCCATTGAATCCACGCTGCCATTTTGTTACCAATTCTTCAAATCCCAATTCCTGCCCTTTCCTTAAAACCCATGACTCTGAAATAAGTATCGATCATGGTGGGTGGGCGGGGGAGTGGTGGGTGGTCAGTGAGGGGGTGAGGGATTGGTTGGTCGGTGGGGTCAGTGGTAGGGTCAGGTAGTCAGTAGGGGGTGAGGGTCAGGTAGTCAGTGGGGGGGTGGGGGGTCAGTTGGAGGGGGTTGGGTCGTCAGGGGGTATGGTAAGTTGTATGGTGGTCAGTGAAGCATGCCAGGTGGTGAGGATGGTGTCCGGTGGGGGTGGGGGCATCTGGGGTGGGGCAGTACTATAGTTACCCAAGAGTTAGGAGTACTTTTAATTTTTCCAACCGTTCCTGGGTAATTATTCTGGCAAGAAAGACGGAACCATCCAACGTTTGCAATTGATATCGTACTTTCAAAAGTTTCTGATTGCACAAGAATTGCCTGAGGAAACTTGAATTTCCCAGGCAATTGGTTTGCAAACCGTACCTGGGTACATCTGGGCAGGTAGCAAGGGGGCTCCCCAGCACATCTTTGTGGTACCCCCATATAAGGGTCCTTCCTGATGTTTTCCTTTCCTTTATTTTTTTACTGTTATCATTTTGATCTACGGATGCTTAATGGACATGTATCTTTAAGTCAAGCTGCAGAGAGAATGAGAAATTTGCAAAGTTGCACCACAGCATATGGCCACGCAGCAGAACTCAGACTTTGTGGCACCCGAGAGATGGGGTGGGGCTCTGTTCGATTGGTTGGCCTGTGGCCAATGAATTGGCCAAAAGGCAGCATTCTGCCTGGTAACAGGTGGTGATTGGATCCTGCCTGAGTGGGATGATTTCCAGAGACATAAGGAGAGCAGAGATGGAGACCTGGATGCGGAGAGACGTGGACCTGCTCTCTCGCTCCCTCATGTTTCTCCAGAGAATCTGGGCCGCTGCTGTATTTCTGAAACTGCAGAAACCTGAATTAATTTACAGTGAAAACCAATACAGTCTGGTTTAGCACAGTGGGCTAAACAGCTGGCTTGTAAAGCAGAACAATGGCAGCAGCGCGGGTTCAATTCCCTTACCAGCCTCCCTGAACAGGCACCGGAATGTGGCGACTAGGGGTTTTTCACAGTAGCTTCATTGAAGCTTACTTGTAACAATAAGCGATTATTATTATTACAGTCTGTAAACCAGAACTCTCGACCTGAAAGCCTAATTTAAAGGAAAATATGCTTCAAGACAACCATCTGAAACAAATACTCTTTATCATTTTACTTATTATTTTCACCCCCCTCTTCCCCTCTGTGTTTGTTTGCCTTGTGTGTGTGTGTGTAGAGGGTGGGGGAAAGTCCAAGTGGGGCATCAGGAATCAGATAATAGTTAACCAGTTGCATTTGCTGCATATTTCATTATAGTTCTTGTTATAAATAAAATATATTTGTGTTTAAATTTACAAACCTGGTGACTGTAATAATTGGGCAGCCAAGGGCCAAAGGCTGTGGGTATTCTTCTAAGAATTATTGCTTAATTCAAATATGTTGTGACTCCGGGTCAAGGGGGCTGGAATTGGAACATAGGAGCGTTGGAACATAGGAATTATGAACAGAAGTCGGCAATTCAGCTCTTTGAGCCTGTTCCGCCATTCAATCAGATGATGACTGATCTCTTCTTGGTCTCAAAGCCTTCTTCCTGCCTGTTCCCAGATCCTTTTCACCCATTTTTATAATCAGAAATATATCTATCTCCCGCTTGAAACCATTTAATAATCTGGACTCCACCGCAGCGAGTTCTACAAATTCACCACCCTCTGCGAGAAGTAGTTCCTCCTCATCTCAGTTTTAAATCTACCACCTCTCAACCTATATCTGTAACCGCTCGTTCTAGATTGCCTCACAAAGGGGAATGTTTGGTCTACGTTTACTTATCAATCCCTTTTCGTATTTTATATACCTTAATCAGAACCCCTCTCATCCTTCTAAACTCCAGCAAGTATCAGCCCAAACTGTTCAATCTCTCCTCATACGTCAACCCTTTCATCCCCGGAATCAATCTGGTGAACCTCCTCTGAACTTCCTCCAATGCCACCACATCCTTCCTCAAATAAGGAGACCAAAACTGGACACAATACTCCAGATGTGGTCTCACCAACACCCTGTACAATTGCATCAACACTTCTCTACTTTTATACTCCAATCCTTTTGCAATAAATGCTAACATTCCATTTGTCTTTCTCATTACATTTTGTACCTGCACACTATCTGTGCTTCATGAACAAATACACCCAGATCCCTCTGCCCAGACGCATTTTGAATCTGCGTTCCATTCAGATAATAATCTGCCTGATTGTTCTTTCTGTCAAGGTGGATAACCTCACACTTATCCACATTAGAACATAGAACATAGAACAATACAGCGCAGTACAGGCCCTTCGGCCCATGATGTTGCACCGAAACAAAAGCCATCTAACCTACACTATACCATTATCATCCATATGTTTATCCAATAAACTTTTAAATGCCCTCAATGTTGGCGAGTTCACTACTGTAGCAGGTAGGGCATTCCACGGCCTCACTACTCTTTGTGTAAAGAACCTACCTCTGACCTCTGTCCTATATCTATTACCCCTCAGTTTAAAGTTATGTCCCCTCGTGCCAGCCATTTCCATCCACGGGAGAAGGCTCTCACTGTCCACCCTATCCAACCCCCTAATCATTTTGTATGCCTCTATTAAGTCTCCTCTTAAACTTCTTCTCTCCAACGAAAACAACCTCAAGTCCATCAGCCTTTCCTCATAAGATTTTCCCTCCATACCAGGCAACATCCTGGTAAATCTCCTCTGCACCCGCTCCAAAGCCTCCACGTCCTTCCTATAATGCGGTGACCAGAACTGTACGCAATACTCCAAATGCGGCCGTACCAGAGTTCTGTACAGCTGCAACATGACCTCCTGACTCCGGAACTCAATCCCTCTACCAATAAAGGCCAACACTCCATAGGCCTTCTTCACCACCCTATCAACCTGGGTGACAACTTTCAGGGATCTATGTACATGGACACCTAGATCCCTCTGCTCATCCACACTTTCAAGAACTTTTCCATTAGCCAAATATTCCACATTCCTGTTATTCCTTCCAAAGTGAATCACCTCACACTTCTCTACATTAAACTCCATTTGCCACCTCTCAGCCCAGCTCTGCAGCTTATCTATATCCCTCTATAACCTGCTACATCCTTCCACACTATCGACAACACCACCGACTTTAGTATCGTCTGCAAATTTACTCACCCACCCTTCTGCGCCTTCCTCTAGGTCATTGATAAAAATGACAAACAGCAACGGCCCCAGAACAGATCCTTGTGGTACTCCACTTGTGACTGAACTCCATTCTGAATATTTCCCATCAACCACCACCCTCTGTCTTCTTTCAGCTAGCCAATTTCTGATCCACATCTCAAAATCACCCTCAATCCCCAGCCTCCGTATTTTCTGCAATAGCCTACCGTGGGGAACCTTATCAAACGCTTTGCTGAAATCCATATACACCACATCAACTGCTCTACCCTCGTCTACCTGTTCAGTCACCTCAAAGAACTCGATAAGGTTTGTGAGGCATGACCTACCCTTCACAAAGCCATGCTGACTATCCCTGATCATATTATTCCTAACTAGATGATTATAAATCTTGTCTCTTATAATCCTCTCCAAGACTTTACCCACTACAGACGTGAGGCTCACCGGTCTATAGTTGCCGGGGTTGTCTCTGCTCCCCTTTTTGAACAAAGGGACCACATTTGCTATCCTCCAGTCCTCTGGCACTATTCCTGTAGCCAATGATGACATAAAAATCAAAGCCAATGGTCCAGCAATCTCTTCCCTGGCCTCCCAGAGAATCCTAGGATAAATCCCATCAGGTCCCGGGGACTTATCTATTTTCAGCCTGTCCAGAATTGCCAACACCTCTTCCCTACGTACCTCAATGCCATCTAATATATTTACCTGGAGCTCAGCATTCTCCTCCACAACATTATCTTTTTCCTGAGTGAATACTGACGAAAAATATTCATTTAGTATCTCGCCTATCTCTTCAGACTCTACACACAACTTCCCATCCCTGTCCTTGACTGGTCCTACTCTTTCCCTAGTCATTCGCTTATTCCTGACATACCTATAGAAAGCTTTTGGGTTTTCCTTGATCCTTCCTGCCAAAATCTTCTCATGTCCCCTCCTTGCTCGTCTTAGCTCTCTCTTTAGATCCTTCCTCGCTACCTTGTAACTATCCATCGCCCCAACTGAAACTTCACACCTCATCTTTACATAGGCCTCCTTCTTCCTCTTAACAAGAGATTCCACTTCTTTGGCAAACCACGGTTCCCTCGCTCGGCACCTTCCTCCCTGCCTGACCGGTACATACTTATCAAGAACACGCAGTAGCTGATCCTTGAACAAGCTCCACTTATCCAGTGTGTCCAACACTTGCAGCCTACTTCTCCACCTTATCCCCCCCAAGTCACGTCTAATGGCATCATAATTGCCCTTCCCCCAGCTATAACTCTTGCCCTGTGGTGTATACTTATCCCTTTCCATCCTTAACGTAAACGTCACCGAATTGTGGTCACTGTCCCCAAAGTGCTCACCTACCTCCAAATCCAACACCTGGCCTGGTTCATTACCCAAAACCAAATCCAATGTGGCCTCGCCTCTTGTTGGCCTGTCAACAAACTGTGTCAGGAAACCCTCCTGCACACACTGTACAAAAAACGACCCATCTAATGTACTCGAACTATATCTTTTCCAGTCAATATTTAGAAAGTTAAAGTCTCCCATAATAACTACCCTGTTACTTTCGCTCTTATCCAGGATCATCCTCGCCATCCTTTCCTCTACATCCCTAGAACTATTTGGAGGCCTATAGAAGACTCCCAACAGTGTGACCTCTCCTTTCATGTTTCTAACCTCAGCCCATACTACCTCGGAAGATGAGTCCCCATCTAGCATCCTCTCCGCCACCGTAATACTGCTCTTGACTAGCAGCGCCATACCTCCCCCTCTTTTGCCTCCTTCTCTGAGCTTACTAAAACACCTAAACCCCGGAACCTGCAACATCCATTCCTGTCCCTGCTCTATCCATGTCTCCGAAATGGCCACAACATCGAAGTCCCAGGTACCAACCCATGCTGCCAGTTCCCCTACCTTATTTCGTATACTCCTGGCATTGAAGTAGACACACTTCAAACCACCTACCTGAACACTGGCCCCCTCCTGCGACGTCAAATCTGAGCTCCTGACCTCTATACTCTCATTCTCCCTTACCCTAAAACTACAATCCAGGTTCCCATGCCCCTGCTGCATTAGTTTAAACCCCCCCAAAGAGCACTAACAAATCTCCCCCCCAGAATATTTGTGCCCCGCAGGTTCAGATGTAGACCATCCTGTCTGTAGAGGTCCCACCTTCCCCAGAAAGAGCCCCAGTTAACCAGAAATCTGAATCCCTCCCGCCTGCACCATCCCTGTAGCCACGTGTTTAATTGCTCTCTCTCCCTATTCCTCATCTCACTATCACGTGGCACGGGCAACAACCCAGAGATAACAACTCTGTTTGTCCTAGTTCTGAGCTTCCATCCTAGCTCCCTGAAAGCCTGCCTGACATCCTTATCCCCTTTCCTACCTATGTCGTTAGCGCCAATGTGGACCACGACTTGGGGCTGCTCCCCCTCCCCCTTAAGGACCCGGAAAACACGATCCGAGACATCACGTACCCTTGCACCTGGGAGGCAACATACCAAACGTGAGTCTCTCACGCTCCCACAAAATCTCCTATCTGTGCCCCTGACTATCGAGTCCCCAATTACTAATGCTCTGCTCCTCTCCCCCCTTCCCTTCTGAGCAACAGGGACAGACTCCGTGCCAGAGGCCCGTACCCCATGGCTTACCCCTGGTAATCCCCCCCCCCCCCCACAAGTATCCAAAGCGGTATACTTGTTTCTCAGGGGAACGACCGCAGGGGATCCCTGCACTGACTGTTTTTTCCCAGTCCCTCTTACAGTTACCCATCTATCTCCAATCTTTGGTGTAACTAATTCCCTGAAGCTGCTATCTATGACCCCCTCTGCCTCCCGAATGATCCGAAGTTCTTCCAACTCCAGCTCCAGTTCCCTAACTCGGTCTTGGAGGAGCTGGAGATGGCAGCACTTCCTGCAGGTAAAATCAGCAGGGACACTAACGGCATCCCTCACCTCAAACATCCTGCAGGAGGAACATTGCACTCCCTTCCCTGCCATCCCTCTAACTTTCTACCAAGATCTGGCTAACAACTAAATTAAATTTTTTATATAAAAAAAAATATTAATAACAATAATAAAATAATAAAACTCCGTATGCCAAATTTTGACCCAATCTCCTAGTCTATCCATATCCGTCTGTAAAATCTGTACCTGCCAACTTTCCCACCTATTTTCGTATGATCCGCAAATTTTGCAATGTTACACTCTGTCTCTGCTTGCAGATCGTTTATATTGATTGTAAACAGCTGAGGTCCAAGGACTGAACCGTGAGGCACCCCGTTAGTTACAGTTCTCCACCAGAGAACCTCGGCCCTCTGCATTCTGTCAATCAGCCAATCTCAATCCAATCGAGTATTCTACCCCCAACCCCCTGCAATCTCATCTTCTAGATCAGTCTTTTATTCAGCACCTTGTCAAACACCTTCTGGAAGTCTAGATACCCCACATCCACAGGTTCTCCATTATCCACCTTGCTGCTTACGTCCTCAAAGAACTCAAGCAAGTTTGTCAAGCGCGGCTCACCCTTCATAAAACCATGCTAACAATTGTGGATCGAGCTTTGTCTTTCCAAATGTTCAGTCATCTCCTCCTGAATGATTGGCCTCGCCCTAGGTTTGACATCCCAAAACCTGGAAGATACTAGCTGATTTGGCGGTGTTTAACTGAGGTACAAGGTAAATCATAGTGGTCTTGTCACTGGGCTAGTAATCCAGAGATGAGGGATTAATGCTCTAGGTGCTGGGTTCAAATCCCACCATGGCAGATGGTATAATTTGAAATTCAATAAAAATCATAAACTAAAAATGATGACCATTGTCGATTGTCATGAAAATCCATCTGGTTCACTGAACAAGCCATTCAGTTCAAGGGCAATTAGGGATGGGCAATAAGTTCCCACACCTCAGAGAAAATGAATTGAAGAAAAGAATGGCCCAGTAGATTCGAAGGGCTGATTGGCCCTTGTCGGATATCAGTCTAAATGGATTCAAGAATCAACTGCAGTTTGTTAGGGCGGCACAGTGGTTGGCACTGTTGCTTCTCAGCGCCAGGGTCCCGGGTTCGATTCCCGGCTTGGGTCACTGTGGAGCGTGCACTTCTCCCCGTGCCCGCGTGGGTTTCCTCCGGATGCTCCGGTTTCCTCCCACGAGCCCCGAAAGACGTGCTTGTTAGGTGAATTGGACATTCTGAATTCTCCCTCCGTGTACCCGAACAGGCGCCGGAGTGTGGCGACGAGGGGCTTTTCACAGTAACTACAGTAAATGTGGTTACTGTGAAAACTACATTTTCACAGTAACTATGTTAATGTAAGCCTACTTGTGACACAAATAAAGATTATGATTATTTTGCAATTAAATGATATTGGGGGATCTGGTGAAAAGAGGGGAGGATGAATGAATTGAGTAAAAAAAGGATGGACTTGTTTTGTTTAAAAGTGGAGTTCTAAAAACTCTTTTGGTGTCACATGCCTGGGCAAGGTGGTGCAAAGGTCATCCTGGGATGTCGCTCCTGATCATTGTTCGTGTTGGTCTGGCTGTGCGGATAATGAGTGATGAGATCAGGGTTGCCTGTGACATCCCTCACAGGCAAATGGGTCAAATAACATGGTCTAGACGTATGCATACCTTTGGGGTGAGATACTGCAGGCAGCAATGGATCTACTGGCCTTCTGGCTCAGCCAGTGACACCCACATCCCCATTGAAAGAATTTTTCAATAAACCGTCTCTCGACTCAAGAGACTTTAATGAGAGGAAATGGGGGGAGGAGGAAGAGAGCCGGTCATTATTTCCGGTGATCGGCGAGTGAGAGATAAACTTCACTGCTCCTCATCAAAAAAAGGGAGTGATGAGAAATGTATTTCTTCACTAGAGGATTGTTAGTATATGGGGTGCAGAGTTTGAAACATTGCTCCAAACGCCAAGCTGGAAGAGGAAAGTGGATACATATTTGAAAAAGAAACCAGTGAAAGGGACCCGAAATTGAGTTTAATGGGTGGATCTTGCAGAGAGCAGCACTGACTGGCCCGTGAACCTCTTGTGTTGCTGCATTTTTCTACAGAGGGTCATTTTGACACCTCATAGGATGGGAGACCCAAGGAATCACGGTAGCACAGTGGTTAGCACAATTGTTTCACAGCTTCAGGGTCCCAGGTTCGATTCCCGGCTTGGGTCACTGCCAGTGCGGAGTCTGCACGTTCTCCCCGTGTGTGCGTGGGTTTCCTCCGGGTGCTCCGGTTTCCTCCCACAGTCCAAAGATGTGCAGGTTAGCTGGATTGGCCAGACTAAATTGCCCTCAGTGTACAAATTGCCCTTAGTGTTGGGTGGGGTCACTGGGTTATGGGGATAGGATGGAGGTGTGGGCTTGAGTAGGGGTGCTCTTTCCGCTCTTTCCAAGAGCCGGTGCAGACTCAATGGGCCGAATGGCCTCCTTCTGCACTGTAAATTCTATGAATCGGGGGTGGGGGAGAGAGATCACTGATTCTAATCCCATCCAACTTGCTCTCTTGCTCTCTCAAAGGAGAGCAAAATGAAGGAAGATGTAAAACAACAATCTCTTGAAGGGCGGGTTAGCTTAACATTGCTCGCGATGATCAACATTTATTCTCTTCATGGGAAAAGTTGCATTTAGGGACATGGACAACAAAGGACCTTTACTGTGGCATTGTCCACCAAGGTGCTCCATGCAACAAATGCCATTGAGCTAAAGAGGGGGAACATCAGGATATGTTGAAATTGATCAAAGGCACAGTTGTGAGGAGAGGCTTAAAGGAGGAGAGCGGGGCTGATACCAGAGGGAGGCAATTCCAGAGCTTAAGGTGTTGAGGGCTGAAGGCAAGGCTGCCAAAGGTAGAAAGAGCGGGGGAAATGCAACAAGAGGCAAGACCACAAGAGAAAATGCTAGAAAATCTCAGCAGGACTGGCAGCATCTGTAAGGAGAGAAAAGAGCCGACGTTTCGAGTCCAGCTGACCCTTTGTCAAAGCGAGACTTGGAAAGTTACTCAGAGAGTGGGAATGCCGGAGGAGGTGATGGAGATGGAGAGGGACGAGGCCAGTAACTATGTACAGTGTATCACCGTGTGGGGATCGCATGCAAATAGCTGAATAATGGGTTTGATGGTGATCTTCATCATTGTGTTTCTTAAACAATGTTTCACCAGGGCAACATCACTACAATGAATACGCTGGTCAGATCACATTGCTGCTGGGAGATCGCTCTGCACAAATTGACTCGTGCATCCTCCAATAGTGACCACACTTCAACGGCGGTAAAGCACTGTGGATTGTCCAGAGGCAGTGAAAGGCACTAAAGAAATACAGTAAACCCCCCCCCCCAAGAAAACATCATGATATCAAACAGTAGTTCAGCCTAGAGTGGAGCATTGTATCCAATTCTGGGCACCACAGTTTAGGAAGGATGTGAAAGCATTGGAAAGAGTGCAGAAAACATTAATGATAATGGTTCCAGACAGCAGGGTCTTCATTCCCACGGATGGGAGAAGCTGGGACAGTTCTTTTTGGAGAAGAGAAAGTTGAGAAGAGGTTTGTGTTCAAAATCACCAGGCGGTCCAGACAGAGGAGAAAGGGAGAAACTGCTCCCGTTGGTGGAAAGGTCAAGTACCAGAGGACACAGATTTAAGGCGATTGACGAAAGGACCAAACAACAGCGGGAAAAACACCTGCCTGCAGGGAATGCCGAGGATCTGGAATGCACTGCCCGAGATTTTGGTGGAGGGGGGTTCCATCACCCTTTTCAAAAGGGAAATGGATCTGCAACTTGACAAAAAGTAACTGGTGGACTGTGGGAAAATGGGCAGGTAGTGGGACTAGCTGAGCCGGCCTTGCAGAGATGCGGCAGGCACACAATGGGCCGAATGGCCTCCTTCCTTGTTGTAATCATTCTTTGATTCCATGTACAAAAGCAACATTTTGCAGATGCTGAAAATTCTGAAAGTTCTAAAGCAAAAAGAAAATGCTGGAAATGTACAGCAAGTCAGACAGCAGCTGTACAAAGAAAGAAAGTTAATTATCGGGTCGACATGACTGGTAAAGGGGCACCTCAACCTGAAACGTGACAATCTCGCCATAGATGGTGTTTGTCCTGAGTATTTCAAGAACATTCAGTTTTATGGACAATGATTCTGTGCCCTTGCTTGCGCCTTCCTTGGGAATAGGTTTTGCAGTAGGCAATAAAACATCTGGCAATGACATGGTGTTAAACATCCAGGAGATTGTTATCTCTTTGGGCACTGTACAGATCCTTGTCAATGCTCCCCGTCCCCATATAGACCTTCTCTTTCTTTCACACACACACATACTCACACACACACTCAGAAAACTTTCACACAAACACTCTCTCTCACACACACACTCAGAAAACTTTCACACACACACTCTCTCACACACACTCAGAAAACTTTCACACAAACACTCTCTCACACTCTCAGAAAACTTTCACACACACACTCACACACACTCAGAAAACTCTCTCATACACACACTCACGCACGCACTCTCTCACACAAACTCACAAACACACATTCTCACACTCACTCAGAAATCTCTCACACACACACTCTCAGAATGTGAGTGTGAGAGAGTGTGTGTGTGAGAGAGTTTTCTGAGTGTGTGTGTGAGAGTGTGTGTGAGAGTTTTCTGAGTGTGTGTGGGTGAGTCTGTGTGTGTGAGAGTGTGTGTGAGAGAGTCTTCTGAGTGTGTGTGAGTGTGTGTGAGAGAGAGTTTTCTGAGTGTGTGAGAGAGTGTGTGTGTGTGTGAGTGTGTGTGAGAGTGTGTGTGAGAGAGTCTTCTGAGTGTGTGTGAGTGTGTGTGAGAGAGAGTTTTCTGAGTGTGTGAGAGAGTGTGTGTGTGTGTGTGTGTGAGAGTGTGTGTGTGTATGAGAGAGTTTTCTGAGTGTGAGAAAACTCTCATACACACACTCACACACACTCACACACACACTCAGAAAACTCTCTCACACACACTCTCACACACACTCAGAAAACTTTCTCTCACACACACACTCTCACATACACACTCTCTCACACACACTCAGAAAACTTTCTCTCACACACACACTCTCACATACACACTCTCTCACACACACACTCAGAAAACTCTCTCTCTCTTGCACACACTCTCACACACACACTCACACACACACTCACACACACACTCAGAAACCTCTCTCTCACACGCACTCAGAAAATTCTCTCTCTCACACATACTCTCACACACACACTCTCACACGCACACACAGAAAACTCTCACACACCCACTCTCAGAATGTGAGTGTGACAGAGAGTGCGTGTGTGAGAGTGTGTGTGAGAGAGAGAAAGTTTTCTGAATGTGTGTGTGTCTGTGTGAGAGAGTTTTCTGAGTGTGTGTGTGTGAGTGTGTGTGTGAGAGAGTGTGCGTGAGAGAGTCTTCTGAGTGTGTTCGAGTGTGTGTGTGAGAGAGAGTTTTCTGAGTGTGTGAGAGAGTGTGTGTGTGAGTGCGTGTGTGAGAGTGTGTGTGAGAGTGTGTGTATGAGAGCGTTTTCTGAGTGTGAGAAAACTCTCATACACACTCACACACACTCTCTCTCACACACACTCAGAAAACTCTGTCTCACACACACACGCTCACATACACACTCTCTCACACACACACTCAGAAAACTCTCTCGCTCATGCACACACTTACACACACACTCACACACACACTCACACACACACTCTCTCTCTCACACATACTCAGAAACCTCTCACACATACTCTCACAAACACACTCACACACACACAGAAAACTCTCTCTCTAATACACACACTCTCTCTCACACACACTCAGAAAACTTTCTCTCACACACACACTCTCACATACACACTCTCTCACACACACTCTCACACGCACACTCAGAAAACTCACTCACACACACACTCTCTCACACACACACAGAAAACACTCTCTCTCATACACACACTCGCACACACACTCACACACATACTCACACACACACACTCAGAAACCTCTCTCTCACACACACTCAGAAAACTTTCACACACACACTCTCACACACACTCAGAAAACTCTCTCATACACACACTCACTTACACTCTCTCAGACACACACTCACACACACTCTCTCTCACACACACTCAGAAAACTTTCTCTCACACACACACTCTCACACACGCACTCACACACACACACTCTCACACACACTCAGAAAACTCTCTCATACACACACTCACTTACACTCTCTCAGACACACACTCACGCACACACACACTCAGAAAACTCTCACACACACTCAGAAAACTCTCTCTCATACACACACTCACACACGCACTCTCTCACACACACTCAGAAAACTCTCACACACACACATTCTCACACACACTCAGAAAACTCTCACACACACACTCTCAGAATGCGAGTGTGAGTGTGTGTCTGAGAGTGTGTGTGTGAGAGAGAGAGTTTTCTGAGTGTGTGTGTGAGAGTGTGTGTGAGAGAGTTTTCTGAGTGTGTGTGGGTGAGTGTGTGTGTGAGAGTGTGTGTGTGAGAGTCTTTTGAGTGTGTGTGAGTGTGAGAGAGAGTTTTCTGAGTGTGTAAGAGAGTGTGTGTGTGTGTGTGTGTGTGTGTGAGCGTGTGTGTGAGTGTGTGTATGAGAGAGTTTTCTGAGTGTGAGAAAACTCTCTCTCATACACACACTCACACACACACTCTCTCACACACACACATAGAAAACTCTGTCTCACACACACTCTCACACACACTCAGAAAACTTTCTCTCACACACACACTCTCACATACACACTCTCTCACACACACACTCAGAAAACTCTCTCTCTCTTGCACACACTCTCACACACACACTCAGAAACCTCTCTCTCACACACACACATAGAAAACTCTGTCTCACACACACTCTCACACACACTCAGAAAACTTTCTCTCACACACACACTCTCACATACACACTCTCTCACACACACACTCAGAAAACTCTCTCTCTCTTGCACACACTCTCACACACACACTCAGAAACCTCTCTCTTACACACACTCTCACATACACAGAAAATTCTCTCTCTCACACATACTCTCACACACACACTCTCACACACACACTCAGAAAACTCTCACACACACACTCTCAGAATGTGAGTGTGAGAGAGAGTGCGTTTGTGAGAGTGTGTGTGTGAGAGAGAAAGTTTTCTGAATGTGTGTGTGAGTGTATGTGAGAGAGTGTGTGTGAGTGAGTCTTCTGAGTCTGTGTGAGTGTGTGTGTGAGAGAGTTTTCTGAGTGTGTGAGAGAGTGTGTGTGTGTGAGTTTGTGTGTGAGAGTGTGTATGAGAGAGTTTTCTGAGTGTGAGAAAACTCTCTCATACACACACTCACACACACTCTCTCTCACACACACACTCAAAACTCTGTCTCACACACACACGCTCACATACACACTCACACACACACTCACTCGCACACTCACACACACACTCTCTCTCTCACAAACACTCAGAAACCTCTCTCTCTCATGCACACACACACACACACTCACACTCACACACACTCTCTCACACACTCAGAAACCACTCTCTCACACACACTCTCACACACACTCTCTCTCTCTCACACACTCAGAAACCTCTCTCACACACACACTCTCACACACACTCAGAAAACCTTCTCTCACACACACACTCTCACATACACACTCTCACACACACTCACACACACTCAGAAAACTCTCTCTCTCTTGCACACACTCTCACACACACTCACACACACACTCACACACACACTCAGAAATCTCTCTTACACACATTCTCACACACACTCAGCACATTCTCTCTCTCACACATACTCTCACACACACACTCTCACGCACACACTCAGAAAACTCTCACACACACCCTCTCAGAATGTGAGTGTGAGAGAGAGTGCGTGTGTGAGAGAGAGAGTTCTCTGAATGTGTGTGTGAGTGTGTGAGAGAGTTTTCTGAGTGTGTGTGAGTGTGTGTGTGAGTGTGTGTGAGAGAGTCTTCTGAGTGTGTGTGAGTGTGTGTGTGAGAGAGAGTTTTCTGAGTGTGTGAGAGAGTGTGTGTGTGAGTGCGTGTGTGAGTGTGTGTGAGAGTGTGTGTATGAGAGAGTTTTCTGAGTGTGAGAAAACTCTCATACACACACTCACACACACTCTCTCTCACACACACACTCAGAAAACTCTGTCTCACACACACACGCTCACGTACACACTCTCTCACACACACTCAGAAAACTCTCTCATGCACACATTCACACACACACTCACACGCACTCTCTCTCTCTCACACACACTCAGAAACCTCTCTCTCACACACACTCTCACACACACTCAGAAAACTTTCACACAAACACTCTCTCTCACACACACACTCAGAAAACTTTCACACACACACTCTCTCACACACACTCAGAAAACTTTCACACAAACACTCTCTCACACTTTCAGAAAACTTTCACACACACACTCACACACACTCAGAAAACTCTCTCATACACACACTCACGCACGCACTCTCTCACACAAACTCACAAACACACATTCTCACACTCACTCAGAAATCTCTCACACACACACTCTCAGAATGTGAGTGTGAGAGAGTGTGTGTGTGAGAGAGTTTTCTGAGTGTGTGTGTGAGAGTGTGTGTGAGAGTTTTCTGAGTGTGTGTGGGTGAGTCTGTGTGTGTGAGAGTGTGTGTGAGAGAGTCTTCTGAGTGTGTGTGAGTGTGTGTGAGAGAGAGTTTTCTGAGTGTGTGAGAGAGTGTGTGTGTGTGTGTGTGTGTGTGAGTGTGTGTGAGAGTGTGTGTGAGAGAGTCTTCTGAGTGTGTGTGAGTGTGTGTGAGAGAGAGTTTTCTGAGTGTGTGAGAGAGTGTGTGTGTGTGTGTGTGTGAGAGTGTGTGTGTGTATGAGAGAGTTTTCTGAGTGTGAGAAAACTCTCATACACACACTCACACACACTCACACACACACTCAGAAAACTCTCTCACACACACTCTCACACACACACTCTCACATACACACTCTCTCACACACACTCAGAAAACTTTCTCTCACACACACACTCTCACATACACACTCTCTCACACACACACTCAGAAAACTCTCTCTCTCTTGCACACACTCTCACACACACACTCACACACACACTCACACACACACTCAGAAACCTCTCTCTCACACGCACTCAGAAAATTCTCTCTCTCACACATACTCTCACACACACACTCTCACACGCACACACAGAAAACTCTCACACACCCACTCTCAGAATGTGAGTGTGACAGAGAGTGCATGTGTGAGAGTGTGTGTGAGAGAGAGAAAGTTTTCTGAATGTGTGTGTGTCTGTGTGAGAGAGTTTTCTGAGTGTGTGTGTGTGAGTGTGTGTGTGAGAGAGTGTGCGTGAGAGAGTCTTCTGAGTGTGTTCGAGTGTGTGTGTGAGAGAGAGTTTTCTGAGTGTGTGAGAGAGTGTGTGTGTGAGTGCGTGTGTGAGAGTGTGTGTGAGAGTGTGTGTATGAGAGCGTTTTCTGAGTGTGAGAAAACTCTCATACACACTCACACACACTCTCTCTCACACACACTCAGAAAACTCTGTCTCACACACACACGCTCACATACACACTCTCTCACACACACACTCAGAAAACTCTCTCGCTCATGCACACACTTACACACACACTCACACACACACTCACACACACACTCTCTCTCTCACACATACTCAGAAACCTCTCTCTCACACACACTCTCACAAACACACTCACACACACACAGAAAACTCTCTCTCTCATACACACACTCACACACACTCTCTCTCACACACACTCAGAAAACTTTCTCTCACACACACACTCTCACATACACACTCTCTCACACACACTCTCACACGCACACTCAGAAAACTCACTCACACACACACTCTCTCACACACACACAGAAAACACTCTCTCTCATACACACACTCGCACACACACTCACACACATACTCACACACACACACTCAGAAACCTCTCTCTCACACACACTCAGAAAACTTTCACACACACACTCTCACACACACTCAGAAAACTCTCTCATACACACACTCACTTACACTCTCTCAGACACACACTCACACACACTCTCTCTCACACACACTCAGAAAACTTTCTCTCACACACACACTCTCACACACGCACTCACACACACACACTCTCACACACACTCAGAAAACTCTCTCATACACACACTCACTTACACTCTCTCAGACACACACTCACGCACACACACACTCAGAAAACTCTCACACACACTCAGAAAACTCTCTCTCATACACACACTCACACACGCACTCTCTCACACACACTCAGAAAACTCTCACACACACACATTCTCACACACACTCAGAAAACTCTCACACACACACTCTCAGAATGCGAGTGTGAGTGTGTGTCTGAGAGTGTGTGTGTGAGAGAGAGAGTTTTCTGAGTGTGTGTGTGAGAGTGTGTGTGAGAGAGTTTTCTGAGTGTGTGTGGGTGAGTGTGTGTGTGAGAGTGTGTGTGTGAGAGTCTTTTGAGTGTGTGTGAGTGTGAGAGAGAGTTTTCTGAGTGTGTAAGAGAGTGTGTGTGTGTGTGTGAGTGTGTGTGTGAGAGTGTGTGTGAGTGTGTGTATGAGAGAGTTTTCTGAGTGTGAGAAAACTCTCTCTCATACACACACTCACACACACACTCTCTCACACACACACATAGAAAACTCTGTCTCACACACACTCTCACACACACTCAGAAAACTTTCTCTCACACACACACTCTCACATACACACTCTCTCACACACACACTCAGAAAACTCTCTCTCTCTTGCACACACTCTCACACACACACTCAGAAACCTCTCCCTCACACACACACATAGAAAACTCTGTCTCACACACACTCTCACACACACTCAGAAAACTTTCTCTCACACACACACTCTCACATACACACTCTCTCACACACACACTCAGAAAACTCTCTCTCTCTTGCACACACTCTCACACACACACTCAGAAACCTCTCTCTTACACACACTCTCACATACACAGAAAATTCTCTCTCTCACACATACTCTCACACACACACTCTCACACACACACTCAGAAAACTCTCACACACACACTCTCAGAATGTGAGTGTGAGAGAGAGTGCGTTTGTGAGAGTGTGTGTGTGAGAGAGAAAGTTTTCTGAATGTGTGTGTGAGTGTATGTGAGAGAGTGTGTGTGAGTGAGTCTTCTGAGTCTGTGTGAGTGTGTGTGTGAGAGAGTTTTCTGAGTGTGTGAGAGAGTGTGTGTGTGTGAGTTTGTGTGTGAGAGTGTGTATGAGAGAGTTTTCTGAGTGTGAGAAAACTCTCTCATACACACACTCACACACACTCTCTCTCACACACACACTCAAAACTCTGTCTCACACACACACGCTCACATACACACTCACACACACACTCACTCGCACACTCACACACACACTCTCTCTCTCACAAACACTCAGAAACCTCTCTCTCTCATGCACACACACACACACACTCACACTCACACACACTCTCTCACACACTCAGAAACCACTCTCTCACACACACTCTCACACACACACTCTCTCTCTCACACACTCAGAAACCTCTCTCACACACACACTCTCACACACACTCAGAAAACTTTCTCTCACACACACACTCTCACATACACACTCTCACACACACTCACACACACTCAGAAAACTCTCTCTCTCTTGCACACACTCTCACACACACTCACACACACACTCACACACACACTCAGAAATCTCTCTTACACACATTCTCACACACACTCAGCACATTCTCTCTCTCACACATACTCTCACACACACACTCTCACGCACACACTCAGAAAACTCTCACACACACCCTCTCAGAATGTGAGTGTGAGAGAGAGTGCGTGTGTGAGAGAGAGAGTTCTCTGAATGTGTGTGTGAGTGTGTGAGAGAGTTTTCTGAGTGTGTGTGTGTGAGTGTGTGTGTGAGTGTGTGTGAGAGAGTCTTCTGAGTGTGTGTGAGTGTGTGTGTGAGAGAGAGTTTTCTGAGTGTGTGAGAGAGTGTGTGTGTGAGTGCGTGTGTGAGTGTGTGTGAGAGTGTGTGTATGAGAGAGTTTTCTGAGTGTGAGAAAACTCTCATACACACACTCACACACACTCTCTCTCACACACACACTCAGAAAACTCTGTCTCACACACACACGCTCACGTACACACTCTCTCACACACACTCAGAAAACTCTCTCATGCACACATTCACACACACACTCACACGCACTCTCTCTCTCTCACACACACTCAGAAACCTCTCTCTCACACACACTCTCACACACACTCAGAAAACTTTCACACAAACACTCTCTCTCACACACACACTCAGAAAACTTTCACACACACACTCTCTCACACACACTCAGAAAACTTTCACACAAACACTCTCACACTTTCAGAAAACTTTCACACACACACTCACACACACTCAGAAAACTCTCTCATACACACACTCACGCACGCACTCTCTCACACAAACTCACAAACACACATTCTCACACTCACTCAGAAATCTCTCACACACACACTCTCAGAATGTGAGTGTGAGAGAGTGTGTGTGTGAGAGAGTTTTCTGAGTGTGTGTGTGAGAGTGTGTGTGAGAGTTTTCTGAGTGTGTGTGGGTGAGTCTGTGTGTGTGAGAGTGTGTGTGAGAGAGTCTTCTGAGTGTGTGTGAGTGTGTGTGAGAGAGAGTTTTCTGAGTGTGTGAGAGAGTGTGTGTGTGTGTGAGTGTGTGTGAGAGTGTGTGTGAGAGAGTCTTCTGAGTGTGTGTGAGTGTGTGTGAGAGAGAGTTTTCTGAGTGTGTGAGAGAGTGTGTGTGTGTGTGTGTGTGAGAGTGTGTGTGTGTATGAGAGAGTTTTCTGAGTGTGAGAAAACTCTCATACACACACTCACACACACTCACACACACACTCAGAAAACTCTCTCACACACACTCTCACACACACTCAGAAAACTTTCTCTCACACACACACTCTCACATACACACTCTCTCACACACACTCAGAAAACTTTCTCTCACACACACACTCTCACATACACACTCTCTCACACACACACTCAGAAAACTCTCTCTCTCTTGCACACACTCTCACACACACACTCACACACACACTCACACACACACTCAGAAACCTCTCTCTCACACGCACTCAGAAAATTCTCTCTCTCACACATACTCTCACACACACACTCTCACACGCACACACAGAAAACTCTCACACACCCACTCTCAGAATGTGAGTGTGACAGAGAGTGCATGTGTGAGAGTGTGTGTGAGAGAGAGAAAGTTTTCTGAATGTGTGTGTGTCTGTGTGAGAGAGTTTTCTGAGTGTGTGTGTGTGAGTGTGTGTGTGAGAGAGTGTGCGTGAGAGAGTCTTCTGAGTGTGTTCGAGTGTGTGTGTGAGAGAGAGTTTTCTGAGTGTGTGAGAGAGTGTGTGTGTGAGTGCGTGTGTGAGAGTGTGTGTGAGAGTGTGTGTATGAGAGCGTTTTCTGAGTGTGAGAAAACTCTCATACACACTCACACACACTCTCTCTCACACACACTCAGAAAACTCTGTCTCACACACACACGCTCACATACACACTCTCTCACACACACACTCAGAAAACTCTCTCGCTCATGCACACACTTACACACACACTCACACACACACTCACACACACACTCTCTCTCTCACACATACTCAGAAACCTCTCTCTCACACATACTCTCACAAACACACTCACACACACACAGAAAACTCTCTCTCTCATACACACACTCACACACACTCTCTCTCACACACACTCAGAAAACTTTCTCTCACACACACACTCTCACATACACACTCTCTCACACACACTCTCACACGCACACTCAGAAAACTCACTCACACACACACTCTCTCACACACACACAGAAAACACTCTCTCTCATACACACACTCGCACACACACTCACACACATACTCACACACACACACTCAGAAACCTCTCTCTCACACACACTCAGAAAACTTTCACACACACACTCTCACACACACTCAGAAAACTCTCTCATACACACACTCACTTACACTCTCTCAGACACACACTCACACACACTCTCTCTCACACACACTCAGAAAACTTTCTCTCACACACACACTCTCACACACGCACTCACACACACACACTCTCACACACACTCAGAAAACTCTCTCATACACACACTCACTTACACTCTCTCAGACACACACTCACGCACACACACACTCAGAAAACTCTCACACACACTCAGAAAACTCTCTCTCATACACACACTCACACACGCACTCTCTCACACACACTCAGAAAACTCTCACACACACACATTCTCACACACACTCAGAAAACTCTCACACACACACTCTCAGAATGCGAGTGAGAGTGTGTGTCTGAGAGTGTGTGTGTGAGAGAGAGAGTTTTCTGAGTGTGTGTGTGAGAGTGTGTGTGAGAGAGTTTTCTGAGTGTGTGTGGGTGAGTGTGTGTGTGAGAGTGTGTGTGTGAGAGTCTTTTGAGTGTGTGTGAGTGTGAGAGAGAGTTTTCTGAGTGTGTAAGAGAGTGTGTGTGTGTGTGTGAGTGTGTGTGTGAGAGTGTGTGTGAGTGTGTGTATGAGAGAGTTTTCTGAGTGTGAGAAAACTCTCTCTCATACACACACTCACACACACACTCTCTCACACACACACATAGAAAACTCTGTCTCACACACACTCTCACACACACTCAGAAAACTTTCTCTCACACACACACTCTCACATACACACTCTCTCACACACACACTCAGAAAACTCTCTCTCTCTTGCACACACTCTCACACACACACTCAGAAACCTCTCCCTCACACACACACATAGAAAACTCTGTCTCACACACACTCTCACACACACTCAGAAAACTTTCTCTCACACACACACTCTCACATACACACTCTCTCACACACACACTCAGAAAACTCTCTCTCTCTTGCACACACTCTCACACACACACTCAGAAACCTCTCTCTTACACACACTCTCACATACACAGAAAATTCTCTCTCTCACACATACTCTCACACACACACTCTCACACACACACTCAGAAAACTCTCACACACACACTCTCAGAATGTGAGTGTGAGAGAGAGTGCGTTTGTGAGAGTGTGTGTGTGAGAGAGAAAGTTTTCTGAATGTGTGTGTGAGTGTATGTGAGAGAGTGTGTGTGAGTGAGTCTTCTGAGTCTGTGTGAGTGTGTGTGTGAGAGAGTTTTCTGAGTGTGTGAGAGAGTGTGTGTGTGTGAGTTTGTGTGTGAGAGTGTGTATGAGAGAGTTTTCTGAGTGTGAGAAAACTCTCTCATACACACACTCACACACACTCTCTCTCACACACACACTCAAAACTCTGTCTCACACACACACGCTCACATACACACTCACACACACACTCACTCGCACACTCACACACACACTCTCTCTCTCACAAACACTCAGAAACCTCTCTCTCTCATGCACACACACACACACACTCACACTCACACACACTCTCTCACACACTCAGAAACCACTCTCTCACACACACTCTCACACACACACTCTCTCTCTCACACACTCAGAAACCTCTCTCACACACACACTCTCACACACACTCAGAAAACTTTCTCTCACACACACACTCTCACATACACACTCTCACACACACTCACACACACTCAGAAAACTCTCTCTCTCTTGCACACACTCTCACACACACTCACACACACACTCACACACACACTCAGAAATCTCTCTTACACACATTCTCACACACACTCAGCACATTCTCTCTCTCACACATACTCTCACACACACACTCTCACGCACACACTCAGAAAACTCTCACACACACCCTCTCAGAATGTGAGTGTGAGAGAGAGTGCGTGTGTGAGAGAGAGAGTTCTCTGAATGTGTGTGTGAGTGTGTGAGAGAGTTTTCTGAGTGTGTGTGTGTGAGTGTGTGTGTGAGTGTGTGTGAGAGAGTCTTCTGAGTGTGTGTGAGTGTGTGTGTGAGAGAGAGTTTTCTGAGTGTGTGAGAGAGTGTGTGTGTGAGTGCGTGTGTGAGTGTGTGTGAGAGTGTGTGTATGAGAGAGTTTTCTGAGTGTGAGAAAACTCTCATACACACACTCACACACACTCTCTCTCACACACACACTCAGAAAACTCTGTCTCACACACACACGCTCACGTACACACTCTCTCACACACACTCAGAAAACTCTCTCATGCACACATTCACACACACACTCACACGCACTCTCTCTCTCTCACACACACTCAGAAACCTCTCTCTCACACACACTCTCACACACACTCAGAAAACTTTCACACAAACACTCTCTCTCACACACACACTCAGAAAACTTTCACACACACACTCTCTCACACACACTCAGAAAACTTTCACACAAACACTCTCACACTTTCAGAAAACTTTCACACACACACTCACACACACTCAGAAAACTCTCTCATACACACACTCACGCACGCACTCTCTCACACAAACTCACAAACACACATTCTCACACTCACTCAGAAATCTCTCACACACACACTCTCAGAATGTGAGTGTGAGAGAGTGTGTGTGTGAGAGAGTTTTCTGAGTGTGTGTGTGAGAGTGTGTGTGAGAGTTTTCTGAGTGTGTGTGGGTGAGTCTGTGTGTGTGAGAGTGTGTGTGAGAGAGTCTTCTGAGTGTGTGTGAGTGTGTGTGAGAGAGAGTTTTCTGAGTGTGTGAGAGAGTGTGTGTGTGTGTGAGTGTGTGTGAGAGTGTGTGTGAGAGAGTCTTCTGAGTGTGTGTGAGTGTGTGTGAGAGAGAGTTTTCTGAGTGTGTGAGAGAGTGTGTGTGTGTGTGTGTGTGAGAGTGTGTGTGTGTATGAGAGAGTTTTCTGAGTGTGAGAAAACTCTCATACACACACTCACACACACTCACACACACACTCAGAAAACTCTCTCACACACACTCTCACACACACTCAGAAAACTTTCTCTCACACACACACTCACATACACACTCTCTCACACACACTCAGAAAACTTTCTCTCACACACACACTCTCACATACACACTCTCTCACACACACACTCAGAAAACTCTCTCTCTCTTGCACACACTCTCACACACACACTCACACACACACTCACACACACACTCAGAAACCTCTCTCTCACACGCACTCAGAAAATTCTCTCTCTCACACATACTCTCACACACACACTCTCACACGCACACACAGAAAACTCTCACACACCCACTCTCAGAATGTGAGTGTGACAGAGAGTGCATGTGTGAGAGTGTGTGTGAGAGAGAGAAAGTTTTCTGAATGTGTGTGTGTCTGTGTGAGAGAGTTTTCTGAGTGTGTGTGTGTGAGTGTGTGTGTGAGAGAGTGTGCGTGAGAGAGTCTTCTGAGTGTGTTCGAGTGTGTGTGTGAGAGAGAGTTTTCTGAGTGTGTGAGAGAGTGTGTGTGTGAGTGCGTGTGTGAGAGTGTGTGTGAGAGTGTGTGTATGAGAGCGTTTTCTGAGTGTGAGAAAACTCTCATACACACTCACACACACTCTCTCTCACACACACTCAGAAAACTCTGTCTCACACACACACGCTCACATACACACTCTCTCACACACACACTCAGAAAACTCTCTCGCTCATGCACACACTTACACACACACTCACACACACACTCACACACACACTCTCTCTCTCACACATACTCAGAAACCTCTCTCTCACACATACTCTCACAAACACACTCACACACACACAAAAAACTCTCTCTCTCATACACACACTCACACACACTCTCTCTCACACACACTCAGAAAACTTTCTCTCACACACACACTCTCACATACACACTCTCTCACACACACTCTCACACGCACACTCAGAAAACTCACTCACACACACACTCTCTCACACACACACAGAAAACACTCTCTCTCATACACACACTCGCACACACACTCACACACATACTCACACACACACACTCAGAAACCTCTCTCTCACACACACTCAGAAAACTTTCACACACACACTCTCACACACACTCAGAAAACTCTCTCATACACACACTCACTTACACTCTCTCAGACACACACTCACACACACTCTCTCTCACACACACTCAGAAAACTTTCTCTCACACACACACTCTCACACACGCACTCACACACACACACTCTCACACACACTCAGAAAACTCTCTCATACACACACTCACTTACACTCTCTCAGACACACACTCACGCACACACACACTCAGAAAACTCTCACACACACTCAGAAAACTCTCTCTCATACACACACTCACACACGCACTCTCTCACACACACTCAGAAAACTCTCACACACACACATTCTCACACACACTCAGAAAACTCTCACACACACACTCTCAGAATGCGAGTGTGAGTGTGTGTCTGAGAGTGTGTGTGTGAGAGAGAGAGTTTTCTGAGTGTGTGTGTGAGAGTGTGTGTGAGAGAGTTTTCTGAGTGTGTGTGGGTGAGTGTGTGTGTGAGAGTGTGTGTGTGAGAGTCTTTTGAGTGTGTGTGAGTGTGAGAGAGAGTTTTCTGAGTGTGTAAGAGAGTGTGTGTGTGTGTGAGTGTGTGTGTGAGAGTGTGTGTGAGTGTGTGTATGAGAGAGTTTTCTGAGTGTGAGAAAACTCTCTCTCATACACACACTCACACACACACTCTCTCACACACACACATAGAAAACTCTGTCTCACACACACTCTCACACACACTCAGAAAACTTTCTCTCACACACACACTCTCACATACACACTCTCTCACACACACACTCAGAAAACTCTCTCTCTCTTGCACACACTCTCACACACACACTCAGAAACCTCTCTCTTACACACACTCTCACATACACAGAAAATTCTCTCTCTCACACATACTCTCACACACACACTCTCACACACACACTCAGAAAACTCTCACACACACACTCTCAGAATGTGAGTGTGAGAGAGAGTGCGTTTGTGAGAGTGTGTGTGTGAGAGAGAAAGTTTTCTGAATGTGTGTGTGAGTGTATGTGAGAGAGTGTGTGTGAGTGAGTCTTCTGAGTCTGTGTGAGTGTGTGTGTGAGAGAGTTTTCTGAGTGTGTGAGAGAGTGTGTGTGTGTGAGTTTGTGTGTGAGAGTGTGTATGAGAGAGTTTTCTGAGTGTGAGAAAACTCTCTCATACACACACTCACACACACTCTCTCTCACACACACACTCAGAAAACTCTGTCTCACACACACACGCTCACATACACACTCACACACACACTCACTCGCACACTCACACACACACTCTCTCTCTCACAAACACTCAGAAACCTCTCTCTCTCATGCACACACACACACACACTCACACTCACAAACACTCTCTCACACACTCAGAAACCACTCTCTCACACACACTCTCACACACACTCTCTCTCTCTCACACACTCAGAAACCTCTCTCACACACACACTCTCACACACACTCAGAAAACTTTCTCTCACACACACACTCTCACACACGCACTCACACACACACACTCTCACACACACTCAGAAAACTCTCTCATACACACACTCACTTACACTCTCTCAGACACACACTCACGCACACACACACTCAGAAAACTCTCACACACACTCAGAAAACTCTCTCTCATACACACACTCACACACGCACTCTCTCACACACACTCAGAAAACTCTCACACACACACATTCTCACACACACTCAGAAAACTCTCACACACACACTCTCAGAATGCGAGTGTGAGTGTGTGTCTGAGAGTGTGTGTGTGAGAGAGAGAGTTTTCTGAGTGTGTGTGTGAGAGTGTGTGTGAGAGAGTTTTCTGAGTGTGTGTGGGTGAGTGTGTGTGTGAGAGTGTGTGTGTGAGAGTCTTTTGAGTGTGTGTGAGTGTGAGAGAGAGTTTTCTGAGTGTGTAAGAGAGTGTGTGTGTGTGTGAGTGTGTGTGTGAGAGTGTGTGTGAGTGTGTGTATGAGAGAGTTTTCTGAGTGTGAGAAAACTCTCTCTCATACACACACTCACACACACACTCTCTCACACACACACATAGAAAACTCTGTCTCACACACACTCTCACACACACTCAGAAAACTTTCTCTCACACACACACTCTCACATACACACTCTCTCACACACACACTCAGAAAACTCTCTCTCTCTTGCACACACTCTCACACACACACTCAGAAACCTCTCTCTTACACACACTCTCACATACACAGAAAATTCTCTCTCTCACACATACTCTCACACACACACTCTCACACACACACTCAGAAAACTCTCACACACACACTCTCAGAATGTGAGTGTGAGAGAGAGTGCGTTTGTGAGAGTGTGTGTGTGAGAGAGAAAGTTTTCTGAATGTGTGTGTGAGTGTATGTGAGAGAGTGTGTGTGAGTGAGTCTTCTGAGTCTGTGTGAGTGTGTGTGTGAGAGAGTTTTCTGAGTGTGTGAGAGAGTGTGTGTGTGTGAGTTTGTGTGTGAGAGTGTGTATGAGAGAGTTTTCTGAGTGTGAGAAAACTCTCTCATACACACACTCACACACACTCTCTCTCACACACACACTCAGAAAACTCTGTCTCACACACACACGCTCACATACACACTCACACACACACTCACTCGCACACTCACACACACACTCTCTCTCTCACAAACACTCAGAAACCTCTCTCTCTCATGCACACACACACACACACTCACACTCACAAACACTCTCTCACACACTCAGAAACCACTCTCTCACACACACTCTCACACACACTCTCTCTCTCTCACACACTCAGAAACCTCTCTCACACACACACTCTCACACACACTCAGAAAACTTTCTCTCACACACACACTCTCACATACACACTCTCACACACACTCACACACGCTCAGAAAACTCTCTCTCTCTTGCACACACTCTCACACACACACTCACACACACACTCAGAAATCTCTCTTACACACATTCTCACACACACTCAGCACATTCTCTCTCTCACACATACTCTCACACACACACTCTCACGCACACACTCAGAAAACTCTCACACACACCCTCTCAGAATGTGAGTGTGAGAGAGAGTGCGTGTGTGAGTGTGTGTGTGAGAGAGAGAGTTCTCTGAATGTGTGTGTGAGTGTGTGAGAGAGTTTTCTGAGTGTGTGTGTGTGAGTGTGTGTGAGAGAGTCTTCTGAGTGTGTGTGAGTGTGTGTGTGAGAGTTTTCTGAGTGTGTGAGAGAGTGTGTGTGTGAGTGCGTGTGTGAGTGTGTGTGAGAGTGTGTGTATGAGAGAGTTTTCTGAGTGTGAGAAAACTCTCATACACACACTCACACACACTCTCTCACACACACACTCAGAAAACTCTGTCTCACACACACACGCTCACGTACACACTCTCTCACACACACTCAGAAAACTCTCTCATGCACACATTCACACACACACTCACACGCACCCTCTCTCTCTCACACACACTCAGAAACCTCTCTCTCACACACACTCTCACAGACACTCAGAAAACTCTCTCTCACACATACTCTCACACACACACTCTCACACACACACTCAGAAAACTCACTCACACACACTCTCACACACACACAGAAAACTCTCTCTCTCATACACACACTCACACACATTCTCTCTCACACACACACTCAGAGAACTTTCTCCCACTCACACACTCTTACATATCCACTCTCTCGCACTCTCTCACACACACACAGAAAACTCTCTCTTACATACACACACTCGCGCACACACTCACACACATTCTCTCACACACACACTCAGAAACCTCTCTCTCACACACACTCAGAAAACTTTCACACACACACTCTCACACACACTCAGAAAACTCTCTCTCTCATACACACACTCACATACACACTCTCTCAGACACACACTCACACACACTCATGCACACACACACTCAGAAAACTCTCTCTCTCATACACACACTCACACACGCACTCTCTCACACACACTCACACACACACATTCACACACACACTCAGAAAACTCTCACACACACACTCTCAGAATGTGAGTGTGAGAGAGTGTGTGTGTGAGAGTGTCTGTTTGAGAGAGTGAATTTTCTGAGTGTGTATGTGAGAGTGTGTGTGAGAGAGTTTTCTGAGTGTGTGTGGGTGAGCGTGTGTGTGTGAGAGAGTGTGTATGAGAGTCTTCTGAGTGTGTGTGTGTGAGAGTGTGTGTGTGTGAGTGTGTGTGTGAGAGTGTGTGTGAGTGTGTGTATGAGAGAGTTTTCTGAGTGTGAGAAAACTCTCTCATACACACACTCACACACACTCTCTCACACACACACTCAGAAAACTCTGTCTCACACACACACTCTCACACACACTCAGAAAGTTTTCTCTCACACACACACTCACACACACACTCTCTCACACACACAGCAAACTCTCTCTTTCATACACACACTCGCACACACACTCACACACATTCTCTCACACACACACACTCAGAAACCTCTCTCTCACAAACACTCAGAAAACTTTCACACACACACTCTCACACACACGCAGAAAACTCTCTCTCTCATACACACACTCACATACACACTCTCTCAGACACAATCACGCACACACACACTCAGAAAACTCTCTCTCTCATACACACACTCACATACACACTCTCTCAGACACACTCACGCACACACACTCAGAAAACTCTCTCACACACACTCAGAAAACTCTCTCTCTCATACACACACTCATACACGCACTCTCTCACACACACTCACACACACACATTCTCCCACACACTCAGAAAACTCTCACACACACACTCTCAGAATGTGAGTGTGAGAGAGTGTGTGCGTGAGAGTGTGTGTGTGAGAGAAAGAGTTTTCTGAGTGTGTGTGTGAGAGTGTGTGTGAGAGAGTTTTCTGAGTGTGTGTGGGTGAGCGAGTGTGTGTGAGACAGAGTTTTCTGAGTGTGTGTGAGAGAGAGTGTGTGTGAGTGTGTGTATGAGAGAGAGTTTTCTGAATGTGTGTGTGAGTGTATGTGAGAGAGTGTGTGTGAGAGAGTTTTCTGAGTGTGTGAGAGAGTGTGTGTGTGTGAGTGAGTCTGTGTGAGTGTGTGTGTGAGAGAGTTTTCTGAGTGTGTGAGAGAGTGTGTGTGTGTGAGTGTGTGTGTGAGAGTGTGTGTGAGAGTGTGTATGAGAGAGTTTTCTGAGTGTGAGAAAACTCTCTCATACACACACTCACACACTCTCTCTCACACACACACTCAGAAAACTCTCTCTCTCATGCACACACTCACACACACACTCACACGCACACTCACACACACACATTCTCCCACACACTCAGAAAACTCTCACACACACACTCTCAGAATGTGAGTGTGAGAGAGTGTGTGTGTGAGAGTGTATGTGTGAGAGAACGAGTTTTCTGAGTGTGTGTGTGAGAGTGTGTGTGAGAGAGTTTTCTGAGTGTGTGTGGGTGAGCGAGTGTGTGAGAGAGTGTGTGAGAGTCTTCTGAGTGTGAGTGAGTGTGTGTGTGAGAGAGTTTTCTGAGTGTGTGAGAGTGTGTGTGTGAGTGTGTGTGAGAGTGTGTGTATGAGAGAGTTTTCTGAGTGTGAGAAAACTCTCTCTCATACACACACTCACACACACTCTCTCTCACACACACTCAGAAAACTCTGTCTCACACACACACTCTCACACACACTCAGAAAGCTTTCTCACACACACACTCTCACATACACACTCTCTCACACCCACACTCACACACACAATCACACACACACTCAGAGACCTCTCTCTTACACACACACTCAGAAAATTCTCTCTCTCACACATACTCTCACACACACACTCTCACACACACACTCAGAAAACTCTCACACACACACTCTCAGAATGTGAGTGTGAGAGGGAGTGCGTGTGTGAGTGTGTGCGTGAGAGAGAGTTTTCTGAGTGTGAGAAAACTCTCATACACACACTCACACACACACTCTCTCTCACACAAACACTGAGAAAACTCTGTCTCACACATACACGCTCACATACACACTCTCTCACACACACACTCAGAAAACTCTCTCTCTCGTGCACACACTCACAGACACACTCACACGCACACTCACACACACACTCTCTCTCTCACACACACTCAGAAACCTCTCTCTCACACACACTCTCACACACACTCAGAAAACTCTCTCTCACACACATACTCTCACATACACTCTCTCACACACACACTCAGAAAACTCACTCACACACTCTCTCACGCACACAGAAAACTCTCTCTCTCATACACACACTCACACACTCTCTCTCACACACACTCTCAGAAAACTTTCTCTCACACACACACTCTCACACACACACTCAGAAAACTCTCACACACACACTCTCAGAATGTGAGTGTGAGAAAGAGTGCGTGTGTGAGTGTGTGTGAGAGAGTGTGTGAGAGAGTCTTCTGATTGTGTGAGTGTGTGTGTGAGAGAGTTTTCTGAGTGTGTGAGAGAGTGTGTGTGTGTGAGTGCGTGTGTGAGAGTGTGTGTGAGAGTTTGTGTATGAGAGAGTGTGAGAAAACTCTCATACACTCACACACTCTCACACACTCAGAAAACTCTCTCTCTCATGCACACACTCACACACACTCACACGCACACTCAATCACACACTCTCTCTCTCACACACACTCAGAAACCTCTCTCTCACACACACTCTCACACACACTCAGAAAACTCTCTCTCTCACACATACTCTCACACACACTCACACACACACACTCAGAAAACTCACTCACACACACACTCTCTCACACACACACAGAATACTCTCTCTCATACACACTCACACACACTCAGAAAACTTTATCTCACACACACTCACATACACACTCTCTCACACACACACTCTCGCACACACACTCAGAAAACTCACTCACACGCATACTCTCTCACACACACACAGAAAACTCTCTCTCTGATACACACACTTGCACACACACTCGCACACACTCACACACATTCTCTCACACACACACACTCAGAAACCTCTCTCTCACACACACTCAGAAAACTCTCTCACACACACACACAGAAAGCTCTCTCTCATACACACACTCTCACACACACACTCAGAAAACTCACTCACACGCATACTCTCTCACACACACACAGAAAACTCTCTCTCTGATACACACACTTGCACACACACTCACACACACTCACACACATTCTCTCACACACACACTCAGAAACCTCTCTCTCACACACACTCAGAAAACTCTCTCACACACAAACAGAAAGCTCTCTCTCATACACACACTCTCACACACACATTGACACATACTCACACACACTCTCTCACACACACTCAGAAACCTCTCTCTCACACACACTCAGAAAACTCTCTTTCACACACACACTCACACACACATACTCTCACACACACACTCAGATACCTCTCTCTCACACACACTCTCACACACACTCAGAAAACTCTCTCTCTCACATACTCTCACAGACACTCTCACACACACACTCAGAAAACTCACTCACACACACACTCTCTCTCGCACACACAGAAAACGCTCTCTCTCATACACACACTCTCACACACGCACTCACACACACACACTCTCTCACACACACACACTCAGAAACCTCTCTCTCACACACACTCAGAAAACTCTCTCTCTCACACATACTCTCACACACACACTCACACACACACACTCAGAAAACTCACTCACACACACACTCTCTCACACACACACAGAATACTCTCATACACACACTCACACACACTCTCTCTCTCACACACACTCAGAAAACGTTCTCTCACACACACGCTCTCACATACACACTCTGTCACACACACACTCACACACACACACTCAGAAAACTCACTCACACGCACACTCTCACAAACACACAGAAAACTCTCTCTCTGATACACACACTCGCACACACACTCACACACATTCTCTCTCACACACACACTCAGAAACCTCTCTCTCACACGCACTCAGAAAACTCTCTCTCACACACACACATAGAAAGCTCTCTCTCATACACACACTCTCACACACACTCTCACACACACACTGACACACACTCACACACACTCTCTCACACACACTCAGAAACCTCTCTCTCACACACACTCAGAAAACTCTTTCTCACACACACACACAGAAAACTCTCTCTCACACACACACACAGAAAGCTCTCTCACATACACTCACTCACACACAGAAAGCTCTCTCTCATACACACACTCTCACACACACTCTCACACACACACTGACACACACTCACACACACTCTCTCACACACACTCAGAAAACTCTCTTTCACACACACACACACACTCTCTCTCACACACACACTCAGAAACCTCTCTCTCACACACTCTCACACACACTCAGAAAACTCTCTCTCTCACATACTCTCACAGACACTCTCACACACACACTCAGAAAACTCACTCACACACACACTCTCTCTCGCACACACAGAAAACTCTCTCTCTCACACACACACTCACACACACACACTCTCACACACACACACTCAGAAACCTCTCTCTCACACACACTCAGAAAACTCTCTCTCTCACACATACTCTCACACACACACACACACTCTCTCACACACACACACTCACACACACTCTCACACACACTCAGAAAACTCTCTCATGCACACATTCACACACACACTCACACGCACCCTCTCTCTCTCACACACACTCAGAAACCTCTCTCTCACACACACTCTCACAGACACTCAGAAAACTCTCTCTCACACATACTCTCACACACACACTCTCACACACACACTCAGAAAACTCACTCACACACACTCTCACACACACACAGAAAACTCTCTCTCTCATACACACACTCACACACATTCTCTCTCACACACACACTCAGAGAACTTTCTCCCACTCACACACTCTTACATATCCACTCTCTCGCACTCTCTCACACACACACAGAAAACTCTCTCTTACATACACACACTCGCGCACACACTCACACACATTCTCTCACACACACACTCAGAAACCTCTCTCTCACACACACTCAGAAAACTTTCACACACACACTCTCACACACACTCAGAAAACTCTCTCTCTCATACACACACTCACATACACACTCTCTCAGACACACACTCACACACACTCATGCACACACACACTCAGAAAACTCTCTCTCTCATACACACACTCACACACGCAC